>NC_064920.1:329618257-330270757 GCF_023897955.1 Schistocerca gregaria
TAATATACCAACAACTGTAAAAATAGCATTTTATATAGGTTGCGAGTTTCGAATCCTCAATAGATTCCTCGGGTCCTGTAGCATGAGCAATCAAAAGCATCCGATCGCACGAGTAGTAGAGGGAACTGGTACTGTGTCTGGTTTCCGTAGAAGACTTCATGAGCATTGTGTGTTCTTCACACGCGTAGCAATATGTTGTTAAATGTGTGAAGACTACGCATTGCTCGTGAAGTCTTATACGGAAATCAAGCGTAATACTAGTTCCCTGTTATACGCATGTACGACTAGATGCATTTTGCCGTTCATTCTACAGGGTCTGAAGAACCTATCGAAGAGTCGAATCTGGTAACCTAAATAAAAAAGCTATTGCCGTTCTTGTTACTGGGTCTGAAGAATCCATTGAGGAGTCGAAACTGAAAACTTAAATAAAAAGCTATAAAATAACGGTTGTTGAGATTTTTCTACTTCAGTTCATCGACCACACTCCGTAATCGTAAGATGGAGTTACGTTTACTGCAGTGGTGTTTTTGCGAATGATGATTAGCTAAAATCCAATCAACACTAGATATATGCCTCCGAAAATTGGCAGAAATTGATTGAAATGACTAATTACGTAATATTACTGTCACTTTAAGACAGTGCTCTTAATTTTCATTCTCAGAAGTCCGTCTTGATCACACAGATTTCTTACAAATAAATGGTTCAAATGGCTCTGAGCACTATGCGACTTAACTTCTGAGGTCGTCAGTCCCCTAGAATTTAGAACTACTTAAACCTAACTAACCTAAGGACATCACACACATCCATGTCCGAGGCAGGATTGGAACCTGCGACCGTAGCGGTCGCGCGGTTCCAGACTGTATCGCCTAGATTTCTTAAACTTTATTACCGGTTTCGCCATATTGCCATCCTCAGATGATTAAAATATTCTGATGTAAATCATCGTCAAGTTAAACATCTGAGTACATGGCACGTAACATTTACTTACATGGTAATAATCGTCAAGTTAAACATGTGAGTACATGGTGGGTACCATGCACTCACATGTTTCATTTGACGATGATTTACATCAGAATATTTTAATCATCTGAGGATAGCAGTATGCCGAAACTGGTAATAAAGAGTAACCAATCTGTGTGATCAAGACGGACTTGTGAAAATAAAGTGCCAAAAATGCTCTTAGTTTTAATGGGACTCTCAAAACTACCCTGAACCTTGTCAAGTTTCATTGTAACATGATGGACCGTAGCCTCGCCAAAATAATGTGGAATTTCCAGTCACGTCCACATTGATTCCCGTGCGCTGCCGTGGTAACTGTTCTGGAATTCATATGGAATCGGAGACACTAAATCATGAACGTCCTCCTAGCCTGAAAACCGTACCGCGATGCTCGGTTTGTGGCGCCGTTATTTAAGGAGCCTGTCACGTCTCGGAGAGGGGGGGAAGCGGTTCCTGTATATTACCTCTTAACGGTGTTCCCCTCGGATCGGCCCGAGACAGTATGAGTCAGCCCGGTGAGGGCGAACACGAGAGCGGCTCTGAGTTTCCGGCGAGGCGCGGAAGGCAGGCAGCGATCCGTCTCGCGTGCCGCCCGGCGCTACGTCTCACGGGAGGGGAGGGGGAGGAGGTGGGGGAGGAGGCGCGGTGGAGACGCATCAGGTAAGGGAGGAGAGAAGGGGGAGGGGAATCGATCAGCGGGCCCGGCTGGCGCGCCGCGAGATATTGGCCTGTTGAATATTCTCCTCAGAGACGCGCGAGCAAACACAGCGACGCCGGCGTCGCCGTCTTCGGGCGGAACGGCGGGTGGCTGGCGTCGGTCGCGACGGCGTCTGGCGGCAGTCCGCGGTCCGGCAGGCTGGCAGCGCGCGACGTCGCCGTCTCTTGATTGTAACTCTTAAAAATGCCTCGGCGGGCGCGGGTGCCCTCTTTTTCCGCTCCAAGTATTTTTCCAATAAGGGGGAGGAAGAGCGAACTTAATGAAAAAATGTCTGTTTGCCGACGGCTGGCGGCGGCGGCTTGCGGAGGAGCAGCGGTGGGCGAGCCCCGCGCCCCACGGAGCTGCGGCGAGGGAGGCGGCGGCGGCGGAGGCGGAGGCGGGGGCGGTGGCGGGGGCGGCCGAAGACGCGCGCAGGACGTCTGGCTGCCTGCGAGGTGTTGGCTCATATCCGGCACAGCAGCCCGGGGCCGCGAGTGGTAAACAACGGCGTCTGCAGGGGCCACCCGCCTGTCTTTTGCTGCCGACACGGGGAGCGAGCCTCGCGCGTACAGGCCTTCAAGAAGGCTCCACTGATCCGACACCGTGCACATCCAATAAAAGCCGTTAAAACGTGAGTCCGTGTCTCTGAGAGAAAGAATCGACTAGAACTGACGTCCGTAGTTCAGCCGAGAGCGATGGCATAGTAATGAACGATTGCAGTGGCATTCCGGGTGGTCCAGGCATAGGTTCGAGTCCTCCCTCGGGCATGGGTGTGTGTGTTTGTCCTTAGGATAATTCAGGTTAAGCAGTGTGTAAGCTTAGGGACTAATGACCTCAGCAGTTAAGTCCCATAAGGTTTCACATACATTAAAAACATTACAGTGGCATTCGCAAGGAGCAGAGCTCAAATCACTAATAATTTATGTACGTAACTGGTTACAGCTATGAGATATTTACGGGAAAGGCTTTATATTTGTCAGTCGGCTGTATAAATATACTTATTTGAACGATTTCGATTGAAACAACAATAATCAATTGGAAGAAAAATTACAACTAACAGATGTTATAATTTTTATTGCTATTGATAGAGGTTGAAATGACTGGAGCTGGTCGAATAAATATAACTTATACAGCTGATTGTCAAATGAAAAAATTTTCAAATCACTGTTCAGCTTTATAGATTTAGGTTTTATGTAATACTGCCAGTGCACTGTTATGAACATTTAATTGTGTATTTTGGTTAGTGCTACAAACTCGTCACTTTGATATTGTAAAGTTACGAATTGAACCAGAAACAAGTTTCTGAAAGCAAACAAAATAACACTCAGCATCTTTAAAGGGTCACCACCAGACAGTATCGAGACGTAATTTTTGGCTCTCGCTCATAATACGTTAATTATATATAAGCAGCAGATTTTTATTTTGAAAATTTTTAGACTTTTCTTTCTGATATTTTAAAGGTTTATGTAGTTTGTATTTATTTGTTATATATTTTTCCGTACAGACTTTTGAAATGGGCACCAAATGTCTGAATCAGTTAAAGAAATAATATTTCTTTTGTGCAACTGGTTGGTGATTCTTTCAACAAATAAACATTTTCGCATTTTTGTACTTAACATTTTTAGGGCTTCTTAAATCTTCACTCGTAATTAAACTAGTGCTACACCTTTTTTGCCGGCTGGAGTGGCCGAGCGGTTCTAGGCGCTACAGTCTGGAACCGCGCTACAGCTACGGTCGCAGGTTCGAATCCTGCCTCGGTCATGGATATGTGTGATGTCCTTAGGTTAGTTAGGTTTAAGTAGTTGTAAGATCTAGGGGACTGATGACCTCAGATGTTCAGTCCCATAGTGCTTAGAGCCATTTGAACCATCAATTACATGACAGCGCTCATCAAAGAAGTATACGGAAAATGTATGTTCTTCAACTGTACGTTTATTCTGTCAATTTGAAGGGCCGACTTTCATCACTCAAGTATACAGCAGACACGACTACAAATCGAGCGTAATTGACTAAAGTCTTTACAATGAATGACTGAAGTGGTTATTGCTGCCCTAGATTGGATTAAGCTAGCAACAAATAATATCGAGTTGCAGAAAATATATATCCAGCAGCCACGAACTTATGGAATAGTTTTGTTATGCTATCAGTTTCGGTGCCTGATTGGCACCTACTTCAGACCCCTGTACAAATCGAGATAATCATCAAACTTTTAAATCTGCTGTGCCATATCAGTTGTCATTATTTAAAATTAATTACACAACAAATACATTGGTAAAAAGTATGTGCTTTAAATTTATTTTAAATAATGACAACTTACGTTGCACAACAGTTTTCTGTTCTGTTGTAAGCTTGATGATTTGCCGATTAGTACATGGGCGCGAAGAAAGTGCCAGTCGGGGACCAGAACCACTAGTATAACAAAATTATTTCATAAATTTACGGGTGTAATTTTTTAAATCTCAGGGCATGTCACTTCTGAAATTCGAAAAGGCTACTAAACCTCCATTCATCAATTTTGCTCTTCTTAATAAACATCTGCCGATCTGTTCTGTGATAGACCCATAAAACAGTCTAATGCTCCATTCGCCATCCATAGTTTTATTATAGGCGGCCCACAAAAATTTCCTGTCTGTGGCACATGCTCCCCTGCTATAGACAGGGTGTCCATAACTGTTGTGCCGAACTTCAGTGGGTTGTGGAGGATGCCTTGAGCAGCAAATTAAGTACAGAAACCTGTGTTCGGAAATGTTATCTAGCGACGCTACAGTGTATAGAAACTATAGGTGCTGGCGCCGTCATTAGGCTACCCCTTGGGCATGAAATGTGGCTTTGTGCACTGATGTACCGTAGGAAGAACGTCTCGCGATGTCATTTTTCAGTGATCGCAACTGATTGCCACGATCTCCAGTGGAGAAGATGGAGCTAGCTGCTGCGTAGAACGACCTCGTTTCCTATAAATGCGGTGCTCGGTTGCCTTGGTGGACAATCGTTTCAGACACGGGTCTCCACCTGTCATTTTTCTCCTCTAAAATCCCCCCTATTTTGGAGGGGGGGAGGCATAAAGCAGAAAACTGAAGAGCAAATGGATGCCTGTGCTCGAAACAATCATCCACGGAGACAAAAAAACATCGTATTCATAGGGGGAAGATCTTTCTACACAGCAGTTAGCCCCATCTTCTCCACTGGCTATCGTGGCAATCAGTCGCGGTCACTGAACACCAAACAACATTGCTAGACGTTCCCCCTATGTTACGTCAGCGTAGACAGTCACATTTCCTGGCGAAGAGGTGGTCTAGTGGCAGACACCGGCGCCTGTAACTCCGATTCTCTGTTGTGTCGCTGGATGACTTTTCAGGACAAGTGGTCATAACCTCAAACTGTAACTCAAAACAACCTCTACAACCCTTCGAAGTTTGTCGCAAAGTTTCTGGGACATCATGTACGTCATACGCGAAGAGTCACGCACCCGGCTTACAGCGGCCGACAACTCTGGCAGCTTCAGTGATGGGTTGCCGCGCCAAATGATTACCACAGATTGCCTCCACTGCCTGTAATATAAATCGAGAGTGACAATGTGGTGTGGATTTCTTTTTTGTCACGTTATTGGACCGTATATGTTTAGAGACGGTGTGAACGCTGCAACATACCTGGAAATGTTAGAAAATATTGTGAGACCTACAATATCGGAATGGATCGAGTCACATACAAGATGACGCTCCCACCGTTTACGCCTTGACTGTCAGACGACGGTTTGATGAACGCTTCGCAGAAGGCTTGACAGGTCACCGAGGTCCCTTGGCATGACCAGTGCCTAATCCAAACCTCGTCCCATGCGATTTCTTTTTATGAGAATGGGCTTGTGTCGTAGCAAATCACGTAGTCTTGCCGATCTTGGGAACAATATCCGCCAGGTCACAAATGATATGCCTGCCGAGTTTTTGAGGAAGATCGTAGGAAACATATCTTTTCATTTAAGACAGTGTCTAGAAAATTCTGGAGTACACATTGAGTTGTAACTTTCGGAACTATAAATGGTATATAATAAACGACACGTTACAACAGCGTTTACACCTGCCATGTTTTAGGAGGGAAAAGAATAAAAGTAGAGAGTTGCTTTTCACCCACAATGTACTATCAAAGTTTTAGATTCGTTGCTGTCATATCTCGCTTCACTTAGCATTACGGAAAGCATAGATTTTTACGGAAAGTATTACATTAGTTTTTGCTACATCAGGGTTCACAATTTACAGTATATTCATTGCTATGGTTTGTTGTCGTTGTTGTGCTGTCTGTTGCCGCACGCATTTAGCCAGTGGAAGAAATGAGTGGAGGGTCTAATTCCTCTCTCTCTCGCCTCTCTGTGTTATCTCGAACATGTAGTCAGCGAACGATGTTACACACTTCCCCCAAACTTAACGTCATTGTGGCAAGAAAGGGCCGAGCTCACAAACTGCCTTTGAGCTATATATATATCATATCTCAAACTTGTTGCTGTAAATCAGTCGTGTAAAGAGACTGCAGGATTGGACATAGACATGGAAACACTGCAAGAAATGCATACTTGAACTATAACTGCAGTTGCTAACCGACTCTGTAGGCTGAGCTGCTGTTTTTCACCAAGAACTGCACCTTTGCAGTGTTCTCAATAGGCTGCAAGTGTCGGTCAGGAAAGAGTTCTGAGTGGTTCTGAGAGCGTTATGTCACAGTTAAGTGAATCGGAACGCTTGAAAATTGTTCGTGCTCGTATGATGAGTGCGTCCGTAACCAGGGCAGCCAAAGCGTTTCCCTTAAACGGGTGTCTTCTTTGAGCTTCTTTAACGATTCATTTTCGTCCTTCCTGAACCGAGCAAAAGTTGTGTCACATCCAGTTGCTGCATGGAAGAAAGGAACGTTGTTACGAAGATGTCCCCGGGTGACGATGAGCTCTACACAGTCAAAAAGACGAGTTTTGGCATTTTCTTCTTGACTTCCTGGTGCTATAGCTGCTCCTACTCCTATTTCTGCTTTAGTTCACTTTCCTACCCTTGTTACTGCGGGGGTTTATTTATTAATTCTGTTTTAGACCAATATTAGAGACTTATAATTGTGGTTGATTTTTACTTTTAATCGGTTGTATAACCATGTTTGTGGCTTGGGGGCTAATTTTGAAAGTGATTTAAAGAAAACGATTGCTCTTTGTACTTTGAGACAACTTGGTTTCGTAATGAGAATTTTGGCTATAGGGTATCCAAAGATTGCTTCTTTTTCATTTGTTGGCTCATGCTTTATTTAAGGCATTATTATTTATGTGTGAAGGTTCAATGATTCATAATTTATAGGTTCCTCAGGATATTAGTTTCATGGATTCAATTGTTAATTTTATGCACGGTATCAAAATTCGGAGACTAGTTCTAGGGTTGGATGTAGCGGCGTTTCGGACGGAACGCCGCAGCGTCGCTGACATTATGCACAATAGCCTTCACCACTACAATATCCAGGTCCCCGGCAACTTGAATTACTTCGATCCCAGCTCTAATCAGGGGTCTTGTTACCAAAATGATAATATTAGCCAAAAGGGCTCCTTGAGGGCCGGCCGTTGTGGCCGAGCGGTTCTAGGCTCTTCAATCTGAAACCGCGAGCCTGCTACGGTCGCAGGTTCGAATTCTGGATCGGGCATGGATGTGTGTGATCTCTTTAGGTTAGTTAGGTTTAAGTAGTCCTAAGTTGTAGTGGACTAATGACCTCAGATGTTAAGTCCCATAGTGCTCAGAGCTATTTGAACCAATTTTGAGCTCCTTGAGGGGATGTTTATAGTGTGGAATCGTCGGTTACAGCCCGTGCCGCTACTTCCCTCATCTTTCTTTCGCTGTGTTCTTCATCCTTGGTATTTGGAGCATTCAAAATTCAAATGGCTCTGAGCACTATGGGACTTAACTTCTAACGTCATCAGTCCTCTAGAACTTAGAACTGCTTAAACCAAACTAACCTAAGGACATTACACACATCCATACGCGAGGCAGGATTCTAACCTGCAACCGCAGCGGTCGCGCGGTTCCAGACTGACGCGCCTAGAACCGCCCGGCCATCCCGGCCGGCACATGGAGCATTGCAGACATCGGATGCCTCACTGATATCCCGACCGAAGTGATGACTGATGTGCTTGATGTAGTGGAGGTATAGTTGGCTGTAATACGCTGGACGCGACCACACGACCTGATGCTGTAGGAATCCTCTATCACTTGCAATGGAAAGTCGCGTTAGGCGGCACCATATCTTCAAGGTCGTCGATTAATTCAGACTTCGTGGCTTTTTGCATCAAGAGCCGTAAAACCGAGCAGGCTACAACTTGACACGAAGATAATGCCAAGCGGACGCTTGGTCAGTTATCATCGTCAAAACTATAGAATTCCAAGCTGGCAGAATTTTTGGGGATTTTTGATTTCTTGGTATCATTTTGAGCGATTTGCCTATTTTCATGTTATCCAAACTGTTCGGATTGGATTGATATTTTTGTCTAATTTGACTGCACAACCCTGTTTGGCAGGAAGAATGGTATAATGTTTCTCTGAAAACCACACAAGATATGTGTTTGCCAGTTCCGAGACGGCTGTAGGCTGTTTCCTTTAAGGGGGTAGGATGTCAAACGGGCCGACTTGGAGCAGGAGAGGCATCACACGGCATTTTAATTTCCAGTGTCAGCGTCACGAGGAAGGATTCAGGAATCACACTCACTGCAGTGGAAGTTCGAAAACATATAAAAATAATTTTTTTTTACGTGCTAAATTTCATCATTTGTTCTCTTACTAATGGCTGTATTTGTTGCTACAGATACACTTTTCTTCATAAGTTAGAGAGATTCTTCGATGAATTTTGCACAGCATACATACCATACTTACAGGTGAATAAAACTCTAGAATTTATTTAATTTATGAAAAAACAAATGAGCTGTTGTATTTAAACTTCATGTTTAGAAAAAACACAAATTTTGTAGTTAATTACCTCAATTTTTACCACAGTTTTAATAGATTTAGAAATCTCTAGCGTTTCATACTCCTTTAAGTATGGTTTGTCTGCTGTACAAAATTCATCGAAGAATCTCTCTTACTTATGAAGAAAAGTGTACCTATAGCAACAAATACTGACATTAGTAAGTGAAAAAAATATCTAATTTCACATGTAACTAAAATCATTTCGTTGTTTTCGAACTTACACTGCTATGAGTGCGAATTCTGAATCCTTCCTGGTCATGCTGACAAAGTTGTATGAATTTATTTGTAAAAGTACAGACACTGGAAATTAAAATGTCCTGTGGTGCCTCTCCTGCTCCAAGTCGGCTCGTTTGTCGTCCTACCCCCCTTAACGCATAAGGCATGGCGATGTGTTCTGTTCTTGGTGTCTCCATTTTTCCACCACGCTGTATGTAATTTACAGTATTCTCTAAGATAGTGAAGTCGATGTATAGGAGTCGGGAACCGGTCGCGCTTCGCCTGGGGCTCTCTGCGCAGCGGAGTGTCGCGGCAGGGAGTGGCAGTGTCTGGAATATTCACGGGGCAAGTTTTAGGGAGGCCGTACGAGGCTGGCACGGGCGCGGGCAGTTCATCACGGTCGCGGAAGGGGGCTCTGCAGCCGGCTGGCGGCCGCATTAACAAGTCAGCGCGGCGACCGCCTCCGCGCGCCGCTAAGTGGCTGCGGGCAATCTCACTGTGCGCCGCCGTTATTAAATTTCGACGAACACGTCTCCTTCGCCTTCCTGCCGCCCGCGAGCGACTCAAGTTGGTGGAGTTTCTGACTGCGAGTGCGGAAATTGAAGAAACGAGCCGGTGCGGCGGCGCAGCGTGGAGTAGGCGGGAGGGATAAGTTAATTCCCACAGGAAGATTGGCCCGCACCTGGCGGGCCTTCCCGCTGCGCCGGCACGGCTGCCGACGCCGGCGCTGGGGGCGTCCGACGCCGCTAATCCAGTTGGCGCTGCCGCAGACTGCCTCCAGCCTGTCTCGGCATTTGTGCCTCCTTCAATAAAGGGAGGTTCCAGGCTCGCCTTACCTCACTCAAAATCCACATCAGCGTACCCCAGGTCATCGTGCGGTCTGTGGAGACAGATACAGACCCAGCTAGGTGGCACTCTACGTTGTTTTATGCATCTGATTACAGCTGGTATTTCAACGGGTCCCGGTGTTGTCCTGAGTTCGCGTATACTCGGTGGAATCTCTGTGATATCTGGCAATCTGTTTTAGTTGCCTTCGCTTTTAAGGTTTCGTACTTTCGTAAGTAAAAGCGGCGTACCTCTAAAGGATCACTTTGATATCACTTTTAAAACAGTAAATTACTATTTGTCTGTGTTTTACTACATTTCTAAAGCACTGTCTAGATCTCGGCTTTTATGCCATTATCAAGAACAATGCAAAAAGTTGTTAGAATATTATTATGTCATCTCTGTTATGGCAGACCAAAGCTTTATGTCTGTTTGGACTGATTAAAATACTAGTGTTATCTGCAAAAAGCACAAATTTTACTTCTTGAGTATTAGAATAAATGGTGGACCTAAAATTAAGTGTTATGCTTCCTCCTAAGCCAGAAGAATCTCTCTTTGTGCCATCGTTTGAGTTGCTAAGAACAACCTTGTGCCATCTTTCAGCTTTCAGTTCCATAAAATCTCAGCGTACGTAGGAGAATACACTCACTCATACATTAAATTCCCTTACACATTTTAGAAAATATTTGTCTGTGCTCTTTTCTTACATAATGCTTGTGATATTTGCTGTGTGAACATGTACCGGCTGATCAAAAAGTGAGTATAGATTTGAAAACTGAATAAATCACGGAATAATGTAGATAGACAGGTACAAATTGACACACATTCTTGGACTGACATGAGCTTTAATTAGATCCAAAAAAATACAAATGTTCAAAAAATGTCCGACAGATGGCGCTTCATCTGATCTGAATAGCAATAATTAGCATAACAAAGTAAGACAAAGCAAAGATGATGTTCTTTACAGGACATGCTCAATATGTGCACCATCATTCCTCAACAATAGCTGTAGTCGAGGAATAATGTTGTGAACAGCACTGTAAAGCATGTCCGGAGTTATGGTGAGGCATTGGCGTCGGATGTTGTCTTTCAGCATCCCTAGAGATGTCGCTCGATCACGATACATTTGCGACTTCAGGTAACCCCAAAGTCAATAACGGCACGGACTGAGGTCTGGGAACCTGGGAGGCCAAGAATGACGAGAGTGGCGGCTGAGCACACGATCATCACCAAACGACGCACGCTAGAGATCTTTGACGCTTCTAGCAATACTTCGTTTTTTTTGTTCGTTCTAATAAAATTCCATATCATTCCAAGCATGTGTGTCAATTTTTACCTCTCTATCTACATTATGCCGTGATTTATTCAGTTTTCAAATTTATACTGACTTTTTGATCACCCGGTAAATATCATATTCAATTGACAATCGTTTATGACTCCAAACTGTCATCTACTGAGGATAGTTATTCTCTGCAATTTTGGAGAATGATTCACTGATATGGGTCAGTAGTTACTGCCATATCTGCTATTACCTTTTGTATAAGGTGGTTTGACAATGGAATAGTCCAATTTCTCTAGAAATATTCTTTGTATTAGTGATGCATTACACATTTCAGAAAAGACGGCGCATATTACGTGGGAACAAGTCCTTAGAACTCTGTTGCAAACATTATTATGTACATATGAACTTTTATCTTTGATAGTCTATATGATTTCCTTAATTTGAAAAGAAGTAGTGGATGAGACATGAATGTGACTGAATTTTATGTAAGCTCCCTTTTCAACATACTTCTTTGATCTCTTTCTTGAGCTCTTTATCCTTATATTTTCTAGCAGAAGGGCTCCGAGATATTGATTGTACTCCCAAAAATGAAATACTCAGAGTGAACCAAATACTGTCACAAAACCCATCAGCCTCTATCTGGTATCCAGCGTCTGCTTGTCAGCGTTTGTTCATCTAGTTATAGACATGAGGCTTGATCTTATTATGTCTGAAAATCTCGTTATGCCCACCGGGGATCACCAAAACACAAACTGCAACTCCAAACAACTATGGCAGAATAACGGGAAGGAATTCCACCACCCTGGTCAATAGATTGCCTACCCATTGTGCTCGGAGGATTCTGATGGATCACACTGCCATGTAGAAAACGGTAGAAGCTTCTCAGAAGCTCTGAAAACAAAACAAAATCTTTTCCTATGTCCATTCAACATAAACCAAGAAAACAGTAACACATATCGAATACGCTTGACAGATTTAGCGCAAAAATTCTGGAACGAGCATAACTTCGGCGCTGAGAATTACGGCTTTTATAAAGGAAAACCTGCAGTCCAGATGAGCTCAGAACCGAAAAATTTGGCTCACGCTTTGCGGTTCACCAATCCGTCGTTGATTAATTCATTAACTTTACTTTATCTTTAGAAACATGTCAGGAAATAAGGCACACACATTGGAGCTTCTGAGAGACTGCAAAAATTTCTGGAAGAAATCACGAATAAAATTCGAAAACATCATGTCAAGATTCTACTAGAGGACTTTAACGTGCAGTTAGTAAAAGAGAAGAAACACAGGAAAATCACGGGACCATACACCGCTCTCAACACAGTTAATTAAAATGAGTAACGCTTGAATAAATAATAATCTCAAAATTACGTCAACACAATTCCAGAAACCAACACAGTAACTAAAGACATAATAATTGCCCAATAAAACACTCAGATAATTCCGGAATAACCCCATTGTATTTGCAGGAGGAGCATCAAAGACGTCCTCAATAGAAAAAGCAATTGATGTTTCTTCGAGTCAGACCAATACTTCGGAATCAATACAAAGTTTCAGTCCACCAGGAAACAGACAAAGATAACCCAGATTCAAGATTTATCCCGAATACAAGGAATCCAGAGAGAAGAAAATGATTGAAGAAGTCCGTATAGGGAACATCACGAACACGCATAGAAACTGATGAAAACAACAAAATTATGTCAAGCCTAGAGAAAGAGCAAACGTATATGGTGGAACATCACTGCGATCAAGATTAAAGTAGGGAATAATTTCAACAGTCATAAAACAACAACAAAATGGTAAGAATTGGTAGAGGTACAGAAAAAGTCACTAAAATTATTAGATGAGAAAGACGCAGCTACGATAATAACGGACTGAACGAAATAGAACAGTACTTTACAAAGAACAACATCCGCAATTTTTGCAAGACCTTAAGAGCAAATTTATAAGGTTACCAGCGTACTAGTCTGTGCATCCCAGTACCAGGTGGATCCCTGGAAACTAATCAAAATAACTAACGAGAGTCTCATAGCCAAATGTTTCAGTATACTCCTCAGTTGTGAAGCGCCATCTGAACAACTCCGATATACAAAACCAGCTCCGAATCGTAACTGTCTTCTACTCTCATACGAAGAAATAGTGATCTTAATGAAATCACTGAAAAACAATGGATCACCTTGCGAGGATGGAATTACTGCAGAATTACTGAAATTGGATTAAAAAAAAACATAACACAGAAATACTACAAATTAAGCGACGCAGGAATACTACAGTCACATTTGCAGAATTAAAAAATGCTTACAGTCTGCTGACATATAATCCCCGTCTTAGGAGTTGATGGAAACCATCCAGCGAACATTAACGGGAACCACCTCAAAAGTGAAATTCGTGGGAGAAATGCTCCATATACAGGAAGAAGTCACAAGAAGGTGGCTTATCGACACTCTTGTTCAAACTACACTCCTGGAAATTGAAATAAGAACACCGTGAATTCATTGTCCCAGGAAGGGGAACCTTTATTGACACATTCCTGGGGTCAGATACATCACATGCTCACACTGACAGAACCACAGGCATATAGACACAGGCAACAGAGCATGCACAATGTCGGCACTAGTACAGTGTATATCCACCTTTCGCAGCAATGCAGGCTGCTATTCTCCCATGGAGACGATCGTAGAGATGCTGGATGTAGTCCTGTGGAACGGCTTGCCATGCCATTTCCACCTGGCGCCTCAGTTGGACCAGCGTTCGTGCTGGACGTGCAGACCTCGTGAGACGACGCTTCATCCAGTCCCAAACATGCTCAATCGGGGACAGATCCGGAGATCTTGCTGGCCAGGGTAGTTGACTTACACCTTCTAGAGCACGTTGGGTGGCACTGGATACATGCGGACGTGCATTGTCCTGTTGGAACAGCAAGTTACCTTGCCGGTCTAGGAATGGTAGAACGATGGGTTCGATGACGGTTTGGATGTACCGTGCACTATTCAGTGTCCCCTCGACGATCACCAGAGGTGTACGGCCAGTGTAGGAGATCGCTCCCCACACCATGATGCCGGGTGTTGGCCCTGTGTGCCTTGGTCGTATGCAGTCCTGATTGTGGCGCTCACCTGCACGGCTCCAAACACGCATACGACCATCATTGGCACCAAAACAGAAGCGACTCTCATCGCTGAAGACGACACGTCTCCATTCGTCCCTCCATTCACACCTGTCGCGACACCACTGGAGGCGGGCTGCACGATGTTGGGGTGTGAGCGGAAGACGGCCTAACGGTGTGCGGGACCGTAGACCAGCTCCATGGAGACGGTTGCGAATGGTCCTCGCCGATACCCCAGGAGCAACAGTGTCCCTAATTTGCTGGGAAGTGGCGGTGCGGTCCCCTACGGCACTGTGTAGGATCCTACGGTCTTGGCGTGCATCCGTGCGTCGCTGCGGTCCGGTCCCAGGTCGACAGGCACGGGCACCTTCCGCCGACCACTGGCGACAACATCGATGTACTGTGGAGTCCTCACGCCCCAGGTGTTGAGCAATTCGGCGGTACGTCCACCCGGCCTCCCGCATGCCCACTATATGCCCTCGCTCAAAGTCCGTCAACTGCACATACGGTTCACGTCCACGTTGTCGCGGCATGCTACCAGTGTTAAAGACTGCGATGGAGCTCCGAATGCCACGGCAAACTGGCTGACACTGACGGCGGCGGTGCACAAATGCTGCGCAGCTAGCGCCATTCGACGGCCAACACCGCGTTTCCTGGTGTGTCCGCTGTGCCGTGCGTGTGATCATTGCTTGTACAGCCCTCTCGCAGTGTCCGGAGCAAGTATGGTGGGTCTGACACACCGGTGTCAATGTGTTCTTTTTTCCATTTCCAGGAGTGTAGTATTGGAAAAAACGTCAAAGAATAGGAACAGCACGTCAGAGGTATTTAGATTGGAAAAGAGAAATTGAAGAGAGTCACTGTGAAATTATTGTCCTTTGCAGATGGGCTAGGTATATTACGGAACAACAGAGACTAAGCAAAATTAGCACTAGATAAACTGCATGATATCTTCCGTGAAACCGCACTCCAAATCTGAAATGGAAAAACACAGTATATAGACACCAGATCAACAAGGAAATCCCTCAATGAAAACAAAGTATAGAAAAATCTGAGTCATTCACTTCAAGTACTTAGGAGAAAGCATGAAATTTACAGGACTGAACACAATTTCCAACAGAGTAACAATATTCAAACTGCAAAACGCGTACCAAGTGACTTGGCGTCACAACGAAGGAGCGGTATCTCTTAATACAAAACCACCATACTACAACACGGTTGTTTTGCTAGAAGCCTTGTATGTGCCGGAAACACAGAAATTAGAGCGATGATTGCTAGGAATAAGAAAGGAAAGTTCTTAAGAAAATCCATGGCACTGTCCGAGACTGATCAAGCGTCTTACGACCTACAACGGAAGATCACATAAAAATTTAGGGAAAGCACCTATGTAGGATGGGCACCTATGTAGGATGGATGAAGACAGACTCTTCAAGAACATTTTTAAGATCATTAATGAGAGTAAATTAAAAGCCAATCGGATGAAGGAAATACACAAAGACCTGGAATGACTGAACATCTCAGCACAAGAAATTAATGACAGAAAACAATTCACAAATAAATTCAGAGACAAGAGAATTGAAAAAGTCACAAAAAATAAATAACGGGAAGAAACAGAAGGAAGAAAGAAATATAAGGAAGTAAGAAGAACCATAGCGTATTAATGAAGTAGTTTCGGGTAGAAAATAAAGGAAAAATAGGTGAAGCTGTGATTAGTTCAGCTCATACGCTCTCCTAAATGGAAATAATATCATAATTTACAAAATTTTCTCAGCATGATTACTCCAGAGAAAACAAGAACTCTTAGAACATAAGATTGGTGAATACTAGGCAGGCTTCCTCCCCAGTCATTCACGCACAGAACAAGTCTTCAGTCTGAAAACAATCCTAATAAACAAGGCTGACAGGAATGCGCCAATCATTTGCACTTTCATAATTTTCAGGAAATCATACGATTCTCTTGACCAGTTATCCATAACCAATGTCTTAGAAGAAAAGGGACTCTTGACAAAAACCTAAGTTCCCCACTATTGTTCAACCTAGTCTTGGACAAAGTAATCAGGGAATGGGAAAACCGAAAATCCAATGACACTGAAAACCAACATGACTAAGACGATCCTGGGGCAAGACAGTAAACTCAAACCTAGCTTGCAAAGACGACCTTGCTGTACTCTCGGATAATGAAGAAACAGGAACGAAACAAATAGAAATACACAAAGAATGGCTAGAAAAACTAGGTCTCCAAATCTCTTTCCAGATTTTCCAGAAGTCTGTCTTCTCGCTAAAAATTAAAGGTAAAAATATTAGGCACAAAATACGGCAAGATAAACAGAGTTTCACATTTCAAATATCTAGCTGAGATCTTCGAACCTACAGGATCAGAATGTATAGAACAAAGACCAGATTACAAGAAATGAAGTAAGCTTACGGCAGAACAAAAGACATATATAGTAACAAATGCATGTCCTTTCAAACAAAGGTTAGACACTAAAACACATTAATCAAGCTTGAAATACTGTACGCAAGTAAGGCACCAACATCCCATATGAAGAACGAGATAACATACTAAAAGAAGAACTCAAAATCATGAGAAAAATTCTCTGCCCGAAGCTGACCGAAGACCGATACAGGTTACGCTCTGGGAAAACCACAGAGAAAATGTCAATACTAGTGGCAGATTTTAAAAAAAGGATGTTAAAGTCCTATGGGCACATCAGCAGGCTACCACCAACAAGACTCAAAAACAGAATTCTGACCTGCACACAAGGGGCCAAGTCGAGAATACTATGGATCACACAAGTCAAACGTGACCTAGCAAAAGCACAAATCGATCCATCTGAAGTTCAAGAGAGGAACTTATTCAGAGAATAGATATAAAAGTGGAATGTGAGAAAATGAAGCTCCAGAGAAACCAGGGGCGAAGTGGGCTGAGGACAGATAGGGACTCCAAGGAGAAAAAATGAGAGAATCGTGGGAGATCAGAAGGAATGCTCAAATGAGGTGGAATGTTTTGGGCGATTCTACGGCGTCTCGAGGCAAATAATAATAATAATAACAACAATAATATACTGTTTCCACATATACAACGAATTATCTTAGTTTAAGACATAACAGTGTTCTTAGCCCTACCATGACAATATAGTCTAATGGTCATATCCAAAAAAAAAAAAAAAAAAAACCATTGTGAGGACTACTGGCATTGTTAGCAGCATCACCATTGAAGCATTCGCGTCCGGCCATCCTGATTTAGGTTTGCGGTGGTTTCCCTAAATCGCTTCAGACAAATGTCGCGATGGTTCCTTTGAAAAAAACACGGCGGACTTCCTTCCCCATCTTTCCGTAATCCTATGGGACCGCTGACCTCGTTGCTTGATCCCCATTCCCAAATCAGTCAACCAATCAATAAACAATTTAAGCTGTTTAGGCTGTTAACAAACATGGTATGTGTGTCGTGGGAAAATGTTGTGGTATGTTGCTTGCTTAAGACGAGAGAAAAATAACTATGTTCGTATTTCTTGTCATCAAAACCCATCAATGTATTAATAGCTGCTGAACCTAGCTACAGACGATTTTCATTTATTTGGACACCAGGCAGATAGTACCGCTGACAGCCCTTTCTCGTTTCAGTTCCAGTGCCAGCACTAAGTTTAGCAACGGTAGGAACACAAATATCTTGCTACTTTTACACAGCCTTTGTTTTTCCGTAATAACTATCTCCTGCTATTGATAACTTTTCTGTGGTGTGTTACTGAGGATAAACAATAACTTAGTTGTGAGAGAGATACGAAAATAATTTATCCCATTAGGTTACATCGTTTCGTCCATACTTCCACAGCAGTTACAGTAAGAGACTTTATCCTCGCAGCAGAGTCGGCATCTAACAAACTTGTTGCGCAACTTCCTTCTAATCCCTAAGGCTCAAGTCCGGACCCTGTCCGTCGCAGTCGTCATCTAGTTATCGAAATGAAACTGCTGCTTTCTCTTTCAGCGTCCCAGAAAATAAAGACCGTCTGGTGACGTAACTCATAGTGAAAACAATTAGTTACCCAATATATCAGATTTTAGTTTCCCAATCCACCGTCTGGCAGCGATTATTTAACTGTTGGTGAGCTGAATCGAAGGAAATTTTGGTTATTTAACAGAACATTCTTCAAATAACAAGCGTGTTTCTTTTAGAATGCCTTTTCAGCACGAGGAGGTTCTGTATGTTAAGAATGTATGAGAATAACCTCATCCAGGAATACTGCCCCAAATTAATTCTCACAATGTTGCAGTTATCAGTGGTATAGATATTAGTGTCAGAGGCGCTAAGAAATAGCTAAAATCACTAAAATGGAATAAAGGAACATGACCTATGGAATCCCTGTGGGATTATATACAGAAATTGTAACTTAGTTAGATCCTCTTTCAAGAATAATTTTTTAAGTATAATCTACCGCAAGACCCTTGATTAAAAACTTTGTCCACAGTTGGAGGAAAGAAACATGTCACACCTGTCTACATGACGAATAGCAGAAGTGATTCACACAATTGTCGTCTAATATTTTTGACATCCATCTGTTGTAGAATCGTAGAATATATGAGGTCAATAGTAATCTCTGAACTTTTGATGCTATTTCAGTTATCTAGAGTGAAGTAATGTCTAAAAATAGATCCCGATAATGTTTCTAAGCAGTAAAAATATTGGCAGTTCCTTTGAAATGTTTCTAAATGTAAAACTGGGTACTACCTTAAGCAGAAAAAAGAGTAATATCGTAAGACTACAATATAACTGTTGGTATCAGTCAAATCATGCAAATATCTGGGTAAACAGTTTGCAGGGATGTGAAATGGATGGATCAGATAAACTCAGTCGAACGTACAACGGATGGCAGACTTCGGATTATTGGTAGTATACTAGAAAAGCTGCAACGACATTTAACGGGAGAGCGTAACAGGAATGGCGATAGGCTGAATTGGTCGATACTTGTTGGAAGATACCAAATATCCTATAAAAGCGAAGTTACAGAGTTTCAAGAATCGACTTTAACCGAGGAGCTTAGAAACATCCGCTACATGTGGCTCTCATGGGTACCACAAAAACAAGATTAGACTAGTTACAGGGCGCTCAGAGCCTTTGAAGCAATAATTCTTCCCACTCTTCCTTGATTCGTTCAGCTGCCATTCTCTTTACTTTGTATACTATTTATTGTACAAGTATTTTCTGGATGACTTTTTAGCGACAGATTATGTCATATATGTAGTTGCTCCTACGGCATGATGTTACGCTCATAAATTAGTTCGAGGTGTGGACGCTATTTTAGGAGCGCGTTCTTAAAAGGCTTTGCAACGGCTACTTGGAGCACCTCTTCATGCCGTTTGTAGAAACTGCTTCCTACTAAAATTCTCAAGTTTTAAGCCCCTGAATGTGAAAGACAAAGGTACTCAGAACTTCACAATGTATACGACAGCGAAAAATTGGCTGCAGTTTCTATTATGGCGAATGTAAGATCAGTACTGAAAGCCGTCATGATCGTGCCGAGCCTCCTCGAACTGTCTTCTGCAAACATAATTTATGTAATTTCATGAACCTGGGCTTGTGAAAAGTAAAATACATCAACGAAAAGGTATCGAAACGGAACGAGAGAAAAATGAAAATAAACGGAGGACAGAAACTCCACAATCAACACAGGAACTACAGTACGCCGAGCGGTCTAAGGCGCTGCAGTCATGGACTGAGGTGCTGGCGGACGTTCGAGTCCTCCCTCGGTCATCAACGTGTGTTTTTGTGCTTAGGATAAGTAGTGTGTAAGCGTAGGGACTGATGACCAAAGTTAAGTCTCATAAGATTTCACACACATTTGAACATTTTTTGAACTACAAATCACACAAACAGGCCCTGCGCATTCAAACACTCTGCTTCCCGAGCGGGAAGACGTGCCGGTCCCCGGCACGAATCCTCTCGGTGAAATGTAAACATTCAGTGTATCTGAAAATGACAAGAAAAAATTTCAGAACTAGATGTGCAAAACACATAAGAAGATGGAAACTGAAAACAGCCATGCTATCTTTGCTGACCACCTAATAAAATATGAACTAGAATCCTCTTACACGGAAATGGATACATAAATTGTAAGGATGAAAAATCACAACATAAAACTCTTAATATTACAGGAAAAGAGCCTTTATATTGAACAAGAAAGTAATAAATGAACAAATTCATTTATAGTAAGTTCCTATGCGACCAAACTGCTGAGGTTATCAGTCCCTAGACTTACACAGTACTTAATGTAACTAACTCACGCTAAGGACAACACACACACAACCTCGTCCAAGGGGTGGACTCGAACCTTCGAGGGGGGGGGGGGGGAGGGGAGTCGCGCGAACCGCGGCAAGGCGCCTCAGACGGAATAAATGAACAAATCAGTCCTATTTTACGATGAAAAATCACAACGTAAAACTCTTAACATTACAGGAAAAGAGCCTTGTCAGTGACCAAAAAAAGTAATAAATGGTCAACCAGTATTTTTAGCCACTACTATAAAAATAAACACGGATGAAGTAGATACCCAGACTAAATAATAGCTTTTAAAAAAAGTATCGCACATACCCACTCACCCGCCCACGCACGCACACACGCACACACACACACACACACACACACACACACACACACACAAGTGACAAAACAATATAAACTCTCTGTATCTCTACACCGCAACAGGAACAAAAGAGAAACGAAAAGCACAGAGTGGCAGCTAGCAACATTACATATAGTAAACAAACCAAAACAGAACAAATTAACAGCGGAAGCGAGGGGTGAAGTCGAAATGTGTTCGTAAAACGTCTGGGTATGCAAGCCTTTTAATTATGTGCCACATACACAAAATTTTTGTAACTATTTTGGAGAAAAGCGATATTGTAAGCTATATAAAATTAGTGAAAAACAGTCTTAATCACAATGGTTATTTTATTTAAAATGACCGGTTTCGGCTTAATCTTAGGCCATCTTCACAGTAACACTGTCAGTTGAAGTTAAGTATGTCCAGAAAAGTCAGTAGGCCACAGTCGCTAAACGTTCAGTATCAGCAACTGAGGTCTACTGACTGTTCGAGGTGTACCGACTGTTCAGGACATCGTTAACTTCCGCCGATGGTGTCATTCTGAAGATGGTCTCAGACAGGCTCAAACCGGTCATTGTCAATAAAAGAAGCATTGCGATCTAGACTGTTTATCACTAATTTTATACGTTACATATACAATGATAAGATCACAAATAGAGAATAAAAACAGTTCTTTGAGCAGTGCTACAAAAAATCGTTTCTCACCTCACAGCAAAAAATAACAAGAGACTGCAATGTGGTGACAAATTTATAACCATTACGTAACGCAATTCCTTACGTTTGTACTATTATTATTATAATTATTATTCTTTATTTTTATTATTATTTTGTAGCCTTCAGAGAATCACTCTATCCATTTATACTAAGGGGTGTACAAGTTCTTGTTATTTACTAATATAATTCAGTTCAATAATAATTCAGTAACACAATTAAATAGTAAAGCGATTACGGAAGAATTATAAGAATTTATTATTCTTATGTAAATGGTGTTGTGCTCTTGTGTCTGTCCAGTATTTCTAAATTCTTTCAGAAATTTCCTTTCCTACATATACAGGGTGTCCCAGTTATCTTGTCCACCCAAAATATCTCTGGAACTATAACAGCTATTGGAAAACCACTTTCATCGGTATCAATGTAGGGCTGGGGCCCATGAATGTACATCTTTGGAAACATTCTAAAACGAAAGCATATGAGTTTTTTAACACAACCTTGTGTTTTTTAAATGGACCACCTATATTTTTTCTTCAACAATCCATAGCATGACAAAGGACATACACAATGGCGTTGATTGCATCACAATATTCCCATTACATCCCGAGACATTGAGACGCGAAGTTGACGCTTGAAACACCCGACATGCGCTGCTAGCGCACGTCCTGAGGCTCAAGCGTGAACCCCATGCTGCCCGTAATCGCAGTGTGATTGACATGTGTAATCACACCTCCACACTTATCAAGAGGTCCGAAACGAATAATACGGTCTGCTGCCACCAAGTCCCATAAGGACAAAATGGTTTCGCTCTTGCACGTTTTACGTATCTACGTACACAATATGAACCAGTACCGATCGGTATACACCCATCAGGTTGTCTTATTTATCCTGCACACCCAAAATAAGGTTTATCTCATGCGTTATATGAACCATTGTGCCTGTCGCGCAGGGCTTGGCTCTATCTATTCAAGTGTCCAATGTAGTTCCCACTACTGCCACAGATACCATTTCGCCTTGTTTATGATTTGCTACCCATGCAAACTCCTGTACTCCACCACCCTCCGAGCATCCCATTTGTTGTTGCTTTGGCGTGCAGTACACCGCTTGCCAGTGTAGTCGCGCATCAGGGTAATCTAGTGACAGCTCGGAGGTAGTACACATTGTGAATAAACGTTGTGTTGTGGAACTTATACTGTACAGTATAATGTACACACATGAAGATATGGTAGAAATGCTACTGATCTATGGAGAATGTACGTTGACTGGAAATGTTATGAGATTGCTTGTTTGTTGATAGTATTGTTAGAGAACATTGTGATTATTAAGTTAATATGTCTGTTTTTTACCCGGCTCTACATACCTGTACTGTACCCTGTTGTAGGTGGACGAAATGCTGTTCAGGCAGAACGACTGTACAGAAGACGATTCCCTGACAAGCCATCGCCTTCGCGCCTGATGTTTAGTCGTCTCACGTCTCGTCTACGTGAAACGGGAAGCTTAAATCAGTACCTCGACATCGTCCTAGAACACGCACAGATGAACGTGCTCAAGTTGCTGTACTCGCTACCATAGCTGAGAATCCTCAAATCAGCACACATCAAATTGAACGTGAAGTTGGCGTGTCGAAATCAAGTGCACAGCGTATTCTGAAACGTCATATATTTCATCCTTACCATGTTCATTTACACCAGGATCTTCATGCAAATGACTTCCGAAATTGGGTAACATTTTGTCGGTGGGCTCAGGAAAAACTTCTGACTAATCCAATTTTTTTTGCGGATGTTCTCTTTACTGACGAGGCATCATTCTCCAACAAAGGAATTGTCAATATGGGGAATATGAATTATTGGTCCGCAGACAATCCAAAATGGCTCCGTTAGGTAGAGCATCAACGTATGTGGAAAGTTAATGTTTGGTATGGGATTATTGGAGATACCATTATCGGACCTTTCTTTATAAATGGCATACAAAATGGCAGACAATACTCCAGATTTATACGACACAATCTTCCTGTTCTCTTGGACACCGTACCTCTGAACCGGAGAATGGTCATGTGGTATCAGCATGACGGATGCCCTGCACATAACGCCTTACGAGCACGACGACTTCTGAACCGTTAATTCCCTGGTAGATGGATTGGACGAGGTGGCCCAGTTAGGTGGCCTGCCCGATCTCCGGACCTTACACCGTGGATTATTTTCTTTGGGGAGCAGTGAAGGATGCTGTTTACCAACATGAACCAACAACACCAGAGGACATGAAGCAAAGCATTATTGATGCTTGTACAGCCATCAAAGAGGAAACAGTAGCACTAAGTAGGGCATTCTTCATCCGCAGAGTGACCCTATGTATACAAGTTAATGGGCATCACTTTGAGCATGAGATGTGAACGCTATGTTTAGTATCTAGTGCTAGCATCACAGTGGAAGTTTCTACAAAGGGCCATTTTACCCAGTGGTGTTAAGAAGCGTTTGTTTGCAATAGTTTGTCATTTAACGCATTAGATAAACATAACATTGATAATTCTGTCATAATAAAACTAATTGGTTAAACATGTTTACATTCATCTTCTATGTCCCACCTAAACTTCCCAAATCAAAACATTTTTACCTAAACAACGGTAAAACTTTTAGTCCACTTGCTCGTTTCACTAAAACATGAATTTTACTATTACGAGTCACTATTACTGTCACTTGCGCTAGATCTACAGTAAAGTAAAGTTTTAACGTTGAACGGCATTACACTTTTAGTAACGGATTAACGATAAGCGAAGTTAACTTTGTGACTAACTTTGCGGTACACAGACATGTTACAGAACCGCATCACCCCTAGACTATGGGATAAATACCTGCTAGAATGTACGACGTTAATGCAGGATGGCAGCAGACCGTATTATTCGTTTCGGACCTTTTTATAAGTATGGAAGTGTGATTACGCATGTCAATCACATCGCGATTACGAGCAGCATGGGGTTAACGCCCGAGCCTCAGGACGTGCGCTAACAGCGCTTGTCGGGTGTTTCAAGCGTCAACTTCGCGTCTTAATATCTCGCGATGTAATGGGAATATTGCGATACAATCTGCGCCATTGTGTATGTGCTTTGTCATGCTTTCGATTGCCGAAGAAAAAATATAGGAGGTCCATTTTAAAAAAAAATAAGTTTGTATTAAAAGACACATATGCTTTCGTTTTAGAATGTTTCCAAATATGTACGTTCATGGGCCCAAGTCCTACATTGATACCGATGAAAGTGGTTTTCCAATAGCTGTTATAGTTCCAGAGATATTTTGGGTGGACAAGATAGCTGGGACACTATATACATATATGCCGTAACGCAAATGTTGGGTTTGGAACGAAGAAAACTTAGCGAGCAACATCTTCCTCTCAACTATTCACTCATATGGTATTACAGCTCCTACAAAATTAAATAAGTACCCAACTGTCCTAAATAAATGATGTCACAACAGCACGAACTACTGGCTAAAAAGGTCTACGCTCTCCCACAACCCACCATTTCCTTCAGAGGTAGAGTGAAAGATTTAAAATATATATTTTGTGTCTCCATATATATAGAGTAAGGTGACAAAAGAGATGGGATACCTCTTAACATGTCGGACCTCCTTTTTCCCGGCGCATCTCAGTAACTCGACGTGGCATGGACTCAACAAATCATTTAAAGTCCCCTGCGGAAATTTTGAGCCTTGCTGCCTCTGCAGCCATCTACAATTGCGAAAGTGTTGCTGGTGCAGGATTTTATGCGCGAACTCAGCTCTCGATTATGCCTTTCGCTCGAATTGCCGCATTGTCCATGAACAACTGTGGCCCAATGACATGGCGCTCTGTCATCAGTAAAAATTGCTTCGTGGCTTGGGAACAATTCCGTCGTAGTTTGGGAACATGAAGTCTATGAATGGCTGTAAATGGTCTTCAAGTAGGCGGACATAAACATTTCCAGTAGCTGAACGGTTCAGGTTGACCAGAGTTCCCAGTCTATTCCGTGTAAACACCGCCTACATCGTTATGGAGGCACCATCAGCTTGCACAGTGCCTTATTGTCAAGTTGGGTCCTTGGATTCATGCGGTATGTGCCACACTCGAGTTTTAGCATAACCTCTTACCATACGAAATCGAGATACATTCGACCAGGCCACGGATTCCAGTCGTCTGGCGTTCAACTGATATGATTGCGAGTCCAGGAGCGGCTCTGCACGCAATGCCGTGCTGTTAGCAAACGCAACCGGGTCGGTCATCTACTGACATAGCCCATTAACGCCATATTTATCCACACTGCCCTAAAGGATACGTTCGTCACACGTTCCACGTTGATTTCTCGGTTTATGTCACGCAGCGTTAACAGTACGCAATCGCGGCTGCTCTCGGTCGTTAAGTGAAGGCCTTAGGCAACTATGTTGCCCATAGTGAGGCCTGAAATTTGGTATTCTCGGCACACTTTTGACACTGTGTATTTCAGTAATTGAATTCCCTAAAGATTTCCGAAATAGAATGTCCCATGTGTCTATCTCCCGCATTGATTCCGTGTTCATAGTCTGTTGATTCCCGTTGTGGGGCCATAATCACGTCGGAAATTTTTTCATATGAATCACCTGAGGAAAAATATCAGCTACGCCAATGCAATATCCTTTTATACTTTGTGTATGCGATACTAACGCCATTTGTATATGAACATATCGCTATCCCATGACTTCCGCCACCTCAGTGCAATTTTAAACAGAAATTGTACACACAACAATGCGCTGCTTTGTTTTCTACCTCACTGAGCAGTTTAAAAAGAAATATAAAAGTTATACTTATGGCTTATCAGCTAATGGTTAGAATACTACCACTGGATCTGCATCGTCTGAAACTTTTGCAATCCTACAATATTATAACCATCCGAAATACTGTTTTTTGAAGCTGCTATCTTCACAGATACAGCACAGCAGCTGAAGATATCCTCATTATTCCCGTAGAACAACTGTGCCAGAACATTTACTCACTCATTTTAATCGAGTTCAGTTCACCATCTCGCTCTTCATGAGAAAAAGCTATGTAAATAGATTCGGGAAAAAATTTGGATGGCAATGTATATAATAAATGATTACTGGAATGGCTGACAGATTCAGGTAAGTATGGCAACGGTAGGTACAGCCGTGGCCAAACGAGTGAGACCCCTCGCCATTTCGTTATGCTGATCCGCACAGCTTTAAAGTCTGCTACACAGCATAACAGGCAAGGCGACGAAGTGCTACCAACATACTACGCGCAGGCGTGAAACTGAAGAACTACCCGAACTTTGTCACAGTGTTTTCATTCATGTGTAAGACTATATTAATGCTAATTAGTATGTTGAACACAACACATAAATAAAAGATATAAGTGAAAGAAGAAACGCTAATTAGTATGAACTGTACTAATAAAAATGAATTTCAGCTTATCCAGATAACATAAATATTTTAGTAAGACAAGTACCCCACATCGTTACGAATTAGCAAAATATTGTGCCCATTCCGCCGCGAAACGGTCTGTGTCAACGTTCAGACGAGTCATACTGGATTACCGTTGCTGGCCTACCATGATAGTGTGCAAATTTAGCAATGCGTGAAAATTCTTAGCGAAATTGATTTAAAAATAATTCAGTGCCACACTAAGTCAGTTCATTTATTGGCAGAAGCGGAAAAAGTAGGCAGTAACAAGTATGAAATTCTACAACATTTTCATATTTAGATCCACAGGGCGCCGGTACAGAATAAAGGCAGCAATAAAACTTATTGGGGGCCCGATAATTTCTTAAAATCTCTCTACTAATAGTCTATCTGCCACCATCAAGATTAGAACCGAAAACAAACCAGACCCCCCCTTGCAGTAGAAAACACCTTTCACTACGCTAGCAGACAAACCAGGAAAATAGCCCTCTATTATTACCCCAGACATGAATAAGCCGGCAATTTCTCAATGAAAATGGCAAAATGATCGGCAGTTTCTGTTGTACAGAGCTTTCTAGACACAAAACATGAATTTTCTACCTTTATGTCACCGATTATGTGACAATCATTCGGGATGTTTGTCGAAATAACAAAATACTGTTATTAGTGAGTACACGTATTCTACAATGTTTAGAGCCGGCCGCGGTGGTCTCGCGGTTCTAGGCGCGCAGTCCGGAACCGTGTGATTGCCGCGGTCGCAGGTTCGAATCCTGCCTCGGGCATGGATGTGTGTGATGTCCTTAGGTTAGTTAGGTTTAAGTAGTTCTAAGTTCTAGGGGACTAACGACCACAGCAGTTGAGTCCCATAGTGCTCAGAGCCATTTGAACCATTTGAAAAATGTTTAGAATTCTTCATTAGACTTGCCACAGCCAGAAAACGTTCATTAGCCGAAGTGTTGCTTAAGCTAGCTAAGGGAATTTCTGCACTTATAAAATGCAGTGACATTAATACTGGGATCTGAATAACCACGTGTATAGGCAAATGGATTTTACTTGCGTTCCTGTAAACGTTAATAGGGTCGAAAGGGTAGTTACGAGTAATATGCTGCAACTAGAACATTTCGAATAAAGAGTAGCTATTTTCGTTGTTAGGATTTCGTCACCTAAATCGTTAAAAATGGAACCCTACTAGTCTCACCTACTTGACCGCCTATCTGTCTACCCAACCCTTAAAATCCGTTTACCTCGAGTACGGGTAGACGTAATAAGCGGAAATGTATCGCTCTTCCTGCGGTATACGGTCCCTTGGTGGTGTAAAAAAGTGAGCTTCTATGTCAACACAATCTTAAGATAAAGCCGTTTATCTAAAGAAGATTTACGCTAAAGGTCAAAAAATAGCTATAAGAACTATTCTACCAAAGTGCTTAGGTCATCAGTCGCCTGGACCTAGAACTACTTAAACGTACCTAGCCGGACACACACCCATTCCCGGTGAAGGATTCGAACTGACGCCGCAAGTAGCCGCACGGTCCGCGATATGACGCTGTTGAACGCACGGCTAA
The DNA here is from genome assembly GCF_023897955.1 of Schistocerca gregaria. Lineage (NCBI taxonomy): Eukaryota > Metazoa > Arthropoda > Insecta > Orthoptera > Acrididae > Schistocerca > Schistocerca gregaria. The sequence continues at coordinate 329,646,640 of NC_064920.1, forward strand.
CCCGCGCCGGCAAGATACGAAATTTACTCGCTAATAACAGTATTTTGTTCTTTCCATAAACATTAGACAGACTCCTACAGTGGTGCCACACCACGAAAATGACCATATCACCAAGCAAATCGACATACTTACTACTTAAAGGACAACTAATCAGGAACCCTACAGTCAGAATTGACGGCACACCGGTACTGCGAAGACGAGACACACGTTACCTAGGAGTCATCATTGATGAGAAATGGAACTTCGGAAAACACATTGAAACTGTAACCCAAAAAGCTCTGCAAATATTAAACAACCTCATTTCCATAGGACACAAAAGATTTCACCTACCTCCACATCTCATTAAACTTTATCACAATAGTATCCTAACTTCAGTAGTGGGTTACGGCTCCGGGGTCTGGGCGCACAGACTCACGAGGGTTGTGCCCGCCATGGCAGTGAGAAGGGTTCAGAGAAGCATGGTTCTAAGATCTGTGGGCGCTTATAGAACATCTCCAGGAGGGGCCCTATTAGTCATAATGGGGCTCTGCCCACTTGACATCAAGATTAGGGAGCAAGCAGCCTGGTATTGGGCAAAAAAAGGGAACCAGGGGAAAATAGAAGAAATCATAGGTGTGAGGGTAGAGGACAAAAGGGGGATTAGAAGAAGGGGGGAAGAACTTTGGCAGGGGTCCTGGGAGACAGAAGAAACTGGTCGCAGAACCTTTCAGTTCTTGCCGAACGTGAGGGAGCGTTTAGAAATGAAGCACTTTCAGCCAACACGGGGACTGATCCATTTTCTCACTGGACATGGACCCTACCCGACATACTTATGTCGGTTTGGGAAGAGGGCTACGCCCGCGTGTGACTGTGGCGCGCCGGAAGGCACTCCGGATCATGTGATTTACGAGTGCCCTCTCTTCAATGATGTAGCGACTACACTTCGAGACGGACTACCGAACCATGACACGTATCAACTCCTCAGACGTGAAGACACTTTTCAGATGATTAATACTCTGGCCAACGAGGTATCACGGAAAGTGTTAAATGAATATCTGAGGGAGATAAACTAAGAATGCGAAAATGAACACCGATATTGTCTAGATCCCTTTTCCCATACCGCCAGCGCGCGGACTGGCCGACTTCACATCACAGTTGGGATCCGCCGCGCGCAGGATTAGGGGGAGGAGGGGTTAATCTCACCGACTTAGAGATGCACCGGGACTTAGGATAAGTTAGTTTCGTAGGATTTAGAATAGGATATTATGTTAGGTTATGGAACTGCAGCGAGTTAACATCTTGGCCAGCCCAGTGCCGGGGGCAAGCTCTTTGGGGTTAGCTCGAAGAGCAAGGCTTGCAAAGTAGGTTTATATATTCTACTGGCACATATGTGACGCTGCAGGTGTAGAAATTAGCAATTAGTGACAGTAATAGTTTCTTAAGTAGTAGGGATAGTTAGTATAGTGCCCATTGTTGTAGTAACCTGTAGCACATCATATTTTGTAGTATGCTGCATGAAACAATAATAAATGTATTAATATTACGACCCACTAATGCTATTAAGGAAGTGGGTTAATATTGTATAATTATTATTATTGATGATGAATAAAGGTTAAAAAAAAAAAAAAAAAAAAAACATCCCGACTTATGGTCACACAAGCGGTGACATAAAGCTAGAAAACTCATGGTTCTGAGTCCAGAAAACTCTGTGCAACAGAAAATGCAGATCATTTTGGCATTTTCATTGCGAAATTGCCGGCTTATTCATGTCTGTTTTCCTGGTTTGTCTGCTAGCGTAGTGAAAGGTGTTTCCTACTGCAAAGGTGGTTTGCTTTGTTTTCGGTTCTAATCTTGATGGAGAAAGATATACTGTCAGTAAAGAAATTTTAAGGATTTCTCGCATCCCCAATACGTTTTATTGATGCCTTAATTCTGTACGGGCGCCCTGTTGATGTAAATATGAAAATGTTGTAGAATTTCATACTTGTTACTGCCTACTTTTTCCGCTTCTGTCAATAACTGAACCGACTTAAGTGTGGCACTGAATGATTTTTAACTAAATTTCGTTATGAATCTTCACGCATTGCTAAATTTGCACTTTCGTGGTAGGTCAGCAACGGTAATCCAGTATGACTCGTCTGAACGTTGACACAGACCATTTTGCGGCCGAATGCGCATAATATTTTGCTAATTCGTTACGATCTGGGGTACTTTGTCTTAATAAAATATTTATGTTATCTGGAGAGGCTGAAATTCATTTTTATTAGTGTAGTTCATACTAATTAGCGTTTCTTCCTTCACTTATATCTTAGATTTATGAGTTGTGTTTAACACACTAATCAGTATTTAATGTGTAGAAATGATTGAAAACAGTGTGACAAAGTTCGGATACACATATGAAGATGGTAGCTGTTGTTTCGGACATGTCCGGAAGAACAGATACCATCGGTGACCATGCAGCTCGTTGAATGAAATTACAATGAAATTCATACCCTTAGCTGCATACAGGCATTAATGTAAGTCAACAGGGACAGTTGAAAATGTATGCCCCCACCGGGACCTCCTACTTACGTGGCAGACGCTCTATCCATCTGAGCCACTGAGAACACAGAGGATAGTGCGCCTGCAGGGACTCATTTCTGGCACGCCTCCCGTGAGACTCACATTCACAACTTATTGTCCCGCGCTATATTCATAGTGACCTTGCCCATTACACTCAGTACTCGCGGCTTTACTGCCGATTCCCGTAAGAGTTCGGGCACTGTTTGCGCATCTGCACAGAAGAAGACGGTCAAATGGCCGGTGAGCCTTAACTATACATAAATGAAGATGGTATCTGTTCTTTCGGACATGTCTCATTCACTTTTTGCCGGCATGATAACTCAGCGTGTTCGGTCAGAGGGCTGCGTCCTTTCTGTAATTTAAAAAAAAAAAAAACTGAGTCAAGGAATCAACGATCAAGTTGAACGGATGTCTTGTGACGTCTTCCCAGACCAAACGCAGTGAACTATATGGAACAAGCTTCTGCCATGTAAGCAGGAGATCCCAGGTTCGAGACCCGGTTGGGGCACACATTTTCAACTGTCCTCGTTGACTTACATCAACGCCTGTATGCAGCTAAGGTTATTCATTTCATAGTAAAGTTCGGATAGTTTTTCAGTTTCACGCCTGCTCATAGCATGTTGGTAGCACTTCGTCGCCTCGCCTGTTATGCCGTGTAGCAGACTTTAAAGCTGTGCGGATCAGCATAACAAAAAGTCGAGGTGTCTCGCTCGTTTTGTCCACGACTGAGCATACAAAATTTTCAGGCAGCTCAATTTAGTCGTTGAGTGCCAACCGAAATTTATAATGTGAAAATATTTTTACTGTTATGCAGACGAACATTACCAATATATTGGCTAACCCAAATTTTGGTTCAGAAAATGAAAGAAATTAACATCAGAATTTCCAGTATAAGCCTTGACCAAAACCGTGATATATAGAATAAAAGATATTCTTTCGTATTTTACAGAACTATCGTGTTCCTAAAATCTGCGTGACCTGCTGGAATTTGTCAGAGCTTTGCGTTTTTAATGCTGTCGGCAACGTGTGCTTAAATGGGTCGTGCGAAACTCTAATCCGGCCGGAAACGATCAATCACCTTCTTCAGCAGAGTCCGGAAGTGTTAAGGCACGTTCTTTATCAAGCGACGGCTGCTAGATTAGGCTGTTGAAAGCTCTACAGGCGTTCGATAGCGAAAATGTCGACACTTGATGATAAGTATTTCGAATCGCCGCCAGTTCTCGCCTTTCGGTAGTTCAAGGTGACTTCGCCGTCGGCAGGAATGTAACACTCCATTCACGTCTCTGCGGATATTGCTATCTGATTTACTCTTTATCGTAATTTACATTTATTTCAAATTTAAACAGTTAAATAGTATGAGTCACCTGATTAGTGAACTGCGAACGCTCAGAAAATAGCCAATGATAGTGCGAAGACAATGGTATAACAATTCGCTCGACTCGCATTATTTATGCAACGAGTCATTTATCACTGGAGCATATCGTGACTGAGTGAAGTATCATAAGCTCCACGCTCAGTGTAAGAAATCTGATAATAAAGTCATTTAATTTGTAAAAGTAGTTAGTTAAAACTACATTTGAGCTCCAAAGAAATTGGTATAGGCATGTGTATTCAAATAGAGAGATACATAAACAAGCAGAAGAAAGCGCTGCGGTCGGCAACGTCTGCATAAGATAACAAGTGTCAGAGAGGTTACTGCTGCTACAATGGCAGGTTATCAAGATTTAACACAGTTTGAACGTGGTGTTATTGTCGGCGCACGAGCGATGGGAAACATCTACGAGGTAGGGATGAAGTGGGGATTTTCCCGTACGATCACTTCACGAGTGTGCCGTAAATATCAGGAGTCCGGTAAAACATCAAACCTCCGACACTGTTGCGGCCGGAAAAAGATCCTGGAAGAACGGGACCAACGACGACTGAAGATAATCATTCAACGTGACAGAAGCGCAACCCTTTCGCAAGCAGTGCTGGGCCATCAACATGTGTCAGCATGCGAACCATTCAACGGAACACTACCGATATAGACTTCCGGAGGCGAGGGCCAACTCGTGTACCCTTGATGACTGCCCGACACAAATTTTTACGCCTCCCTGGGTCCGTCTACACCGACATTGGACTGGAAACATGTTGCCTCGTCGGACGAATCCTATTCAAATTGTATAAATCGGATGGACGTGTACGGGTATAGAGACAATCTCATGTAACCCTGGACCCCGCTTGTCAGCAGGGGAATGTTCAAGCTGGTGGAGGCTCTGTAATGGTGTGGGGTGTGTGAAGTTGGGATGATATGGGACCCCTGATACGTCTAGATACGACTCCGACATGTGACACTTACGCAAGCATCCTGTCAGATCATCTGCAACGGACGGACTTGGGCAGTTCCAGCAGGACAATGCGACACCCCACACGTCCAGAATTTACAGAGAGCCTCCAGGAAAACAGTTTTGAGTTTAAACACTTCCGCTGGCCACCAGACTCCCTAGTCATTAACGTTATTGAGCATATCTGGGATCATTGCAACGTACTGTTCAGAAGAGATCTCCATACCCTCGTACTCTTACTGATTTAAGGACAGCCTTGCAGGATTCATGGTGTCAGTTATTTCCAGCACTGCTTCAGACGTTGGTGGAGTACATGCCACGTGGGGTTGCGGCACATCTGCGTAATCGCGGGGGCCTTACACGATATTAGACAGGTGTACCAGTATCTTTATCTTTTCATTGTATAACAGAAAAGTAAAGGTTTGTTTTTTCATGTTATAAAATTATTGATTAGGCTATATACCAATTCCGTGAGAATGGACTTGTTTAATCGCGTGTAAAATTATGATCTACTGTTTTACAATGTACGTCACAACATACCTTTAAGCATATTAAGTAATATAGCGTTATAAACAATCCTGCAAAATGGTTCATGTCATTTTCTAATAGGAAAAAAGTACTTTAATACGAAATATCCATGTCATAAGTCGTCATCCGAGCAGGAATTAATATATCTGATTCAATACAAGGTTCTCTCTTGCGGCTGTTTCTTCTTCTTTTGTGCTCTACTGACACTGACAGTGAATAATTTGATCTCCATTGCAAATGATTCAAATATCGTGATTAATAGAAAGCTGCTAGAATACAAGCAGTAGTGGACACCAAAAGATCCTGAGGAAGATCCCAGCAGGGGGTCGAAACGTCGAACATCTTAGAATAAACATGACGTGGCCTAATAACCCAGATAATTTCAACTTTATAAAAATACGGTATTGAAAGATATGTGCTATGCCCAGTTTCTCTGAGATTGTCCATATGTATAAGGATTTCTTCACAATGCGTCTACAAAAGAAATAATACGACTAATATTGCCTGAGAAATGCATCAAGTGAAACCATAAGGATTGTTTGTCCCTTCCACCTTAGTACGAGTATTAACCGAGAGAAAAAATTAATTAATTTTTACAATCAGGTACATGAATGTATAACAGTAAGTGGCTAGCACAAACATTATACATACACTGTTTCCTATTATATAGATGATCGTTGACGCTGCTTAATTTTAGGAAGAAATTTCTGGGAAAATGAGTGGAGAACACAGCGTTGTGTGCATGTGAAGCACGCACTGCTGGAAATCCGAAAGAAAGCGAATCGAAGTGTTTGAAATGGGGTGCTTTAGGAGGATATCAAATACTAAGTGAACTGATAAGGAACAATGTGGTCGTCGCCATAATCAACGAGGAAAGGGATATATTCGAAACACGAAATTGAAGGGGGGATGATATGACTTGTTTAAGACGACTGTTAAGAAATAATTTTTGATGGTGCTGAAGGGAGCCAGCAAGGGCAAAGACTGTAGCTGAAAGCAGAAAAATCATTATCGAATAGTTGAGGACGTTCGGCGTAACTGTTAGCTGAGAATAAGGCAGACACGCTAGAGACCGTGCCAGGTCTCAAGAAGTCAGTGGACTGACTGTTGCTTTACGTGTAGAACTTTACTTCCAATAACTGAGGAAAGTTGTAGAAGCTAGGAGACTGAGCCTGATAGGTAGTAAGCTTTAATCCTTCATTACTTTTTTTGAAGGACATCATCTTTACTCCAGTGACTGTTACAAGCTTTTAATACATTGTTGCAATTTCGGCCTTAGGCCATTTTCGAGTGCTGGTATTATGGCTTTAAGCCATGTCAACGTAATGTAAGGTGGCACATTTGTATGTCGTTCTCAATACTGTTAAATACACTCGTAACGTTGTTACTCATTGGCGTAAAGATGATGTGTTTCAAAAAAAAATTTATGATTGTGAATCCCAGCTACAAGTTTCATTACTCTGTCAGTGGGGCGTGGCCTAAGTGTTCTTAGATACATACGATACTGTCATGAGTGGTGGTGGCGGGTTGTGCTTGGGAATTCAGCACGTCGCCTGACGTGGCCTTCCCACGGAAGAGAACGTGTCGGGTGACGGCTGCCTCGGCCAATTAGCGGGCCCGCATGCCCCCGACGTCTGCCCGCCACCGTTGGACGGGCTCCCACGGATGTGCTACTCAGACGACGGGCTGGCCTCACTCACTGGAAACCATCCCCGCGGGACAGCCGGAGCGGGACCTGATGCTCATCTCGTCTCACGGGAAGCCCTAATCCTTTGTACCGCACCTCTCAAATTATGTTGAGCCATAGGGCGCCGAGGGGATGGGAAAGACCTGACACCCGTGGAACGAAGGCGTCGTTGCTAACTCGTAAAGTTCTGCGTTCGGTTTCGAGACAAGTGGCGGACTTCCATGTAAGTCTGAAAATTGCCGATATTGTCTTCCCACACACAGACAGAGCAACGCAGCAATGAACCACATGTACTTGACAGATTGTAACTTCCTGGCAGATTAAAACTGTGTGCCGGACCGACACGCGAACTCAGGTCCCGAGTTCGAGTCTCGGTCAGGCACAAAGTTTAAATCTGCCAGGAAGTTTCATATCACCGCACGCTCCACTGCAGAGTGAAAATCTCATTCTGGAAACATCCCCAAGGCTGTCGCTAAGTAATGTCTCCGTAATATCCTTTCTTTCAGGAGTGCTACTTCTGCAAGGTTCGCAGGAGAGCTTCTGTAAAGTTTGGAAAGTAGGGGACGAGATACTGGTAGAAGTGAAGCTGTGAGGACAGTGAGTCAGTCGTGCTTGGGTAGCTCAGTGGCTGCCGGCACGGTAGCTCAGCGTGTTCGGTCAGAGAGCTGGTTGGTGCCTGTAAAAAAAAAAAAAAAAAAAAAAAAAAAAAAAAAAAAAAAAAAAAACTGAATGGATCAACAACTAAAGAAAAAAAAGTGGTAGAGCACTTGCCAGCGAAAGGCAAAGGTCCCGAGCTCGAGTCTCGGTCCGGCACAGAGTTTTAATCTGCCAGGAAGTTTCATATCAGCGCACACTCCACTGCAGAGTGAAAATCTCATTCTGGACTTGACAGCTTGTTAGTCCACCTTTTGAGCGCAATGCCGCAACGGTTCTGTGTAGCACCAATTCCACGGACACTTGGTATGGTTTTGGAGGTATGTGACATCACACGTCTTCTCACAGCTCACGCAATTTTTGAAACTTGTTCTTTCTCGTGTCTGATTTTACTTCTGATTATTTATCCTTTTTTATTTTTTATTTTACTTTTTATTATATTTTTTATTGTTTTCCTCTTAGATTTTCAATCGTTTTAGCTCTTCTTGTATTTATTTTTTCCGATTCGTCTTCAATTCTTGCATTAAAAATTATCCACAGAACGGTCTGTAACTTTTCCTAAACGTGTCTGAGAAATGGTCTGTGATTTTGTAGAGTTTCGTTGCAGATTGTCTGACTCATATTCCTCCTGATAACAGCGGCGCATATTTTTCTAAGGACTTTTCTTCCTTGTTTCTCGATGTCATTAATTTTTGTCATCGCTTTATTTACTGTGATTTCTGCCGCTTACAAGGATTCTTGTAAAACAAGCGTGTTGTAGCGTTGTTGTTTTGCATTACGAGACATCACTCTTTTGCTATAGTGATGCCATGTCAGTACGTATTCCTTTTGCAGTTTGAATATTCCTACTGCGCTGGAGGTTGCCTTCATGTCTGTTGAATGGTTTCTCTTAAGTACTTGAAGCAAGTGACCTGTGATGTATACTAAATAACGTCTGACAAAAAATTAGACCACCAAGAAGGGGACTAGGAAACGGAATGATTACAAAATGGCGTCAAATTTACCAATACCTTGGCAGTTTGAGATCACTTATCAGTGTGGCGCTGCAACCCCTCTGACCTGGATGCAAGCACTGATTCGGTTGAGGGAGGTGTCACAAAGCTGTCGAATCCTCTCCTGAAGCAAGGTGGCCGATGACTGCTGTCTCTGCTCCATCACGTCCTGGACACTGGCAATGGGTCAGAGTATGTGTCCGAGCTGTTCCCACACATATTCTATTGGGACGCGTGTTGAAATACAGAGATGTGTGAACAGGCAGAATATGGAGCTGCTGTCGGTAACGCCTATATAAGACAACAAGTATCTTGTGCAGCTGTTAGATCGGTTACTGCTGTTACAATGGCAGGTTATCAAGATTTAACTTAGTCTGAACGTGGTGTTAAGGTCCACGCACGAGCGATGGGACAAAGGGTCTCCGAGGTTGCGATGAAGTGGGGATTTTCCAGTACGACCATGTCACTAATGTACCGTGAATATCAGGAATCAGGTAAAACATCAAATCTCCGACATCGCTGCGGCGGGAAAAGATTATGCGAGAACGGAACCAACGACAACTGAAGAGAATCGTTCATCGTGGCAGAAGCAAACCCCTTCCGCAAATTGCTGCAGATTTCATTGCTGAGTCACCAACAAGTGTCAGCGTGTGTACCATTCAACGATATATCATCGATATGGGATTTCGGAGTCAGAGGCCCATTCGTGTGCACTTGATGACTGCACGAAACAAAGCTTTACGCCTCGCCTGGGCCCGTCAACACCGACATTGGACTGTTGATGATTGGAAACATGTTGCCTGGTCGGACGAGTCTTGTTTCAAATTGTACCGAGAGAATGCGTTTACGGGTATGGAGACAACCTCATGAATCCGCGGACGCTGCATGCCAGCAGGGGATTTTTAAAGCTGGTGGAGGCTCTAGAAAGGTGTGGGGCATCTGCAGTTGGGGTGATATGGGAGCTCTGATACGTCTAGATACGACTCTGACCGGAGACACGTGCGTCAGCATCCTGCCTGATCAACACTGCCCGTTCATGTCCACTGTGCGTTCCGATGGACTCAGGCAATTCCAGGAGGACAATGCGACACCCCACAAGTACAGAATTGCTACAGAGTGGCTCCAGGAACACTCTCCTGCGTTTAAGCACTTCCGCTGGCCGCCAAACTCCCCATAAGTCAACGTTATGGAGTAGATCTGGGATTATTACAACTTGCTGTTCAGAAGAGATCTCCACCCCCTCGTACTCTTATGGATTTATGGACAGCCCTGCAGGATTCATGGTGTCAGTTCCATCCAGCACTATTTCAGACATTAGTCGAGTCCATGCCACGTCATGTTGCTGCACTTCTGCGTGCTTGCGGGGACGCTACACGATATCAGGCAGGTGTACCCGAGTCTTTGGCCCCTCACTGTATATGCCGGCAGTGGGAACGGTAGTGCGGTAGTGTTGGATCACAGTGCCTTTTCTGTATTGCCTGCAACGATGGAGCACCTGGTGAAGCAATACAGTAGCGTAAGGTATTGTGTGACGATGAAGGGAAAAATAAATTTCAGACACACCATGTCACTTAACGGGAAAATGAGTTCGATCGATTACAGAATTTGGTTCTATATTTTATTTCTACTGTTTGTAGTGTATACTACTGTCATCTAGAGAAAATTTGTTAAATATCTTATAGCAAGAAAGTTACCGCCGATGTATGTAATAATTTGGTGAGGAGCATTCTAAATAAAAAGACACAGATGTAAGGTGATGTCACAAATTCACACACAGAAATTAGAATACGCGAGCGTATTACAGTTGTAATGAGTACCATAATAGAGTGATTGGTGTCCTCTTGTGTTGTTAACCATGCATCATCGTCATCTGTCTTGCGTTTCTTTCAAAATAGTCACAAAACAAGTAGAATGAACAAGTACTTTCAGTTTTCCAGATGGCTAAAGAGCTGAGAGTATTCTTGAGAGGAAGGAAAACACATTATTTAAAGTACTGGTGTACATCTGCGCACACTGTCAGTGTAACAATTAACTGTGGTGTGCCAGTAATTAAAAAAAATGTTAATGCCCAACCAAGTAATGAGGATTCCGTTTAGCTTCTGTGGATACCTTAGAAAATTACAACACAAGCCGCTTGTAATGTACATTAACTGTCTGATCACTAGCTGATAACGAAATGTTTTATAATGATTTCTCGGCTTATTCCAGTGACGAATAATGGATAAGAAATTTTGAAAGATAATTGTTCTTAAAGCCATATTTGCATGTTAATTATTACTATTCCTCACTAGTCAAAAGGCCAAAGTGTAAGAGTTAATTCTTGTAGTTGATAAGAAGTCATGGAGACCAAATATTTCTGTGATATATCGAATTTACGTCACGATTATTTTTTATTTTGAGAAGACTTAAAAGCTACAGTCTTTTATTATTTATACATCTTTCTTATGTCAAAGAGCCATAATGATTTTATATTAAGACTGCTTGTTGTCAGTTTATACTTTTGTTAGGTGAAGATTTTGAGTGTCACAGTTATTACGTAATTTTTATTTCTGCATGTGTGTTATTGCCGTATAACACCGCTTGAAGACAATACCATCGCCATCACCGATACTATCTGGACACCCCTAGTAATTTTCTTTCAATAAGAAGTTACCTGTAGCACGACATTGATCCTCTTATGGGGAGCTTCCCTTCCCCATAAGTGAAAGGGGATCACACTTACAGCAACTTGCGAGTACGGTAATAAGCTCAGCAGCAAGATCAGATGTGACAGGAATACGATGTGTTTGGTGTTTGTGTTCCTGCGTGGTTCTCGGACGAGTCGCCCAGAAGACTGATAAGGGATATGCCTTCCCCTTCGTTCCCATGCAATCCAATATTTACTCGCTGCCACATCCAAATGTACCACACATCAATCTTCTTGTTTCAAGATTCGATTAGTTCGCCAGTTGGGCACTCACAATATGACTCTTTTCAAACTGTCCGGAGCAGACAACATAGTCTCACACGAATGTGCGACATCTCCATGTCTTCCAAGTGACCACTCAACTACTGACGCTGTTAACGCCCTTTCTTTACGCCACACTAAACATGATCATGAATAGTACACTATAGTAGCTGTTTTCCCTATCACAGAGAGTTACAACTTTAATCATTTACATACCGACAACGGTATGTAAGTACAGAAATAACGTTGGCATCCTGAAACGTGTCCTTTGGTTGAGAATCGAGAAACCTTTCCTAAAACAAGCTTATCGTGAAGGTAAGAAATGGAGGGAAGGTTGGCACTCTGCCCTCCTTCACGGCCTTTGCCTCTCCCTCTAGTGCCGTGGAAGTTGTTCCCTGATGTCTGAACTGTTGGCCTCCATCCTGCTGGACTCGCATTCGGAGGCGAGGGGGGGGGGGGGGGGGGGGGGAGTAGGGGGTGGACGGTTCAAACCCGTCGCCAACCATCCTGATTTCCCTAAATCGCTCCGGGCAAATGCCGGGATGGTTCCTTTGAAAGGGCACGGGCAACTTCCTTCCCCGTCCTTTCCTAATCCGATGAGACCGATGACCTCGCTGTTTGGTCTCGTCTCCCAAATAACCAAACCCCAACCTCCATCCTCTCCCTTCTTTTTGTCAAGGTTTTCCTTATGTTCATTTCCTTGCCGATTCTCCGGATTAACTCCACACTCCTCACCTTATCAGTCTAACTAAATTTAATCATTCATTTGTAGCACCACATCTTAGAGGCTTTGCTTCTTTTCTGTTCCTGTTTTCTCACTGTCCATGTTTCAGTACTATACAATGCTGTGCTGCTTCCTCGTATTAAGACCTACGTTTGATACTAGCAGACTTCGCTTGCCCATGAACGCCCTTTTTGCCAATGCTAGTCTGCTTTTTTTGCTCCTCCTTGCTTCGTTCGTAATGGGTATTTTTGCTGCCGAGGTAGCAGAATTTCTTAAATTCGTCTGCTTCCTGATTCAAAATTATTAGGTTAAGTTTCTTGGCGTTCTCATTTCTGCTACTTCTCGTTACTTTCTTCTTCCGTAGATTTATCCATTCCATCAGGAGATGCTGGAATTGTTCATCACTTTCACTGAGGGTAGCGATATCATTAGTGAATCTCAAAATTGATATCCTTTTATCCTGAATTTTAATTCCTTTTTTGAACACTTCTTTATTTTCGAATTGCTTTTCGATGTATAAATTGAAAAGTATGGGCGAGAGGCTATATCCCTATCTTACACCTTTTTAAACAGAGAGCTTCGTTCTTGCTCTTTCATTCTTATTGTTCAAAGTTGGTTCTTGTACATAATGTACATTACCCGTCTTCCCTATAGCTTACCTCTGTTGTTCTCAGAATTTCGAACATATTATACGATTTCACATTTCCGGTCGCTCTTTCCAGGTCGGCGAATCCTCTGAGTGTACTTCGATTTTTCTTTAGTCTTGCTTTTATTATCAAACGCAGTGTCAGAACCGTCTCTCTGGTGCCGTTACCTTTGCTTAAGTCAAACTGATCGTCAGCTACGGTAGTCTCAATTTTCTCTTCCATTATTCTATATATTACTCTTGACAGCCGCTTGGGTGCTATTAAGCTGATTGTGCGACAATTCGTGCACTTGTCGGCTCTTGGAATCTTCGGAATTGTGTGGGCGATGATCTTCCGAAAGTCAGATGGTATATTGCCAGTATCATATATTTTACACCCCAGTGTGAATAGTCGATTTGTTGCCACTTCTCCAAATGATTTTAGAAACTACGATGAAGTGTTATCCATCCCTTCTGCCTGATTCGATCTTAAGTTTTACAAAGCTCTTCTAAAATTGATTTTTATACTGTCTTCCCTATGCCTTCTATATCCTGTGTTTTCTGTCACGTCATCAGAAAAGTCATCTCCTTCAAAGAAGCCTTCAGTATACTCTTTCACCTATCCGCTCTCTCCTATGAATGTAACAGTGGAATTCCTAAAGTACTGTTAATGTTAGTCTCTTAATTTCGCCGAAAGCTGTTTAGACTTTCCTGTATGCTGAGTTAGTCCGTCCTACAATCATTTATTTTTGTATTTCTACACATTTCTCGTGCAGCCATTTCGTCTTAGCTTCCCTGTACTTCCTATTTATTTCATTCCTAAGTGACTTGTATCTCTGTCTTCCAGCAAGTTCCTGGAATTTTTGAACTTTCTTCTTTCATGGATCAGCTGAAGAACTTCTTCAGTTACCCCTGGTTGCTTCGCAGTTACCTTCGTTGTGCCTATGTTTTCCCTTCCCAATTCTGTGACTGCCCTTTTCAGAGACGATCATACTTCTTCAACTGAACTTCTTACTTGTCACGGTTTCTATAGCCTGCTAGCGTGTCTCTTCATTCCTTAGTACTTCCGTAAATCACTTCCTTTAGCACTGATTTTCCATGGGTAGTCTCTTAAACTTCATCCTACTATTTATCATTGCCAAATTGTGATCTGAGTCTATGTCTGCTTCTGGGTATGCCTCAAAATCCAGTATCTGATTCCACCTGACCATGATGTAATCTAACAGAAGTCTTCCTGTATAAAAGAGGCATTGCTATGTATACCTCTTTGTCTTGTGTTCATTGCACACAGTAATCGTTATTGCTAACCGATAATAACTGCAAAACTCAATTACTCTTTCTCCAGTAATACTTTCTTCTAGCCCCGCCCCTCATGGTCCCCCATGACATTACGTTTCCTTCTCCCTGTGTGTACTGAATTACTCATTCAGTATCACCAAATATTTTCTCAATCCCTTAGTGGCCTCCTAGCGACGTCTTGAAGATACACTGCTGGCCATTAAAATTGCTACACCAATAAGAAATGTAGATGATAAACGGGTATTCATCGGACAAATCTATTATACTAGAAATGACATATGATTACATTATCACGCAGTTTGAGTGCATAAATCCTGAGAAATCAGTACCCAGAACAACCATCTAGGCCCGTAATAACGGCCTTGATACACCTGGGCATTGAGTCAAACAGAGCTTGGATGGCGTATACAGGTACAGCTACCCATGCAACTGCAACACGATACCACAGTTCATCAAGAGTAGTGACTGGCGTATTGTGACGAGCCTGTTGCTCGGCCACCATTGACCAGACGTTTTCAGTGGCTGAGAGATCTGGGGAATGTGCTAACATTTTCTGTATCCAGAAAGGCCCGTACACGACCTGCAATATGCGGTCGTGCATTATCCTGCTGAAATGTAGGGTTTTGCAGGGATCAACTGAATGATAGAGCCACGGGTCGTAACACTTCTGAAATGTAACGTCCACTGTTCAAAATGCCGTCAATGCGGACAAGAGGTGACTGAGACGTGTAACCAATGGCACTCCATACCATCAGGAGGGTCGATACGCCAGTATGGCGATGGCGAATACACGCTTCCAATGAGCGTTCACCGCGATGTCGCCAAACACGGATGCGACCATAATGATGGTGTAAACAGAACCTGTATTCATCTGAAAAGTGACGTTTTGCCATTCGTGCACCCAGGTTCGTCGTTGAGTACACCATCGCAGGCGTTCCTGTCTGTGATGCAGCGTGAAGGGTAACCGCAGCCATGGTCTCCGAGCTGATAGTCCATGCTGCTGCAAACGTCGTCGAACTGTTCGTGCAGATGGTTGTTGTCTTGCAAACGTCCCCATTTGTTGACTCAGCGATCGAGACGTGGCTGCACGATCCGTTACAGCCATGCGGATAAGATGGTTGTCATGTCGACTGCTAGTGATACGAAGCCTTTGGGATTCAGCACGGCGTTCCGTATTATCTTCCTGAACCCACCGATTCCATATTCTGGAAACAGTCATTAGATCTCGACAAAGGCGAGCAGCAATGTAGCGATACGATAAACCACAATCGCGATAGGCTACAATCCGACCTCTATCAAAGTCGGAAACGTGATGGTACGCATTTCTCCTCCTTACACGAGGCATCAAAACAACGTTTCGCCAGGCTACGCCGTTCAACTGTTGTTTGTGTATGAGAAATCGGTTGGAAACTTCCCTCATGTCAGCACGTGTTAGGTGTCGCCACCGGCGCCAACCTTGTGTGAATGCTCTGAAAAGCTAATCACCCTGTCGGTTAAAGTTCTCGTCTGTAGCACGTCATCTTTGTGGTGTAGCAATTTTTACGGCCAGTAGTGTAGATACTTCCAAACGCCCTTCTATCAGTACCTGTAGCCTTTTGCCATTCTACACCTATTTTTCGTTTGTGGAAATTTTATCTTCACTTTTTTTTAAATTGATTATGTTCTTTATAAACTCAATTTTAAATTGATCCATGTGCATACTGCTTTATCATGTTCTTTCCGCCCTTTGATTCTGTGTTTTCTAAATCAGAACTCTAGCTGATGTCTTAACTATCTTACGTGCTCGCTTCCCTGACTAGCATTTTTTGTTTACTCATGGCAAGTGATGTAGTCCTTGTCAAATAGAGTACGTACTTTTTTCAACTGCATATCGCTTTTTTTGCTGTTGAGTGAGTTAAAACTTCATTGTGTCAGATCTCAGTCTCCCTGCAGGACTGATGCAGTTTTGTCCATCTTCGAAGGTGCGTTTCAATAATTATGAAATTCTCCAGATTAAAACGCCTTTTAAAAGATCTCATCACCACACAAGAGTGGGATTGCTTTTTAGTATTCCCTTATCCTTCGTTACCGTGCAGAATGAGTACAAATACCGAATTCAGTAACTGTATACAAATGTGCATCTTCTTGAGTACTCTCAAAAATAGTGAAAAATTGAGACGGTTATTAGACAGAGCGTAGAAACTTTAACGCCAAGGCTGGGGCGAACTACAGCAGTATCCTGCATCGTGTTCCAATCACGGATAGTATCGGGGAAGAACGTCTGCAGTTTACCGAGGTGAGTAACACAGGCGTATGGGCTGGTGGAGCCTCAGTACGCCTCCGTGCCAACTCGATCTTATTTTTCCATCACTCCTAATACGCGACGGGACTGCTAAAACATTTAACATGTTTCTTCAGTCATGTAGGAATTTCCATTAGCAAAAAACCTTTACATAGTGCACGCCTCCAATCACAGTTCTCCCTATGCTATTGCATTTCTTTCATGCGGACGATTACAACTTGACTAAATAAATCTACAGTATAATAACCAAGAATACCCAAGAAACATTGAGACGACTGTTCTATAAGCGACGGCCGTCTTCAAGGATATGTTATACATTTTAATATAATTTCTTTGAACTTCAGCCAGCTTACTCGTAACTTACTTCGTTTCCTGATTCCAGCTTACTATAACAGTTATCATTTATTATTACAACTGCCTAGCCGCAGGGGCTACACCAGTTCCCCTTAGATTACCGAAGTTAAGCACTGTCGGGTGTGGCCGCCACTTGGATGGGTGACCATACGAGCCGCCATGCGCTGTTGCCGTTTTTCGGGATGCACTCACCCTCGTGATGCCAACTGAGGAGCTACTCGACCGAAAAGTAGCGGCTGCGGTCACAGAAAACCATCGTAACGACCGGGAGAGCTGTTTGATGACAACACAGCCCTCCTTTCTGCAACCTCACCTGCGGATGACACGGCGGTCGGATGGTCCCAATGGGCCACTTGTGGCCTGAAGACGGAGTGCTGCTGCTGCAGTTATCACCATCATGATTAATACAGTAAATACAGAAAATGAGAACACAATGCAGGATTTCGTTTTTTGTCAAAAGTCAGACATTTCCCAAGCGGCTAAGACTGCATGGTATAATTCGTGCAGATCCTTGTAAAGTGGTTTTTTATAGTTGACACGTGAATTTTATCAATTCCTACTCCCAATCTGTCGAAAACCAATGGAAACGTCTTTACTGGTTTACCCCAGAGTACCCGCAACTAAGTTTTAAAGTCATCGTGACTGGTAAGTTTTACCGTCTGTTTTTCATCGATTCTGACATCAGCTTTGATGTCAATGTTGCACACTAGTTTTCCCCACAGTTGTGATACATGTTGTACTGTGTTGCAGCATTCGACCTGCCAGAATCCAGAAGCACGGCAATAGTACGTCATGATCCTTACCGCCAACTTTTTCTGGCCTATTGCCCCACCGGATCTTTGCCACCACCATTATACTATCTGTGACGTAATTTCCAGGGTATCATTTTTGCCAAAGCGTTGCGCCTCTGCTTGTAGTTATTCTAAGTGACTATTTTGCTGAAGCTCAAGGCGTATTGGTCTCCTCAACTAATTTACAAGGTCCGCACTTTGGGTTTTCTGCTGATTTCTCAATACTCACTTCCATTGCGTTATTTATAGCGTCCAGATCCTGCACAGCAAAAATCAGTCCTTCAATTTCCTTCTTTAGGAGTTCGTCAGTCAGCCAAAACCTGGTCTTTTCCATGCCTATTACGCCTTCGGTCTTCTCCAAAATATATCTATGCAATGCTTTATTGCGCGATCTGTCAGTCTGGCACTGGACAGTTTTCCAGTATTGACTCTTGTTTCGCTGTGCTTTGAGAACCCTTCTCTTGCTCAGTGCCCATTTCTGGCCACCTTTCACACAGTCCGCCAATGTATGCTTCTCTTTCTCCGCTGCCTCCCACACTCTAATAACTGTTTGGGTATATACACTAAAGCGTCTCATCGTTAATGCAAGCGTGATATGCGTAGTAGATTTTCCTATTTTCCTTTACAGACTGTGTATTCTACTTCGCTCATTTCACGAAGTCTGGAGCATATCTGATGCAGGTATTGATTGCTGTGATAGTGTTCCCACCACTCAGTTTGCGTTTCAAAATTTATCTGATCTTTAGCTAAGCATTGCCGAATGTGACTCATTATTCGGCGTAGTGCACGGTTTGCGCTGGGATCTCAGTAGGCTTGGGCATTTTTATAAGAGCATTTATTAACAACGTAAGTATTTTGACACGGAAGTGATGGCACAATATAACTGCACACAGTTAGTGATAAACAAACATCATTCTGGCCGGAAACAACAGTTATATTGAAATGGGCGCAACACAAGCAGGCATGAACCAAAAACAGAATAGAAACCACGATATTCATATTCGTCACTCATAATAAGTTATTGACAGGCAATAATAAAAACTCAGAACAAGAAATGAAAAAAGTCGCAACAGAATATATCTCTATTGCCAAGGACCTGTATCAGCAACTTAATATATGCACTATACAACACAAACTGTAACTAATCTCTATCTGAGGACTCGTCAGCTGGACACCAAAGTCTGAAAATCTTGTAATGGCGTGGCAGACTAGCTTGTGCTGAGACATAATTGTTCAGAAATAAACTCAATACATTGCACCGTCTCCGAGTTAGTTGGAATTGAAATTAGCCATTAAGGCCATTGTGCACGCCAATTCAAGTTGCTCACCACTTAACGGCGGCACCAAACGTTTTCTATGTTTAGTTGTCTTCAATCGAACAAGGAAGCGATGCACAGATTGGACGTGGGACGGTAATAAGGATCGGTCGCGAGCTAAAGGCTGAGTAGTCCAGTGCGATATCATCTACGTTATGAAATAGACACTAATTTCATTTACCAGGCGGCCTGAATCTGCGCCCGCAACTGCCTTATAGGCTAGCTTCAATGCCTATTAGCTCAGAAATGTATCGAATTTTTCTCTTAGCAGTTATTTCTCAGCTCAGCGTACCCTGAAACATCCTTACAAGCTTATCAGACTGTTTCTGACCATCCTGCATATTTGGGCGTAACGTTGCAAAGCAGTATGAAATGGAATGTGCACCTCGCAGGGAAGGGGAATAGCCCGGTTTAATGGACGAGTTTTAGGAAAGCGTAGCTCATCTGCGAAGGAGGTTGTCTGTAGAACACTTGGGCGACTCGTTGCTGAGTAATGCTTGAGTGTTTGAGACCCTACTAGGTCGAACTGCAGGAGGCATCATCGAAGTAATTCAAAGTGTTCTGCTAGATTTTCTATCTGTATGTTAAATCAACGCACTAGGCTTACGGGGATGTTTAGTGAACTCACAGGGCAATTAATGGAGAGAATACGGCGTTCTTTTCACTAAACGTGGTTGGAGAAGTTACGAAAACAGCCATTTGAAAGTGACTGGAGGACAGTTCTGCTGCCGCCAAGACATGTTTCTCGTAAGCACTTCGAACAGATAAGAGAAAGTAGGAATACATACAGTCGTTTTTCGCTAGCTTCATTTGCGAGTGCAGTGAGGAAGAACTGACTAGTAGTGGTACACGTTGCTCTTTGGCTGAGGCGCAAGTACGACGTGCATTTACGTTCTAAGACCTCCGATGTTTTTTCTAATTAACTACTCACCCGAAATCGATTAAACTGGCGTTACTTCACGACGTAATCGCCCTGCAGACGTACACATTTTTCACAACGCTGACGCCATGATTCCATAGGAGCGGCGAAGGCTTCTTTAGGAGTCTGTTTTGACCCCTGAAAAATCGCTGAGGCAATAGCAGCACGGCTCGTGAATGTGCGACCACGGAGAGTATCTTTCATTGTTGGAAAAAGCCAAAAGTCACTAGGATCCAGGTCAGGTGAGTGGGGAGCATGAGGAATCACTTCAAAGTTGTTATCACGAAGAAACTGTTGCGTAACGTTAGCTCGATGTGCGGGTGCGTTGTCTTGGTGAAACAGCACACGCGCAGCCCTTCCCGGACGTTTTTGTTGCAGTGCAGGAAGGAATTTGTTCTTCAAAACATTTTAGTAGGATGCACCCGTTACCGTAGTGCCCTTCGGAACTCAATGGGTAAGGATTACGCCCTCGCTGTCCCAGAACATGGACACCGTCATTTTTTCAGCACTGGCGGTTACCCGAAATTTTTTTGGTTGCGGTGAATCTGTGTGGCTCCATTGAGCTGACGGGCGCTTTGTTTCTGGATTGAAAAATGGCATCCACGTCTCATCCATTGTCACAATCGACGAAAAGAAAGTCCCATTCATGCTGTTGTTGCGCGTCAACATTGCTTGGCAACGTGCCACACGAGCAGCCATGTGGTCGTCCGTCAGCATTCGTGTCGCCCACCTGGATGACACTTTTCGCATTTTCAGGTCGTCATGCAGGATTGTGTGCACAGAACCCAAGGAAATGCCAACTCTGGAGGCGATATGTTCTACAGTCATTCGGCGATCTCCCAAAACAATTCTCTCCACTTTGTCGATCATGTCGTCAGACCGGCTTGTGCGAGCCCGAAGTTGTTCCGGTTTGTTGTCACACGATGTTCTGCCTTCACTGTCGCACCTACGAACGCACTTTCGACACATTCATAACTCCATCACCAAATGTCTCCTTCAACTGTCGATGAATTTCAATTGGTTTCGCACCACGCAAATTCAGAAAACGAATGATAGCACGCTGTTCAAGTAAGGAAAACGTCGCCATTTTAAGTATTTGAAACAGTTCTCATTCTTGCCGCTGGCGGTAAAATTCCATCTGCCGTACGGTGCTGCAGTCTCTGGCACGTATTGACGATGAACGCGGCCTCATTTTAAAACAATGCGCATGTTTCTATCTCTTTCCAGTCCGGAGAAAAAAAATCGGAGGCCTAAAAACTTGAATGCACCTCGTACTGGGTTGGTGTATAAGTCCGCAGCGTTTTCCTGTAAGTTTAATAAACGCAACAGATACACATAACAGTGCCTTTAGTTATCAATAATATATTCTCCTTCACAACTTACAGTAGTTTACCAACGTTCAGGTAACTTATCGATTATACGACTGTAGGAAAAGCGTGTTTTCGAGGCAAAGAATACGTCCAACCATGTTCGGAGCTCGTTTTCGTTCGGAAAGGAAGTTCCTTGAAGGCCGTTCGGTGGAGAGCGGGAAGGTCGAAAGTTTGACGTCACTAGATCAGTTGAGTAATGTGGGCGCGGAATGACTTTCCAAGCCAACTTCTGTACAAAGTTTTTAGTCATTTTAGCAGAATGCGAGCTCATGTTATAGTGAAGTAGCATCACTTCATGCAGTGCTCCTGGTCATTGTTGTTTGATTGCGTCTGCAAGACATCTCAGTTGTTGACAGTAACTGTCTTTGGTAATGGTTACATCTCGAGGAAGACATTGGTAGAACACCACACCGCCGCTGTTTCACAAAGTGCGTAAGGTGTCAGGCAAATCCAACACCTTCCATGAAAACCCTGACATGATAAACAAATACAGTAGCATATCACATAGCTCCGAATAAATCGTGACATTAAATTAACCATAGTAATACAATTAACGAGTGAGCAAATGGAATACCACAGACTAGCGCAAGAATGCCTAAATGCATGTCATACCTTCCCACCGTGAGACAGACGCAGTTCCGAGGGGAGAAACGAGAACAGAAGCCGAGAGCAGAACCGTGTTCAGCTAGAAGGCCCTACGTTAAGGAACGGACTGGACACCCATGTCGCCAGCCTACCGCTAAGACCATACCACCCGCAAGTTTTAGCGTGAGACTATTTCGCATCTCTGTTACGTTGCAACCTTTAAAAACATTGCCCCACCACGAAAAGTATAACGTTTCTCATTGGGTAGACAGAATTTTTGTAGGCGGAGCTTACGGTTAACTTTGAGACCCTGATTGGTCAGATGAAAACACATCCAGATAGTTTCTTTTAAACCAACTTTGGTAAATGGTTGTAAGGAGAAGTTAGGAGTGAGTTAGTTCCGAGACGGCGAGCTGGATGGCTGGTGCGCCGGCCGCTGCCCACCTGAAGCTGCCTAACCAATGACTAGGTAATGAACGCAAGCGATGCAGCATAACAGCGCATAAAGCTTCACTCAGAACTGCAGAAGTCTCATCTGTTACACCCCCTTTTTGCGTAATACTAGTGTCGATCGTTAATTAAAGCTCATGGTGTTCACATTTGCCACTTGAAGTAAAAATCTGAAACGCGATGGTTTTTCTGTTATATAGTTATTGAAAAGCCACATCAGCCACTGTAATTTACGACAAGTTAGGTAAGTAATTAAAGATAATTGAGGGTCACTGTAGACCATTTTGATAGTTTACTCTTTTGTGAAACTTAATTTAAACCTAGATTATAGATCTGATACGGCATAGGTCATCCTTCGATCCATTGTAGAACTTGGAAACCCATTCAGGGAATATTCGTTCACATTTTTGTTGAACGCAGTTGGTTTTTTACCATCCTGTATTGAAACATTTTCTTTTATCAATAGTGCAATTTATAAACAATGTTTTGTAAGTAGAATAAAATTTCCAATGGTAAACTTAACTGCTTTTTCGACGTTATTACCAGATAACTAAAAATAGGAAAGCCTTGAACCCCTTCCACTAAATTTAGTTAGTATTAAGATTCTTTTACAGGGAGTGCAGTGGAGCTGACGCTGAGATCATTTAGTATTTGGTTACATCATCGCTAGTCTCACTGAACTCTTCTGAATTATACATGTCATCTGTGGTCTGGCGTCTCCTTACCAGCAACAGGTCCCAGGTTCAAACTAGTCAACTCCTTAAAAAACACGCTCAGAGCGCGGTTGCGCGAAAGTGGTAGGGAGACAAGATGTAGAACAAACAGGCACCATCATGAATGTTAGAAGTGCACAACATTATATTTTATAGATGCGCGCAGTAAACGTAATACCAACACGTAAAACAAGAACACTACGAAATTACGTACCGCCCTAATACGTAGATGGTGATTAGGTGAAGAAACATTCTCCGTAATGATGAAATCGAAAATAACATCTAAATGTTTCAAATGGCTCTAAGCACGATAGGACTTAACATCTGAGGTCATCAGTCCCCTTGACTTAGAACTACGTAAACCTAATTGACCAAAGGACAAATGGTTCACATGGCTCGGAGCACTATGGGACTTAACAGCTATGGTCATCAGTCCCCTAGAAATTAGAACTACTGAAACCTAACTAACCTAAGGACATCACACAACACCCAGTCATCACTAGGTAGAGAAAGACCTAAGGACATCACACACATCCATGCCCCAGGCAGGATTCGAACCTGCTACCGTAGCAGCTGCGTGGTTCCGGACTGAAGCACCTATAACCCCTAGACCACAGTGGCCAGCAACAACATCTAGTTTTTGTATGTTCATCCTTTTGGCAGGAGGTCTTTGAGATGACGGCCGTTTACTATTGTGAGACACTAAACCGTCAACAGCCGTCCTTATGATTTTAATTATTTTGTGGTAACCACATTGGGCACTTCAATGCGGCATCATCAGGCTATAGTTGATGCGGAAGGGGTTGATACGATCCTTTATATATCTCGTCAGTGGCCCACAAAACTGCATGGGCAGATAATACGAAAAATTTAATGTCAGCACTCTAACCATCAACTGCTACGTTTTCGGATTATTTGTGTATCCAGTTATGCTGGCCACTGATGCGATATAACTATGGGGATCGTGCAACCCCTTCCGCACCAACTACAATCTTAAGGTGGCGCACTGAAGCACCAGAACTGGTTGCAACAATATAAGTAAAATCATAAGAACTGCTGTAGGCGTTTTATTGTGTCACAATAACATATTGTACTTTGTGAGATGCTTTAATACTTCTGCTGTGGCGAAACAGTCAATAAATGACATTTATTATGTGTTATACATTACTGGCCATTAAAAATTCTACATCACGAAGATGACGTGCTACAGACGTAAAATTTAACAAACAGGAAGAATATGCTGTGATAAGAAAATTATTAGTTTTCAGGGCATTCACACAAGTTTGGCGCCGGTGGCGACGCCTACAACGTGCTGACATGAGGAAAGTTTCCAATCGATTTCTCATACACAAACAGCAGTTGCCGGCCGCGGTGGTCTCTCGGTTCTAGGTGCGCAGTCCGGAACCGTGCGACTGTTACGGTCGCAGGTTCGAATCCTGCCTCGGGCATGGATGTGTGTGTTGTCCTTAGGTTAGTTAGGTTTAAGTTTTTCTAAGTTCTAGGGAACTAATGACCACAGCAGTTGAGTCCCATAGTGCTCAGAGCCATTTGAACCATTTGAAACAGCAGTTGACCGGCGGTGCCTGGTGAAACCTTGTTGTGATGCCTCGTGTAATGAGAAGAAATGCGTACCATCACGTTTCCGACTTCGAGAAAGGTCGGATTGTAGCCTATAGTGATTGCGGTTTATCGTATCGCGACATTGCTGCTCGCGATGGTCGAGTTCCAGTACTTGTTAGCAGAATATGGAATCGGTGGGCTCAGGAGGGTAATACGGAACACCGTGCTGGAACACAACGGCCTCGTATCACCAGCAGTGTAGATGAAAGGCATCCGCATGGCTGTAACTGATAGTGCAGCTACTTCTCGATCCCTGAGTCAACAGATGGGGACGTTTGCAAGACAACAACCATCTGCACGAACAGTTCGGCGAGGTTTGGAGCAGCGGGGACTATCAACTAGGAGACCATGACTGCGGTTCCCCTTGACGCTACATCACAGACAGGAGCGCCTGCGATGGTGTACTCGACGACGAACCGGGGTGAACGAATTGCAAAACGTCACTTTTTCGGATGAATCCAGGTTCTGTTTACAGCATCATGATGGTCGTATCCGTGTTTGGCGACATCGCGGTGAACGCACATTTGAAGCGTGCATTCGTCATCGCCATACTGGCGTATCAACCGGCGTGATGATATGGAGTGCCATTGGTTACACGTCTCAGTCACCTCTTGTTCGCATTGACGGCACTCTGAACAGTGGACGTTACATTCCAGATGTGTTACGACCCGTGGCTCTACCATTCAGTTGATATCTGCGAAACCCTATATTTCAGCAGGATAATGCACGACCGTATGTTGCAGGTTGTTTACGGGCCTTTCTGGATACAGAAAATATTCAATTGCTGCCCTGTGCAGCACATTCTCCAGATCTCCCACTAATTGAAAAGTCTGGTCAATGGTGACCGAGCAACTGGAACGTCACAATACGCCAGTGGTATCTTATTTAAGCTGCGTGGGTAGCTGTACCTGTAGACGCCATCCAAGCTCTGTTTGAGTCAATGTCCAGGTGTATCAAGGCCTTTATTACGGGCCTACGTGGTTGTTCTGGGTACTGATTTCTCAGGATCTATGCACCCAAATTGCGTGAAAATGTAATCACATGTCAGTTCCAGTATATTTGTCCGATGTATAACCGTTTATGATCTGCATTTATTCTTGGTGTAGCAATTTTAACGGCCAGTAGTGTATGAATACAGGTCTTTTGGACACGTTCGAATGAATAGACACCACGCTTTCGCAAATTGATTCACCTAGATGGGCAATGGATCCACCTTCTTCGGTGCGGATGCACATGTGCGTCCCACCTTCCACGAAGGAAATCGACAAGGACTGTGGACAGGAGGCGATCGGTGGGAATGTGGGACGGCCGTGAGGTTTGCCGAGGTACCGAGGTAAACCGTGAAGTTGCGACAATACTGTGTCCCGGATGGCGTAGTGGCTAATGCACCTTCCTAACAAGGGGAGACCCCGAAATCCAATCCCGATTCAGCACACATGTTCGCCAGTTGCCGAGGATTAAGCGTAATGGCCCTATGCTGACATCAGTACTCCCTTCCCTTTCCTTTCCTTTCACCCAAAAAAATGGTTCAAATGGGTCTAAGCACTGTGGGACTTAACATCTGAGGTCATCAGTCCGATATAACTTAGAACTACTTAAACCTAACTAAGATAAGGACATGGCACACATCCATGCCCGAGGCAGAATTCGAACCTGCGACTGTAGCGGTCTCGCGGTTCGAGACTGAAGCGCCTAGAACCGCTCGGCCACACCGGCCGGCCCTTTCTCCCCCCTCGACCATCAATTTATATATAAATTTGATGTGACTTCGTCGGGACTCATCAGCAGAAGCAGCATTCTCCTGAAGACGGCGAACAGTTGGATCGCCGAAATATCGAATCCAGTTGATTTTGGGATACGGCGGCAAACCGACCAGACTTTAAACAAGTACATAAAAATTTATTACGTGTATTTCATGAAAGTACTTGGTTAACAGCTGACGGAGTGACACTGCCGGCAACGCTGATCGCCAGATTACGGACCGCGGCTCCTGGGGAGACGCGAGCGCGCGTGGCCCGGCCTTCACTTCGGCCAGTGTCGGCGTGCGGCAACTTCGGGCACGTCTGGCGGGGACCGCTCGCCGACTGCAGCCCAGGGCTATCGACCAGCGGCGTTGGCGGTGTGGTGTGGCGTGGCGTGGCGTGGTGTGGCTGCAGCTCTGGGGGCGCCGGAGACGCCGACTTAGAGCGGTGGTCGATAGCCCGGCTGCGCTCCTCGGCGGCCCACGGCGGCCAGGCGGGCCGAAATTAGCGCCGACACCGGCGGTGCCGTCGTGGCGATCGCTCACGGCGGCCGCGCCGCTAATACCTGCTGCGACACTGCGCGCTCCGCGGGCGCCCCATTCATCTCCGGGAGCTGCCGGCAGTGGCACTGGTAACGGCGCGCGGCCGCACCGGCCACTCTGAGCGCAGGCCGCTTCGCCGCTAACGGGATTACAACGCGCCGGCCCTCTGTCTTCTTTCCGTTGTCTGGTGCTGATGGGACACTACAAGGCCAAATAGCTCTGGACGTATTACATTCCGTTCCAAACACTGCAAAAACGCAAGTAACAACATGAAACTACTACAGTGGCCAAAGTTCGATGTCACATCGTTAAGCTCTACGGGATAAAGTGGAAGTTTTTTCAATGTGACCCATACGTGATTAGAAGCTATTTTTAGGGTTATTAGGGTGATTCAGCTGCCCCTACCGTTCCGTTTTATGCAACCCGATATACGTTAGCATCAGGAACGGTATCCATACAGGCGACTTTCCGAGCTCCGCGCAAATGTTAGCAAACGGAATACCACTGTTGGACGGCATTTCCCCACCAAGATATACCTTACTTCTGCCATACTTATTGAAGTGTCTCCAATCTTTCTTTGGGTAATTAGGGGTGTCACATACACGTTTTGGTCCTCTCTGTAAGTTTATTCCGTTAGTAGAATTTAAGGTATAGTAAATGGTTCAGAAACCACTCCGTCTACAGGCCACAAATGGCCAATCGGCACCATCCGACTGCCGCGCCATCCGCTGTGGAGGGCGTGGAGAGGAGGGGCGTATGGTCAGCACACCGCTCTCCCGGTCGTTATGATGGTACTCTTGACCGAGGCCGCTACTATTCGGTCGAGTAGCTCCCCAATTGGCATCACAAGGCTGAGTGCACACCGAAAAAGTGCAACAGCACATGTCGGCCTGGATGGTGACCCATCCAAGTGCCGGCCATGCCCGACAGCGCTTAAGTTCGGTGATTTCACGGCTACCGGTGGATCCACTGCGGCAAGGCCGTTACCCAAATGGTTCAGAAACGTTGTCTTATATAGCGTTTTTCTCCATCGGAAACAGCGAAATGAACAGGACATACCAGAATTGGAAGTGTGGAAGTAACCACTCTCCGGTATAAAACCCAATGACAGGATTAATATGCAGTGGGATTCAGCTGCCCCTACCGACGTCGTTTTATGCTACCCCACATGACAAACAATGTTCTTGGTTAGTTCTGCCTGGAGATGTGAAGCACGTAGTGAAAGTATCGTGAAATAGCTAGTTAAAGTACGAAGACGTCTTAGACCTGTTGTTGTTGTTGTTGTTGTCTTCAGTCCTGAGACTGGTTTGATGCAGCTCTCCATGCTACTCTATCCTGTGCAAGCTGCTTCATCTCCCAGTACCTACTGCAACCTACATACTTCTGAATCTGCTTAGTGTACTCATCTCTCGGTCTCCCTCTACGATTTTTACCCTCCACGCTGCCCTCAAATGCTAAATTTGTGATCCCTTGATGCCTCAAAACATGTTCTACCAACCGATCCCTTCTTCTAGTCAAGTTGTGCCACAAACTTCTCTTCTCCCCAATCCTATTCAATACCTCCTCATTAGTTACGTGATCTATCCACCTTATCTTCAGTATTCTTCTGTAGCACCACATTTCGAAAGCTTCTATTCTCTTCTTGTCCAAACTAGTTATCGTCCATGTTTCACTTCCATGCATAGCTACACACCAAACAAATACTTTCAGAAACGACTTCCTGATAAATAAATCTATATTCGATGTTAACAAATTTCTCTTCTTCAAAAACGCTTTCCTTGCCATTGCCAGTCTACATTTTATATCCTCTCTACTTCGACCATCATCAGTTATTTTACTTCCTAAATAGCAAAACTCCTTTACTACTTTAAGTGTCTCATTTCCTAATCTAATTCCCTCAGCATCACCCGATTTAATTTGACTACATTCCATTATCCTCGTTTTGCTTTTGTTAATGTTCATCTTATATCCTCCTTTCAAGACACTGTCCATTCCGTTCAACTGCTCTTCCAAGTCCTTTGCTGTCTCTGACAGAATTACAATGTCATCGGCGAACCTCAAAGTTTTTACTTCGTCTCCATGAATTTTAATACCTACTCCAAATTTTTCTTTTGTTTCCTTTACTGCTTGCTCAATATACAGATTGAATAACATCGGGGAGAGGCTACAACCCTGTCTCACTCCTTTCCCAACCACTGCTTCCCTTTCATGCCCCTCGACTCTTATTACTGCCATCTGGTTTCTGTACAAATTATAAATAGCCTTTCGCTCCCTGTATTTTACCCCTGCCACCTTTAGAATTTGAAAAAGAGTATTCCAGTCAACATTGTCAAAAGCTTTCTCTAAGTCTACAAATGCTAGAAACGTAGGTTTGCCTTTCCTTAATCTTTCTTCTAAGATAAGTCGTAAGGTCAGTATTGCCTCTCGTGTTCCAACATTTCGACGGAATCCAAACTGATCCTCCCCGAGGTCTGCATCTACCAGTTTTTCCATTCGTCTGTAAAGAATTCGCGTTAGTATTTTGCAGCCGTGGCTTATTAAACTGATAGTTCGGTAATTTTCACATCTGTCAGCACCTGCTTTCTTTGGGATTGGAATTATTATATTCTTCTTGAAGTCTGAGGGTATTTCGCCTGTCTCATACATCTTGCTCACCAGCTGGTAGAGTTTTGTCATGACTGGCTCTCCCAAGGCCGTCAGTAGTTCTAATGGAATGTTGTCTACTCCGGGGGCCTTGTTTAGTTGTAAATTTTGTTTATGATGCTATGTGACTGGTGGTTGGCTGTATGCTGGTTCTTTATATATTTTTAATTTATGTTGAACCTGTGTGACCATCTCCTCGCGTTACCTTAGAGAATTTTACTTGACTTTTCGTCCTGCCTGCTAATATACAAGGCCCCTAAGAAATGGTATCTATACTTTGACCCTTATTTGATTTACTTGGTAAACAAATTAATTGTTTTAGAAATGTGCGCAACGGAAACTGGTGCGTGTTTCTCTAAGATAACACGTTCTGGGGTGGTTGAAATCATAGCCGACACTATAGCAACTGGTAGCCTATCTAAATTCACGTTGCAGATTATTTTTGTCTTTCATTAACTTTAGAAAATCGAATTGAAAAGGCTTCCCAGGTTTAATTGAACTGAATAATATACATCCTACCCATTTCATGTGTCAGGTGACTGAGGGGGAATATTTTTTAACTGAAATGCTGACTCTCATTTAATAGATTTATTTTCTACTTTGATAAAAACTTTAGAAGCCGACACATTACATTTTTTTCTTTAGTTACATAACTTATGTCTGAATCAGCGTTAACTCTCATGGGTTAAACAATGACAAAACGAAAACACTACACGAATAATTTCATATATGACACATAATTTTATAATAACACAAAAAATATATGACACATAATTTCATAATAACACAAAATATACATAAGTGGGCCACACCGTCTTTAGCGGGATAATCGTCATTCATTCTTTAAGACTCACGCATCATCGTGCATGAATTACACTTCTAGAAATTTAAGGTAGGCAACTGCTGAAGGTAGAAAACCTCTCTCACAGAAATGATTCTGGGTAAAAATGATGTACTATTGGCGCCAAAATGAAGTGCGAACTGAACTCACAAAGAAAGTACCAAAAATAATGAAATCTGCACTCATTGAGCTAAAAGTGAAGCTTTTTTTTTGTCATCAGTCTACTGACTGGTTTGATGCGGCCCGCCACGAATTCCTTTCCTGTGCTAGCCTCTTCATCTCAGAGTAGCACTTGCAACCTACGTCCTCAATTATTTGCTTGACGTATTCCAATCTTTGTCTTCCTCTACAGTTTTTGCAATCTACAGTTCCCTCTCGTACAATGGAAGTCATTCCCTCATGTCTTAGCAGATGTCCTATCATCCTGTCCCTTCTCCTTATCAGTGTTTTCCACATATTCCTTTCCTCTCCGATTCTGCGTAGAATCTTCTCATTCCTTACCTTATCAGTCCACCTAAATTTCAACATTCGTCTATAGCACCACATCTCAAATGCTTCGATTCTCTTCTGTTCCGGTTTTCCCACAGTCCATGTTTCACTACCATACAATGCTGTACTCCAGACGTACACCCTCAGAATATTAGTAGACTTCTCTTGGCCAGAAATGCCTTTTTTGCCATAGCGAGTCTGCTTTTGATGTCCTCCTTGCTCCGTCCGTCATTGGTTATTTTACTGCCTAGGTAGCAGAATTCCTTAACTTCATTGACTTCGTGACCATCAATCCTGATGTTAAGTTTCTCGCTGTTCTCATTTCTACTACTTCTCATTTCCTTCGTCTTTCTCCGATTTACTCTTAAACCATACTGCGTACTCATTAAACTGTTCATTCCGTTCACCAGATAATTTAGTTCTTCTTCACTTTCACTCAGGATAGCAATGTCATCAGCGAATCGTATCATTGGTATCCTTTCACCTTGTATTTTAATTCCACTCCTGAACCTTTCTTTTATTTCCATCATTGCTTCCTCGATGTACAGATTGAAGAGTAGGGGCGAAAGGCTACAGCCTTGTCTTTCACCCTTCTCAATACGAGCACTTCGTTCCTGATCGTCCACTCTTATTATTCCCTCTTGGTTGTTGTACATATTGTATATGACCCGTCTCTCCCTACAGCTTACCCCTACTGTTTTCAGAATATCGAACAGCTTGCACCATTTTATATTGTCGAACGCTTTTTCCACGTCGACAAATCCGATGAACGTGTCTTGATTTTTCTTTAACCTTGCTTCTATTATTAGCCGTAACGTCAGAATTGCCTCTCCCGTGCCTTTACTTTTCCTAAAGCCAAACTGATCGTCACCTAGATCATTCTTAATTTTCTTTTCCATTCTTCTATATATTATTCTTGTAAGCAGCTTCGATGCATGAGCTGTTAAACTGATTGTGCGATAATTCTTGCACTTGTCAGCTCTTGCCGTCTTCGGAATTATGTGGATGATGCTTTTCCGAAAGTCAGATGGTATGTCGCCAGACTCATATATTCTACACACCAAAGTGAATAGTCGTTTTGTTGCCACTTCCCCTAATGATTTTAGAAATTCTGATGGAATGTTACCTATCCCTCCTGCCTTATTTGACCGTAAGTCCTCCAAAGCTCTTTTAAATTCCGATTCTAATACTGGATCCCCTATCTCTTCTAAAACGACTCCTGTTTCTTCTTTTATCAAATCAGACAAATCTTCACCCTCATAGAGGCTTTCAATGTATTGTTTCCACCTATCTGCTCTCTCCTCTGCATTTAATAGTGGAATTCCCGTTGCACTCTTAATGTTACCACCGTTGCTTTTAATGTCACCAAAGGTTGTTTTGACTTTCCTGTATGCTGAGTCTGTCCTTCGGACAATCATATCTTTTTCGATGTCTTCACATTTTTCCTGCAGCCATTTCGTCTTAGCTTCCCTGCACTTCCTAATTATTTCATTCCTCAGCGACTTGTATTTCTGTATTCCTGATTTTCCCGGAACATGTTTGTACTTCTCCTTTCATCAATCAACTGAAGTATTTCTTCTGTTACCCATGGTTTCTTCGCAGCTACCTTCTTTGTACCTATGTTTTCTTTCCCAGCTTCTGTTATGGCCCTTTTTAGAGATGTCCATTCCTCTTCAACTGTGTTGCCTACTGCGCTATTCCTTATTGCTGTATCTATAGCGTTAGAGAACTTCAAACGTATCTCGTCATTCCTTAGAACTTCCGTATCCCACTTCTTAGCGTATTGATTCTTCCTGACTAATGTCTTGAACTTCAGCGTACTCTTCATCACTACAATATTGTGATCTGAGTCTATATCTGCTCCTGGGTTCGCCTTACAATACAATATCTGATTTCGGAATCTCTGTCTGACCATGATGTAATCTAATTGAAATCTGCCCGTATCTCCCGGCCTTTTCGAAGTATACCTCACCCTCTTGTGATTCTTGAACAGGGTACTCGCTATTACTAGCTGAAACTTGTTACAGAACTCAATTAGTCTTTCTCCTCTTTCATTTCTTGTTCCAAGCCCATATTCTCCTGTAACCTTTTCTTCTACTCCTTCCCCTACAACTGCATTCCAGTCGCCCATGACTATTAGATTTTAGTCCCCCTTTACATAATGCATTATCCTCATACACTTTCTCTATCTGTTCATCTTCAGCTTGCGACGTCGGCATGTATACCTGAACTATCGTTGTCGGTGTTGGTCTGCTGTCGATTCTGATTGTAACAACCCGGTCACTGAACTGTTCACAGTAACACACCCTCTGCCCTACCTTCCTATTCATAACGAATCCTACACCTGTTATACCATTTTCTGCTGCTGTTGGTATTACCCGATAATCATCTGACCAGAAATCCTTGTCTTCCTTCCACTTCACTGACCCCTACTGTATCTACATTGAGCCTTTGCATTTCCCTTTTCAGATTTTCTAGTTTCCCTACCACGTTCAAGCTTCTGACATTCAACGCCCCGACAAGTAGAACATTATGCTTTCGTTGATTATTCAATCTTTTTCTCATGGTAACCTCCCCCTTGGCAGTCCCCTCTCGGAGATCCGAATGGGGGACTATTCCGGAATCTTTTGCCAATGGAGAGATCATCATGACACTTCTTCAACTACAGGCCACATGTCCTGTGGGTACACGTTACGTGTCTTTAATGCAGAGGTTCCCATTGCCTTCTGCATCCTCATGTTTTGATCATTGCTGATTCTTCTGCTTTAGGGGCAATTTTCCACCCTTAGGACAAGAGAGTGCCCTGAACCTCTATCCGCTCCTCCGCCCTCTTTGACAAGGCCGTTGGCAGAATGAGGCTGTCTTCTTATGCTGGAAGTCTTCGGCCGCCAATGATGATTATTTATCAAAACTTAGGCAGTGGCGGGGATCGAACCCCGGACCGAAGTCGTTTTTGATTATGAATCAAAGACGCTACCCCTAGACCACGGGAAACAGCTACATGAACTGATCGATCCTGTTGCATGCTCACTACCACAAAGCAAAATTTTACAAACACATTTCCGAGAAAACTACTGCAAATAAATTAAAACCGTAACCTGTACCGATGAAGATATTTTGAATGCGTGCTATGAGCATACCCTGTCGTGAATTTTTAGTTCAAATGGCTCTGAGCACTATGGGACTTGACTGCTGTGGTCATCAGTCCCCTATAACTTAAAACTACTCAAACCTAACTAACCTAAGGACATCACACACATCCATGCCCGAGGCAGGATTCGAACCTGCGACCGTAGCGGTCTCGCGGTTCCAGACTGTAGCGCCTAGAACTGTTCGGCCACTCCGGCTGGGGAATTTTTAGTCACATTAGTTCATTTTTATCTCACCAAATCTGCGAGCTGCTGTGCTCCCGCGTCCGGTCCGTCTCATGGCTAGTCCCACGGTGCTCCGCAAGCGCCAAAATCCGACCAACGTTCCTATTCAAACGCGGTGGTGGGGAGACTCACCTTACCCTCGCACCAACTTTGTAACCTACCCTCGTGCCTGTTTTCATCTTTGCTTCCTGCTCTGGCCTAACTGCCGTTATTTTTGTAATGTTGGCAATGACTGCTATTCCCTTAAACTATTCCCTTTGGTCCATGCTCCCACTGCATTTGACTTCCATTCATACCCATGCACACTCATACAGGATGGAACAAGGAGTATACATATAAACGGCGTGTGACCTCTTTGTGAAATGATGAAAAGAAATAAACAAATGCGTCAAATATTCCTTTCACCCAGCGAAGTATTGAAGCTGCTAGCAATCAAAGAAAAACTTATATCTCGATATAAAAAACATAATTACTTCCTATTGTAACCTGAGGCAAAACGAAAGTAACGCCTCAATGAAATTATTTTAGTATAGCAAGGCAGCAGACTCGCGTTAAGTTTGTATACCAGAGAGTTGTTACTTTCAGCCGGCCGGGGTGGAGTCGCTACAGTCTTTAACCGTGCGACCGCTCCTGTCGCAGGTTCGAATCCCGCCTCGGGCATGGATGTGTGTGATGTCCTTAGGTTAGTTAGGTTTAAGTAGTTCTAAATGCTAGGGGACTGATGACCTCAGAAGTTCAGTCCCTTAGTGCTCAGATCCATTTGAACCATTTGTTACTTTCACACTTGTCATTTTGGTACCTCCTGTTAATTCCGCTGTTTCCGATGGCGAAACACTCTATATAAGGCAACGTTACTGAACCATTTATGAAAGTTTAATTTCTATAAATGGAATAAAGTTACAGAGACACCCGTAATTACACGAAGAAAAACTGGAGACATTCGGGCAAGTAGGTCCAAATATACCGTGTAGCTCGCTACCCACCCTCACTTGGATTTTTTTACGGTATGATACCGTTTGCTAACAGTCCCCCAAGGCTCTGAGGGGGAACGTACTTTGTTACGTTTTTGCAGATGATGCTGTGATTTACCGTCTCATAAAGCCATCGGATGATCAAAACAAAATGATTTAGATAAGATATGTGTATGATGCGAAAAGTGGCAATTGACCCTGAATAAAGGAAAGTGTGAAGTTATTCACATGAGTACTAAAAGAAATCAGCTAAATTTCGGTTACGCGATAAGTCACACAAATGTGACGGCTGTAAATTCGGCTAAATACTTAGGGATTACAATTACAAATAAACCTAAATTGGAACGATCACACAGATAATATTATGCCGCTTTGATAACCCATAAGGCGAAAAAGTAGGCTCACTTTACCATGTAGGCCTTTCTGGATGGGTCGCGCCTGGGGCGTGACCTTACTAAACATGGTTCAAATGGCTCTGAGCACTATGGGACTTAACTTCTAAGGTCATCAGTACCCTAGAACTACTTAAACCTAACTAACCTAAGGACATCACACACATCCATGCCCGGGGCAGGATTCGAACCTGCGACCGTAGCGGTCGCGCGGTTCCAGACTGTAGCGGCTAGAACCGCTCAGCCACTCCGGCCGGCTACTAAACATGTCCCGTCGTATTTGAAACATCCGCGGATACTACGGCAATGGATGAAATCGTCCACTTGCTACCTCGGACCCTGGATGTCAACGCTGCGGCAGCCCTCACGGACCAAATAACGGCGGAGGACTTCGCCGATGGCTTCAACAAAGGAGCGAACGACAAATTGCCAGGCGTAGATGGTCTTCCTCTAGAGGTCTATCGTGCGTTACGTGATGTTATGATGCCCCGATGGGTTTTGATGCACCAAGAACTGATGGACCCTGCAGTGCAGGTGGCACTTGCCTTTGTAGACGGCGTTATTATATCGGTCCCCAAGCCATCTATCAGACGGATACATGACCATTACCAGCGTCTTAAGCTGCTCAAGATATTGACGAGAGTTCTGGCTGTCCAGATTAGGAGCGTCTTGCACCAAGTCCTCTCTATCGACCAGACGTATCTTGGCCGTAACAGCAACATACTGAAGGCGCTCAGTGATCACCGCAATGTCATCGCACTGGCGGAGGCATGTCGCGTGCACGGAGCTTTAATTTCAGTCGACTTTGACCACGCTTTTTACAGGGTATGCTTATCTTGAGATGGTGCTGCGAAAGGTGGGCTTCCCCTAGTCCTTCAGAAACACTGTCAGGTGCCTTCCGTGTGCCGCGACTTCACAGACTACAATCAATGGACTTACAGCGAGCAAGATGACTATCACCCGGCTTGACCATCAGTCAATGGTGATGAATGCCAATGCTTTCGAGCCACTGCTACATGGACTACAGTTTCGGCTCCAAGGACTTATATTGAGAGACCATACTTCTGTCTTTCGAGTGCATGCGGACGATCTGGTGTTTTTAGTGAGTTCGCCAGCCGAAGCCCTGGACTCGATTACCCAATACAAAGCTATAGCCGGATTCCGCTTGAACTTGGAGAAGTTTTAGCGGTGGGGTCATCAACAGCGGCTTCCCAGAAGAGAGCTTGGCCCCATACCCACTCTGCGATACTATCAAATGCTTGATGGTTACCTTTACGCCTGACTGTCGATGGACAGCACACCTTACCTATATTCGTCTTCTACAAGGCATACGTATTGATGTCTGTAGCAACTTGCTGCGATCTTAGAACATGGTACAGCGGTTGGCGTATGCCAAAATTTATGTGGCATCCAGGACACCTGACCTGACCATGATTCTCTTGATGCCAAAGACATACGACAGATGTCTGTAGTAAACTTGCTGCGACCTTTCAACATAGTACAGCGGGTGGCGTATGCCAAAATTTATGTGGCATCCAGGACACCTCACCTGACCATGATTCTCCTGATACGCTGTCAAACGCTGACCTACCGAGTGAGCGATTTCAGAGGACGCGTGATGTTTACTG
The DNA here is from genome assembly GCF_023897955.1 of Schistocerca gregaria. Lineage (NCBI taxonomy): Eukaryota > Metazoa > Arthropoda > Insecta > Orthoptera > Acrididae > Schistocerca > Schistocerca gregaria. The sequence goes on from NC_064920.1 coordinate 329,683,982, forward strand.
CCATATGATGCGAGACCATCCCCGAAATTCTACTGAAAGCCGTCTACCCTTGGTTAACTTCAATGGTACAAAGTTTGTTCCACAGTGGTTATGCTGGTTGCAAGGTACCAGGGCCCCGGCACAAACAGCCCACATCACACAGGACTGTGAACAGGAAGATGAATTGCCGTACCTGTCCTGGCCATCACAGTCACCAGATCTCAGTATTATTTAGCCTTTGTGGTTCGCTTTGAATGGAAGTGTGCATGACCGCTATCCACGTCCATCATCGTTTCCTCAGCTTGAGGCTATTATGGAAGAAAAATTGCGTAAGATTCACTTGAGAACCATATAGGATCCGTATTTATGAACTATGAGAGGATTGGAAGCTCTTCTGAATGGGAACAGTTTTCCCACAGCATTAGACATGGCACTGTTTAATGTTTGTTGTATTTCCATGATGTTGTCCAGTGCCTGTAGTTTCTCACTTTCAGTCTTTGCCTGGACTCCAAATTTAACCTATTTACTTCCATTTTTCGGTAGGAAGCCATTGTCAGACACAAAATAAAAACGTATAACAAGTCAAGCGGATATCATCCGTGTCAGAACCGAGAGCCGAGTGAAAATACGATTTGTAAGAAGGTGCTAACGTTTGGAGTAGGGAGTAAGTATTGAGCACGGTCTTCAGTTTGTTTCTGATAACAGTTGTGTGTCGTAAAATGTAGGTGAAATTAAATATGCTACAGGTGCCATTCTCTCGGAAACTGGGATAATGATAAGATCGGCGGATTACGTCGGATAGGAGCCACTGCAGGCTCATTATCAGATGGAAGTGAGGCAGGAACATTATTGTCTGGACTATGTGCAATTAGATCACTAGTGTCGTCGAGCTTGAAAAAGAAAAGAAAATTTTGGTATGAATGAAAGAAACGGTTTACAATATGAAATTATGGTAAAGAAATTAGATAACCACGTTCCACTGCCTTGTGGTGTACATGAAAAATAATTTACGATAACGCACATTTCAGACTGCTCATACATACCCACACGCACACACACACACACACACACACACACACACACACACACACACACACACACACACACACACACGCAGATACATTCACACACACGCTATTTAAGTACACATCGTTTCACAGTAAATATAGAACAGAAGGCCAAAGAGTGTGACGATGCTAAGTATTTTGCCATATGCCGGTATTTGACATGAGATGCATTATGTTACAGAATGAAGTATTTTCAGGCTCAGATAATGGACACAGATGTACACTGCAAGCTACATGCAATATGAATCATAAAAGTGATATTACAGTATATTGACAACTTTTCTATTTGGACCGTTTGACTAGGACTGAATGAAACACAATTTTCGTGCCATACGCTTTTCGCCTTTATTTTCTGCAAGGAATCTTCAGTGACATCAAAACAAGTGTTCAGTTCCTAACGCTGTGGAACGTGGCAAACAACCCGCAGTGGCAATTATAAGAAGAGGAACGGTACCAAAACTGGAACAGAAACGTAATATGCAGAAAATCGTCAGCGCCACCTGCCACTAAAGATGCCTTGCATAGAACAAAAGCGAAACGCGTAGGGTCCAAAAATTGTGTTTCATTCAATTATAGCCAGACGACCCAAAAAAGTAAAAATTATATTACACGCAACTGAGAAAGACTAGAAAAGATGAAGATGCAAAAAGGTTACAGGTTAACGAATGGTCCAGTCCCTTTCGCAATTAAATTCTCTTCGATCAGTCATTCCTTCTAACAGTAAATACTGTCCTGATTACTTCTACATGTCTGTGCGTGGAATGGCTGACCATCGACCGCATTCAGTGTGTATGTACACAACTTTAACTGGTAGGCTCATTCAGGAGGAGAAAAGTAAACGAGTAGATGAGCGACGTCACGACAGCATCTCGCATGTGAGTTGCTGCCTTGAAGAGTAGCTGGTAGGTTGGAGAGAGCTACGGGCAGAGGAGGAAGACCCCGGCTGTAGTTAGCGCGCCATTCAGCAGAGTGCTGGTCCGATTGCTTGCTTTGCCGTGGGCTGCGAGGGAAAACCACTGCCTCCGCAGCGCAAATCCGATTAGCGATCGAACGTGTTCACGCAAACGAATAGCAGAGACGCGCCGTCTGGCTGGCCAGGAGGGGACACGAATGCACCCGGCGTACGCTTCAGTCAACACGGGAAATGGTCTCTGACTCATGTTTTCATATGAATTCGTGCTCCATGTCCATAATCCAGAACGAGATTCATCGCTCAACATGACATCAATATTACAAAGAAAAGTTAAACATTACATAACGTGCTGGCTAAACGAAAGTACAGAACAGCTTCTTTAGGTGTCCCCTTACCAGAGACTTTCGGATGACATCGCGTGGAGAAACTGAGTGAGGCGGTCAAGCAAGGACGATATGACTGGACAGTCTTTCGGAAACAGTCTCGCCACATACCCAAATCAGTAATGAAATTCACATTTGGTCGTAATACTGAAATGACGTTGTTAAAATTGATATACCACACTACTATTGACAGTCAGTACGTAACTGATGCAGTCTTGTTCTGTTGTTACTTTGAATTCGCATTCGCATGTGATGTGGCAGAGCGAAATGCTAAAAGAGCTGCAAGTTGATGAGCAGGAATGAGCACCAGCCGAAACCATAAGAGACTCATCACAGGGATAAGCTCATGAAAAGTCCATTAGTGGTGGTCCGATGGGTCACTAGTCGCCAGACGCCGTCGAAGTTCAGAGGTGCTTCAGGGAGTCAGGCCATTGTACAGAAACGTAGATTCCATCTTCCATAGAGAAACGCCTGGCGAAAACGTTTTACGACCAGGAAATGGAGTGAGCAACGCCCGCTTTAGCTCGAAGGCGGCTTCGTACGCAGGATGTCGAAAGCTGGTTGTTATAAAAACACAAAAGTGAAAGACAAACATTTCATTGATGAATAGCGGACGTTCGGTACTGCGGTTTCAAAATTGTACGAAAGCGCCGAATGACAGAAGAAAAAGTGAAGTGAGTTTTTCCGGCCAGCCGGAGTGGCCGATCGTTTCTAGGTGCTTCAGTCTGGAACTGCGCGACCGTTACGGTCTCAGGTTCGAATCCTGTCTCGGGCATGGATGTGTGTGATGTCCGTTTGTTGGTTAGGTTTTATGTAGGTCTAAGTTCTAGGGCACTGATGACCTCAGAAGTTAAGTCCCATAGTGCTCAGAGCCATTTGAACCATTTTTTTTTAGTTTTTCTGGTATAGTATGGTACGACACATACCTTTGGTTAACCGCTCAGAGGAAGGAGATGAGTTTTGTAACGAGCAGTTTGATTGGTTGGCTTAAGGAAGATTCAGAGTCAAGCCAGGTGATACTATGAGGGATGGAAATCTTGTTAATACGAGATTTCCTCTTATTTCACATTAGATTAAAAAGTAGGCGGGTAAGTAGAGTGGAGATCAACATCCAGAGCCTCCGCACAGCCTCCTGAGCCAATGCATTGGTGACTAAGAAACATTTCTGGCTAATCTTGACTTAGCCACTGGCGAGAATCGTCGGTTCCACCAGTGACCGATTCTTCAGCCACTTGAACCATCGCCTGCAACACGGTGATAAGATCATGCTGCAGCAGCGAATCAGGGTATAGAGAAGTTAGTTACTTTTTCGTAACTGGTTTATTTCAAGCTTCACTCCATAGTCTTGCTTTTTACAGTAACGAACTTTTTGCTTTCAAATTTGCCCACAGGTGTGACGCTTTTCTTTTCTGTGGTATGAGTTACGTCCATTAACTTTATGACGATCATTAGGCACTCCACAATTATAAGTCAAAAATTCTTACGAGATCAGCTTTTTCGCCCATTCGCTATGTCAGATACGCCAAAGGTATTAGAGAAAAGGTGTCTCCTGTTACATTTAATCTGCGTGTTTATCTGTGACTTATAACGATAATTTTGTCACAGGTTGTCACTGTTTAATATTCACTTATATCATTAAATCAAAGTCACTGTAACTTTTATTTAATTCCATATTCGTAAGTTCCCCCTTCACAGTTTTGGAGAGTACATTTGCATCTGTTTTGTTGGCGCCTACCGGCATTCAGTTAATTAACTTGTAGCGACAACCCCCTTTCACTAGAGAGAAAGATAAAATATAAAACGACGTTCCACAATGACACTTGTCTTACGTTAGGAAGGAAGACGACATAAATACAATCTATCCAGCCACGTTCGAGATTTTCGTCTACTTAAACCGCTTAAAGCAAATGCCAGTACAGCTCCCTTGAAAAGGTGACGACCCATTTTCAAAACCGATCTTGTGCTCGGTAACTAATGGCATCGTCGTCGATGGGAAACATTAATTTTCGTTTAGAGTGGTAAAAATAAAAAATACCTCCATTAAATAAATGTTTTAGTCGTCTTATAACCCACCATTTACGGACTTGACGAATTTGTTCTGTGTAGCAATAAATTATATGATAAGATTTATCCATTAGGATTTAGGAATTAACTTCGCTAAATTGAGAATAATATGTCAGTCGGATAATTTTTCAGGGTTTAGAAAACATCATTTTAACAATTTTTAGACCTTCCCTAATTTGTCACAGAGTGTACCACAACGTAGACAGAAACTTCTCTCCACGCCAGAATGGTGTATGATGGTACGAGATATCCTGCTGGAAGACAAATGCAAACAGACCAGCGAGAGCAGATGAAGAGGAAGCAGAACCAAAGTTATTCATTGTTGGGCAGAAGCCAGTCTATCTGTACCGTTTAAGCTAACCGGGTAAACTGCCTAGATTTCAGACAAATTTTGGAATTTCTGTGAACTCATAAAACCAGAAATACAATTGTGGATCTTCTTGGAGGATAGAAGGCCCTTTCTTAGCATTTTTCTGGACAGAGAAGGTACTGAGTATTTTTGATAGTTTCTGTCAAATTTCTTAGGACAGAAATTGTGATCCATAAGATACAGCACAGAATAATTTCAATTTTTATGAGTTATCGTCAAACCGCTGTTAGGTCTTTTCGTAGATACAAACTTGTATTAACAGTGTCACTTCTCTTCCCAGCACCGGTCTAAGCTACAGTACAGATTTGATGTAGTCTGCGTTGCGCAGTCAGGATGTTGACGAGAGTATTGTTCTTTGTGTTTTCCTCTATTTAACCATTGTTAACGGAGTCGAAAGTAAGACAAGCATGCTTGGTTGTTTTAGGATTGGTGATGGGGAAGATAGAAGGATTGTTGACAAGCATGGTCTACTGCCAGAGTAGCTAGATGATACGAGCTCGTTCTGTAGGTTTATTTACCATTAGACAGGTATTCATATGCGAGATGCCTGACCAACTAACAAGACAAGAGCCACCTGGCTCCTTGTTCTAATCAATATGAACTGCACTACCTGTAATGCCTAGCTCAGAGACAAGGGAAATTGTTGCCATTTATTCTGTCGTCTACTAAATCAGTGGCCACTTGTCCTGATTCACAGGAGGCAAATACTACTCAGCTACTTATCCTTACTAAAAAAGGAATTTCCCGACGCTGCTAGGTGATAGCGTTCACAGTGAAAAATATATAAGGCACTAGTCATCCATCAGTTGCTGTTGCGTTACCCGGAGTAGTACTGTCTTCTCGTGGATGACGTTCCTTAAGTGGTTGCTGTCGTTCAAGTAGCCGTCGCTCCATTGGCTATCAACTACTGTCCACGGCTGACCTTTTATACCAGTGGTCGTCAGACTGCGGCCCGTAGGCTTCATTCGACCAGAATTAAGTATTCTTGGGATCCACGATCCTCAGCCGTATTTTACAATAATATGAATCGAGCGACTAACAGCCGAATCCAGAAACGTCAACTAAGTTGAAAGCATCTTAATATTAGCTTTCCTTCTCAGTAATGAATAAAAATGCTTATGCAGACAGCTGTATTAACTTCTGAGAAAGAGTTTAGAACCTACAAGTCAAAAAATAGCTGCCAAACGACGCGCGTCAACACTCGAATTCTGGGGTCTAGTGAAGCAGGGGATACAACCTGTCGGCTTTGACCAATGACGTCATACATTAGTCATACATAGTAATGTCTTCACTTCGAGGCATAGATAATAAATAAAACAGTTCTGTGCTCCGCATAAAAGCTATCATTGTGCATTAAAATAATTATTCGTAATGATATTGAGGTAATTTGGAGTATTAGTTTGTTATTGTAGAACAATGTTTAGTGTCTTATTTTCATTTTAGGAATGGATTTGTCTGTTTGTGGGTATGTAATTTTCGTTACTGTCTGTCTAGGCGAGCTTCGGTTATTCCTCGATATTTCCGTGTGGTAAGTTCACTTTTCCATTTGCTTCTTTCACTGTAATTCACTATTTTGACATATTTCACTGTTTTATTCCACCAATATGTGTATTTTCGTGTTGTGAACTAGGTAATTTCTTTCTTTTCCCAGCATTAGTATCAGTGCGACATTTTCGAATGTGTACTTGCTATATTACAGGCAAAACCCCCGACACAACTAAAATTTGTATCCGGTCCTTCACTCCGCCTTTACAATTACACTATATGTGTCAGTTGACAAGCAACATACAAATGTTGCGTATAGCTACAGCGTGTTTCAAAAATGACCGGTATATTTGAAACGGCAATACAAACTAAACGAGCAGCGATAGAAATACACAGTTTGTTGCAATATGCTTGGAACAACAGTACTTTCTCAGGCAGACAAACTTTCGAAACTACAGTAGTTACAATTGTCAACAACAGATGGCGCTGCGGTCTGGAAAACTCTATAGTACGATATCTTCCACATATCCACCATGCGTAGCAATAATATGGCGTAGTCTCTGGATGAAATTACCCGAAACCTTTGACAACGTGTCTGGCGGAATGGCTTCACATGCGGATGAGATGTACTGCTTCAGCTGTTCAATTGTTTCTGGATTCTGGCAGTACACCTGGTCTTTCAAGTGTCCCCACAGAAAGAAGTCACAGGGGTTCATGTCTGGCGAATAGGGAGGCCAATCCACGCCGCCTCCTGTATGTTTCGGATAGCGCAAAGCAATCACACGATCATCGAAATATTCATTCAGGAAATTAAAGACGTCGGCCGTGCGATGTGGCCCGGCACCATCTTGCATAAACCACGAGGTGTTCGCAGTGTCGTCTAAGGCAGTTTGTACCGACACAAATTCACGAAGAATGTCCAGATAGCGTGATGCAGTAATCGTTTCGGATCTGAAAAATGGTCCAAAGATTCCTTTGGAAGAAATGGCGGCCCAGACCAGTACTTTTTTAGGATGTAGGGACGATGGGACTGCAACATGGGGCTTTTCGGTTCCCCATATGCGCCAGTTCTGTTTCTTGACGAAGCCGTCCAGGTAAAAATAAGCTTCGTCAGTTAACCAAATGCTGCCCACATGCATATCGCCGTCATCAATCCTGTACACTATATCGTTAACGAATGTCTCTCGTGCAGCAATGGTAGCGGCGCTGAGGGGTTGCCGCGTTTGAATTTTGTATGGATAGAGGTGTAAACTCTGGCGCATGAGACGATACGTGGACGTTGGCGTCATTTGGACCGCAGCTGCAACACGGCGAACGGAAACCCAAGGCCGCTGTTGGATCACCTGCTGCACTAGCTGCGCGTTGCCCTCTGTGGTTGCCGTACACGGCCGCCCTACCTTTCCAGCACGTTCATCCGTCACGTTCCCAGTCCGTTGAAATTTTTCAAACAGATCCTTTATTGTATCGCTTTCCGGTCCTTTGGTTACATTAAACCTCCGTTGAAAACCTCGTCCTGTTGCAACAACACTGTGTTCTAGGCGGTGGAATTCCAACACCAGAAAAATCCTCTGTTCTAAGGAATAAACCATGTTGTCCACAGCACACTTGCACGTTGTGAACAGCACACGCTTACAGCAGAAAGACGACGTACAGAATGGCGCACCCACAGACTGCGTTGTCTTCTATATCTTTCACATCATTTGCAGCGGCATCTGTTGTTGAAAATTGTAACTACTGTAATTTCGAAAGTTTGTCCGCCTGAAAATGTACTGTTGTCCCAAGCATATTGCAACAAACGGTGTATTTCTATCGCTGCTCGTTTAGTTTTTATTGCCGTTTCAAATATACTGGTCATTTTTGAAACACCCTGTATATGGCTCAAGTAACGAATGGGATACTATTAGCGTCCAAGGCAACAAGAAAACTGTACGCCATAGTGATGTACGGGATACAAATTGTACATGTGTCCTTTTCTTGTCTTCGTGTAGTTCAATTGAGGTACATGTTGCAAATGTAACGTACATCTGTTTCCACCTTTTCGTTACCAGTGTACATATGTAGAGGTCAACGGAAGTCTGGTATACATATATTACATACGTAGGTCCGTCTATCAGTAGTACTGATATGTACGTAACAAAAGACTGTTAGTAATAGCGCAGACGAAATAAACAACACACCTACAATTTGTATCCCGTGTTCCACTTAGGGTTTACTGAAGAGGAGGATACATCGTTCAAGTGAAGAACAGAACAGTACTGCTAGTGAAAACGAAGAAATCGACGAACGCTGAACTTGTATCCCGCACTGCCCTCAAGCAATACACTTCGAAAGAGTTTCGAGATAGAACTGACATACAAGAAACGTGATGTACTCTTTGCTACTAATATACACTCCTGGAAATGGAAAAAAGAACACATTGACACCGGTGTGTCAGACCAACCATACTTGCTCCGGACACTGCGAGAGGGCTGTACAAGCAATTATCACACGCACGGCACAGCGGACACACCAGGAACCGCGGTGTTGGCCGTCGAATGGCGCTAGCTGCGCAGCATTTGTGCACCGCCGCCGTCAGTGTCAGCCAGTTTGCCGTGGCATACGGAGCTCCATCGCAGTCTTTAACACTGGTAGCATGCCACGACAGCGTGGACGTGAACCGTATGTGCAGTTGACAGACTTTGAGCGAGGGCGTATAGTGGGCATGCGGGAGGCCGGGTGGACGTACCGCCGAATTGCTCAACATGTGGGGCGTGAGGTCTCCACAGTACATCGATGTTGTCGCCAGTGGTCGGCGGAAGGTGCACGTGCCCGTCGACCTGGGACCGGACCGCAGCGACGCACGGATGCACGTCAAGACCGTAGGATCCTACGCAGTGCCGTAGGGGACCGCACAGCCACTTCCCAGCAAATTAGGGACACTGTTGCTCCTGGGGTATCGGCGAGGACCATTCGCAACCGTCTCCATGAAGTTGGGCTACGGTCCCGCACACCGTTAGGCCGTCTTCCGCTCACGCCCCAACATCGTGCAGCCCGCCTCCAGTGGTGTCGCGACAGGCGTGAATGGAGGGACGAATGGAGACGTGTCGTCTTCAGCGATGAGAGTCGCTTCTGCCTTGGTGCCAATGATGGTCGTATGCGTGTTTGGCGCCGTGCAGGTGAGCGCCACAATCAGGACTGCATACGACCGAGACACACAGGGCCAAAACCCGGCATCATGGTGTGGGGAGCGATCTCCTACACTGGCCGTACACCTCTGGTGACCGTCGAGGGGACACTGAGTAGTGCACAGTACATCCAAACCGTCATCGAACCCATCGTTCTACCATTCCTAGACCGGCAAGGAAACTTGCTGTTCCAACAGGACAATGCACGTCCGCATGTATCCCGTGCCACCCAACGTGCTCTAGAAGGTGAAAGTCAACTACCCTGGCCAGCAAGATCTCCCGATCTGTCCCCCATTGAGCATGTTTGGGACTGGATGAAGCGTCGTCTCACGAGGTCTGCACGTCCAGCACGAACGCTGGTCCAACTGAGGCGCCAGGTGGAAATGGCATGGCAAGCCGTTCCACAGGACTACATCCAGCATCTCTACGATCGTCTCCATGGGAGAATAGCAGCCTGCATTGCTGCGAAAGGTGGATATACACTGTACTAGTGCCGACATTGTGCATGCTCTGTTGCCTGTGTCTATGTGCCTGTGGTTCTGTCAGTGTGATCATGTGATGTATCTGGCCCCAGGAATGTGTCAATAAAGTTTCCCCTTGCTGGGACAATGAATTCACGGTGTTCTTATTTCAATTTCCAGGAGTGTATTTCATTCATTTCTTTCCATTGTATTTTGGGGAGAAATACTAAGATACAAACACGCGATAGCGTTAACGTGAAAATACTACTGGCCCTTATATATGTGAAGTACAGTTTTTCTCTATTGCCTTCCTTTGTTTCCGAACATTCTTCTCAGCTCTTTCAGCTTTGAAATACATGCTCTCTGGCCAATTCTGACGTCATTGGTCAAAGCCGACGGGTTGTATCCCCTGCTAAACTAGACCCGACTTCTGCCACTACATCCCTCGAAAGACAATTGTCATCAAACCGGCACATTGCAATTTAAGATTAGGATTCCATATATTGGAGGATTTTAGTATCATAAACACGACTGACCATTGTCAGACGCACAATAATTTAATTCGAAGAAAGAGTCACGTACAGGCAACAGCTGCTAATGGTAAGTATCTATTCTTTACCGGTAACAAATATACATTTCCGTTTGTAATAGTTGCTAGCATCAGAAGAAGTATAGCCTGTAAAGCGTGAAAGAATACATACTTGGCATTTGCAACTTTTTGCTATACCTGACTCCTTCGTCGAATGGAAAATATACTGGAAGAATTGTAGCACGCGTCCGAAAAGCTGACTGACCGTGTCAGAGGCGAAACTGATTGCATGGGCAGGCAGATTTGTCGTTGCGGGGTGAGGGGACGTCATAGGAGGAATACTTTCTAGTTTTTCCTCCAGTGTCGACAACTCACGGGCTTGCGTGTGTCGTACCGATCAAGATAAAAATTTCATCTAGACGTAAAACGGATTCGCAGACGCGCATTATAGAGATGTTATTCTCCAAACGCATTTCATATTTGTAGCAAATAATATGAAATTAAATTAAAGTTATTGTAATAAAATGCAATGAACATCAGCAAAAAGAGATTCAGAAATATTTAGGGAACATTTGTGATCGTGTCTTATATTACATAACGTGCTTAAATACAAGTAAATTTACTGTTATTAATCCATTAATCATCTGTTCACCCAGACTATACAACACTTCGACAGGTAGCTACACCGTCACAACACTGGACTCGCTGAGGATGGCTGCAGTCCGAGACAGAACAGTCTGCACGAAGTGTTCCGAATGGTACCGACTTTTAACGATCATTCGATCATTGTCAGGTGCACAGTAATTTTATTCGACGGAAGAATCACCCACAGACAAGAGTTACGAATGGTAAAAAATGGTTCAAATGGCTCTGAGCACTATGGGACTTGACATCTATGGTCATCAGTCCCCTAGAACTTAGAACTACTTAAACCTAACTAATCTAAGGACAACACACAACATCCAGCCATCACGAGGCAGAGTAAATCCCTGACCCCGCCGGGAATCGAACCCGGGAACCCGGGCGCTGGAAGCGAGAACGCTACTGCTCGACCACGAGATGCGGGCTGCGAATGGTAAATTTTATTAATTACCGTTAACAAAAATGGTTCAAACGGCTCTGAGCCCTATGCGACTTAACTTCTGAGGTCATCAGTCACCTAGAACTTAGAACTAATTAAACCTAACTAACCTAAGGACATCACACACATCCATGCCCGAGGTGAGAATCGAACTGCGACCGTAACGGTCGCTCGGTTCCAGACTGTAGCGCGTAGAGCCGCACGGACACTCTGGCCGGCTACCGTCAACAAATATTCATCTCCATTTGTAACAGTTGCTAATGTTTAACAGATTCTGAAGAAGGATGTCGTGTAGACCAGTAAAGAATAAATACTTATTACTAGCAGCTGTTGGCTGTACCTCACTCCTTCGTCGACCAGCTTACCGCGCTCGCGCCCTCAGTATATCTGGTCTATTGAGGGATCATAATATACCAATTTATGCAGGTAACCAATTCGTAATAATATTGGTACACACGGGGCCCGAGGTGCTATCCCACAGTGTCTTCGTCAGTATTGGCTCTCAAACAAAATAGTTTGAGCACCATTGCTGGTTCCGTAATTTAACTGATACTTAGTACTATTTTTTCTTTGCTATGTTTCTAGCAGAAACTGGTTTTCATCCTTATTTTCAAACTTGCTCTACGATGATTTTCCAATAAGTGATGAAATTTTCCGAAGTAAAATCATTTATCACCTGCACTTAACTGGTTTACAGAGGTCAACACAGGCAAATCTCCCACCTTCGGAAGTTATCCAGACTTAATGAAAATACATATCGCTAAGACTGGGTTACAAGCTAATGTACAGTACATGAAGTATGTTATAAAAAACTTACTCAACACTGGGTTAAAAAGGTATTCAAATGGCTCTGAGCCCTATGCGACTTAACTTCTGAGGTCATTAGTCACCTAGAACTTAGAACTACTTAAACCTAACTAACCTAAGGACATCACACATATCCATGCCCGAGGCAGGATTCGAACCTGCGACCATAGCGGTAGCGCGGTTCCAGACTGTAGCGCCTAGAACCGCTCGGTCACTTCGGCCGGCAAAAAAGGTGTAGCACTAGTTTAATTACGAGTGAAGATTTAAGAAGCCCTAAAAAAGTTAAGTACAAAAATGCGAAAATGTTTATTTGTTGAAAGAATCACCAACCAGTTGCACAAAAGAAACATTATTTCTTTACCTGATTCAGGCATTTGGTGCCCATTTCAAAAGACTGTACGGAAAAATATATCAGAAATAAATACAAACTACATAAACCTTATAATATAAGAAAGAAAAGTCTAGAAAAATTCAAAATAAAAATGTGCTGCTTATTTGTAATTAACGTATTATGAGCGAGAGCCAAAAATTATCAGGTGTATGCAGCATACTAACGAAGTCCAAAAAATACGAACCAATAAGTATGTTAATCCAAAAAGAGCTTGTACGTGCTTACACGTGGATCACAGAGCGTGTATAAATATGGTATAAGCAAACAAAATGAGTTCAGGCGTTATGCTAGAATGGGAACTATTCTATTAATGACATGCACATCTTGAGGTTGGTCTCGGAGTTGTGGTAAAAGTGCAGAAAAAAAACCTTGCGGAATTGTAGTTTGGCGTAAAACATAAAGGAATAACGAAGTGCGCATAACCAGCGTATTAAGAAGAATAGAAAAACCTAATTTCAAATAAAATAAGGTAGTACAAACGAAATGTGTGCTGTGGATGGGAAGTTCAGGAACTAATATGCGAAGCAGGTTTAGTGAGGTCAGTAGCGTCTTAGCAAGGACCCTGTCAGCGGGAGATGCAACTGGAGTAATTCGAGAAACAGTTCTCTGTCAGTAGCTAATATACAGATTCAGAAGGTAGCTATCGAGGGAAGGAACCGAGGGCACAGTCATATTCTTTTGTTATAGTGAAACAACGGCTACTGGAATATGCGCATATCTCAAGTACGATTCGTGAAATAACTGTAACCAGTAACATTCATTCCGTTAATTGTATGGTAAGCCTTTGAACACATCGCTGAACTCATCTAGAAAGCTCAATAGCGTGCTCGCAGGAAATACGGAGGCGCAAACAATGCGGGAGCTGCATCAAGTGGCCAGAAACAATATTTGGAGTAAATGACGAAACAGTACCCATTCAGTAGCCAAAATGAAGGATCAAAAATAACGAGAGGAGAAAGGAAATGTGTGTATCGTTGTACGAGTATACTTACGTTATAGTGAAATAAATAGTTCAGGACTGTATACAGTCAGGGTGCGTGAGATATTTACGAGTGATCTCCTGCCGTCATACGAAATCGTATACCAGACGACAGCTCCAGTTGTACGTCCAGTTGTCTAACACTTTGAAAAGTTGGCCGAATGTCCTCAACTGACGTCTTTCTATCCAACACACGACCATCACTGACACCGAGACATAACCAGCTTTCTTTCTATAAAAAACACGACAGACCTCCACCTTGCCCCTCCCCACTTCCTTCCCTCCCCCCCCCCCCCCCACCCTCACTACGGGACTTAAATTCTAAGGTCATCAGTTCCCTAGAACTTAGAACTACTTAAACCTAACTTAACCTAAGGACATCACACACATTCATGCTCGTGGCAGGTTTAGAACCAGCGACCGTAGAGGTCGCGCGGTTCCAGACTGTAGCGCCTAGAACCGCTCGGCCACCCCGGCCGGCGAACTCTCGCTTGGCTCCACTGAAGCAGCAAATGGTGGCTGTTTTGGGTCAGTGGAATCCACTCTACAGTGCGTCTGGTTCAGAGTTGTTCCTGAAGTAACCGATTTGTAACAGTTCGTTGTGTCAATATGGTGAAAACTGCTGTTCGAATTGCTGTAGATGCAGTACGATGCGCCATAGCTATACGCTAGAGCAACCTGACCGTCCGGAGCCATCTCTGTTTGCGACAACAACTGCCAGCTATCACCTTCAGCAGCTACTTTCCTGCCTAGTCTTCCTACGGTATCGCAGAAACAACATCCAGCTCCTCGTAGCCCCATTATACGATCTCTTTGAAATTCAGTTAATGGTGTCTTAAAGGCATTCTTGATTAACATCATCTCACCACCTCCAGTCTCAAATCTAACCTTACAGCGACTATTTAAAGCAAATCTGATTTTCATCCTCATGGTGGCAAACTATGGATACACTGAAAGTCCAAATTATTTTGATAACGAGAATTTGTCCTATTTGTAAAGGAATTAGTCCTGAAAATCACGTTAAGAAGCCACATCCATGGCTAAGTTTGAGCTACTCTAGTGTCAATATAAATTTTAGGGTAAAAGTGCCAACAACAGACTAATGTTGTAGCGGCAATTCATTGTACCTTCAGTAGTCGAAACAGAGTTTTCAGGAACATCAGGTAAGTCATCTGCACCCAGCCATTTATCAGATTCTAGAGGAATACATTAAGATATCAGAAGAAAAACGAAGATGGTGTAAGTGTAATGGATTTGTTTATATTAAACTTCTTGTGCTGCGAGTCAATAGTCTTTCTATTAACAGCTTGCAGGACGCGTTTCGGGAAATGATTCCGATTTTTGAATGCGTTTCGTGTGTACTGCGTCACTTAAAGAGGATTATGTTCCTGAACTTGGAGCGCAAGATGTAAACAAGAAAAAAATCGTGACAGTCGGCACAAAAAGTTATTTTACCACTAAATCAATTCTCTTGACAGTAGCAGGTTTCATCAGATACTTCTAACGGATGAAATAAAATTAAAATTTGGACGTATTCCGGTAACTTATGTTCCACATCCTTGTTCCCGTTTAAAAATTTGGAACTTTCTCTAGGGCAACTGGAAACAGTTTTTATGATTCTAATCTCACTGCCTCCATCCATTTCAGTTTCCTGTTTCTTACTATACCGATAAAGCAGTGTTGTACACATTTATCAACATAATAACATAGAGGATAACTTAACATACATATTAACATTGGAAGCTTCATTACGTGTTGTAAGGTTGTTTTTAGTGAAGTAGAAATGCCAGACGATTACAACGAATTGCCGGGAGGACTGCAGAGGATTGATAACTGGCCCAGGATATGTCAGTTGACCCTGAACGTAAATAAATGTAACATATTGCACCTAAATCGAAGAAATCCAACAGCGTACCGTTAAACTATTGGCAACCAATCACTAGAAACTACCGTTACTATATGGATTAACCATCCGACGCAATCTAAGGTGTAATGGCACTTAAAAGAAATAGTAGCTGTAACGGGTTCAGAAAGGTTCAAATATGTGTGAAATCTTATGGGACTTAACTGCTAAGATCATCAGTCCCTAAGCTTACACACTACTTAACCTAAATTATCCTAAGAACAAACACACACACCCATGCCCGAGAGAGGACCCGAACCTCCGCCGGGACCAGCCGCACAGTCCATGGCTGCAGTGCCTTTGACCGTTCAGCTAATCTCGCGCGCTCAGTAACAGGTGTCAGACTGAAATTCAGTGGAAGAACCACAAGGAAATGTAACACAGCCACGAAAGAACTGGGTTGCAGAACAAGCCTTTGATGGATTTCTGAATATCTCTCACTAGTGTGGGACCTTTATCAGGTAGGATTAACAGAAGAGATGATTCAATGTAGGGCAGCACATTGCGTCACGGGTCATTTATTTGACGTAAGAGGTTTACGAAGATCCTCAGCAATCTCCCATGGCAGACGCTACATGAGAGGCCTTGTGTGGCACAGAGAGGTTCACCGTTTAAGTTCCGACAGAGGGAATAGTCGCACGACGTATCATTCTTCGCGAAATCGCCACAATGAGACAATCGTTTATCGTCAATCATTCTTCCTATGCATCCTCCTTAAAGGGAACAGGGGAGGAGGAAACAGAAGTATCCTACACTACATACCGTAAAGTGGCTTGCGGAGAGCAGTTGTAGATGTAAAAATGTATATCAATATCAAATAGTAATCTTCGAACACATTTGGCGCCGACTCTCGAGTACCGCAATGTGCGCCGCTTCTAGTAAGTCAGCGACTTGCCTACGTAACGTTTACCGTGAAAAACGGCCAATCGCAAAACTGTCACTCTCGGTGCTCAAAGCGGTACACTTCTTTCGCTGGCGGAATTACGACTCCGGAGTCGGCTAAGAGCTTTCTCCTTGTAGGCACCTGATCCCCTAAGATCTTTTCTCTTTGCTTAGCGCTCGAGGGCAGGGAGAATGCGGGACAGGGTGACAAGCGGCAAGTGGCCGTGGCAGGCAGGCAGGCAGCCGCCGCGCCGCGGGGTAAGCGGATCCGCGCCCCCACCTCCGCCCCCCGCCCCCGCCGGCAAAGTGGCTGTCGCAGGCCAGGCCGGCCCCCAGCCCCCAGCCGCCAGCGCCGGCCCCGGCTCTCCGGGAATCTGCCTCCACTTGGCCCGCTGAAAGCTTATCGAGCGCCGCAGGTAGATCGGCCCCGTCCCGTGGGAGCGGAAGCCACGCCGCCCCGTTCCCACGCGCCGCCTCCCGCCGCCCGCCGCCCTTCGTCTGCATTCTCCATCACCTGTGAAGTCTAGCGCTAGACAATGGTCGCAGCGAGGAGAACCTCTTCATCGGAACAAAACAGGAGACCTCAGTGCTCCACAATGCTTTAAGGGCAGGAACTTTTTCACGCAATGTACCTTTTACCGTCTTTGTTAACGCTAAGAGTCCTTAACCTTGGCACGGATTCACTTCTACTTTCTTCTCCGAGTGCCGTGTGCAGACGGGACGACCCCGAAAGATGGCTCGCGGTGTGGTTTACACTTGTGGGCCCACAGGTACCTGTCGGGGGGCAAAGATGAGTGTCTGTGCTCAAGAGCAAGACACATCCTGGTGTCTGTCAGACGCTGAAGTCGCTCACAACTTAAGCATTGCCCTAAGGTGCGTAGGCAATTGTAAGAGACGAAGAGTAGATTCTAGAATTGAACAGATTTAAGTATGCTATTTGTGGATTACTGCACCGTGGCCTAGCAAATAAAATATGTGCATGTAGACAATCCGAAATATATGATATTGGAGTGAAGACATCCAAACAGAGCTCAGTTGTTTACACCTCTGCAGCACCCTCAGGTATAGTGGAAGCTATCCCCAAATAAGTTTCCTTTCATTTAAGTCTATGGTCACAATCTTTTTGCTAACAGATTACCGGTTTTGGTTAATAATGACCATAATCAGATCTATGTCATAAAAACAAAGTCCTAATGTACTGCAGCCATAGTTGCATCGTCAAACGTTAAATGCGGAATCAGCACCAACATCGTCAAATACATATAAATAACATCACATGCACGGGTCATGTTCTCAGTAGTACTACTTTGTTTGTATGAAACAGATCTGATGATGGTCATTAAAGACCGAAACCGGTAATCTGTTAACAAAACGTTTGTGACCATAAACGTAAATTAAAGGAAACTTATTACATATACGGGTCACTATTTTTTCGCGACAATGTCACAGATTGTGAAACTATCCTAAAATGTCTCAAGAAACGTCCTATCTTCCTACCCCTTTTTCGTTTAGATCTGTTAAACACATTTCTTTCCTCGTCGCTACTGCGGACAACCTCCTGATTTCTTGATTCACTACTACAGAATACTGTGATCCAGACGTCCATTCTAATAAACTTCCTCCGTGAAGTAGGGCCAATATATGACACTAGCAAATATCTTTTAGCCTGGAATGCCTCCTTTGCCTGTGCTTGTCTGCGGTTAATGACCTCCTCGCTTCGTGCGTCATAAGTTATTTTTCTCTCAAGGTAGAGGCTTCGTTAACGTCGTCTACTTTGTGGTCCCCAATTTCGATGCTAAGTTTCTCAGTAATCTCATTTATGGTCCTACCCGTTATTTTGGTCTTTCTTCGGTTTACTCTCAATCCATAGATAGTGCTCAGTACACTGTTCATCCTACTCCACGTGCTGCAATTTTTCTTAGCGCGGCACTTCTTATCTTATGGAGAGGCAACGTCAAAAGCGAGCGTCACGTGGTCCACAAGAAGTACTGATGACCTTAGAAGTTAAGTCCCATAGTGCTCCGAGCCCTTTGAGCCATTTTTGAAAATTCAATTAAAGTTTGCACGGATGTGTTCCACAGCGTCCCTAGAATACCCGTCAGACGCTTCCTGTAGCGCTTTTAAGTTCTTGGCTAGCAGTGAGCACGTATAATGAACAGTAGCGTCTGCTGGCAAGTGTGAAGTTTGTGCTGTGATCCGACTTCTTTATGCTGAGGTGTTCTGCATGGTTTCTTGCACTCTCAAGCGTGAGAGTAAACTGTGGCAGTGCTGCAGAAACTTTGAAGCAAGACGTACAGACGTTCATGGTCCAAGCGGTCAGGGAAGGAAGCGAGTGTCGGCCGATGATCTTGTACAGTGAGTAGATCAGGCAATTCGAGAAAATAGTCTATGAAGGGCAATTAAGAACAATCCAAGAGGAGTGTTGTCATCAGACGTTAGCCTTCATCATGCGACAATCGTCGATCGCACACTGCAGCTGCAATAAAGACGATCCTGCAATGTTTTTGATGGAAGGTGTTTGATCACCTTCATGACTTGGCTTCCCCAGGTTTTCATGTCTTTGTTCACAGGAACCGCTGGTCATGACGAGATCATTTAGCACAGACGACGAGCTCCAGATCAACGTAGGGAAAGGACAGGCGGCTGTCTTCTATGACGAGGGCACTGAAAAGTTGGTACCACCCTACAACAAATGTTTAGGTCGGAGCGGCGACTATGTAGAGAAGTAGTTGGAAGGTGTAGCTAAATTTGCAAATAAAACACTTTTGATTTTCACTGCGGTTTCCATTCGCATCCGATCAGAGTCCTTAAAATTAGTCATTATCTTCGTCTGTCCAGAGAGGAGTCAAATGGAACGACCAGATAAACTTTGTCGTCCGTAACGCAGGTACCAGACTCAGATTTATTACCAGAATCCTGAAGAAGAGTAATCATCACGAGTAAAAGGTCGTTTGTAGAAGCTTTTTAGAATTGTTGAATATTGTTCGTTGACCTGGTATCCTTATCAACTGAGAGTAACACGAATACTAAAAAAATATTCAAAGGAAAACTGTTTTATCAGGCTTTTCAGGAAAGATGCCAGGAAAGATGTCAGGAGGCAAGGTTCAAAAAGAGTTAAGCAGCGTATTGCGACCTCCACCAAATATCAGTATCGTGTTGTGGCAGTCCTGGAACAAAGGCCGTATCTGTAGTAGAGCTACCTTGGTACACCAAGAAAAGGAAGCTAAACGGAAACAAAGATTAATTACAAAATATCCGGAGAAATGTTGCTTACATTAAGTGTACGTAGCCCAGCATCCGGACGACAACACACAACACTCATTTCAACCTCATGTATATCGGCGAGCAACATGGCAAGTTTCCCGTGTCGATAAAATCTTTGTCGACAAGCCTTCCGCTTTGTGAGACACGAAACTAACGAGCTCGGTCTTGCGTGAAGCGGTCCTAGGAAGCGAGGGCTCACTCCTCCACGTCCGCCAGACAGGAAATCAATGTCAGACATCACAGAGATAAGTCCGTCGGTCGCCTCTGCACCTCCTTATCCCCTAACAACGTACACAAGTTAACAGAGGCACGGAAGCCCTTCGTCATGGAATATTAGGTGTTGATGTCATTTCGGAACATGATCTCTGAAGGCATGGAGAGTGTCTTGGCATTATAACAAAGCACATACCATGTCCATTGTAAACATAGTTACCTACGTATAATATTAGGTTGGTGGATAAGCTTCGTTTTGCATGTTTTACTCCGGTTGCTATGGGTTTATTCATAGATTGTCATTTTTTGTTTGAAGTTCACTGTTGCTATTTGAGTTTACATATTGCCATTTTGTCATTCGGGAATACTGAATGGAACTATGAAGGCTAGAATATGGAGTGCCAAGTGGAGAAATGGGTTTAATGAAAGGGTGATAACAGCGGATGCAGCCATAAAAATTTGCGCCGTGTTTGGGGATAGTGCCATTGGGCAAAACACAGCAAGAAAATGGCTTTGTCGTTTGAACGAGGGTCGTTTCAACATTAATGATTCCACTTTCAGGAGCATCTGAGCGGTTTCATAAAAATCGTTTAAACGCATTACTCCACAATGATCCAAGTCAGTGTAATCGACAGCTCGCATATCATTTCACCATTGTGCGACATCTGCATGCAGTGGTGAAGGTTTGAAAATCGGGTGTATGAGTACCGCATGCTCTAACCTAAAATCACAAAAATAATCGGGCGGTCATATGTGCAGTTCCGTTTGTTCGTCATTGATTAGCCCGTGAACAACACCGACTGTTCCTATATTCTATCGTTACTGGTGACCGCAAAATTTTGCGTTTATGCCAACACAAGGGAAAGAAGGGAATGGCTGAGCCCTCACAAAGCAGCAATTCCACGTACCAGGACCTTATGTATCTGGCGGAACAGATCAGAGTGGTGTACTGCGAACTGCTTCCCCGAGGTTTAACCATCTCTGCTTACTTTTACTGTCACATATCTAGAAACCTATTCCGTATTATGTGACCTTTATCTACAATCTATAATCTGCAAGCAACCTAAAGGTGTGTGGTTAATGGTGACTTTTGTGTTCCACTGTTACTGCACCCCTTCCTGTTCCAGTCACGAATCGCGTGTAGGTAGGCCCCCGTGTGATATTAGTATCTCTAATTGAACCTTCATAGTCTTTTCGTGAGATATGCCTAGGATGAAGTAATCTCTTGGTGTACTAGGAGCGTGTGCTCTCGGAATTTAACATAAATCACGCGGTGATTAGCGACTCCTTTCTTTATGTGTCTGTCACTAGAGTTGTATGAGAATTTCTGTGACGCTTCCGTGCTAACAAAACGAACCAGTGAAGAAACGCATATAGCATCTATTAGTTTATCAGGTAAGGCAGCGACACTGGCGCAAGGAATGGTTTTAGTCCAACAAGGGATTTGTAAACTACATCCTTCGTCGGTGGACTGCACTTCTCGAAGGTTCTTCCAATAAGCCTAATATCTGCATTTCCTACGATTAATTTTATGTGGTCTTTCGACTATGAATATTTCCGTATACACACTCACAGATATTTAATTAATACCATTGTTGGCAATTATAGTTCAGCCATGATCTTCCTCTACAGTTTTAGCTATAATAACGTATGCCATAACACGCCTTCTCCTCAGTTCAATTCAGTATTGTTATGCTACTTTTGACCTCTACAGCTCACTCTAGCACCACGGAAGTAATTCCCTCACATCTTAACAGATGTCCTATCATCCTGTCCCTCCTTCTTGTCAGTATTTTCCACATATTCCTGTACTCGCCGATTATTTGGAGAATCTCCTCATTCCTTACCTTATCAGTCACCTAATCTTCAATATTCTTCTGTAGCACCGCTTCTCAAATTCTTCTACTTCTTTCTGTTACAGTTTTCCCACAGTCCATGTCCACTGTCATTCAATTCTGTGTTACAGACGCTGTGCTATAGTCGTAGACACTCAGAAATTTTGTCCTCGATTAAGACCTTTGTTTGATACTAGCACCAAGAACGCCCTTTTGACAATGCTAGTCTGCTTTCTGTGTCCTCCTTACTCCGTCCGTCGTGGGTTGTTTAGATGCCTAGGTAGCAGGATGCCTTAACTCCGTCTACTTTGAGATCACCAATCCTGATGCTAAGTTTCTCGCTGTTCTCATTTCTGATACTTCTCATTATTTCCCTCTTCCTTTGATTTACTCTCAGTTCATATTCTGTGCTCATTAGACTGTTCATTCCATTCACCTTCAATATTAGTCACCCTGCCGGCCGGAGTGGCCGAGCGGTTCTAGGCGCTTCAGTTTGGAACCGCGCAACCGCTGCGGTCGCAGGTTCGAATCCTGCCTCGGGCATGGATGTGTGTGATGTCCTTAGGTTATTTAGGTTTAACTAGTTCTAAGTTCTACGGGACTTATGCCCTCAGAAGTTAAGTCCCATAGTGCTCAGAGCCATTCGAAACATATTAGTCACCCTCTTGAATCTTTTTTTTTTTATTATTTCATTGATTGTTCCTCCGACGTATAGGTTAAACAGCAGCTGTCTTACACCCTTTTTAATCCATGTACTTCGTTCCTGGTCTTCCACTCTTTTTGTTCCCTCTTGGTGTATGTAAATATAATATATAGCCAGTCTCTCACAATATCTCACCGCTAGTTTTCTCAGAATTTCTAACATGTTGCTGTGATAACTTCATTGCACGCTGTGTGGTTCTTTAGTGGATACAGTAGCAACGAACAGATGCTGTTCGTCAGTGAAGTCAGATACTAATTTCTTCTACATGTAATATCAAATAGTAGAAACGATACATAAATCTGTTGCCATAGTTGCAGCATCAGTTGCTAACAGTAAATGTGAATGTAGAAATATATACAGATACAAAAGAGTTATAAATATGGCTTCTTCAAAATACTGTCTTTTCGGAAAATGTCGAGCAGTGACTGCTATTGAAGCCTGTAAACGTGGTGTAGGGGATTACTTATCAAAACGGTCGCGGGTTGATTAATAATCAGCATTGGCGGCCGAAGATTTCCGGCATAAGAAGTCACCCTCATTCTGTCAACGGCCTTGTCAAGGAGCGCGGGGGGAGCGGACAGAGGTTCAGGGCACTCTCTTGTCCTAGAGGTGGGGAAATTGCCCCTAAAGGCGGAAGAATCAGCAATGATCAACGACATGAGGATGCAGAAGGCAATGGAAACCACTGCATTAATGACACATATCGTGTTTCCAGAGGAAATGCGGCCTGTAACTGAAAAAGTGTAATGATGATCCTTCCATTGGCAAATGATTCTGGAATTGTCACCCATTCGGATCTCCAGGAGGGGATTGACAAGGGGGAGGTTGCAATGAGAAAAAGATAGAATAACGAAAGGATAACGTTGTACTAGTAGGGGCATAGAGTATCAGAAGCTTGTATGTGGCAGGGAAACTAGGAAATCTGAAAAGGGAAATGCAAAGGCTCAGTCAAGATATAGTAGAGGTCAGTGAAGTGAAGTGGAAAAAAGCCAAGGATTTCTGGTCAGATGAGTCTAGGGTAATATCAACAGCAGCAAAAAATGGTGGAGTAGGATTCATTACGAATAGGAAGGCATGGCAGAGCTATGTTACTGTGAACAGATCAGTGATAGAGTTGTTCTCATCATAGTCGACAGCAAACCAACATCGACAACGGCAGTTCAAGTATATACATGCAAGCTCGAGATGAAGTGATAGAGAAAGTACATAAAATATTGAAAGGGTATTCCAGTACGTAAAGAGGGATGAAAATCTGATAGTGATGGGGGACTGAAATGCAATTGTAGGGGGAGGAGCAGAAGAAAAAATTGCACGAGATTATGGGCTTAAGACAAGGAATGAGGGAGGAGAAATACTATTTGAGTTCTGTAATAAATTTCAGCTAGTAATAGCGAATACTCTGTTCAAGAATCACAAGAGGAGGAGGTACGCTTGGGAAAGACTTGGTGGTACGGGAATATTTCAGCTAGATCACATCGTGGCGAGTGAGAGATTCAGAAATGAATTACTGGATTGTACGGCGCACCCAGGAACGGATTTAGACTGAGTAGTGATGAAGGGTAGGCTGAAGTTAAACAGATTAGTCAGGAAGACTCAATACGCAAAGAAATGGGATACAAAAGTATTAAGGGATGAAGAACACGCTTTAAGTTCTCTAAGGGTATAGATACAGCAATTAGGAATAGCTCAGTAGGCCGTACAGTTGATGAGGAATGGACATCTCTAAGAAAGGCAATCACAGAAGTTTGAAAGAAACACACAAGTACCGGTACAAAGAAGGTAACAGAAGATATACCACTGTTGATTGATGAAAGAAGAAAGTACAAAAATGTTCGGGTTAATTCACGAATACAGAAAACAAGCCGCTGGGGAATGAAATAAAAACGATGTACAGAGAAGCTAGACGAAATGGCTGAATGAAAAATGTGAAGGACTGATTCTGCATACCAGAAAGTCAAAACAGCCCTCGTTGACATAAAAAGCAAAAGTGATAAAGTGAAGAAAGCACCTGGAATTCCATTTTTAAATGCAGAGGAGAACAATCAATAAGTAAAGAAGTGGGACGTGGAAGTACTAAGGAACGATGATGCACTCTTGAAGTTCTCTACGACTGTGGATATAGCAAATAAGGAGCAGTTCAGTTGAAGAGGAATGGATATCTATAAAAAGGGGAACCACAGAATTTGGAAAAAGTATAGGTACAAAGAAAGTTATTGCGAAGAAACCAAGGTTTCAAAAGCAGACTAGCGAAGGCAAAGACGGCGTTCCTGGCCAAGACTAGTCTACTAGTACCAAAAATAGGCCTTAATTTGAGGAAGAAATTTCTGAGAATGTACGTTTGGAGCACAGCTTTGTATGATAGTGCAACACG
The DNA here is from genome assembly GCF_023897955.1 of Schistocerca gregaria. Lineage (NCBI taxonomy): Eukaryota > Metazoa > Arthropoda > Insecta > Orthoptera > Acrididae > Schistocerca > Schistocerca gregaria. The sequence continues at coordinate 329,708,826 of NC_064920.1, forward strand.
GACTGTAGGAAAACCGGAACAGAAGAGAATCGAAGCATTTGAGATTTGGTCCTACAAGAGAAAGTCGAAAATTAAGTGGAGTGATAGGGTAAGGAATGAAGAAGTTGTATGCAGAATCGGAGGGGAAAAGAACACGTGGAAAACACTAACAAGTAGAAGGGAGTGTTGATAGTCCATCTCTTGAGACACGAGGGAATAACTTCAGTGGTACTAGAGAGAACTGTAGTAGGTAAAAACTGTAGAGGAAACAAGAAATTAGAATACATGTAGCAAGTAACCGAGGACGTTAAAAGAACAGTGGCAGTGCCCCTGTCCCGCGATGGCTGCTCTAGAAATCGTGGCGGCGTGCGTTTTGGAAAGGGCTGGCGTCAAGATAGCGGCCGATACTGCACTTGCACAATTTTACATTGTCGAACGCTTTTTCCAGGTTGAGAAACGCTATGAGCATGTCTTGGTTTCTCTGCAGTGTTCCTTCCATTATCAACCACACCGTCAGAACCGCCTGTCTGGTGCCTTTCCCTTCGCTAACCCAAACTGATCGTCATCTAACAGATCCTCAGCTCCCTTTTCTTATCTTATGTATACTATACTTGTCAGCAACTTGGATGCATGAGCTTTTAATCTGATTGTGCGATAATTCTCGCCCTAGTCGGCCCTTGCAGTCTTGGGGATTGTGCGGACGATGTTTTCCGAAAATCTGATGGTATATCTCCAGTCTCAAATATTCCACACAGCACCGTGAATAACCATTTTGTTGCCACTTCTCCCAATGCATTTGGAAATTACGACAGAATGTTATCTATTCCTTCTGCCTTATTTAATTACAAATTTTCCAAAAGTCTTATGATTCTACACTACTGCACATTAAAATAGCTACACCACGAAGATTACGTCCTACAGACGCGATATTTAACCGACAGGAAGAAGATGCAGTGGTATGCAAATGATTAGCTTTCAGAGCTTTCACACAAGGTTGGCGCCGGTGGCGACACCTACAACGTGTGGACAAGAGGAACGTTTCCAACCGATTTCTCACACATAACCAGCAGTTGACCGGCGTCGCCTGGTGAAACGTTAGTGTGATCCCTCGTGTAAGGGGGAGAAATGCGTACCATCACATTTCCGACTTTCATAATGGTCGCATTGTAGCCTATCGCGATTGCGATATATCGTATCGCGACACTGCTGCTTGCGCTGGTCGATATCCAATGACTGTTGCAGAATATGAAATCGGTGGGTTCAGGAGGGTAATACGGAACGCCGTGCTGGATCCCAACGATCTCGTATCTCTACCAGTCGAGATGACAGGCATCCTTGAGTCAACATTTATTTTATTTAGCGTATGGAAGCTGAGTCAACAGATGGGGACCTTTACAAGACAACAACCATCTGCACGAACAGTTCGAAGACGTTTGCACCAGCACAGACTATCAGCTCGTAGGCCATGGCTGCGGTTACCCTCGACGCTGCATCACAGACAGGAGCGCCTGCGACGGTGTACTCAACGACGAACCTGGGTGCACGAATGGTAAAACGTCCTTTTTTCGGATGAATGCAGGTTCTGTTTACTGCATCATGATGGTCGCATCCGTGTTTGCCGACATCGCGGTGAACGCACAATGGAAGCTCGTATCCGTCATCGCCATCCTGGCGTATCACCCGGCGTGATGATATGGGGTGCCATTGGTTGCACGTTTCGGTCACTTCTTGTTCGCATTGACGGCACTTTGAACAGTGGACGTTACGTTTCGGAAGTGTTACGACCCGTGGGTCTACCCTTCATTCGATCCCTGCGAAACCCTACTTTTGAGCAGGATAATGCACGACCGCATGTTGCAGGTCGTGTACGGGCCTTTCGGGGTACAGAAAATGTTCGACTGCTGATCTGGCCAGCACTTTTTCCAGATCTCTCACCAATTGAAAACGTCTGGTCAATGGTGACCGAGCAACTGGCTTGTTACAGTAGTCTTGATGAACTGTGGTATTGAGTTGAAGCTGCATAGGCAGCTGTACCTGTACACGCCATCCAAGCTCTATTTGACCCAATGCCCAGGCGTATCAGGGCCGTTATTACGGCCCGAGGTGGTTGTTCTGGGTACTGATTTCTCAGGATCTATGCACTAAAATTGCTTGAAAATGTAATCACATGTCAGTTCTAGTATAATATTTTGTCCAATGATACCCATTTATCAACTGCATTTCTTCTTGGTGTAGCAATTTTAATGGCCAGTAGTGTAGTACCGGATTCCTTATCTCTTCCCTGTGAACTTCTGTTCCTTCTTTATCACCTCATCAGGTAAGTCTTCCCTCCTGATTTCTCTGAAGTTTTTGACGTAGGCGTTTCGCGGCGTTTCTTGAAAATGCGCCCTCACAATTGCAACAGATAAAACCCTCTGTGATGCGCAACGCCTGTCTTGTAGGTAGGGTCTCGAGCCGACAAAGTGGTACCATGGTGCTATGCACCGCTCTTTGTTGAATTTTGTCTGTCTACTAGTAATTCAAGTAGGTAATGCTTCCAGACACATAAACAATTCTTCAAGAGTAGGTCGAACAAATGTATAAAGATCTTTAGTGGGAGAGTTACGTTTCCTTTAAATTCTCTCAAAGAATCTCAGCCTAGCACCTCCTTTTCATACAGTTTGTTGTACATGAACATCCGGCTTTACGTTCTTGCTGTTGGTTACTCCTAGTTATTTTCCAGTCGTTACCGATTCTAGCGATATGTCTCAGTTGTGTAATTCATCAACTGGTGATACTCAACATGTTACATTTCTTTACCGTCACAGTCAAATGTCATTTCCTTCACCAGTCGTCGACCCCGCACGTCGCTGGTCTTCTGGTGTCGCAACCTTCCTACATTTAACAGCATCGACCGTGAATAGCCTTACGGAGCCCCCAACGTCACCCTCTACATCCTTAAATTATATTGTAAACTCTAACAGCCCTGTAACAATTGCTTCGGGGTACTTCTAATTTTACCTCGAACTCCTTCGCTCTTTTTGGTTACAGACGAGTTGTTGACGTCTATCTACAAGAAAATCTTGATTCCAGTCACAAATCGGGCCCAACACCCTCTGAGTTGCTCTTTTGTTTACCTGAGGACATATCAGAGCTGTAGCGGATTGCTTGACTCTTAATACAGTGAACTGTTTACTGTATGAAGTATCAAACAACCATGTGTAACTGTTTTAGCTGTGGTTGCCCGGTTTTAAAATTAGGGGAGACCAAGGCAAGTTTACGAGGATTGCTTTTCGGAATTTTTTAATTTTTTTGGTTAATTGTAAGTAGGCTGTTTAGGTTTCTTTATTGGTAACGCCACGTAGCGCTCTGTATGAAGATCACTGGCTGCGCTGTGTGCAGTCTGTGGCTGGTTGGCATTGTTGTAATACTCGCCATTGTAGTGTTGGGCAGCTGGATATGAACAGAGCGTAGCGTTGCGCAGTTGGAGGTGAGCCGCCAGCAATGGTGGATGTGGGGATAGAGTAGGCGGAGTTTTGAAATTTGTAAGACTGGATGAAATGAACTGCTATATATATTATGACTATTAAGGTAAATACATTGTTTGTTCTCTATCAAAATCTTTCATTTGCTAACTATACCTATCAGTAGTTAGTGCCTTCCGTAGTTTGAATCTTTTATTTAGGTGGCAGTAGTGGTGCTCGCTGTATTGCAGTAGTTCGAGTAACCAAGATTTTTGTGAGGTAAGTGGTATGTGAAACGTATAGGTTAATGTTAGTCAGGGCCATTCTTTTGTAGGGATTTTTGAAAGTCAGATTGCGTTGCCCTAAAAATATTGTGTGTCAGTTAAAGAACAATCATGTACAATTTTTCTAAGGGGACTTTTCATACTTGCTTTGTGTACCATGTGCCTGGCAAGCACAAGGAGCCCTAGCTAATATGGTATTTGCTTATACAACTTTACACATCGGTACCATATTCCTCTAACACAGAATTACACAACTATCTGATTATTAACAGAGAAACAAACATTTTTTTACTATGTCAGTGACAGATATTTACGCAATTACACAATTTTTACAACTTCACACTTATGAAATTGTATTTTGTCCGTACTTGTGAACTGCTCATATTTCTTTTGGAACCAATGTGATACTATGAGAGCTTTGAATGATGTATTTGGTATGGGATCATGATTTTTAAAGTACGTTTGAGGCAGATGACACTTTTGACATGAGCAGAGAATTTTTTTTAGATTTTGAAATTATTGGAGGAAGCTACGACGATTTTAGAGTTGACTGAGGTGTTATGATGTTATTATTACGATGACTATGTGTATTATGCTGTTGCGGTATGTTTATGATCAATAAGCTGAGTTATTTGATTATGCTACATATCTGTTATGATGAAATATTGAAGAAGTGTCGACGAATAAGGTAAGGAATAATCAGTATTGCTTAGGGACTCTGGTTTGTGAAAAAGGTTGTTGGAAACCAAGAATCGTACTTTAAGAGTTATGAAATGTATGTAAATGTGTGAATGTATTACAATGCCGACGAAAATTTTTTGGACACTGTTATATCAATAGGATTTTGTTTCTACAAATTCTTGACCTGTGTAATTTTTTATATGAGACTGACACTGTAGCGGAAACTGGTGTCATAAATATTTCGGTAAGACAGTTAAGTGACCACCTGCATGTAATGCGTCGTGGGCACCCAGCTTTGCGACAGCCACCTGACAAAAGAAAGCCATTAGGTGAAAAAAAAAGAGGCCATTATCCTCACTGTTGATATTCCTTTGTAGAAAGCATCGCAAAAACGACACGCTCATTACTTGGAAAGATACTTTCTTACATCTGCACACCTGATATAGAAAAGCGTCTTTCTACGAGAGTTGAGAGAATTTGTACTAACTTATTAAATGTCACATGACTATTGAATGATACTTTTGTGCTTTCCCTTTCATAGTTGCTTATTTCATTTGATATTCGGTTTCCAGCTGTGTTGCAGCATTGGTTTTATAAAATAAAATTAAATGCATTTGCTAATGTGAACACTTTCTGTCGACAGATCTATTAAATAATCTTTTTATGATCCACGTTCTTCGAAAAAGGATCACTTGGAAAGGAAAGAACAATAAGAAGGGATTAATAACAGTTACTGCATACTTAATTTTCTTTTCAGCTACTTGGTAATATCTTTTGTAGAATTAGTTTTGTGGTGCACCACTTTAATGACATAGATATTAATATGTGAATAGACATTTCCCGTTTCTGCATTGTTGTCTTTACTGTAATATTTTTTCTGCTTGAGCTTTGTCATGTTTAGATATAAGTTATTGCATTTGCTGCTGCTGTTTGCAAGGCATAGTGTTATTGAATTTCACTTTGTATTACTTTGATAAGCCAGTTTTACTACTGATTTATTTTTCTTGTTGCTGTTCATTGCTTCATATTAGTTGTAATGCTACATTTGCTTTCCTAAGTCCTATATTGCTGCCTATTTTTGCCAATTTGCATTTTTTGTCACAGCTGTTTGTGTTCATTGTTTTGTGCTGCTGCATTGCGTCGTCCCTTACTTTAGCATCTGAGCTCAGTAGGTTTAAGTTAGCTTAAGAGGAGGTAGACTATATAAGAAACTAACTATGATGAATTGGAAGAAAAGCATTGAGAAGATATAAGAAAATGGTTTGGACAAAAAAGTAGTGTACAGTGGAGAAAAACTATTTTTGAAAGAGGATGTGAACAGAATACAGAAAGCATGCTGGGATAGAATTTTTTTTTTAATGTTAACCTGAAAACAAACCCTGTCCTTTCTTTTTGTGTTATCACACTATGTGTTTGTGTACCCTTGTGTATTTATTTTCTTCCTGTCTCTGTGTACTGTTTCAAAGAATTTTTTCTCTTCTAACACTAAGCTACATTCACTATGATGAGGAATACTGTTATCCACAAATATAATTTGCATTAATAACATATTATTTATTCGTAAAGATGTTTACACATTATTTATTCTGTTTTGTTCTAATGCTCATGTGTGAAGTTGATGTTTCAAAAGTTATTCTGATCCTTTATGTATGTACTTATGTCATAATTTTTGTAACACTGATGTATTTGTTATTTCGAATCTTTTGTTAAGCCTGTATTACTGCAAATGTTATCCGTACTATTATGTTCTTTAATGACTGCACACCTTTCTGTTGGTCATAGTATATGGACAATATGTGAGAAGTAGGGAGTGATAGTGTTTGCACGTGTGTTAATAATTCAGCACATGACTGGTTAACAGCATTGCTGGTTCTAAGGACAGTTAAAAAAAACTATGTGAGTGCACAAGTGGTGGTTTATGGATTTGCTATATTGTCCACAAGACTCTTCGATGGTGATTGTGCACCTGCACAGTCGCAATAGATGGCTGCAGGCCATCTCTGCAAGGACGACAGTGGGTCTACACTTTTGATGACTCACCAACAGCATTATTTCTACAAGGACTGCAGTGGGTCTGCACCTCTGGTGGCCCACCAATACCATAATCTGTACTAGGACTACAGTGACTCAAAAATGGCTCTGAGCACTATGGGACTCAACTGCTGTGGTCATCAGTCCCCTAGAACTTAGAACTACTTAAACCTAACTAACCTAAGGACATCACACACATCCATGCCCGAGGCAGGATTCGAACCTGCGACCATAGCAGTCGCACAGTTCCCGACTGCTGTGTGATGACCTACCTACCAATATCCTTCAACTTCGACTGACTCTGCTGAGGGTTTGCTCCGTTGTGGCCCATTACCCGTCTGCATGTCAAGAGTCAGCACTGTGTTTCTGTTGGAAGGACAACACTACTTCGTCAAGACTGCACAGAAACCCACTACTTCTGTGTGCATTTTCTTTTACTGCTCAGACATTGAGAAAAACACTGTTGAACTATCAGGACTGTCTTTATGGACGGAGAGAAAATTTTTGCTTTCACCAACATTGTATCAATAAGTGTGTGCATTTGATTTCTTTGTTATTATAATTATAATTATGAAAAATTCATCAAATATGTATTGGGCAGTGCCCAAAACAATTTGTAAAATTTTTTGTGGGGAGCATGGGGGCTATGTAAGTAGGCTGTTTAGGTTTTTTTATTGGTACCGCCACGTAGCGCTCTGTATGAAAGTTACTGGCTGTGCTGTGTGCAGTCAGTGGCTGTTTGGCATTGTTGTAATACTCGCCATTGTAGCGTTACGCAGTTGGAGGTGAGCCGCCAGTAGTGGTGGATGTGGGGAGAGAGATGGCGGAGTTTTGAAATTTGTGAGACTGGATGTCATGAACTGCTATATATATTATGACTATTAAGGTAAATACATTGTTTGTTCTCTATCAAAATCTTTCATTTGCTAACTATGCCTATCAGTAGTTAGTGCCTTCCGTAGTTTGAATCTTTTAGTTAGCTGGCAGTAGTGGTGCTCGCTGTATTGCAGTAGTTCGAGTAACCAAGATTTTTGTGAGGTAGGTGATATGTGAAACGTATAGGTTAATGGTAGTCAGGGCCATTCTTTTGTAGGGATTTTTGAAAGTCAGATTGCGTTGCGCTAAAAATATTGTGTGCCAGTTTAAGAACAATCATGTACAATTTTTCTAAGGGGACTTTTCATAATATTATCATGTTTAGAACTTTTTAGTCTTAAAACATATTTATTAAAGTAATTTTTGGTGTGTTTAGTCCTAAACCAACATTAAATTTAAGAGTGCCCTCTAATTTTGTGGAAGCACAAGTTGAGTGCGTAAACGTACCCCTCGTATCGGACAGGTTAGGCGCGTTTGGCAGAATTCTTACGCATATCACAGAACACAATAATGAGCAAACAAATCACACTATTAAACTTCTCAATATCTATTTTGTTGGCAGTAAACAAAATTACAGCCTTGCTTGCACGAGTTGACATGGTAACTTATAAAACCAAAATTTTCCTGACAATAAACAAATTTTTGGCGAACTTCCACGTGATAGCATAATATAGCCAATAAGGGTTACGTAGAAAATTAACTGAGTGGCAATTTATGGACAAAAAAAATGTTTTCTGTGGCACAGTCGTCGTGAGATCACCTTTCACGTCTGAGGCGCTGCACCCATTATTGGTTTCTTTTTGTTGTATCGCTCGAGATACTAAATAGAGAGACGATTTCCCTCCTCTTCATCAAACTGCTGAAGGTTATAATAGAAAGGAAGAAGAAGTAGAGGAGATATGCTTTGAGGCTTGAGTGCTTGCTAACAGGCGCTATGCAAGGACTGGTTTGTGAGTCTAACAATTTCCCAGGAAGGCGACCACAGCTCAGAGACACTGTGAATAACAATAACTCAGTATTCAATAACCATACAAATTATCATAAAAATTATAACAGTTAAAAAACTGAAGGATGATGTGCTTTATTTGCAGCTACCGGTTTCTCGTCTGTATAGGCGCATCTTCACGTTTTTCTGCTGAGAAAAAAAATCACTTTGTAAAATTTTATGAAATGCTAGAAATACAGCACCACAGATAGTACTGACGTTTCACAAAAGAAACCTCAAGCACTCACAATTATATTTTCATACATGACTGCTGAAAGAGCTAGGCCTATAAGGAAACGGAAGAAAAATACAAATAGTGAATGAGATACTACTGTTAGAGGGAATAAAATGTCTAAAAATTAACTAATATCCAGGAAGAGTACTATATGTGCAGGTGAAGATACCCTGCCGCTGTGGCCGAGCGGTTCTACGCATTTCAGTCCGGAACCGCGCTGCTGCTACGGTCGCAGGTTAGAATCCTGCCTCGGGCGCGGATGTCCTTAGGTTAGTTAGGTATAAATAGTTCTAAGTCTAGGGGACTGGTGACCTCAGATGTTAAATCCCATAGTGCTTAGAGCCATTTGAACCATTTTGAACCATGTGAAGACATCATCCAAAAATTAATATTATAGTAAGGAACCGAAACGTCCAGAAAGGAAGAAATATGAAAAATAGCGTACTGGGTATCGCCCTGTGAGATATATTACGGTACTCGATAGACACCAGCTGTATTAAGACCGATATAGGTAAAACATAATATCCTGTACGATATGAATACATCCGCTGTACAGCTGATAGGCCGATATGAGAAAGCTGTCCGTGGAGGCTGGTAATACACTCTTTGACTTTGTATCCTTCCGCCTTCCACTTTATCATACCTGCCACCTGTGTCTAAGACGTTATGGTACTCACAGATGATCGGAGCAAACTGATTTTCACAAGATTTATTTTTTTAGAATCCACGTTGATTATTTTTTATGGTCGTTTTCATTCTCCAAACACACCTTAATACCTATGTCAATCGGTTTCGTGAGCACGACACTGCCTTCGCTCCAGCGACTATCCGAGTACGCATTTCCGGTAACCTAAGTATGCAACTGTGCCTATGAATAAGTGAAGCTCCTGTTATAATCAACAAATATAAAATTTGATAACTGCTGGTAACGTCAAAACTTTTTTAGCAGTCACAAAATTTTAGCATTCAGTCAGAAAAGATACGTATGTGAAAATCTAAAATCAGAAGGTAAATCTCTAAGAGTAACCTATCCAGCTTCGATATGCGACATTTGGTCTCCTCCATGATAAAGGCCACAAGTAGGAGTTTTAATTGCGGGAATTCGTGAAAGCCAAGAGACATAAAGGTATCTCTCACTTGTCTACTTTTGTAGACATACGAATAGCTCAGTGATTAATTCACTTGAGTTATTCCATCAGAAACTTGACATCGTCCATCTCCAAATCATATTTTTACGACTGACACGACCCTAAACAGGAGTTTCAGACGTTATGAATCTTCCTCGTTCCTGCCACGAAAAAAATATTTGTCGACAGGACATGGTCGCTGCGTAACTGAGAAATTTATGGGTCGTTGGGTGTGGCCCCGAGAAAAATAAGTTCCTCAGGGGTCCGACTTTAACAGCTTTGTTGGTATCTCCCGCACTTAACGTTTACACAGGCCTACAAATCCTGCCTGACATTGATATCGCGAATCAGGGTAACAGCCCATTTAGAAAACGGAAAATGCGATATATTTAGGGGGACGTACGGCGTTCCTCGTAGTATAGTAACTGACAGTGATAGGAAACTAAATTCAACACGACTCATTACAGCGAACAGTTTGAAACGGTACACATAACATATTTGTAAATTCATAACTGGTTTTTTCTACATCAGTTTCTACTTTATTGAACTTGTAAACTTCTTCATTGAGGCGTAACGTTTCTCGTAACATGTTTTTATATTTATAGCTACAGAGACTTTTTTAATTTACAGAAAGCCCCAAAATGCAATTAAATAGGTGGTGGGCTTTGCAACCGTCACGCGCTCTACGAGGTGTAGTATACCAAGATCGTTTTTACGTCATCTCATACACTCAAGCAAGCTAAATGCAAATCTCCGCGTACTTGTCCTGGTTGCCAATAGGGACCGACCGACCGCCTGGTCAACCCCTGCCTAATGACGTCACTGTATGCAGTATGGAGGAGAACGGGGTGCACCGTTCACCGGTTGTTGTCGGCTTTCTTGCTCTTAGAGCCTCTACTTCTCACTCAAGGTGCTCCTCAATTGCTATCATGACTCTGAGTGTACCCCGTTCCCCTGATCCACGGAATAATCCGACTAGGTATCGAACACAGGCGCCCGCACAGAGACCACTGACAATGAGCTATCGTGGGGTACCTCACTCGTGTAACAGTAAACAAAATTATCCTGTTGCACAGCGTCCTTTATTGAAGTTTGCTTGTTTTGGAAAGTTAGTACTTCACCTGAAGATATTTGACCAAGAAAAATTGTTGAACTGATTACGAATTCCCGTTATCTCGGGCCTGTTACCAGTAAGAGCGTTCTGAATATCACGAATCTCTAATGATTTAACCTTCAGGAAAAAATATTTTGCCAGATTTTACTTACGGAGGATTTCCAAAACATTCATCCTATTTCGCAAGACTATGTGTTCTACATGAAAGAATATAAACTTTTCAACTTATGCATAGAACTACAATGTTTTTGTTTTAAAAGAACTTGAAACTCGACGGTGTCTCTCTTCTTTTAGCTTCAGACAGTAGCTGGTTGTGTTTGGTCACTATGCCTACTAAGTATACAACAGTTTATATTTATTATTTTGTTGTGTGGAAGACGGTAAGGATAAAACGCAGCTAGATTTCCTCATCTAGGCAGTTCACAAATTCGGAGGTAATGAGACCAAAAATTGTTATCAAGTAGATAACACAAGTTGTGGGATAGAATAAATAAGTTGCGAGCTTGTCAGATTATGTGTCGCACAACTGGAATTGCGATACTTACATCGACCAGGGTGCGCTGATCAGCACCAGGCAGCGTCCGGCAGACAAATGGCCCAGTAGCGTCTGGCAGAGAAATAGCCCGGAAACTACCTTCTTACTAGCAATGCAGCAGAAACTTTCCATTCTCTCGACCTTGACATTCAAAACTCACATTAACAAAAAAAGAGGATGTTACTGGTCTGGAACAATGTCCCACCGATTAGTGCCAAGTGTGATGTTTGGGCAACTCATTCTATTGGATAGACTAAAATTTGAAGTGAAAGCTACCGACCTTCTTACGCTGCTCGGACAGCACCACAGTTTCCCGTCCTTTCATTTCTGTACAGAAAAGGCAAAGCTGTCGTGTTCTGTTTTTCTGTGGGGATAGCAGTGGTGGTCACGGTGGTCTCTGCCCTCCGTGCTGACATGTGCCAACACTAACCAACAAAATAATATAGCGAGTTGTGTCACCGCTTCTACGAAACTGCGCAGCTAACCGGGGATGCTCATACCACCTAATGAAACACACTGATTGCCTTCTGTTGACAAAGGGGAACTAAAGATCACACTGGCAGCACATCTTTCCAGAGATAAAAATTAATTTCTTTCTTCCCAAGCAAACATGCACAGTCCTTTAAATAAAAGAATCACAAAATAATGGCAGAAAATGAAGCAGCTTCGCATAGCAATACGTGAATGTCATGTCGGAAGCTATATTTTACAAGGGTATATACTTTACATGTGTGCGTATACAATCCCGTGGGACTTTCTTAAGTAAAGTTTACGATCAGAGGTTTCATTTACCTTCCCTTCACTGCATTCTACACGCCAGATATGTAGACAATAGTTAAAATTGCCACACACTTTGTTGAACATGCCTGGAATGACTGTATTCACTACTACCGCTATGTAACGTCGCAGTGCGGCCAAAGTTATTGGAAGGGGAGACTGTGCGTCTTACTGCACAAAACTGTATGGATGGGAAACATCATGGGCTGTAGGAGAACCAGAGAGAACAGTAATGTGGCATTACACTAGTAAGATCGGTTCTTTCACAAATCCACACAAGAAAATCACTTTCCATGGGATTGGAGACAATGTTCAATTTGGAGATACATAAGCCCTTTACAGCATATCTTTGAGACAGATCACTGTCAAGAAACGCTCCCACTGTAAGGTGGCAGGTTATTACGAGATAACATTCATTGCAGTGAAGTATGCTAGGTGTCTGCAGGATTGTATCTTCGCTATGACTCACAGCACAGCTGACGCTACTAGACGTGAGAACGGTCTTAAGTAACATCCAGGACGAACGTAAACTAATACCCCCTATGAATCTAAATAAACTATAGTGATTATCATCCGATTTTGCTCAAACTTAGTATACCATCTTTTATTATTAATGAAAGGATCCTGTAAAATTTTCAGACTTTTATCTCTTATAGTTCCTGAGATTGAGAAAATTACTTAAATGTCCTAAAACCGACACTTATGTTTCAAAACTCAGTTAGGAACAATAGCAGTTTGTCTTTTATTGTCATCTGAAGTCATAAACTGAGTTGTCAGTGTATAAAATCACTTAATTGGAAATGTCTTTTCAAAACTTTAATCACTCTGCATTTCGTAGAGTAAAACAATCATTCAAAATTATTATTTGCTTAGTATTTTGTTGTGTGTATACATGGGAATGAATGTGAGAGTGTCTGTGGGACATACATAAAAACTTAATACTATTTTATGTTAAAACTTAAGAAATTGAATCGTGGGAAAATTGTGGGCCAACACGAAGGTGATGACATATGTCTATGTGCGCTTGCTTTCGTAAGATGATGATGATGATGATGTTTGGTTCGTGGGGCGCTCAACTGCGTGGTTATCACCACCTATACAAATTCCCAACCTTTGCTCAGTCCAGCCTCTCCACTTTCACGAATGATGACGAAATGATGATAACAACACAAACACCCAGTCTACTCAACGCAGGTGAAAATACCTGACCACACCTGGAATCGAACACAGGACCCCGTGTTATGGGAAGCGAGGACACGACTGCGAGACCACGAGCTGCGGACCGTTTGTAAGAGAGCAGTCAGAATAGAAGTGGGAAGTGGAATAAGTTTCTAAATTAATTTACAGATTATTTTGTATTTAGGTCTATTTTATTAAATATTATATTAGAAATTGGCATTGGAATGACGTAAATTAATTTCTGACTAGTGACTGGCTCAGGCAACTTTTGGCCCCGAGAATGATATAGCAGGATCATTCTGTTGGTCATTCAGTCCATGCGCCAATCATAATTAAGCTGTTCCCGCGCACAGAAAGTTAGATAGGCATAGAGTGAGGTGGCATCGAGAGACTCGCTAGCCAACATTCGTATGTGTAACATCATGCTAAATGTCCCCGAGAAAATAACTGTTGATTTCATTGTTGATAGGAAGTGTCGTGACTTAGGCAGTTTAAGTTACGAACATTTTCAGGACAAAAAAAAAGAAATGGCTCTGAGCACTATGGGACTTAACATCTGAGGTCATCAGGCCCCTAGACTTAGAAGTACTTAAACCTAACTAACCTAAGGGCATCACACACATCCATGCCCGAGGCAGGATTCGAACCTGAGACCGTAGTGGTCGTGCGGTTCCAGACTGAAGCGCCTAGAACCGCTCGGCCACACCGGCCGGCCTTTAGAGGACAATTTGATTAATTAATTCATGTGTTATGAGCCTGCCTGTATGACCGAGCAGTTCTAGGCGCTTCAGTCTGGATCCGCGCGACCGCAACGGTCACAGGTTTTCGAGTCCAGCCTTGGGCATGGATGTGTGTGATTTCGTTAGGTTAGTTAGGTTTAAGTAGTTCTAAGTTCTAGGGGACTGATGACCTCAGATGTTAAGTCCCAGAGTGCTCACAGATATTTGAACCACTTAATGTGTTATGAGAGTGTGATATTTCGGTCTTAGTAGAATTCCGCGTGGCATATTCCGTACACTTCATGGAATACTTGGGCAAGCACTTCTAACTTAGAAGACCACTGATACGACCAAAGTTTCAACTAGCTATCCTAGTGGTTCAGTAACTGTCAGATCGAACATTAATCGGACTGGTAGATATTCTGGCTGCTTTTTTCGTGTGAGAACATTTTGTACAGACTGTGTGATGGGAATAGTAGAGCAGTTAAAATAGTAAATGCGGAGTTAATTGCATATTTATTTTCTTCCTCAAGAATAAAAACCAATTTACTAAAATTTCCGAAGTCTTACTGCAGGTAACTGCATTTTCCCACCACCCTAAATTTGTTAAAATGAACTTACAGGAACTGATTCGCAACTTGAGTTACGCGGCCTCTGTGCGGCAGGTATTACGCCCTGGCTTCATCAACGCTGCTTTACACGGACTAGTAAGTATCTACTACCGCAGACGCAAGGGACGTCGTAAGGAAGCAATACTGAGGTACATGGACAATTAATGAGAGACTGTACGAACGAATAACGGCGACAAACCCCGCTCCGCCGTACCACGTACAGGTACCTGTGCGGTCGTGCTCCATCCTGTGTAGAAACGAAATGTTCGGGATTTCTGGCGACTATGGAAAGAGCCAGTTTGCGAGCAACGTAACTGTACCATAGCGACCTCTACCAGATGATAAACAGAACAAATGTCGTCAAAGTAAAGTTATAGGTCCAATTCGTAAATGAAAATTCACCACAAGTTTCTATCTTCACTCGGGTGTAGGAAATTTTACAGTGAAATCCGGTAAATCTTTAACGATAACACCTCATTCAGGTCTTCTTCTCAGTTACAGTGGTTTATTGTAGTCTCATTGAGCGAATAAACTTAGCCATTTTGAGTCGTATAACCTCTAGGCCTCTGGAAGCCAGTTTCGTAGCCCATGAGTTACCTGCATGTCTTATGTGGCGAACGTTTTATCTCAGCGAAACCGTCAAACATGATTCATCCTCTTAGCATACAAAACAAAAACTTTCCAAATTTTATTTTAAACCTTAGGTCAAAGAACAGAAGCCGATCGTTCTATTCAGTTTGAATTCTCTCATGAGCTGATGCTACTCGCCCTGACGTGGATCAGCCGTACTGCGACTTGCGTCATGTTCCAGCACTTTGTGAGCTAAACATAACTCAGATACAAAGAGACAGCGTTTCTCAGACCTTGTGTACGCCGTCTCTCAACAGGTATAAGTACTTGCCGGTACACATCGACCAAATTCGAAGTAATTATTAGTAGCAGGTTGAGAAGAAGCTGTTTCATATGCCCCATTTCGTGTTGGATGTTTCTTACGCTCCTACCGTATATTGTCTACGGGGAGATTACTTTGAACAAATTGTTTTCAACAGTTGATTCATTTGAGGAGGACAGTTAACGCATACGAGTTCTGGGTCTCACCCAGGTTGCTTAAGTTCTCAACAAGCAAGTGAGAATGTGACAGCTTCAGATGATGTTATGTCTGAGACGAAAGGAGGGAGACTTTGCTGTAAAATAGTCAACGTGCAAAATATATTCTGTTAGTGCCGAAAAAATCAACTTTTCATCCACACATCACTACATTCAATCCTTCCATTACTGTAAACATGACGCTGTAGTCTTCTGGAGAAGTAAAAAAACGCATCTTCGTTAATGTTTTCATTCGCTGCCACTTACTTGAACGATTCTGAAGAGATTTGTTATAACAATACACTTCATGGTCGACAATCAGTTGTGCGCTAATACACAACGACGAATATTGATTGAATAATTTACGTATTTTCCTTCCTTTTGCTGCACTTCTTTCACTTCAGTTAGCGTGTAGCGTATTTCACAGCACAACTGGGGTTCCGTATCTCACAGTAGTGATGACCATCTGGAAGAGCCTTATTTACTAAGACAGCAACTTGCATCTCTTTATGCTGTATTAATATCTTTATTCATGGTTCAGCCATCCTCGTTTCCTACAGGTTCTACGCTTTGCTGGAAACGTTCTCTGTTGGTATAGGAAACTACCCACCGAAAGTAGAGATATAAACTAAAGATTAGATAGCTGTATTTTAATACATTGAATCTCACAGTTTTAACTCCGGAGTATTTCACATGGAGAGACATACCATGTACTGCTTGGGAATATATGGAAAATGGTACATATGGAAAAGGGTAGAGAAATCTTTGCTGTTTTTATAGATTTAGAAAAGGCTTTTGCCAGAGTTCCATTGCACAAGCTGATGGATATCTTGAAGAGGAAAGGAGTAGATTGGAGAGAGAGACGAATGATACAGAATCTATATTTACACCAGAAAGTAAGGATAAGGATTGGTAATGAAATGTCAGGAGGAAGCAGCATTGTACGAGGTGTTAGACAAGGTTGTTGCCCTTCCCCACTGTTGTTTAACGTATACCTTGAAGAGATTGTTGTGGAAAGCTTAGATGCGAAAAGAGGAATATGTATTGGTGGAAAGAGAATAGAATGTATAAGATTTGCTGATGACATGGTATTAGTGGCAGAAAGTGAGCGGACAGTGAATAACATGCTCAAATATCTGAGTGAAGCTTGTCTGGAATATCGGATGCACATAAACACAGCAAAAACAAAGAGTATGGTCATCAGTACAAGACGCAGACTGTCCAATATTAGGATAATCTACCATTAGGCAAGTAAATGAATTTAAATATCTTGGAAGCACAATAACTGAAGACCTGAGATGTCACCAGGAGGTGAAAACTCGAATTGCCATAGCGAAGGAGGCATTCAACAGAAAGAGGAGACTCTTATGTGGCAAATTAGATAAAGGACTAAGGAAAATGCTTGGCAAATATTTTGTCTGGAGTGTGGCACTGTAAGGGACAGAAACATGGACACAGAGACGGGAGGAAGAAAAAAGGTTAGAAGCATTTGAGATGTGTATGTGGAGGAGAATGGAGAGAATAAGCTGGATGGAAAGAGTGAGTAATGAAAGAGTATTGGAAAGGGTTGGTAAGGGAAGATATCTGCTGAAGGTTGTTAGAGAAAGGAAAAAGAACTGGTTGGGACTTAGTTGAGAGGGGAGTGCTTGCTAGTTGATGCTTTGGAAAGGATTGGTTTGTGGGAGAAGACTGAGAGGAAGAAGGAGATACAAGGTGATAGACGACATAAAGCGAAGAAGAAATTATGCAGACCTGAAGAGGATGGCAGAAGACCTGACTGCCTGGAGAACTACCATGTGAAAACCTGCCTTTAGGCAGAACACTGATGATGATGATGGTGATGATGATGATGATTTTCACAGCTGTTGTTACTCATCCCTTAAATAAGAATCGCTTAATTTTTAATTTCTTTAATTGTTAGTTTTATCTGCAATTTCTACCATCCACATTTGTTTAAAATTTCAAGGATCTTTATACCAATAGTTTCTAGCGAATCTCCACTACAGGCGCCAACTAGAAGTAACAAGCCGTCAAATTACACTCTGAGACAAAAAAGGACTCACAACGATCGAATTGTCCGAATGGGACGGAAATCAGCTGGTGTCATGTACATGTAATGGCAAACAAGTGATAAAAATTTCAGAAAAAATGGATGATTTGTTCAAGAGAACAGTCTTGAGAAACTGAGAAAGTCAAAAAAAAACGTCGGTATACCTCTGGCGCTTACGGAAGCAGGTATTCGGTTTGCCGTTAATTGACAGAATTCTTGGATGCCCTCCTAAAGGATATCGTGCCATGATGTAATCATTATAAGGTGTAACAGGTCTACCAAAGAGACTGCTTACCCTCCGCTTGTCCGCCCTAGTCTGGAGTATTGCTGAGCGGTGTGGGATCCGCATCAGGTGGGACTGACGGATGACATCGAAAAAGTACAAAGAAGGGCATCTCGTTTTGTATTATCGCGAAGGTTCAAACAATTGATTTAAGAACTTCCAACATACTATACGTGAAAAATAGGTCCGCAACTTATTTTTTAATTGAAATAAATGGTTATAGCTCCATCATAATAATAAAAATATCTGTTTCATTTCTTGATGTTGACTAGTTTCTGACGCCTGTGTCCATCTAAGACCATCGACAAGTGTGACAAATATAGGAATAGCGTATATATAGCAAAACTACCCCTGCAGTGATGATCAAAATGGTACTATGGCGAACTTAAAAATAGTAAACAGGCCACACAGGATAGAAATTAGATAACATCTCTTATGTTTCTCCATTGCGGTCTCCTTACTGTTGTTGAGTCGGTTATAGTGGTGCTCTGATCATTACTGCAGGGGCAATTTTTGTACACAGGCTATCACCTGCACTTGTCACACTTACGGTTTGAAATGGATACAGGTGTCCGATATTTTTCAGTGCAATATATGACGGAGCTACAACCATGTATTTCAAAAGATGGAGTGATGAAAATAACGTACTTCTTTTCAGAAATAAAAAAAACTTCATTGGACATTCTGAATCCTCGATTGCCTACATTAAGATCACATTTGAAGGTACATAAACCTCATATATATAGTGTCACAGGCATGATACCTGAATTGGAGTGACAATCATTAAAACAAAGGCGTTTTTCATTGCGACGGGATCTTCTCATGAAATTTCAATCACCAGTTTTTTCCTTCTATTTCGAAAACATTGTGTTGGCTCCCATCTACATAGGGAGAAATGATCATCACGATGAAATAAGAGAAAACAGGACTCGCACAGAAAAATTTAAGTTCTTGCTTTCCCGCGTGCCGTTCGAGAGTGGAACGGTAGAGAGACAGAATGAAGATGGTTCATTGAACCCTCTGTCAGGCACTTTATTGAGAATATCAGAGTAATAACGTAGATGTAGATATAGATGTAGAAATCCTGTCAGTTTGGGGTGTCAGATCGTCAAAATCACAACCTGGTTGGAGAGCCAAACTCATAAGTTTTCAATTCGGGAAAGATCGAGCGGCCTTGCTCCCCACACTAGGACAAGCAGTAGAAATTCAGGCCGTACGCGGACTGTTATTATCTCTGTGAAATGTAGGCCTAGGATGGCTTTGCTCGAAGAGCAACAAAACGGGGCGTAGAATATCGTTGACGTACCACTGTACCGCTGTGGTGTAAGGTTGTCACTGATGTCAACCAAAAGTGGTCCGGCTATGAAATGAAATAGCATCCCAGACCGTCACTCTCGGTTCTCAGGTCGTGTGGTTGGCGATTGTAATGTTGATATCCCTCCGTTGTCTGGGGTGTCTCGAGGCACACCTTCGCTGGTCGTCGGGGTTCAATTTCTACCTATTAATTGTCCTTATGATCACTAAAGCGCCACTTGCTCGTCGGATCGCGACAAAGATGAATCCGGGGCTCTGAGTGCTCTGTGATGACTGCTCGGTCCTCAGATTCTGTCTTCTCTCTAGGTCGACCGCTTCCTTATTGACGCTGTTTTCGGCCATCGTTCACCAATTCCTGCCAACATCGTCGATTAGTGACATCGCTGCTACTCAAGTGTCGAGAGATTCGCCGAATATTGAGCCCAACTACAAGTCCTCTCTCAAATTAAGACATCTGTGAGAATTTTTGACATAGTGCAGCCCCGTCAGCAACTGTGATAACTGAACATGTAACACGTCAGCCTCAGTTGCAACTGAGGCTGACGTGTTACATGTTCAGACATCTGTGTATTTTGTTCCCGTACTTATCTGCGAGACATGTGAACAAGTGAATAAGCGGAATGAAATTTTGAAAGATTTTAGATTCTGGTATCAACATGTACCCTGGTTAATATCTTTGCCAGGTTCTTGGTGAAATCGCGCTGCAGCGTCACACGTTCATCCATCGGCCGCCAATGTTTACAACTTTCCTTTTTCCGTCGATTTCTGTATGAATATCAGTTGGTGACCAACATGCATAAATCCCTTCGTGGTGTTTTGTTTTTTATCTTAGAGTGCATGTAACAGCTCTTAAAAAATCCTGTCATAAAATCTATCAAATCTTTTTTTAAAGTCATTACTTTTTCCAGCTAAAAACTGATAGTCAGTGAACCAAAGACTTATTCAGTCTGACGCTCAATTGTAAATGCAACGTGGGAAGTTTGTTTATACAAACTTAGCAAATTGTAAGTGTTGTAAATAAAAATGTGTGTATTTTGCGCATGTAACTGTATATCTTTATGTTTGTAGTATAAAGGTCTACTTTGTATCGACCTCTTAAGACTACAGGGACAACTCTACTACTCAAATCAACTTCGCCTCTAGTTTGTTTATCGCTAAGGCATATTCTAATCACGATGTCTGTTCGGCACACCCTTCAACAGCTCTAAGTCTTCTTTGCGTCTACTTGGAGGAATTATGTGCTCGCGTCGCACTTTTATTCTTCTCCTCACAGCCCAGAATTTGGCACCTCATACGGAGAATTCAGTTCCGTAACACTTTTCATCGCATCCTATTCAGTAATAACGTAACCAAGGTCGGTTAAAGAACCCTTGCGAGCGACATATTATTTTTTGAACTCCCTCCCCCCTCCCCCTCCCCCCCCCCAAACCTACACACACACACACACACACACACACACACACACACACACACACACACACACACACACATCAAACACTTACCCACCCTCAGATATGACTTGCTGCCTGACGATGGTTAAAACTGACGCGTTTTAAATTGTACGATATATGAAGCCAAAAAATATCGTTAAACATGGATGATATCGAATATGTGGCGACAATCCACCACTGACTTCAGAGTCTTGGGTCGCACAGATGTGTCTGAAATGTATACGTCTCAATAGTCCGCATTTAATTGGACTAAATCATTGTTGGGGATATCGTAAATGCCTGATCAGTCACTAGCACATTTTGCTGCTGATGTGAAGACGACAGCTAACACGCCATAATGGTTCAATGCGAAGTAATCGAGCACACCATATACCTTGGTGTCCAAGGTCATCTAATCTCTTTTCTGCCTGAGGTCCTCTCAAAAGTCTCGTGTACGGCACGCCCATTGATACGGTTGAAGATTTGGAGCAGCAGCAGTGCAGTACTGTCAAGATTTAAGAGATGATCCGATGATGTTTGAAAGGATTTGTAACTCACTGCAGGGCTGAGGACATTATTGGTTCCAAATGTTGGACTGACACTTGGAACACCACTTTCAACTTGTCCATTTCAACGGCGAATGGCGTCCGACACTGCGAATTTTGTTTTCCTCTCTGACGTCGAGCCTCATTTGACACGGTTTTTCATAGCTGCCACATGCTTCATTCTCGAATCTGACTTCATGCTGCACAGGACTGGCATCTAGGAAAGGCTATGATAACTCACTGTCAAGCTTAGCAGTTATGTTGAAAGACTGTAATTGTTATGTTCTATTTTGAATACACGAACTTGCTAGTTCTTCACACAGTACTTTCTGAGGAAGAGATTTTAGAGCTTTTACAGGAATGTCCTAAGTGAAAGCGAGAGCGGAAATGATTTTGATAACAATGATTTTTGTGTATGACGGTGAAATTTGAAATGAAATGTCGTGTGGCGAGGGCCTCCCGTCGGGTAGACCGTTCGCCTGGTGCAAGTCTTCCGATTTGACGCCACTTCGGCGACTTGCGCGTCGATGAGGATGAAATGATCAAGATTAGGACAACACAACACCCAGTCGCTGAGCGGAGAAAATCTCCGACCCAGCCGGGAATCGAACCCGGGCCCTTTGGATTGACAATCTGTCACGCTGACCACTCAGATACCG
Source organism: Schistocerca gregaria (assembly GCF_023897955.1). Taxonomy (NCBI): domain Eukaryota; kingdom Metazoa; phylum Arthropoda; class Insecta; order Orthoptera; family Acrididae; genus Schistocerca; species Schistocerca gregaria. The sequence goes on from NC_064920.1 coordinate 329,730,769, forward strand.
GGGACGGACTTGTATGACTGTATGACGGTAATTAACTAGCAAACAATACGGTCCACCCAGAATAATTTCAAAAACGTCACAATGAAATTTTTTAAAATTATAACGCTTACGTAAATATATCTCCATTAAAGCACTCTTTTTTGTTTTAATGTACATCCTAATTGTTGATCAGTGTTCTCGCTGTAGCTACAAAGCGACCCGCGCAGTTTTCGGTGGAGCGCTCGTTGTCTGGGCGGTGGCACATTTGAATAAAACGGCATGGAGACGCCATGTGTCTGCGCAGTGGAGTGCAAAGAGTTTAGAGGAACAAGTGTCTAACATGCAACGTGGTAAAACAATACTGTATTTCTCGTTGGAATAGGCCTTCGGTGAAAATTAGACCCAATAAGATAGGGACATGATAGAAAAGTATGCAGTTGAAACACATTTGTACTAACCAGGACAACATTTAATTATGAAGACATTGGCGCCTCCCAGATGCAAACAGTTCGCTTCCGGACACATGTTTGCTGTAACATTTTGTCTTCTGTTATCATATACTTAAACGCGTTAGGTTTTCACTGTTTGTTATGGCGCCGCCTACAAATTTTGCACTTGGATGTCTCTGGCGCCCATCTCAGCTCGACCCCACAATCAGCCGTTGGTGTCGCTTGGCCTTTAAACTGGCCTTGTATATGCTATTGCACAAGCTTGGGCAGGTTATTTCTCTAAGCCTTCGTTCAAATTCAGTGTAGATGAACACAAACTTCCATTCCTTTCTTGCTGAATTAATCAAATGTGGATGAATCATTTTAGAATTTTGCTTCCTCCATTTTTCAATTATTTGCTGGAAGAACTGTTCAGTACTTGAAGAATGGACCACACTATATTTAAAAAGGCAAAGACGCAGAAAGCTACAGAGGAATGTTGTTGTTGTTGTGGTCTTCAATCCAGAGACTGGTTTGATGCAGCTCTCCATGCTACTCTATCCTGTACAAGGTTCTTCATCTCCCAGTACCTACTGAAACCTACATCCTTCTGAATCTGTTTGGTGTATTCACCTCTTGGCCTCCCTCTGCGATATTTACCCTCCATGCTGCCCTCCAATACTAAATTGGTTATCACTTGATGCCTCAGAATATGCCTTACCAACCGATCCCTTCTCCTAGTCAAGTTGTGCCACAAGTTTCTCTTCTCTCCAATTCTATTCAGTACCTCCTCATTAGTAATGTGATCTACCCATCTAATCTCCAGCATTCTTTTGTAGTACAACATTTCGAAAGCCTCTATTATCTTCTTGTCTAAACTATTTATCGTTCATGTTTCACTTCCATTCATGGCTACACTCCATACAAATACTTTCAGAAACGACTTCCTGACAAATCTGTACTCGATGTTAATAAATTCCTCTTCTTCAGAAATGCTTTCCTTGCCATTGGCAGTCTACATTTTATATCCTCTCTACTTTGACCGTCATCAGTTATTTTTCTCCTCAAATAGCTATACTCATTTACTATTTTAAGCGTCTCATTTCTTAATCTAATTCATGCAGCATCACCCGATTTAATTCGACTACATTCCATTATTATCGTTTAGATTTTGTTGATGTTCATATTATATCCTCCTTTCAAGATCATGTCTATTCCGTTCAGCTGCTCTTCCAGGTCCTTTGCTGTCACTGACAGAATTACAATGTCATCGGCAAATCCCAAAGTTTTTATTTCTTCTCCATGGATTTTAATACTTACTCCGAATTTTTCTTTTGTTTCCTTTACTGCTTGCTCAATATTCAGATTGAATAACATCGGGCATAGGCTACTATCCCCTTCCCAACCAGTGCTTTCTTTCATGTCCCTCGACTCTTATAACTGCCATCTGGTTTCTGTACAAATTGTAAATAGCCTTTCGCTCCCTGTATTTTGCCCCTGCCACCTTCAGAATTTGAAAGAGAGTATTCCAGTCAACATTGTTAAAAGCTACCTCGAAGTCTACAAATGCTAGAAACGTAGGTTTGCCTTTCCTTAAATATTTTCTAAGATGAGTCGTAGGGTCAATATTGCCTCACGTGTTCCAACATTTCTACGGAATCCAAACTGATCTTCCCCGAGGTCGGCTTCTACCAGTTTTTCCATTCGTCTGTAAAGAATTCGTGTTAGTATTTTGCAGCAGTGGCTTATTAAACTGACGGTTCGGTAATTTTCACATGTGTCAACACCTGCTTTCTTTGGGATTGGATTTATATTCTTCTTGAAGTCTGAGGGTTTTTCGCCTGTCTCATATATCTTGCTCACCAGATGGTAGAGTTTTGCCAGGACTGGTTCTCCCAAGGCTGTCAGTAGTTCTAATGGAATATTGTCCACTCTCGGGGCTTTGTCTCGACTTAAGTCTTTCAGTACTCCGTCAAACTCTTCACGCAATATCATATCTCCCATTTCATCTTGATGTACATTCTCTTCCATTTCTATAATATTGTCCTTAAGAACATCGGCCTTGTGTAGTCCCTCTATATACTCCTTCCACCTTTCTGGTTTCCTTTCTCTACTTAGAATTATAGAGAAATAAGTTTAGTAAATACAGAATAATGAGTTTTTGGGAAAATTCTTAATCAAAAATTACAGACCATCACTGATGCAGTAATCTCGGGAGAGCACTCAGTCATCAGAAAAGGACGCTGCTGCAATGGTAATTTTTTTATGATAAGACAAATCATCGGTAATTTGGCTTATAAACGCATTTAGCATTTATTGATTATGAGAAACCCTTTGATAAGGTAAAGAGACAGCCTTTGCGGAAAATACAGAAAATGAAAAGTCTTGCTACAGTATGTCTGCAGGTAAATACAAAAGCAGTTATTGTAAGTTAAGTATCGAGAATATCAGATGAAATTTTAATGAACCCAGGTGTTCGACAAGGGTGCAGTCTATCAGCCACTTTATTTAATTTATATATAGACGACGTAATAATGAAGTGGAAAGATGAAATACTCTTAGGAATTAAAATAGGATCTAGCACGTCATTCAGTACTTTTTTATATACAAATGACCAGACAATTATACAGGAGACAGAAGATAACTTGCTGTGTGGAGTGGCCGCGCTGTTGGAGGCGCCGTGTCAGGCATTGCGCGGCCCTCCTGCCGGAGTTTCGAGTCCTCCCTCGGGCATGGGTCTGTGTGTGTGTGTGTGTGTGTGTTGTCCTCAGCATCAGTCAGTTTAAGTAGTGTGTAAGTCTAGGGACAGATGACCTCAGCAGTTTGGTCCCTTAGGAACTCACGCACAGTTGAACAGGAGATAATTACCAAGATTAATACACAAATTCAGCCTAGGAGCGATATATCACAGCTTAAGTATATTTGCAAATAGGACAAAGATAATCGCTTGCAAAGGCAAAAACCCAGTCAGCTAGAAGGTAATAATAAATGAGAAAATTTAAGACTGAGTATTCCACTTCAGGCTGTGATGTTGATTTAACGATGACAGTGACAATGAGAAGAAGCTTCCTGGCAGATTAAAACTGTGTGCCCGACCGAGACTCGAATTCGGGACCTTTGAATGAGAAGAAGGTTAGTAAATATCATGCTGTCTGCGAAACATATGGAAAAACTATTGGAAGAAAAACAACAAATGGAAAGGAAATGAAATGCTGTAAAATTATGGTTGTACCTACTCTCCTATATGGTTTTGAATCATGGAGAATAAAAAACAAAAACAGAAAAATCACATAAACAGGCAGCAGAGATGAAATTAATGAAATATATAAGAGGCTGGATAAAATACAAAATGACACAACGGGATAAGATTTAAAAATCTTTTCAGTCCATGCCAAGGTAGAAGAGAACAGAATGAAAAGTAAGGGTCATGTTGACAGAGTGACCGAAAACAGATTGCCAAAAAAGATCATGAATTATCGGCCAACTCTAAATAGAAACTTAGGTAGACCTCCAAAGAGATGGATGGACAGACGATGGAAACCGGAACAGGTGACTGCAACACCTACTCCTTGGTAAGAGATGATGATAATGATGATGTAGCCGAATATTATTTGTATCTTCCAAAGAGAGAGAGACAGAGAGAGAGAGAAGAGAGAGAGCGGTAGAGTATCTTGTCGGGTAAACGAGGGAGGCTGAGCGGCACGGAAGAGGCTGGACGGACGGCGCCGTTAGAGGGCCGGAAGAATTTTCATGCGCTCTCCCCTCGCTGAGGCCGGCCGGAAATTGGCGCTCGGCTTAGCCGTGTCCTCGCGCCCCACCCCCTCTTCCCACGAGTTGCACAGTTCTGACCCTCCCACCGCTTACGGGAATGCTCACAACGCTTTCTATTTCTCGACGGGTGAGTAACCAGGATTTGTGTTAGGGCTGGGGAGGGGGTGGGGAGACGTGGACGCAATACCAATGAGTTTTGTAGTGGATGACGAAACAGTTGTAAGTTGAGTAAGCAAATTGGTCGTGCTTCATAGCATATTCCATCTGTCTTCAAACTGATGCTGATGTCTGTCCACATAATTCTGTGCTTGACGCCTTCATCGTGTGCTCCCTAATTTTGAATGCTGGGTAAAAGATTCATAATCCATAGGAGCACTTCCCTATGCAATTCAGTGGTCTATACAGTTTGGTGACCCCTCAACGGCTGTATTCCAGTAGTATTCACCCCTGTGTCCCTTCCCTGTTGGAAGATTCTTGGCAGCATAGTGTGTGTCGCCTACCTCCAACGTGGACAACATAGGTAAACGGTTCGTCATTATCTCTCACTTACCCCAGGGCATTTGCTAGCGGCTAGACATTTTTTTAGTGAACGCCTGTCATTTGACTATATTGCTGTTGATTTATTTACGTCCCAGGTTCAGGCTTTTTATGCCACTTTCAAGTGACTGAGCTTTATGTCATTAAATATATTACAGGACATGAAGTTCAAAACTGGCCATAAACTGAGAAAAGTATTCGGTCGCCACGAAATGCCAAATGCAAAATTATCATCTTGTAAAAAGATCAGTAAATAATACTGGGAGCACGTTTTCATTGGTTCATCGATCTTCTATCTGGATTGATGCTACCCGCTCCGAATTCCTCTGCTGTGCCAGCCGCTTTATCTAAGAGTAGCAGTTGCAACCCACGTCCTCAGTGATTTGCTGGATGGATTGCAGTCTCAGTCTTTCTCCATAATATCTGCTTTCTACAGCTCCCATTAGTGCCATGGAAGCTATTCCTTGATGTCTTAAAAGATGTCCTATTATAACATTGTACTTCAACAGAACAAATAGTCCTACCAGCAGAAAAGCTACGTAAAGCCACGTACAACACTATTACACGGAGAATCGTGCATATAGTATAATCTTAACCCTGCTACAAGATTTGACCTTGATGTACGACTAATGGATTATCCTTAGAGCTTTCTAGCTGTTACAAAGAAAGACAGTAAAAATTGATTAATATTGAATCTAGGATATTTCTGTGCAAAATTCATTAACTGTTTTGTCTAATGGATTTACTTCCGCTAGCCTGTCTAGGCAAAGAAATTGTTCGGTTTCAGAAAAGGAGAAGAAGTAAATCTGGTCTACTTCACTGTCGTTCCCTAATATAACTTCGCAAATATATATAACTATGAGGAAATGATTCTCAGAAAGAGACAAGAATATTTTAGTTGTAAATACACACACTTGTACAATTTTGGTCTAGAAATGTCACCAATTTTTAATCATTACAATATGCTAAAAAAAATTGGCCAAGGGGAACTTTTATGTTTTTATTTCGTGTAACCAACAAATTAAATACTTAAATATTCTAATAGCATAACATCACACATAATTTATTAAAACACTCTGTTTATATCTTTCTCTTAACAAATGGTCTGTCAAAGCCAAAAGCAGTGTGACGTCACCCTACATTGAAACTTCCTAGCAGATTAAAACTGTGTGCTGGACCGATACTCGAACTTGGGACCTTTGCCTTTCACGGGGAAGTGCTCTACCATCTGAGCTACCTAATCACGACTCATGCCCCGTCGTCACAGCTTTACTTCTGTCACTACCCTACATTGTCATTCAGTACTTTTATGCAACCCTACTTGAGTGTTACTGAGTCACATAAGCTATTTCTTTTCATAACTCTTGGTTTTTTACTGAATTTCCTTTACGACTGACTGAATTTTATCTGAACTTTACCTAAAACTTTTTACATAATTTCACTTTACTTATTGCCACAAAGAGGTTAAGAATATTAAAATAGATAAATTTGTTCTTAAAATATCTACCTATCACATCAGTAAAATTTCACTTCAGCACATCTATTAATTAAATCATTCAGTAATATTAGCTTCACTTTAAAACGTAGTTCAGAAGAATTATTTTCAAACACTTATTCAAAAATAAAAATTACTTCTTGTAGGTACGGAAAAAAGCACTTCAAATATTTTTATAACAGATTTACTCGAAATAATCGCACATCAGGAAAGGACACTATACAGGTCAATGTTGAGGAATAAAATAACAGGGTGAACTAAATTTTGTGTTAAGACATTAATTAGTCAGAAACAACTTAATTTTTAATTAATGGTTCACACTACTACGATTCTAATTATACAGTTAGTAACCTGTTGGCTGTAGTCGCTAAGTGTGGTGGAGAGTTATGGCGGCTACACTATCCATGGTATGGCGTACAAGTTTCTTGAAGTGCGCACTAATTAATTCTTCTTGGCGTCGTTCCAGCGTCCATCACATAGCCCAACAACTCCTACCGAAGTTGTGACAATTCAGCAGTCGTCATCCGAGGTTACTGTACAACAGTTTCAGGTGAGGCGTCGCCTGTTCTGTCCGGGTGCTGCCCCTTTCACTGCTGCCTACGGACTGTCTTCTCGTTCCCCATCGCTCTACAGGTAGCGTGCCAAAAAGCCAAGCCAGTTTTTACGCTTCCCACAGTAACTTCCATACAGTACAAAAGCACCCCATCTTTTACATAACTGATGTCCTACACATTGTCCCCAAGGGTGTGCCATTTTATACAAATGACAACTTGCACAAATATTATACAATTACACATACAAATATTTTCATTTCATTAATCTATGACAAAGTATTATTTAGTAAATTATACACGTCACATACCTTGACATAACTTAGAAACATATATTATCGAAGCACTGTAACATCACATAGATAATACTTTACAAATAGTCTTTGAAAATCATAGTTCTATTACGATAAATTTTAATGAAGTTTTTTTTTAATTAAGATGATGAATAATAGTGTTATGCTACAAGATGTACTATCGCTTCTCGTCATCAGTGTTTTCTATATATTCGTTTTCTCGGCGATTCTCCGGAGAACGTTCTCATTCCGTATCTTACCACTCCACCTAATTTTCAACACTCTTCTGTAGTACCACATCTCAAATGCTTCGATTCTCTTCTATTCCGGTTTTTCCACAGTCCAGGTTTCACTACCATACAATACCGTGTTCCAAACGTACGTACTCAGAAAGTTCATCCTCAAATTAAGGACTTGTCTTGGTCAAGAATGCCCTTTTTGCCAGTGCTAATTAGCTTTTTATGTCCTCTTTGCCCCGTTCGTCATGCGTAATTTTGTAACCCAGCTAGTAAAATTACTTAACTTCATCTACTTTATGATCACCAATCCAGACTGACCATTCTTCTTCACTTTCACTGAGGATAGCAATGCCTACAGCGAATCTTATCACTATATCATTTTATCTTGTATTTTAATCCACTACTGAACCTATCTTTTATTTCCGTCATTGCTTTTTCGGAGTATAGATTGAACAGTAGAGGCGAATGACTACGTCCCTGTCAAACACGCTTTTTAATCTAAGGGGCTTTGTTCTTGGTGTTCCATTCATATTCCTCGCTCACGTCTCTTGTATATTTCTCTGAAAATTATTTCGAGCAGTTAGTTCATGAGCACATGCGAATAGTAAACGATTGAAAACACACTTGACCTCTTAGCAACAAATAATACTGAGTTGATAACGAGCATCAAAACATATACAGGGGTCAGTGAACGCAGGGTTGTAACTACCAAATCCTCCAAAAGTAAACGAAAATATACCTATTCAAAGAAGAACATTAAAATTCACTTGACTCCTTCCTGAGAGACAATCTCCATTCCTTTGAAATTAACGTTGTAAGTGTAGACCAGATGTGGCTTGAGTCCAAAGAAATAGTGTGAACAGCAGTTGAGAGATTTATACCAAATAAACTAACAAACAACGGAGCTGATCATCCTTGGTACACAAAACGCGTCAGAACACTGTTCCACAAACGCACACACACACACACAAACACACACACACACACACACTCAAAAAAAAAAAAACTTCCCAAATTTAAACGAACGCAATATGTGCAAGTTGGACTTCAGTGCGAGATGCTTGTAATAGTTTCATCAACTAATTTTGTCTCGAAACCTGGCAGAAAATCCAAAGAGATTCTTGTCGCATGCCAAGTATGCTAGCGGCAAGGCAGATGCAATGCCTTCTCTGCGCGATAGGAATGGAGATACTATCTAAGACAGTGCTGCCAAAGCAGAGTTACTAAACACAGCCGTCTAAAATCCCTTCACGAAAGAAGACGAAGTAAATATTACAGAATTAGAAACAAGATCAGCTGCCAAATTGAGAAACGAAGAAGCAGATATCCTCGGAGAATTAAAGCAACTTAGATCGCTTAATAAAACCAAGTCTTCTGCTCCAGACTGTACGCTAATTAGGTTCCTTTCAGAATATGCTGATGCAATACGTCTATACTTAACAATAATATACAACCATTCGCTCTACTACAGATCCGTACGCATACACTGGAAAGTTCCAAACGTCGCACCAACATTGAAGAAATGCAGTCGGAGTAATCCACTTAATTAGAGGCACATATCGTTAACGTCGACATGCAGCATGATTTGGGAACATATATTGTGTTCGAAAATTATGAATTACCTCGAAGAAAACGGCCTATTGACACACAGTCAACACGGAGTTAGAAACCATCGTTCTTGTGAAACACAACTAGCTCTTTTTTCGTACTAAGTGTTGAGTGCTATTGACAAGGGAATTCAGATCTATTCCGTATTTCTGGATTTCGGAAGGGTTTTTACACTGTACCACACAAGCGGCTTGTAGTGAAATAGCGTGCTTATGAAATATCGTCTGAGTTATGTGATTCGTAATTTCCCGTTAGAGAGGTCACAGTTCGTAGTAATCGACGGAAGGTCATCGAGTAAAAAAGAAATGATTTCTGGCGTTCCCCAAGGTAGTGTTATTGGCCCTTTGCTGTTCCTGCTCTATATAAACGCTTTGGAAGACAATGTGAGCAGCCGTCTTCCGTTGTTTGCAGATGACGCTGTCTTTCATCGACTAATAAAGTCATCAGAAGATCAAAGCAAATTGCAAAACGACTTAGAAAGGTATCTGTAAGTGCGAAAATTGGCAACTGATCGTAAATAATGAAAAGTGCGGTGTCATCCACATGAGTTGTAAAAGGAATCCATTAAACTTCGGTTACACGATAAAGCAGTTAAATCTAATTGTCGTAAACTCAACTAAATACCTAGGGATTACAGTTACGAACAACTGAAATTGGAAGGAACATATAGAAAATGTTGTGAGGAAGGCTAACCAAAGACTGCCGTTTATTGGTAGGATAGTTAGAACATGTAACAGATCTACTAAAGAGACTGTCTACACTACGCTTGTTGTCGTATTTTAGAATACTACTGCGCGGTGTGGGATCCTTGCCAGATAGGATTGTTGGAGTACATCGAAAAAGTGCAACGAAGGCAGCTAGTTTTGTATTAGCGCGAAATATGGAAGAAACTGTCACTGAAATGATACAGGACCATCATTAAAACAAAGGCGTTTTTCGTTGCGGAGGTATCTTCTCACGTAACTCCAATCACCAGCTTTCTCCTCCGAATACGAAAATATTTTGTTGTCACAGACCTACATAGGGTGGAACGATCGTCATGATAAAATAAGGCAAATCAGAGCTCTTACGGAAATATATAGGTGTTCTTTCCTTCCGCGCGGTGCACGAGATTGCAATAATAAAGAATTGTGAAGCTGGTTCGATGAATCATCTGCCAGGCACTAAAATGTGATTTGCACAGTATCTATGTACATGTAGATGTATATTGTCCGGATTTCCTTACTGCTTACCACTGTGTCTCTAAAAGTTGTGGAAAGTATTGCACTATTTGACACTGTCGAACGTTTTTTCCAGATCGACAAATCCTATGAAGGCATCTTGATTTTTCTTGAGCTCTGCTCCCATTATCAACCGCAACGTCAGAACTGTATCCCTGGTGGCTTTACCTTTCCCAAAGCCAAATTGTCCTTCATTTTATACATCTCAGAATTTTCTTTTAAGTTCCTATATATGTTATTCTTTAGTGTGACTAGGATCAATTAACTGTTAAGGTAATTGTGCTATAATTCTCGTACTTGTCGGCTCTTAACAAACTTCGTAACTGAGTGGATAACTTTTTTCTGAAAGTCTGATGGCATATCACCTAACCCATGCATTCTAAATACCAACGTGAGTAGTCGTTTTGTTGCCACTCCCCAAAATAGTTTTAGAAATTCTTTTTGAATGTTGTCTATCTCCTCTGCGTTATTCTATCTTAGGTCTTCCAAAATTCTTTTAAATTTTGATTCTAATACTGGTCTCCTGTCTCTTACACATTTGTTTCATAGTTTATCACGTCATCAGAGAAGTCTTTCTCCTCACAGAGGCCTTCTGTGTACTCTTTCCACTTATCTGCTCTTTCCTCTACATTTAACTGGATATTTCCCATTCCACTCTTAATGTAATCAGCCTTGCCTTTAATTTTACCGACGGTTTTTTTGAATTTTCTATATACGGATCTACTCCTTTTGACTAACGTTTCTTTTTCGATTTCTTCAGAGAGCAACGACAACCATAGATAGTTTAGGTATACATGCCGAAGTAGCAAGTTGAAGAAGAAGAGACAGAGAAAATATAAGAGCATACAGAAAGGTTAATACAGTGCAATGTGTACAGAGAGATGAAATCTAATGGTGATGGGGGACGGGAATGCTGTTGTAGGGGAAGGAACAGAAGAAAGGGTTACAGAAGAATATGGACTTGGTTCAAGGAACAAGAAAGGATAAACACTAATCGAGTTCTGTAATAAATATCAGTTAGTAATAGCGAATACTCCGTTCAAGAATCACAAGAGGAGGAGGTATGCTCGGAAAAGAGCGTGTGATACGGGAAGATTCCAGTTAGATTACATCATGGAGAGACAAAGTTTCCGAAATCATATACTGGACTGTAATGCGTGTCTAGGGGCAGGTATATACTCAGATCTCAATGCAGTAGAGACGAAGATTTAATACTTAAGGAAGTGGGACACGTAAGTCCTAAGGGATGACGAGGTACGATTGAAGTTCTCTAAGTTTATAGACACAGCTATAAGGAATAGCTCAACAGTTAGTGCAGCTGAAAAGGAATGGACATCTCTAGATTGGCGAATCGCAGACGTTGGGTACAAAGAAGGTAGCTACGAAGAAACCATGGGTAACAGAAGAAATACTTCACCTTATCGATAAAAGAAGGAAATACAGTAATGTTCGGGGAAACGCAGGAATACAGAAATACAAGTCACTGAGGAAGGAAATAAACAGGAAGCGCAGGGAAGCTAAGACGAAATGGCTCCATGAAAAATGTGAAGAAATTACTGTCGGGACGACAATCTACCAAATAGGAAAGTCAAAAAAAGCTTCGGTGACATGAAATGCAAGGTTTGTAACATTAAGAGTGCAACATGAAACTTCCTGTAAGATTAAAACTGTGTGTCGGACCGAGATTCGAACTCGGGACCTTTGCAAGGTTCGCAGGAGAGCTTCTATGAAGTTTGGAAGGTACGTGACGAGGTACTGGCGGAATTAAAAGCTGTGAGGACGGGGCGTGAGTCGTGCTTGGCTAGCCCAGATGGTAGACCACTTACCCGCGAAAGGCAAAGGTCCAGAGTTCGAGCCTCGGTTCGGCACACAGTTTTAATCTGCCAAGATGTTTCGTATCAGCGCACACTCCGCTGTAGAGTGAAAATTTGATTCAAGAGTGCAACATGAATTCCACTGTTAAATGCAGAGGAGACAGAAAACAGATGGAAAAAGTACACAGAGTGTGGGGGATATTTTTGTGATGAGATAGAGGATGAAACAGGAGTGGATGTAGAAGGGATAGGGGATCCAGTATTAGAATCAGAGTTTAAGGGATCTTCGGTGGACATACGATCAAATAAGGTGGAAGAGGTAGATAATATTCCACCAGAATTTCTGAAATCAGCGGAAGAAGTCGCAACAAAACGACTATTCAGGCTTGTGTGTAGAATGCATGAGTCTGGCGACATACCATTTAACATTCGGAAAGTTGTCCACAATTCCAAACACTGCAAGACCTGACAAGTGCAAAAATTATTGAAAAATCTGCTTAACAGCTCATGCATTGAAGTTGCTGAGAATAATAATATACTGAAGAATGCAAAAGAAAACCGAGGATGTGGTAGATGACGAGCAGTTTCTCTTTAAGAAAGGTAAAGGCACCAGAGGGGCAGTTGTGATTTTACGGTTTATAATGGAAGTAAGACAAAAGAAAAATCAAGACACGTTCATCCGATTCGTCGACCTGGTAAAAGCGTTCGACACTGTAACATGGTGCAAGATGTTTGAAATTTTGGGAAAATAGGAGTAAGCTGTATGGAGAGGTGGGTAATATATAATACGGACAAGAGCTAAGAGGGAGCAATAAGAGTGGACGACCAAGAACGAAGTGATCGCATCAAAGAGGGTGTAAGACGGGACGTAGTCCTCCCCCCCCCCCCCCCCCCCTATTTTTCAATGTCTATGTTGGAGTACCAACGATGGAAATCAAAGAAAGGTTCAGTAGTGGAACTAAAGCTCAAGGTGAAAAGATATAGTTGTACGGTCCTGTTTGACATTGCTACCCTGAGTGACTGTGAAGAAGAATTACATGATCTGCTGAATGGAATGAACAATTTAGTGATTACAGAATATGGATTGATAGTAAATCGAAGAAAGACGAAAGTAATGAGAAGTAGCACAAATGAGAACAGAAATAAACTTAGCAGAAGGAATGATAATCAGGGAGTAGGTTAAGTTAAGGATTTCTGCTACCTAGGCAATAAAATAACCAATGACTGACGGCGCAAGAGGGGCATCAGAAGCAGGCTAGCGAAGGAAAAAAAGGCGTTTCTTTTCAAGAGAAGTCTAGTAGTCTCAAACGTAGGCCTTAATTTGAGAAAGAGATTTCTGAGAATGTACGTATCGGAGACATTATTGTACAGCAGTGAAACTGGACTGTGGAAAACTGGAACAGAAGGGACTCGAAGTATATGAGTTGTTGTGCTACAGACGAATGTTGAAAATTAGGTGAAATGATAAAGTAAGGAACGAGGAGGTTGTGGGCAGAATCAGAGAGGAATCGAATATGCGGAGATGGAGGAGTGACAGGATGATAGGACTTTTGTTAAGACATCGGGGAATAACTTCCATGGTACTAGAGGGAGCTGTAGAAGAAGACCGAGATTGGGATACATCCAGAAAATAATTAAGGACGTAGGTTGCAAGTGCTACTCTGAGATGAAGAGGTTGGCACGGAAGACGAATTTGTGGTGGGCCGCATCGAACCAGTCAGAAGACTGATGACCCAAAGGAAAAGGAACGTCTCTGCCAACTTCTGTGAGGTGCATAACGGATGGTACTTCGCACTCTGCCATAAGTTAAGAAGGCACTCTGATACAATAGAATTACGTTACCCTTCTCATCACGGCAAAAGTTCGAAAATAAATAATTTATTAAGAACATGTTAGTGTCATATCACGTAACTGATTAGTCCTGAGTTTCTGTTACAAGTGCCTTTAATACAGGTACAATATACGGCAGTAGTGTTTTAATTGGTAGAACCATAGTCTATACAAAAATATTTATTGTAGCTTTTTCATTTATTACGAAGGATAGCAAATATTTAACTCTACGAAAAAACTCTCAAAATCGACCTCTGTTTCCTATACAATATAAGTCTTGGGATCAGATGTTGCAAAGTTTAGTGTAAAATCCCTGTATAGTTGACGAAAAAACGGCAACATCGCATCCAGGTCTTCCTGCTTTGCAACAGGTAAACGTGGCTGGTCTCTTTAATGAAGTACAGCATGACATACACTAGTCACAAATTTTCCTCTTTTGAAATCAGACTGAGAAATTTTAAGAGCTACTTGAAAAGGATGATAATCAGATACTTTGATGATACTGATGCATTGGGAGTTTTCTTGATAACATTGTGGTTGCAGCATCCTCAAAACCAAAGGAGTTAGATGGAATGGGTTCCCAACTTTACCTGACTCACAAGTCTTGTGTAAATTTTCTGGGACAAGAGCCTTGGTTATCTTGCTTCGTTCCTCTGTGATTACAATATCCCGTCGCAGCTCAAAAAGCTGTACCTACTTACCAAAATCTCGTATGTTCCTCTTCGAATCATGGCTAAATGGAGGTGACCACGACGAAAGGCACTTGAACTCGAGAGGGAAGCACTGCTTGTGACATAGGCCACCCACGTATTACAGTGTTCCTTCATATATATTTTCCTTCTTTTGGTCAACCTGTATTACAATTTCTTGAGTCCCCTTTTTATTCAGTTCTTCCTCATTGGTTATATGACTGATCCATCTGATCGTCAGCAATCTTCAGCTGCAGCACACTTTGATAGCTTGTATTCTCTTTGTAGCCAAACTGTCTGTCGTCCATGTTTCGCTTCCATACATGGCTACGCTCGAGACAAATAATTTCAGAAAAGACCTTATAACACTTAAATCTATATTCAATATTAACAAATTTCTCTTCTTCAGAAATGCTTTTCGTACAATTGCGGCTTTCCATTTTATATTATTTCTGCCTCGGCCATCATCAGTTGTCTTGCTGCCCAAATAGTAAAACTCATCTACTATTGTAAGTGTCTCGTTTCCTAATCTAATTTCCTTAGCATTACATGATTTAACTCTGCTACGTTCCATTATAGTTGTTTTGATTTTGTTGATGTTCATCTTATATTCTCCTTTCAAAACACAGTCCATTTCGTTCAACTGATCTTCCAAGTCCCTTGTTGTCTCTGATAGAAATACTACGTCATCTGAAAACCTCAAAGTTCTTATTTCTTTTTCCTGAACTTTAATTAATACACCACATGTTTCTTTGGTTTCCTTTACTGCTTCTTCAATGCATGGATTGGATAAAGTTGGTGACAGGATACAAATCATTCTGCTTCCTTCTCAACAAATGTTTCTCTTTGCTGTCCCTCGACTCCTATTATTGTTGCCTAGTTTCTGTATAGGTTATAAATAGCGTTTTATACCCTACATTTTACCCATGCTATCTTTATAATTTCAAGGAGAGTATTCCTGCCAACATTGTCAAAAGCTTTCTCTAAGTCTAAAATTGTTATAAACAAAGGTATGCGATTCCTTAGCCTATCTTCTAAGATAAGCCATAGGGTCTGTATTGTCCCGCCTGTTCCTACATTTCTCCGGAGTCCAAACATATCTTCCTTTCCGTCGGCTTCTACCATTCTCCTGCAAACAATTCGTGTTAGTATTCTAGAACTGTGACATATTAAACTGATAGTACAGTGATCTTTCGGGAATCGGAACTACTACATTGTTCTTGGAGTCTGAGGTTATTTCCCCTGTTTCATATATCTTGCAGACCAGATGGAAGAGTTTTGTCGTGATTGGCTCTCCCAAGGCTATCAGTAGTTCTGACGGAATACCGTCTGTTCCTGAGGCATTGTTTCGACCCAAATCTTTTAGAGCTCTGTCAAATTCTTCTCGCGGTACTATATCTCATCTTTATCTACATCCATTTGCCTTTCTTCAGTATTGTCTACGTGTTTATCTACCTTGCACGGACCTTTAAATAATGCTTCCACCCTTCAACTTTCCCATCTGAGCTACTGATATGCATACTTCTGCTTTTCTTTTCCCCAGAGACCTCTTTAATTTTCCTGTAGACGATATCTGTCTTTCACCTAATGAAATATGCCTTAATTCCTTACGTTTGTCCTCTAACCATTCCTACTTCGCCATTTTGCACTTCGTGTCAGTCTTATTATTAAACGTTTGTATTCCCTTTCGACTGCTTCATTTGCTGCATTTTATATTTTCTCCTGTCATCAATTAAATTAAATATCTCTTGCGTTATCCAAGGATTTCTACTAGGACATGTCTTTTTACCAGTTTGATCGTCTGCTGCATTCAATATTTCATCTCTTAAAGGTACTTATTTGTCTTCAGCTCTTCCTTTCCCCTGTTCTTGTCAACCGTTCCCTAATGCTCCCTCTGTAACTCTCGGCAACTTAGACAACGTCCCATATAATTAATTTCCTTTATCCAATTTCTTCACTTTTAATCTACAGTTCATAAGGAATAAATCGCGGTCAGAGTCCACATCTGCTCCCGGAAATGCTTCACAATTGAAAACCTGGTTTCGAAATATATGTCTTAACATTCTATAATCAATCGGAAACCTTCCTGCATCTCCAGATCTCATCCACGGATGCAACCTCCTTTTACGATTCTTAAACCAAGTATTAGCGATGATGAAATATGCTCTGTGCAAAACTCCACCTGGGGCCTTCATCTTTTATTTCTTTCCCCCAGTCCATGTTCACCTATGTTTTTCCTTCTCGTTCTTTTCCCTCTATTGGATTTCAGTCTCCCATCACTATTAAATTTTGGTCTCCCTTCACTACCTGAATAAATTCTTTTATCTCCTCGTACATAATTTAAACCTCTTCATCATCTGACAAATAAATTTGTACTACTGTGGTGGCTTGGGCTTCGTTTCGATCTCGGTACGTTGATGCGATCACTATGCTGTTCATAGGAGCTTCCCCGCATTCCTATTTTCTTATTCGTTATTAAACCAACGTTGCATTATCCCTATTAAGTTCTATATTTATAACCCTGTAATCACCTGACCAGCAGTCCTCGTACCACCGATCTTCACTAATTCCCGTTATATATAACTTCAACCTATCCATTTCCCTTTCTAAATTTTTTAACCTCCCGGCACGATTAAGAGATCTAACATTGCACGCTCCAGTCTGTAGAATATCAGTTTCTTTTCTTGTGATGATGACATCCTTCATCGTATTTCCTTCCCCATTCCCCTTGACTTGGTTACGAGTTCTGAATGGAGTATTATTTTACCTCTTGAATATTTTACGCAATAGGACGTACTCAGCACTTAACCATATAGACCAGCATGCCCTCGGGAAAAATTGTGGCTCTTCGAGAGTCATATGTTTGGACCTCTCAACAGATACCTCACCGTTGTGGTTACAGCTGTGCATATCTCTTGGGCAAGCAACCATCCCACCGACGACAACGTCTATGGATAATGGGGAGGGATTGTACAACTACATTCAATATCCCATGTTAGTCCAGTTTGGTATGATACACTTGAGTCATATTCTAGGATAAGGCACACAAGTCATTTGTAAACAATCTGCTTCGCATGCTGGCTGCATTTATGCAGTATCCTCCGTATCCCACGAATGAACCGGAATCTGCCTCAATGTGACAGGACCTATGTGATTTTCACTATAGCCTACATATTCGTCTTCAAAGAATCGACAAATGTATTTATATTTAAGATCATTGTCATTAATTGTTTCGTTTCACTTGTACATTTTTAAATAATTACATTACATGTTTCAATCAATCATGATTATCTTCAGATCTAAATCACAGTAAAGCTGAACATTTACCATCTAATTTTTGCAATAAGGAAATAAGAAAATAGTTGTAGACAAATGTAGAATTTAGTTGCGTCAGCAACCCGTCTTGCCTACTTAAAATCACATATAGGAACACTTAGTTTGTAACTGCCGTCATTGACTGAAATAGGTACATGTTGGTGGTAAGGGGAGGGTGGGGAGGGGGAAACGGAATGAGGAATATGGGGGGCAGGAGGGGGGGAGATTGGAAGGAAGCTGGGATGGGGTGGTGGTGATGTCTTAACAAGAGGAGTCGTGCTAGAATTATGTAACGTAAAATTATGTAAAAATTTTCGTTATCATTCTGAAAGTGTAGAATAATAGGTACGTAAAATGTAATTGACATAAACAGTAAAATTATGAGACAGATCGAAGGGGATTGAGAGCCGGCAAACAAGGCCAGAGTGAGGGGCGGGGCACAGAGGCAGTGATACTGAGAGTTTAACAATACAAAGTCTTTTGCTTAAATTGCAAAAAGTCAAAAATGTAAAAAAGTCCTCCGCTAAAATATCTTTCGACATTTTTGTAAGCCTATACTATTCCTGCTACTGTCCCTTCCCCCATTCCTTCCTTCTTTGACGCTCTCAACCCCATTACCCAATTTTGTAAAGTTTTACTGTTTTATGCCGTATATATTTTACATATCCTTTTGTCTACACTATTAGAATTTTAATGAGAATTTTTACATAATTATAAGTTCTATAATTTTAGACTACCACTCTTGCTCAACTCATGAGATTCTCACCACTTATTCCCTGATTCCCCTTCTCCGGCCAGCCCCACCCCCCCGTTACTTCTTGCCCCTTCGGACACTCCCCTCCTCATCTATATCACCAACTAATACCTGTTTAAAATATTGACCACATATGGAGAGGGAGTGAGTTGGGTTGTTTTGGGGGAAGAGACCAAACTGCGAGGTCATCGGTCTCATCGGGTTAGGGAAGGACGGGGAAGGAAGTCGGCCGTGCCCTTTCAAAGAAACCATCCCGGCATTTGCCTGGAGTGATTTAGCGAAATCACGGAAAACCTAAATCAGGATGGCCGGAACATATGGAGAACACTGTACTCTGATATGTGATTCTGAGTAAATAAAACGGGTTGCTGACTCGACCTCACAGGTAAATTATACAGATGGGTGCAATTCTTTATTGTAAAATATTACGTAGTACATATTTATTTTCACTTTGTTTTAAATCTGAAGAGGATCGCGAGAGATCGAAACATGGAACCTAACTAAAAATGTGCAACAGAAACGGAAAGCAAATGAGTATTACCTTAAATGCCTGTGTGATTATTCAATATCATCTGCCTACAGTTTGTTACACCCAGATATTTGTGTGAGCTAGATGATTACAGCTGTCACATATCGAGCTTGTATGCACGGGGTACAACCTTTCCGGGTTCTATTAACTGCGTAGTTTTGCCTCCCTTACGTGCGAAGCAAGTTAAAAGCAAGCCAGCACGTGTCTTCCGCGCCTCCTTGCCTTGGCAGGCGCCCGCGACTAGCGGCTAATCTGGTTACTCCGTCGACAGTAGCGTCGGCGCCGGCGGTGGCGGCTGGCGTCGCGGCGCCGGCGCGCCTATCGGGCCTCCCATCTGGTGCGCCCGCCGTTCTCCGTATCGCCAACTTCCTCACCAACTCGTCCTCAAAGTTGGCCAACTTCATTAGAAGGCTCTCCCGCAGAAGACCTCTGATTTATTTTGTCCGTCGCCGCGCCGGTGCCAAGTAGCCCTCTTGTGCCACGCCAGCCCGGGCCTCTTCCCGCTAACTTCTCGGCTTCCCGGCGTCGCGGCCGGCACTGATTGCTTTCTCTGCTATCTCCTCGTGTTTGTTGTTTACGTTCCTCGTCTGTTATGAGTGCCGTCGGATAACATACACAGCATAAAACAGGTGGCTCTCGTCTCTCTTTCTGCATTACTCCATTTCCTACATCCGTGTATTTTTGCATCTCTGTTGGTGTTTTGGATTCATCATATTCGTAAATACAGGAAGGCACGACATAATTTTGACGAATGATAAGTTGTTTTTTGCCCTTGCCAGATTATAGCGTCAGTACAAAGATCTCAATATGACACGCATATGGCTAAAATTAGTAAAACATAAAAGCGTTCAACAATGGAATGGAAATTTTAATTAATAAATAACGTATCCTAAATTTTTAGTAAAACAAATTAATTTTTCGTTTCTAATCGCCTAATATGCGAGTAAGCGAAATAAATTAAAATTTGGTACCAAAATATGAAGCTTCAAACAGAAAATAAGATAGGTTTTTATTGATGTTGACTGAACCGCACTATTGATGTACATATTTTTTTCATCAAGTAATCAGGCATTTCAAATATCTGTAGCCAATTTTAATATATTTTCGTGCTGCTAATAATCAAAACTAAATATGCGGTATTTTTACTATAAAATGCCGAGTCAATATATTATTTAAAATTTCCATTTGGTAGCAGATACAGAATTTAAAAACAAAAGTAAGAGGAAATTTATTTACAGCAGCCAAAAACCTCACACAGGCACGCAACCTTTACAACTGGCTCCTCGATTTCAACAGACTTAATACGGCGCATAATTCACTCTTAACAGAGATCGTACATCTGTTCTTCAATGGCCATTTTGTCGACTTTTTCAGATAATTGCATCGTCGTGGTTTAGGAAATCTTATAAATATGAACCACAAGGCAGAGGCTGCTCTTTATGGAAGGGGTCCTAAATGAAATGCGGTCCTAGTCATGGAATATGCACCGACAGAGATGAATTTAAATGATTTCCCTCCGACTAAGTAAAATGTGACTTTAATAACAGTGCGCAATTAAAAACTGTGGTAAATTATTGAGTGGCTTAAACAAATATGTCATCGTTGCCCTTGTATATATTATTATTAAACCAAAGTGATCCGGGATCATCGAACCAGTGTTAAATTAAAGACACAGTTATGAATCAGAATTTGTTACAAAAGACAAGTAAGTAAGTAATAGGCAAGTGGATCGCCGCGCTCCTATCTAGGAGATTATACGTCATACACGTAACAAACACGAAATTATGCCAGAAATAACAAGAGTGAATAAATAAACCTCTGCGGTGTTGGTCTGGAGGCCGCTATATGAAAAATATCAGGTATATTGAATGAGCCACCACTTAATGCGACTTGCGGTTGCCGCAGTCTTTATGTAATGCAACTCATGTCGAAAGTAAATGAAAACTGCACTGAGTCAAAGTCCTTGAGTATGTTACTGAACCCGTATTTCATTCCCTGAAACCAGAAGTTAATCGTGTCTCATGATTGAAGCAAGCACTGCAAACGTTGTGAACAGGACTGCGTACTCTTACCAATCAAAAGCGCTGTCTGCAAAACTTAACACCGAAGACAGGAACCCGAAAGCTCACATCCTGATCCTCGCCTCAGAATAATCATGGTCAGACTCAGAATACAGACCAGAAAATGCCAACTACTTCTCTCCAGCTCACCTCGAAGGCTCGTTACCCTCCCCATTCCTTGGAAGTTAAGTTACTCTTGCTCCATTCAGGGAATTTGTTTTGCATTAAACAACATTAAAATTCTTTTTAAATTTCCACTTATCTACTGGCTCTGAGCACTCTGGGACTTAACATCTATGGTCATCAGTCCCCTAGAACTTAGAACTACTTAAACCTAACTAACCTAAGGACAGCACACAACACCCAGTCATCATGAGGTAGAGAAACCACTTCTCTACTATATTACAAAGCAGACCAACAAACGGAAAGGTGCTGGCTTGCTCTTCCACCAGTCAACGTTTTAATTTTGCTGGCCAATGGCTGCTGAGCTCTCAGTTCCCAAAGGCCAGAAGAGAATTTTCAGAATTAGCGACAGCCAGGTATTTCAGGAAACATCAAAGACCTAACTAACAACTGTAAAGTAACATTTCTACCAGCTGGCTGAGACGTTTGGATACCATCATTTCGTGCATCTTAACTGTGTATGCCTTGTGCTACGTCTGGTTGCTTTTCGCACTGCGTACAGAGTAGTCGCCTAGTGGAAACTGCAAACTGAGCCCCTAAATGAAACAACCATAGATCATGCTATGCCGCTGTAACTAACAACTGTAAAGTAACATTTCTACCAGCTGGCTGAGACGTTTGGATACCAGCATTTCGTGCATCTTAACTGTGTATGCCTTGTGCTACGTCTGGTTGCTTTTCGCACTCCGTACAGAGTAGTCGCCTAGTGGAAACAGCAAACTGGGCCCCTAAATGAAACAACCATAGATCATGCTATGCCGCTGAAGTCCGTACTCAAGTAGTCAGAATTCCGTATCATGCCGTCGCCTCAGCAACTCCGCTCCCCTTTCGAAGGGGTGGACACCGTGAACAGCCAGCCCAGGATATTTTAACGAAAGCAAATCATAGACCTGGCAGGTACAATCCAGCGTTGTCCCCTAGCCAGCGGAGCAGGTTCCTATAAAGGGTGGTCAGAAATTCCCATTACAGACTTCGAGGACTCGTGGAGGGGAGTGAGTACATCATATTTTGAATAGGAACCTATGTCCGGAAACGTCATCCAACGAGACTACAGAGCGTCAAAGTTATAGGCGCGGGTGTCTGTAAATGTACGTATACACGGAGTGTTTCCGTGATGATGTTACAGACTTTCCAGGATGGTGGACAACGATAAATGTATTAATTTGAAGTAAGGATCCCTGTACCGGAAACGAACGAGTCGAAAGTTATACACTAAAACCGTTCTGATACGTCTGACAGTTGAATACATGTACCGGTTCTCGTGTTGGGAAGAGTGTAGGGCTGGCAACTTTCAGTGGTGGTAGTGTGCACAAAAATGATAAAAAATATCCAATGAACGTGGGCTCTAAATTGCATACCTGAGGAGCTATGACCATTCGTTCATCTTCGCTAATCTCCTCTACTGAGCAAGTGTACATAGCTGTTAAGGTAAGCACTTTAGAGCCCACGTTTATTGAACATTTTTTTCCAGTTTTTGTCCAACCTACCACCACTGGAAGTTACCAGCCTTACACTCTTTGCAACACAAGAACTGGTACATGTATTCAGCTGTCAGAGGTGTCATAACGGTTTTCGTTTATAACTTTCGACTCGTTCGTTTCCAGTACAGGGATCCTTACTTCATATCAATACATTTATCGTTCTCCATCCTCCTGGAAAGTCTATAACATCATCACGGAATCACTCCGTATATACGTACATTTACAGACGCCCGCGCCTCTAACTTTGACGCTCAATAGTCTCGTTGGATGACGTTTCCCACATGGGTTCCTATTCGAAATACGATGCACTCACTCCTCTCTACAAGTCCTAGAAGTCTGTAACGGGAATTTACGACCGCCCTGTATGTCTCCTGCCGCGCAACCGAACGGGGCTACAGTCGGTCCCGGCCTGTCGACATTCCAGTGGCTTTAGTCCAGACCAGACCTGTATACCGGGAGTAAACGCGCAGTAGGACTCCAATCCTGAATTAAAATGAATAGTACGCCACTCAAGATCTTTTAGCACAGGGGCAAGCAGATCTCAGATGTGTACTGTTAACCCGAAGTAACGAGAATTACTCAAGGAGGACTTGATTACACCCTGAATAAAGTCAAATCACTTAAAAAAGATGAAACGGCGATCAAGTACTATCCTGCCACGTTTCAGAAGAAAATCGAAAATGATTTCGCCGTTGTCCTCCACGGAATCTTTATCTTAGTGGAAGAGTTTATAATGTTGAGGAACTGCTATGATGATTTCTTTCTACTCTTCCCAATGGTTTGACATTTCACTCTGTCTACCTGAAAGGCTGCGAGGTTTCCTGTGCTTGACAGGCTTTTCAATCTTGCAGAGTCCCTTGCCTGCTCCTGATTGCAGATCAGCTTTTAACGCTCTACAATAGTATCGACTGTGTTTGTAATAGTTCCGAAGACTGCGGAATCGATGCTTGAGAGGCGTGGTGTATCCTGCTGGGGATGTGATCCATGCGTTACTGAATGCTGTCACCGTTTCAAGGATAATAAGCTTCACGTATGGCACCTATATTGCGTTTCGAAAGCACCCAACCCAGCGAATTTCTTTTGCTGCTGCTTTGCCTTCCAGAAATGGCCACTAGAGAATAAATAATCGACCACATTCCGCAGTGTGTTGTAGGGCAGGGAATTCGTTGAGAGACTGGCAGCAGTGAGTGTTCCAGCTGAAGTGCGTGCTCTCCTATTGTTATATAGACATGTACAGGGCTATTACAAATGATTGAAGCGATTTCATAAATTCACTGTAGCTCCATTCATTGACATATGGTCATGACACACTACAGATACGTAGAAAAACTCATAAAGTTTTGCCGGCCGGAGTGGCCGTGCGGTCCTGGGCGCTACAGTCTGGAACCGAGCGACCACTACGGTCGCAGTTTCGAATCCTGCCCCAGGCATGGATGTGTGTGATGTCCTTAGGTTAGTTAGGTTTAATTAGTTCTAAGTTCTAGGCGACTGATGACCTTAGAAGTTAAGTCCCATAGTACTCAGAGCCATTTGAACCATCATAAAGTTTTGTTCGTCTGCAGCCGCACTTCAGGTTTCCGCCGCCAGAGCGCTCGAGAGCGCAGTGAGACAAAATGGCGACAAGAGCCGAGAAAGCGTATGTCGTGCTTGAAATGCACTCACATCAGTCAATCTTAACAGTGCAACGACACTTCAGGACGAAGTTCAACAAAGATCCACCAACTGCTAACTCCATTCGGCGATGGTATGCGCCGTTTAAAGCTTCTGAATGCCTCTGTAAGGGGAAATCAACGGGTCGGCCCTTAGTTTACGGCCCCTTTTTCTTCTGAGAAAAAAACGTTACAGGACACGTGAACCTGGACATGCTGGAAAACTGGCTCATGCCACAACTGGAGACCGACAACGCCGACTCCATCTTTCAACAGGATGGTGCTCCACCACACTTCCATCATGATGTTCGGCATTTCTTAAAAAGGAGACTGGAAAACCGATGGATCGATCATGGTGGAAATCATGATCAGCAATTCATGTCATAGCCTCCACGCTCTCCCGTTTAAAACCCATGCGATTTCTTTCTGGGGGGTTATGTGAAAGATTCAGTGTTTAAACCTCCTCTACAAAGAATCGTGCCAGAACTGCGAGCTCGCATTAGCGATGCCTTCGAACTCATTGATGGGGACATGCTGCGCCGAGTGTGGGAGGAACTTGATTATCGGCTTGATGTCTGGCGAATCACTAAAGGGGCATATATCGAACATTTGTGAATGCCTAAAAAAACTTTTTGAGTTTTTGTATGTGTGTGCAAAGCATTGTGAAAATATCTCAAATAATAAAGTTATTGTTGAGCTGTGAAATCGCTTCAATCATTTGTACTAACCCTGTATTTGGTGAACATTATGCGTCTCTCAACGGCCCTTATAATCAGACACAGACCCATTGCACACTATGGGCGGTGGAACCCCACAAAGAAGGAATGGCTGGGTGCTGAATGACAGTGTCTCGGTCTAGCACCTCATGGCGTGACAGGTGAAACACTATTAACATGTGATACAGATGCACTGCCACAGGAGCTGACTGTACGCTGATGATGAGGTGGACAGAAGCAATCGCTCCACGGTTTACTCTATTCCCACACCTATGGTAATGTGGAAAACTGAGAGGATGTGGCTTCCAGAGGGCTCTGTTGTGTCTATGAAATTAATTCACAGGTGATGAGAATGTGTCCTGCTGTCTGAGTGAAATAATGTTATCTCTTACATATGTACTCTAGACTAATTTCCGTACTGGAGAGGTTCATAATGACTGGGGCTTTCATATTTTCTGTGGAACACAACGGGTATGGTACCTTTCCTTTTCGCACACACATAACACAAAAATTTATTTTTGTAAGACAGTGAAAACGAATTTTTTTAGCACCATTAACAGTGAGAATAGAATGGATTGGGCTTACTGAACAGCGTAACCTAGATTAATGACAGTATCTACCTGTGGGAAAAGAGTGTCTTGGGTTCAAACAAAAGAGTATATGAGAACACGTCCACACAGTTTATGGAATACAGAAAGGCGAATACTGCTTGCGACAGTGAACACACTGATGTCACGTTCCCTTTCTGTCCTTCTCTAGCTTACATTTTGTTTTTTAAAATTATTTTGTAATTTACTGGTGTGCAAGAATTAATTAATGATGTAACATCCTTTTGTTCTTTTCCACCTAGCATTTTATTTGTTGAATTGCCTTCCTATTATCAATTAGCAGTCTGCTCATTAGATTCATTCTTTTGTATTCTTTTATATACTCTCCATGTAATTGTTCGTTATTGGTTATGACACTCGACGACTACCTTAAGCTAAATTTCTAACACTCTTTTAATACGGTAATACAGACAAACAATGGTACGTCTGCCTGTTATATATCTTAACTACCAATATCATAGAATACACCGAAGTTTTAGTGACTCAGTACTTGATTGTACAACAACTGACGAGCTCCACACGGTAATGATGATTTTGTGGTACATTCTGTCACGTTCTATTCTTTTTGTATTGTAACCAGGTAGAACGTTTTAGCGTCTGAAGACGATTTCAAGCACAACCATCTACTAGTGTAAATTAAAATTTGTTGAAAGTATCCAATTGTACACAGAAAACAACACTGCCTTTGAAAACCTAGCCACCAACAGAGTAGCCTAGCAACGGCCGAAAGGAAATCGCGACAATGGAGTACGCAGCACGAATAGAGAAATTATGAGACGGCCTCACCTCGTTGTCAGCGCTCTAGAACGAGATTCTAGCGGCGACAACCGAGACAGGGACCGAGCAACTGCGCGACTGCTTTCTGGACAAGGAGGTGGTGACTGTACAACATCGTTGTTCGAATTATTTCGTTGAGCAGCTGGTCCACCGCCGGGATCTCGCTACCAACACAGTTTCGTGTGTCGTGAAGGAAACTCTTCTGGCTGTGATCTTACGTGAACTAAGGGCAAGCACCTCCCGCAGTTGGCAATATGGGCCACATGGAGCAAAAGGCAGCGTCCGTGTCATGTGTCCTGTGTCTCTAGAGCCAGACTGTGAGAACATTCCGTATTCATAAGCATAACGGCCAGAATTAGAGCCTTTTTGCTCGGACCAAGACTTGTAAGCAGCAGTTCAGTACTTTGCAAAATTACTGCTAAGTTGAACAATAGTGGAATCAATGTCAAATGTAATGGGATGTAAGAAGAAGCAGGTGGCAATCCAGTAACTGACTAGCTATTCTGGCAATTTGCAATAACTGTGTGAGATGAGCCGTTTAAAGTTTAACAATCAAGTAATGAACCATTGTTAATAAAGTATTTCGCATTTAGGAATACTTCAAGTAACGTGTTTTAATTTCTCTACGTCATAGTTTTCTGCTGACTTCAATATTTCACTTCTTCTATTTCAAAGAGAGGAGAGCAGCTACATCTCATTTTTAGAAAATGACGGGCTACATGATGCGATCTTGTTTCTACATCTACATTTATACTCCGCAAGCCACCCAACGGTGTGTGGCGGAAGCACTTTACGTGCCACTGTCATTACCTCCCTTTTCTGTTCCAGTCGCATATGGTTCGCGGGAAGAACGACTGTCTGTAAGGCCTCCGTGCGCGCTCTAATCTCTCTAATTTTACATTCGTGATCTCCTCGGGAGGTATAAGTAGGGGGAAGCAATATATTCGATACCTCATCCAGAAACGCACCCTCTCGAAGCCTGGCGAGCAAGCTACACCGCGATGCAGAGCGCCTCTCTTGCAGAGTCTGCCACTTGAGTTTGTTAAACACCTCCGTAACGCTATCACGGTTACCAAATAACCCTGTGACGAAACGCGCCGCTCTTCTTTGGATCTTCTCTATCTCCTCCGTCAACCCGATCTGGTACGGATGCCACACTGATGAGCAATACTCAAGTATAGGTCGAACGAGTGTTTTGTAAGCCACCTCCTTTGTTGATGGACTACATTTTCTAAGAACTCTCCCAATTAATCTCGACCTGGTACCCGCCTTACCAACAATTTACTGCCCATAGGTTCACAGTTTTTAAAATGTATCTCGTGGAAAGACAAGCTCATAGAACTACAGATTTGGCTGTGAAAGGAGTTGGAAGGAAACAGGATGGAAATGAGATTAGGAAGAAAATGAGTTCCAGCTCCACAGGATATTGTGGCAATACACTGATGGTGTTGAAAATTTGGGCCGAACCGGGACCTGAGCACGGTTGCCCCGCTTCTCTAGAAAGGTTGCCTTAACCGTCTCGGCCATCTGGACACACTTTCCTCTAGACCCTAGTTCCCAATCACTGGCGGGACGGCTTCGTGATGAAAACGTTTCAATGCCGATGGACAGCCGACATCCGAACGCCTACTGTAATTAGAAGTCTTGTGAATGCCGGCCGGCGTGGCCGAGCGGTTCTAGGCGCTTCAGTCTGGAACAGCGTGATCGCTACAGTCGTATGTTCGAATCCTCCCTCGATCTTGGATGTGTGTGATGTCCTTATGTTAGTTAGGTTTAAGTAGTTCTAAGTTCTAGGAGACTGATGACCTCAGATGTTAAGTCCCATAGCGTTCAGAGCCATTTGAACCATTTTGAAATCTGCGAATAGGGGGGAAATGGGTGGGAGTCGTTGCGGTGAGGCAAGCGGGAAGTTGGGAACCTGGGTCTCAGGGAAAGGGTGGGCGATTGGACGAGTTGGTGAATGCAGCCTTTCTAGAGAAGCGGAGTATCCTGTTTCGAACTTCAGACTGTCACAAATTTTCAGCTCACATCGTTGCACTGCCGCACTGCTATGTGAGTATGGTCGTCTCTATTCTCTTCTTATCTCTTTCCCCCTACCGCTTCCATTTTTTCACTCTAATTATTCATGTACGAGTTCATTGCCTTCCTCGCACTAAAAGTTGAAGGTCCTCCACATGCGCCCTAAATCTGCTGATACACCACTGAAATACGGGGAAATTTTATTATTAATGTTCGTCTTTTGATCTGTCCAAGAGTGCGGATCCCGTCACGTATGGGGGTAAATAGTTCACTTATGCGAATTTAATATTCCATAGCCAGCGAAGCGGAATAGCTAGATCCGCTTATACAACAGATTTTTAAGATCTGTCGGTTTTAAACATGTTTGCTTTTGTGTTTAAGACTATGTGCTGCTGAAGTACACCTGTATATTCGTAGCTATAAGAAATAACGACAGGTGCCGGGTTCGAATCACTGGCAGGAAAAAATCATTTGCATCGTCGTTTCATGTTCCAATATTACGCTGTTTGTAAAGATATTTAATATCAGATATCTGACTGTGTTTATTTAAATATTCATATAGCTTCTGGATCCTACTCCTTATCCATCACCACGTCGTACCCGGTAGCTAAACTGTCAGCGCGATGGATTGTCAGTCCTAAGAGCCCGGGTTTGATTCCGGGCTGAATTGGAGATTTCCTCCTCTCAGGGACTGGGTGTTGTGTTGTCCTAGTCTTCATCATTTCATCCCCATCGACGCGCAAGTCGCCGAAGTGACGTCGAACCGAAAGACTTGCACCCGGTGAACTGTCTACCCGACGGGAGCCCTACTCACACGACATTTTATCCAACACCACAAATTTAGTTCACTACATTCCACACTTGCTTATTACATACCTTCCACGTTTTCTTCTCAGGGGCGATAAAAGCGTCATGGGGTTCCCGGTGCAGTGCTAAGCGTAGTTTCATTTATTTCGAGGTTCGGACGTTCAGACTTGTACAGTGATACTGGTGAACACTTCGAAATTTTATGTCTCTTTACGCCTAGTCGAGTCTCGATCAGACGGGCAAGGTTTTGCTTGGTTAACAGTGGTTTCATCTGCGGAAACTGTGGAACGTTTGTGGTAGCGGTACAGCTTCGTATGTTTCAAGTGTGCCTACTGAAATGTCAGATGTTGTAAAACGTTGCATTCTTTAGTTTTCCTTGTGTTTTTGGGGAGTAACAGGCCGTTTTGAGATAAATGCAGTTTTAAAATTGCACTTTAAGTCCTGATGTTATCAACGGCTCTGTTTAATCTTGTTTCGTGTTTTACTAGTTCGGATTTCTGGCTCGACCAATTAAGAATTGAAGCCGTCGACGTATTGAATGTTACTCTAGTCTGGCTTCTGTCAGGTTTTCTGTAAAAATTTCATTATATTACTGATATATAAAGGATTTTTTTCTTTTTTCATATATACGAGGAGGGCAGACCTTGAAATAATGTACAATGATAAAATGCTAAGGAAATGTATCGCAAGCACAGTTTTTTCCTTGACGGTAAGTAATCCACTTTGATATCTTCCGCTCCTGTAAATTCCATTCATCGAGGTATTCAGTGCCATCTCTTCTCTACTCTGGGTGATGCTAAGAACAGTGGCCACGTAATGAAAATGTACAAGAAAGGGCAACACCTAGTCACTAAGAATGTTCATATAATCGTCCTGGCAAACTACTCTATGGGTGGCGCAACTATAGCTAAAATAGTACGTGATTGATGGAAATAGAACTTTCATACCATAAAATTGTGCAAAGTGCAGTTACCGTATTTGAATTAACTCTGCATCATCGCATTAACCATTTATTGCGATCCTATCAAAGACCCACAATCGCTTTCTCACCTTAAAGATGCATCCTGTGGCGCATTTCAGCAAAAAAAGAATTACAATATTTGTATAGTAAAAAATCATAGAAGAAATGTTTAGAAAGCTTTATAAAACTTTCATCACGAATGCTACTCTGTGTAGGTACTGTTAAAAACTGTTTTGACAAACAATCTTCAAAAATTGTTACAAATGCAATATTATATCGTGCTGTTGAACGTCAAATTTCATATTCATAACTTATTACAATGGTCTAAGCATTTGTGAACGAAAGTGAGGTATCCCTAAACCGTTCTCATCAGGCTTAAAGGTTGTCAAACACCGATAGTGGGCGTACTAAATAAACTCGTTAGCTGAGAAAAATGCTGCGAGGAAGTTCCTATAATGAAAGAATGCAATCGGTTAAGAATCAGAAGTCATTTGTTAAAGCTAAAAAGTTATTTTCTGATTATTTAAGCGAACCACAGTTGTAAGGATCAGTGGCTATGAAGTAAGAATGAGAATGTAGGCCCCAGTAAGCTGTAGGAGTGCTCACTAGAATTCGCACAGCAACACAACGGTTAGTTGGACAGTAATGAACGTACAAAATCCGATAATGACCGACGACAGTCGGATCAGATCGGCCTAAAGAGAATCTGATGGATCCCTGTAGCGTCCCATGGTTAGCGTGGATATAGATACGTGAGCGCATCTGCCGTCGGAAGAACAAGGTGTTCTAGGTTGGGCGAAAGCTCAGCTACCGGAATATCCGGAACGTCGGCTGAAGGTACCAACCGAATCGCGATGTGGAGAATCTGCTGTGGTGATTGGTGTCATGGCATCAGGCGTGCTATACTTCCACGATGTGAGATTGTCGCCGCGCTGGTAACTAGTCATTAACCTGTCTAAGACGGTTATGTGCGCGCGGATTAAGCAGGAAGTGCCGGGCATGCGAAGAACAAACTGAAATGAGATCTTGCGATCATTTCGTGAACAACTCAACTTTGGGAATCGTGTATAAAGTCCAAGAGGTATTGCCATATAACAAAATTTGCTATGTTGTCTTTGATGGTCACTTCTAATACAGTGGGGTCCCCATAGGTCGACGAAAGCGGGACCCGGAGCACCTCGAACTACTAAAAACCCGATACTCTTATTTTTTTAATTTCCGCTATCGATAGTTTCTTGCTGGCGCCTCAGGAGGTGGCGCGTATTACTTCCTTCCGGGGTTATCGCAGCCCCGGCTAGCTTTCAGAAGCTGCGTCCAGGAGCCTTCGAACGTCGCAGTTCTGCCAGTTTGTGTGGAGTCTTAGGACAGCGACTGTGATTGGTGCAACGGATATGCGCGGTACGTCTTTTCGGAGTCTTCATTCAGTCTTATGCAACAGAATTGGGGAAAAGGTAAACGGTCTATGCTCTGCGTATCTGTTTGTTCTGCTGTGTGCATAAATTTACCGATACACAAGCTATCCGATCAGATATTCATGCCTTTCTAATATGACTCTTTGTGATTGTAGGACCGGTTTGTTGCTCTGTCTGCTCTGTGCGTTTTTGAAGTGACTTTTGTTCGTCTGCTGGCCAGCGTTCTCTCTAAAAATTTGCCATGTTTAGTACTGTTATGGCCATGTAATGTGCCAAGCATTCATGCATAATTACATCAGGGGCCTATGAATTACCAAGTATTTTAAAATTTTGTATTTCTTTTTGAACTGTTCTGTGTGGGGAACCAACTGTTTCTGAATTTTAGTATTTGTTTTCACCATGTTTTAGAAGCAGTGTGCTCTCTGGTATTCCTGTTATCCAGCCCTTTTAGTTTTGTGCGTTATGAATTCCAGCTAATTGTAAGCTTATCGAGTTGTTATTTATTTTCCTTCCTGGGTGACTTTACAGCTCTCTTTGAGTATTTCTCTTTTACACTTTAAATTTTTAGCGAAGCTTATTTCCTTGGGTGTGTGACCTTACTATAACGCTTCTAGATGTGCAGTCATGGTTAAACAATAAGTTTCACTTGTGG
Organism: Schistocerca gregaria; assembly: GCF_023897955.1. Classification (NCBI taxonomy): domain Eukaryota; kingdom Metazoa; phylum Arthropoda; class Insecta; order Orthoptera; family Acrididae; genus Schistocerca; species Schistocerca gregaria. The sequence goes on from NC_064920.1 coordinate 329,763,146, forward strand.
TGTAATTCAGTGAGACATTTATGTCCGGTATTTGTTAACAGCACCCTTGACCTACTAAACTATGTTCCGTGTCGGTGGCTTCTTGCTGCGTCGGCCCCGTGGCTTATTTGCTACCGTATGAACGGCACTAGAGCATTTCCAAGCGCGGCTTGCTGTTTGTGTGCAGTCGCACGTATTACACGCGCAAACAAAGTTGACACTCGGCGTGGTGGTTGATGGGAGCTACCGTAAAGGCATTTCCCATTTACAGTAGCCCCCGTCAGCCACAGCGCCGAGTGTCAACTTTCTTTGCGAGAGTAATACAGGCTGTCCGTGCTCAGGCTGAGTATCTTACGTTATCTGACCCTGCACTGTACATGAAATTTACTGTAGGCCGAGAGGCCTTTGATTAAGTGTTTTCGCACAGGAAATTTTCCCATTAATGTTATTGTTTTGTTTAATTCCTTTTGTAGTTTTGTTTTAAATTTTATTGTAAATTATTCGGTGTAATTCTTTTGAGTAAGCCATAACGGCTAGTTGCTGTCTTGTTAACTAGTTAATATTTATCTTTTGGGGGCTGCCTAATGTCTTGGATTTGAGCTCGCTTGAAGGAATTTGTCCACAACTCAAATGTAATTATTTTCATTCGCTGTTTTGTTTACGTAATTTTTTTAATTAAAATTTTTTTGTTGGCCAATGTTACTTAGGTCTTATTTTCTTGCATCTTATTTGTGGCAATTATTATTGTAATTTAGTGACTGTTTCATTCACCATTTTGAACACCTACATGTCTGTAAATTGAACATAGGAAATTTACTTGGAATTTTGCTATCAGCTTTTCTTAAATGTCGTTATTTAAAAAAAATATTTGTTGTAAAAAATATAAATGATGTTAGTTAAAGGGGCCTAATCCTCCCATGTCATTTCCCTGAATCTGGCAATTCCCGATGTCACCTCCCTCAAGTCGTTTCAGAACTAACTCATCATTCAAAGTCACAAATTTGCTTTCGTTTGTTACAGTATTCATTTTTAGGTGTAGAAACAAAACCATCGATATAGAAAACTAAACACAGCACTGTACTGTACTCGCAATGAAATACCTAAAACACTACTTTCAAGAAACAGTTTGATTGTGTAATAATTAATAAGCACGAGAAGCGTGTGTAAGGGGCCACTGACGCCGACAAAACTAAAAGGAGTGAGTGGTTCGACAGGTGGTGTGCTGTGAGCTGTTGTGGGAAACGGACGATTTTTTTTCTTTTTACAAGAATCGGATTTAAGGGAAACTCGGAATCTCTGGACTCTAAATACCGAGGCTCTACTGTACCACATTGTGGAAGCCAATTAAAAGGACGTCTAGTAGTAAGAAGATTAACATTTGTTACATGTAATCATAGATTGGAGCAAAAGTTTATTTAATACAAGTACGTTTCACAAAGGCTGCAAATAACTGTATTTGTGGCGAAGTTTTTTAAGGTCTTTTTTTTTAAAGAAAAAAGCTCTTTTTTACTTTTTGTCGTACAAAGATTCTTTTCTACAAAAATGCACCAGATGGCACACCTTTAAGGTGAGTCTTTGAAAGCAGTACAATAAACAGTTAATGCCGTCATATGGACTTCATTTTAGTTTTAATCTGTTGATAGCATCGTGCATAATGTAGGGTGTGTCAAAAAGAATCATTGGATTTAAAAAAAATTATAACTATTATCTCAGTTGAGATATGTGCGTGAAGGACGTCCTCTTGAAAAGAGCAAACTCTCTAATTTTACATGGTTCTTGCTATGTAGCGCCCACTTCAGTTCTAAAAAAATAATGGTTTCGGGACAAAAAGCGTTTTCTACATTTTGCACAGTGCGGGTCAGTAATAACTGTTCAAAGTGACGTTTATAATAGGTAGGATGTGGATCCTCCTACAGCACAGAGAATTAGATGACGGCATGAACATTTCCGAGAAACAGGTTGTTTGTGCAAAGGCAAATCGTCGGGCTGTACCCGAGAGTCTGACACAGATTCGCATCTCCCATAATTTCACAAGGTGTCCGCAGAAATCCGTTCGCCGTGCAGCTCCACAGCTCAACAAGGCCCCGATGTCCGTCTGGCGTGTGCTGCGTCGACATTTAAACGTGAAACCATAAATAACTCAGCTACTGTAAGCTCTTCGTGAAGATTACAAACAACAACGTGTGAAGTTCTGTAATTTCGTTCTTGAAGATCGAGTTTCTTCCACGCTTAGTATTTAGTGACGAGACTACATTCCATTTAAATGGAAAGGTGAACCATCATAATGTGAGAATATGGGGTACGGAAGAACTACATGGAGTTTTACAACATGAGTCGGACTCCATAATATTTAATGTGCTTTGTGCAGTATCACGGGAAAAGGTGTATGGCCATGTTTCTTTGTCGACAATACTGTTACAGGAAGCACATATTTCGATACGCTTGAGAACTCCCTTTTCTCACTGTTGGAGGCTGATTCGAACGACTTCATTTACCATCAGGATAGGGCAGATCCATACCTGCAGACCAAATGATTCAGCCTTACATTACTGGCCTCCAAGGACACCAGACCTGACTGTATGTTATTATTTCTTGTCGGGTCTTATAAAAGACTCGGTTTGTACGCCTCTGTTACCAACAACAATGAATGAACTGGGACATCGCGAAACAGCAGATTTGGAAGCTGTAACTCAAGACATGCTCGCTGCAGTGTGGGAACAACTTGAATACTGCATTGACATATGCCGTGCATCCCAAGGGGGGAATATGAACACCTTTGTAAAGGTATAAAAAAAACTTTTTGAGTTTCCTGTTCATCAAGAAACAAAATTCATTGTACATTCTCGCCGAAGCAGCTGATTAGCACTGTGGTGTAGTGGTTATGATACTATACTATTGCACGGAGGGTCGTGAGTTCGACACATACCTCAACTGTACAATTTTAATTTCTATATTCGTTTCGAGTACATTCTAGAAGTATCCACAAATGTCAAGTATCATTGTACTGGAATGTTCTGTAGCTCTATTTACCTTATGTGTTCTGGCCTGAGGCAGTTCGCACAGCGCTATTGTATGCGCAAGAGCTGAATAAACCTTCGTTAAGTGAAGTTAGTGTTCGTCATTCATCTAATTACACCTTCTTCTACGTGACATTATTCTGGTGGAGACGATGTGTATCGGAACTTGTGATAGCGTACACTGTCGACGACACAGTAGCTCCTCTCAGGCCATGACAGGGCCGCCGTTTACATGGCGAGAAACCCGAGTTCGAGCCATATTCAACAGATGGCTATCTTTGGCAGACAGAAGAAGACGTTACTATAACAACAACTGTGTGCCACCAGATGAGACATCCTTCCGGGCTCTCTGGTGACGATGGACAAGATCCAAACAAGTGGCTGAAGGTATATGAGCGTATAGCCAAATTTAACAAATGGGATGACACCGTGTGTTTGGGTAACGTATTTCTCTACATGGAGGGACTGTTTGAGTTTGGTTTGTGTAATGCACCAGCAAATTTTGAACGGATGATGGATAATCTTCCAAGGCAACGGAAGTGGACGATGTCTCTTTCTTATTTAGATGACATTATAGTGTTCAAATGGTTCAAATGGCTCTGAGCACTATGGAACTTAACATCTACGGTCATCAATCCTTTATAAGTTAGAACTACCTAAACCAAATTAACTTAAGTACATCACACAACACCCAGTCATCACGTGGCAGAGAAAATCCCTGACCTCGCCGGGAATCGAACCCGGGAACGGGACGCGAGAACGTTACCGCACGACCACGAGCTGCGGACCATTATAGTGTTCTCAGAGACATTTGATGAACATATAAAACAACTAAGGGCCTTTCTTAAGTGTCTCTAACAGGGCGGACTGAAACGTAATCCAAGAGAACTGGAGCAAAAGAAATCAAAATACTTAGACACCTTGTGTCAAACGAGGGTGTACGGCCAAACGCAGAAAAGGTGAGATCTATAACGGAATTTCCTGTTTCTAAAAGTACTACAGATATGAGATGCTTCCTCGGATTATGTTATTATTACCGTCGTTTTATCAAAGACTTTTGTATCAAAGCCAGGCCACTCCAAGAGTCGTGAAAAGCTGATGCTAAAGTTATCTGGGGTGGTGCTCAGCAAGATTCTTTCGATGTGCTGCGAAAACCTCTGACGACAGGCCCTGCACTTGGTCTGTATGATGAGAGAGCACCTACAGAACTACACACAGATGCCAGCGGGTATGGGGTCGGTGCAGTTCTGGTGGAAATTCGGATGGAAAAGAGAATGTTATAGCCTATGCTTCTAGGATACTTACAAAAGCCAAGAGAAACTACTCAACTACAGAAAGAGAATGTCTTGCTGTGATCTGGGCTATGTGCAAATTTCAACAGTATCTCTATGAAAGGCCATTCACAGTTTTTACAGACCATCATCCACTTTGTTGGTCGGCAGGTCTTAAGGATCCAACAGGACGACTCGTCAGGTGGCCACTACGTCTTCAAGAGTATGACATTACAATAGTGTACAAAAGTGGAAGAAAACACCAAGATGCCGACTGACTATCAAGGAACCCTATGCAAGACAATCAAGACTTTGATGAAGATAGTGACTGACTCGCTGCACTCCACGATCTCTCTGCTGAGCAGAAAAAGGACGCCAAGATATCTCAAATTATGATTTCCTTAAAACGGTCAGAGGATGTGAAGGACAATTTTAGGTACTTAATGGATTACTTTGGAAGAAAAACTTGGTTCCGTTTGGAAAGAGATGGCTAGTAGTATTTCCTAAACACATGCGCTTAGATGTTCTACAGAAATTCCATAATACATCTATGGCCAGACATTTGGGATTTATTAAGACATAAGATAGGACCCGCAAGAGATTTTTCTGGCCTGGTTTATTTAGGAGTGTCCGCCACTATGTGTTGCACTGTCGAGAGTGGCAGAGGAGAAAGACAGTCCCTCAGAAACCACCCGCCGGCCGGTGTGGTCGTGCAGTTCTAGGCGCTTCAGTTTGGAACCGCGCGACTGCTACGGTCGCAGGTTCGAATCCTGACTCGGGCATGGATGTGTGTGATGTCCTTAGGTTAGTTAGATTTAAGTAGTTCTAAGTTCTAGGGGACTGATGACCACAGATGTGCTGAGAGCCATTTTGAACCAGAAACCACCTAGCCGACTCATACCAATTCCACCAGCCGAAACGCCTTTCCAGTGTGTTGGGATTGACCTCCTTGGACGCTTTTCAACATCTCCTAGTGGCAATTGATGGATTATTGTTTGCACTGATTATCTGACACGCTATGACGTACTGAGCAACGGAGCGTTGCAAGGTACCTGACTCAAAATTTCCACGACATGTGCTGCCCTTCGGGACATTCGAACAAAAGCTAGTTGAGTAGGAACTGTATTCCATAACAGCACAAATTTTCGTCTTACTTTAAAGCGATTGTCTCTATACTGTGGCTCCGGTTTCTATCGCATTCTGTTTTACAACTAGTGTCCTTACGCTGTGTTCCACTGTTGTGTGTGGTATAGCATTCCTCGTAGGCGCATTGTACAGTCTGTGCTGCTGCACCAACAGGTCGGAAAACGTCATTCGTATTGTGGTTGCGGACACGTTCAGACGCCACAGCTCCTTTCTGCCATCCTGTCTCGTCTCGGTTTCGATCAGCCGTACTGAATGCCGTAATAAGATCTTGGCCGACATGCTATCAATGTGCTGGAGCAGAGCAGAGCTCACTGATGGAAGTATACACAACCATCTGGTACTACATCAATCAAAATAGATTTGTGTGCTCTTTTAAAAGATTCTTAAATACACGGCAAGAAAATAATAAAAGAAGAAGAAGCAAAAGGAAGACGCACCACTAAGTAGCTACGAATACTTTTCAGAAACTGATATTCACACAGTTGTAGACAGAAAATACCAAATTTTAAAGTTTGGGGTCCGAGGGATGATTGTGTGACACTGCAGCGCAGTTTCAGGCCGCGTCTGGCAAGAATAGTAGACAATGATCGTGTCGTTACACGCCGTAAGGTCTTCGCGAATTTCGTTCTATGTATTCAGTTGGACAGTAGCTATGCCTCGCAAAGAGGCGCATCAGCGTTCTACTCTGAGGGCAGCATTTGAGAGAGAACCTGCAGTTCGGCTCAAAGAAGCCGGCTGAAGTAATTGGTGAATCCTCGACACTGGATTAAGAGCGATGCCACTATATAGCTATGATGGTAGGAATTGGTAAACCGTGGCTGAACACAGCGTCACGAAGGAGGCGGTCGACCTAGAGAGACGACATTGAGGCCGAGCAAATGTCAAAGAGGCACTCAAGAGCCCCGGATTCGTCCGTATCATCTATCTGACGTACAACTGGTACTTCAGTGATCACAAGGGCCATTCCTACGTAGCTCAAAGAAAGGCGCCCCCTGTACTGACTACTATTGACTTCTTTATACTAGCAGGCCCGTTTCAGTAGTGTCGGGCACATTCGGCTTGCAATGTCCTTAATTGGAGTAGTAAAGATTCTTGCTTCGAATTGAGCCCGATCGCCAGCTAAGACGTACCTGCAGAGGCGTCGGGCAGCGGTGGAATGCCAGCGTGACTGTCATCCGATATACGTGCCGACAACCAGGTTTCATGTTCTGGTCTGCCACTTCATTTCATAGCAAGACTGCTTTGGCTATCATCTGCGGCATCGTTACACGCACAGTAGTACGTCGACGATATTATACTCTAGTTTCATTCACGATACCCTTACATCATAGCGCCCTTTATGACAAGCCATCTTGAGCTTACATTTCATGAAGATATTGTCCGTCTGCACAAGGAGAGAGTTTCTACTTTTTATCTTCGTGCTTCCTAAACCCTACCTTGGCCAGTAAAGTTGACGGATCTCTTCCCAGCTGAGAACGTTTTGAGCATTGTAAGCAGGAGCCTCGATCAGCTCAGGATTTCGTAACGCACCAATTGGACAAAATGTGGCACGATATCCCTCAGGGGAACATCCAACAAATCTGTTAATCAATACCAAGCAGAATAATGCACCAACGTGTTACTGACTTGCTCAGCCTTGTGAAGTTATTTCTCCTGAATGAATAATCCATTTTTCTCAAATTGTAATCATTTGTTTGTTTGTACATGTGTGCAAGATCTACCGATTTCGATCTCAAATGGATAATTCCTTTGCTTTGCACCGTTTTCTAGGTTTCTGTTTTCTGTATGCTCATAAATTGTTAGAGGCTATAACTCTCTGTCGAGCACAGAGATAAATTTTAACATGTTGTTTACAAATAAACTTTAATTATATTGTGGAGTAAAAGTATTACTTACGGAAAATTCGAGAATATTTGTAAGCACTCTGCACCTTCATCATCAACAGTTAATAAATTCGTGACAAAATGAAAGGTGGAAATCTGACGATTTCGTCTCTCATATTCTATTCTATTAGTTTTCTCTTTTCAACATACCATCGACAAAATTAAGGTAACTTGGATTGGTCTTATGCTAACCTTCGAGATACGCATTTCAGGAATGGACAAATTCTGGACAGTGCGTACTGATCTAAAACTGACTACGTCGAAAAGTAAGTGGCCTTCGTACTCATTAACCAAAGGATTTCACTAACAAGTAAGGAGGCGTACTGCATGCGAGCGTTCATGATACATGCATAGCAGTATTTTATAAGTAGTAATATTTCCAAACCAGCCAAAGACTATAAATGATTGCTAATCAGAAAATCCTTGCTGTAGAAATTACAGAAACGTTATTGTGCATTTTATCATCTAATTTACCTGTACGTCTCTAATCTACATCTCGCGGTGTGGTGTAGAGGGTACTTCTGATATGAGTATGTTTTCCCAGTACCCGTGACATTTTCGTAAGGTGCGTGGGAAGAATGACTGTCGGTAAACCTCCAGATAAGCACTAATTTCTCTAGTTTGTCATGGTTATTTCACGAGATGTATGTTGCCCCACTATCTTTGTAGTGCGTGTGTTCTTCATTTTGGAGGTTAACTTCTCTGGGATGCCCAATGTCTCTCTTGTAGCGCCTGCTGCTGTTTTGATGAACGACTCTTCAAAGCTCTGCCGATTTGTAGACGAAGCGAGACACACACACCTCTCTTCGTTCGATCTACTCTCTTTTTTTTTAAATTCTAACAACTAATGGTTCTAGATTGACGAGCAATATCAGTACTCAAGCATTGGTCGAATGAGTGTTTTGTAAGCCATTTCTATCGTGGATTTCCTTAGGTTTCTTCGAATGAACCTCAACCTGGCATCCGCTTTTCCTACAATAGTTATAAGTAACTGTTCGACAACAAAATATTTTTAATAGCGCAACCCCGCGGCTAGTTTTGTGTGAAGCTCATAATAAATGGGTACATCGACTGCCGCTAGGTTAAACTGTTCTTATTTTACAGTCAGTTTAGGCGTTTCGGGTGAAAACATCGGCATAGTGTACTCGTAGCTTGTAATCATAATATGAACAAGCGTAGAATGAGGTAATTTTTTTTATACCTGCAGCTGGTTCAAAGGACCTAACGGGTTGCACCTTCCTGGCAGATTAAAACAGTGTGCCGGAGCAAGACTCGAACTCGGGACCTTTACCTTTCGCGGGCAACTGCTCTACCAAATAAGCTACCTAAGCACGACTCACGCTCCGTCCTCACAGCTTTACTTCTGCCAGTACCTCGTCTCCTACCTTCCAAACTTTACAGAAGCTCTCCTGCAAACCTTGTAGAACTAGCACTCCTGAAAGAAAGGATATTGCGGCGACATGGCTTAGCCACAGCCTGGCGGATGTTTCCAGAATGAGGATTTTCACTCTGCAGCGGAGTATGCACTGATATGAAACTTCCTGGCAGATTAAAACTGTGTGCTCATTCTGGAAACATCCCTCAGGCTAAGCCATGCCTCCGCAATATCCTTTCTATAAGGAGTGCTAGTTCTGCAAGATTCGCAGGAGAGCTTCTGTGAAATTTGGAAGGTAGGAGACGAGTTACTGGAAGATGTAAAGCTGTGAGGACGGAGCGTGAGAGGTGCTTGGGTAGCTCAGCTTGTAGAGCACTTGCCCGCGAAAGGAAAAGGTCCGAGTTCGAGTCTCGGTCCGGCAGACAGTTTTAATCTGCCAGGGAGTTTTATATCAGCGCACACTCCACTCCAGAGTGAAAATCTCATTCTGACCTAACGGGTTGTAATATGAAAGCAGTTCACTTAAAAGTTGTAGGTGTACCTACACTTCATGATTTCCATGTTCATCCAATTTACCTCACTCTGGACAGAAACCATAAAATACTTTACAATTGTATTTCCATTGACTTTTAGCCTTAAGTGTAATCGTACAGTAGTACTTCTCAAACGATTACAACTAATCAACAGGTAAGTAAACGAGACTACATATGATCAGCGGGACATGGGAACCGGCGTCGTCTCCGCGGAGTGGCGTATCGAGTGGCCCCTCCTCCTCCGTTTTGAGCCCCTGGCGCGGTCGCCACCTTGGAACTGGTGTACTTTGTATGGAAGTGACCAAACTCTATCAGCGGGGAAATGGGAAACCGGGCAGGGCGGCCGAGGAGCAAGAAAAGAAAAGCCCGTTAACGGCCCCAGGCGATATTTCAAAAGTCCATCGGGCGGCGCCGCATCAGGTAGCCCATACAGAACCAACTGTGGCTGGCATGGCGCTCCCACTCTTCCCCTCCCATATTGATCCCCGGTGCTGGACGCCCTCTTCAACGTCCTCGGCCCACAGCTCACGTCGTACGTCGCCGAAATTTATCACACGATGTGCCTGCTCGTCCGCTTTTCCGTTCTGAACAGTCACATACAGCATTCTATCAGTGAATACATTTATCCACTTATCCATCTCCAGTTTCTGCTTTAACACATTTTATAATCTTAGCTACAGTGTCAAAAAATGGCTCTGAGCGCTATGGGACTCAACTTCTGTGGTCATAAGTCCCCTAGAACTTTGAACTACTTAAACCTAACCAACCTAAGGACATCACACACATCCATGCCCGAGGCACGATTCGAACCTGTGACCGTAGCGGTCACGCGGTTCCAGACTGTAGCACTTAGAACCGCTCGGCCACCGAGGCCGGCTAGCTAAATGTCCGCATCATGTGGCTCGTAATGACTGTTGGGGGAATTTATTGCAGACACTATTTGGATTGATAAATTAATCAACCACACCATATTAAAGGTTATTTAACAGCCTTGTCATATATTCTCTTTCGCCACAAATAAACTCGAAGATCATTCAGCGTTACCAAGTGTACCATCACTATAGATAGACGTATACGTACCTTCATATTCGTCTATACAGAGGGGTCTGACGTGACATAGGTCCCACCAGCATAGCATTATACTGCAATATATTAAATTTTAATCTTTCGTGCAAAACGTTTCTTTTTCCCCAGATTTTGTGCCTTGTGACAATGTTCCTTTGAAACGAATGCACATTAAAGCAAGGAATTTTGTTATGTATCTGTAGCATTAATGTCTATGCCAGAACAGAAAGCGTGAGATGCTCTTCAACGTCCGTCGTCTCGGAGGTTTCGCAGATTCGTGGCCGCGGTCAGAATCCGCGAACTCTTAGCTCCGTGAGGTAAGTGAGACAAATCAAGCGCTGCTTTGCTCCGTAGACTCCCTATCGCACATTTTCTGGCGGGCCTGGATAATTTCTAGGCGCTGCTACAGTATAAAGCCAAATTAGGGTCGGCAGCCTGGGTTAGATCTACGAGACAGGATTAAAACCATCACTTCCTCTATACCACTACTAAACACCATCTGTGTTCGAATTCTCCCAGGTCGGTGATTCCACCGTCACTAACCATGTAGTCCGTAAACAACACCGGAACACAAAGGAGAGTACAAATTTCTTTTGGAGCAAAACTCAATTTATTCTTCTTCCTGGCCATTTCCGCTTCGTTCGTTACACAACACCTCCAGCTAAGCCAGTTACTCCACACTCTGATAGGTGGCCTCTTTCTTAACAGTCCGCGTGCGTTCGCTAACAACGACATCCAACTCAAAAATCAGCGATAGATTAAAAGGTTTTCCAAGGGTGTCAAAGGGAATGTCTCAGAACTTTTGACATCTAGAGAATAACCATACTGCTGCCTGACCACAAACTTTCGAAATACGCCTCCACGTCACCTCCACCCCATAGGTCTTGATCACGTCTCCTGTACTCTACCAGCGCTACCGACACACTCCTCAATTTCGCTTAGTGGTAACTCCTTTCACATACTAATGTTTCAGTCAATCAGTCTCCAGAGCAGAAAACAAACACTACGATTAGATATTTTCGGTAGTTTGTTCTCAGAGGATACTAGGAAACGCCAGCCATTCTATAAGAGGCACTCGCCTTTCAAAACCCTGTAGGTTAGGCCAAGCCACACCTGTCTGCCGAATTAACCAAAGACGCCCACTTCACTATAGGTGCGAAAACAAATCTCGTACCCCAGAGGCAAGGAAACAGACACGATCGGCTACATAAATGCCCGACATTCGCCGACTGCCACAGCCCGAAAATGATGCGTTACAAGCGGTTATGGAAAAAATAGAATGCATGGAAAAAATAGGCGGCCCAGCGGTTCTAGGCGCTTCAGTCTGGGACCATGCGACCGCTACCGTCGCAGGTTCGAATCCTGCCTCGGGCATGGATGTGTGTGATGTTCTTAGGTTAGTTAGCTTTAAGTAATTCTAAGTTCTAGGGTACTGATGATCTCAGATGTTAAGTCCCATAGTGCTCAGAGCCATTTGTTGGAAAAAATTGACTTTAAGTCTGTTTCCCTCGGGCTCGGCATGCAGGGATATCTTGTACTACGCAGTAAAGGACCAAATTAAAGAACAGTTAGTCTTGGCCCATGTAGAAAGAATGTAAAACACAGAAGTAGCCAAAGGAAGCGTACGAATGTAAAAAATTAGACCCTGTTTTAAAGAAGAATTTTCTGAGGATGTTCGTCTGGTCCACAGCATTTTATGGAAGCGAATCACAGATTGCCCGGAAATAACATAAGAAAATACAGCGTTTGAGGTGTAGTGTTACAGGAATATGCTAAAAATTAAGTTCACCTATAAAATAGAAAATGAGAATGCTATCCGCAGAATCCATGATGTTCCTTGATTTGACAATGAATTTCCGCAAGATTGGATATCTGGAGCAAAGCACTGTACGAAAATGAATGATGGACAGTGGAAAATCTGTTAAAGAAAAAGAAATATGGAATGAGCAACTGAGATGTGATGTTAGAGAAGTATACTAAAAATTAAGTGGTCTGATTCGTAATGGCGAGGCAACCCGCAGGAATCGAAAGGAAAGGTCAAGTTGATAGGAAATATCTTAATGCTGCAGGGAATAACTTGTTCCAGATGAAGACGAGAAATTTTGGAGGGAGATATCAGAATCTAAAAAACTAATAATTGAGAACGCTTGGTGTCGCTGGTAAAAACAAAGTCAACCTGAAACTTCAGGAGGAAAGCAGTCGTCCTTCAGGTGCCAGGGACGAGCTAAGTGCTGACGAAGAAGGGCGGGAGCGTGGAGGTTGACAGGTCTCTCGCTTAAGAACTGAGAATCTCTGCTTCGCGGGCCGGCCGCGGTGGTCTCGCGGTTCTAGGCGCGCAGTCAGGAACCGTGCAACTGCTACGGTCGCAGGTTCGAATCCTGCCTCGGTCAAGGATGTGTGTGATATCCTTAGGTTAGTTAGGTTTAAGTAGTTCTAAGTTCTAGGGGACTGATGACCACAGCAGTTGAGTCCCATAGTGCTCAGAGCCATTTGAATCATCTCTGCTTCGCACAAATAATGGTGCTCTAGCGAGCCATATGTGGAGGACCTCGTTGAAGAAAGGAATGGAACTCGCTCGCTATCTTCGTCCACGAGACCTTGAAAGCAGTACCTTTTGGAATCCTGGTTGATGGCGTGTTCCTTAAATTCTAGGACGCGTTCAATACAGCTCCACATTGAGCTCTAATGAATGAAATTCAATCTTACAGATGTTTGGACAAGTTTTGAGACGAGATTAATGCATTCCTAGCTGAGAGAACTTCGAAAGTAAAAGTCACTTCGGATATACTCAAAGTAAGTACTGTAGGATCATGACTTTTGACAATATACAATGTGTGACAGGAATCCGTGGCGATACTTCTACTGGTGAATGAGGACGGTGTACTAAACAAAATTACATCAATATTTACGACATTTGTAGATTAATATTTATAGATACTACTAATAATTATAGATACTACTAATAATTTAGATACAACAAGTTGTCCTCCTCGATGAAAGATGGACTTTGCCGTTGGTTTGGAGGCTTCCATGTCTCAGCGATACAGATAGCCGTACCGTAGGTGCAACCACGACGGGGGGATATCTGTTGAGAGGCCAGACAAACGTGTGTTTCCTGAGGAGGGGCAGCAGCCTTTTCAGTAGTTGCAGGGGCAATAATCTGGATTACTGACTGATCCGGCCTTGTAACATTAACCAAAACGGCCTTGCTGTGCTGGTACTGCCAATGGCTGAAAGCAAGGGGAAACTACAGCCATAATTTTTCCCGAGGCTATGTAGTTTTTATGTATGGTTAAATGACGATGGCGTCCTCTTGGGTAAGATGTTTTGGAGGTAAAATAGTCCCACATTCGGGTCTCCGGGCGGGGACAACTCAGGAGAACGTCGTTATCAGGAGAAACAAAACTGGCGTTCTACGTATCAGAGCGTGGGATGTCAGATTCATTAATCGTGCAGGTAGGTTAGAAAAGTTAGAAAGGGAAACGGAGAGGTTAATGTGGGAATTAGTGAAGTTTGATGGCAGGAGGAACAAGACTTCTGGTCCGGTGAATACAGGGTTATAAATACAGAATCAAACAAGGGTAATGCAGGAGTAGGTTTAATAATGAATAAAAAATTAGTAACGCGGGTAAGATACTACGAACAGCATAGTGAACGCATTACTGTAGGTAAGAAAGACACGAAGGCCACGCCTAACACAGTAGTACAAGTTTATATGCCAACTAGCTCCGCAGGTGACAAAAAGATTGAAGAAATTTATGATGAGGTAAAAGAAATTATTCAGATAGTGAAGGGAGACGAAAATTTAATGGCTATCAGGGACTGGAATTCAATTGTAGCAAAAGGAAGAGAAGGAAAAGTAGCAGGTGAATATGGAATTGGGGTGAGGAATGAAAGAGGAAATCGCCTGGTAGAATTTTGCACAAATCATAGCTAACAATTGGTTTAAAAACCACGAAAGAAGATTTCATACGTGGAAAAGGCCTGGAGACACTGGAAGGTTTAAGACAGATTATATAATGGTTTGGCAGAGATTTAGGAACCAGGTTTTAAACTGTAAGACATTTCCAGGGGCAGATGTGGACTCTGACCACAAACTATTGGTTGTGAACTGTAGATTAAAATTGAAAAAACGGCAAAAACCTGGGAATTTAAGGAGGTGGGACCTGGATAAACTAAAAGAGCAAGCGGTTGTAGAGAGTTACAGAGACAGCAATAGGAAACGGTTGACAAGAACGGGGGGAAAATACAGTAGTAGAAGAATGGGTAGTTTCGAGAGACGAAATTTGTGAAGGCAGCAGAGGATCAAGTAGGTAAAAAGACGAGGACTAGAAGAAATCCTTGGGTAACAGAAGAGATATTGAATTTATTTGACGAAAGAAGAAAATATAAAAATGCAGTAAATGAAGCAGGCAAAACCGAATACAAACGTTTCAAAAATGAGATCGACGGGAAGCACCAAATGGCTAAGCAGGAATGGCTAGAAGACAAATGAATGGATGTAAAGGCATATATCACTAGGGTGCAAAGACTATTGCAAACTTACAAGAACCGATAAACGATATGGAAGATTGGTGTGTCGAACACTGCTTCGAAGTGAATGTGACGAAAACAGAAATGATGGTACTCAGAAATGGAGAAACAACATCTGCATGAGATGAGATCTTCATACGAGAGAGAAAATTTAACGTTGTACCGGTCTACAAGTACCTAGGGGTCACAATACAAACAACTGCAAAATGTTTCACAAAACATGTAACAGAGAAAGCAATGCAAGCAATAATGGCAATACATGAAATACAATACATCAGATCCCTTAGCCTAGAGACAGAAGTGGCACTATTCAGAGCCAAAATCTTCCCAATACTGACGTACGGCATAGAAATTATTGGACTACATCATACAGTGAACAACTTAACAACACTATAAAGAGTGAAGGCGACCTATATAAAGAAAGCAATAGGAGTGTCAAAAACAACACCATCGAGACTTTTATACGTGCTGGAGAGGTAACCCTTCCTCATTGAAGACCTTCGGACAATCCTGATGATACCCAATAGCAGCGCCTTGGAATGTCTACTTAAAACATTGAAGAAAAAAGGGAAGACATACCTCCAGAATTTTACAGCACACGTGCCATGATTGACCGATCATGGAGAAAGGAAAACTTCGAAAAGAGACACGTGATGACCAGATTGGCAGACCATGGTTTCCACCACCTTATTTGCAACAACACGTCATATAATGAACCAAACGAAATGTGTGAGTGTAAACTGTGTCACCAAATTTGCAATCGTTACCATATAGAAATCAGTACTAAAAGGACACGAACGATTACTATGCAAATCAAAATATTTGAAATTTCTAATTTATCTTATTATCACTGTACATTGAATTTGTTTGGCTACTTTGCTGCAATAAACTTATTATTATATATCACACTGCCTACCGCAAAATTAACAGACCTTTGGAGTAAAGAGAACCACCTGTATGAGCGTCAAGGAAGCAAATGCTGACAGATGTGAAAATTACCGAACTATCAGATTAACACGTCACAGCTGCAAAATAGTAACAAGAATTCTTTACAGATGAATGGCAAAACTGGTAGAAGCCGACCTCGGGGAAAATCAGTTCGGATTCCGTAGAAATGTTAGTACACGTTAGGCAATACTGACCCTGAGACATATCATAGAAGATAGATTAAAAATAGGGAAACCTACGTTTCTAGGATTTCTAGACTTACAGAAAGATTTTGACAATATTGGAACACGCTCTTTCAAATTCTGAAGGTGGCAGGGATCAAATACAAAGTTCAGATGGTTCAAATGGCTCTAAGCACTATGGGACTCAACATGTGAGGTCATCAGTTCCCTAGAGCTTAGAACTACTTAAACCTAATCAACCTAAGGACAGCACACACATCCATGCCCGAGATAGCATTCGAATCTGCGAGCGTAGCGGACTGAAGCGCCTAGAACCGCTCGGCCACACCGGCCGGCCAAATACAGGGAACGAAAGGCTATTTACAATTTGCATAGAAACCAGATCGCAGTTTTATGAGTCGAGGGCCATTAGAGGGAAGCAGTGGTTGGGAAGGGAATGAGACAGGTTTGTTGGCTATCCCCAGTGTTATCCAATCTATATATTGAGCAAGTAGTAAAGGAAACAAAAGAAAAATTGGCAGTATGAATTCAAATCTATGGAGAAGAAGGATTTTAATCGTCAAAAACTCTGAGGCTTGTCAATGACATTGTAATTCTGTCAGAGACAGAAAAGACCTGAAAGAGCAGTTGAACGCAATGGACAGTGTCTTGATAGGAGGAAATAATATGAACATCAACAAAAACAAAACGAGGACAATGGAATGTAGACTTATTAAATCAGGTGGTGCTGAAGGAATTAGATGAGGCAACGAGACTCTTAGAGTAGTAGATTAGTTTTGCTATTTGGAGACCAAAATAACTGATGATGGTTGAAGTAGAGAGGATGTAAGGTGTAGACTGGCAATGGCAAGGAAAGCGTTTCTGGAGAAGAGAAATTGTTAACATCGAGTATAGATTTAAGTCTCAGGAAGTCTTTTTTGAAAGTATTTATATGGAGTATAGTCATGTATGGAAGTGAAACATGGACGATGAATAGCTTAGAGGAAAAGAGAATAGAAGCTTTCGAAATGTGGTGCTACAGAAGAATGCCGAAGATTAAATGGGTAAAACACGTAACTAAAGAGGAAGTACTAAAAAGAACTGGGGAAAAGAAGAATCTGTGGCACAAGTTGACTAGAAGAAGGGATCGATTCGTAGGACGCGTTCTGAGGCATCAAGGGATCACTAATTTAGTATTAGTAGGCAGCGTGGAGGGTAAAAATTGTAGAGGGAGGCCAAGGGATGAATACACTAAGTAGATTCAGGATGTAGGCTGCAGTAGGTATTTGCACAGAATACAGTAGCATGGAGAGTTGCATCAAAACAGTCTCTGAACTGAAGACTGCAACAACAAAAACACTACAAGCTGTACGTTTTTGGGTTGGCTGATACCTTCAAATATGTGTGGCAAGAACAAGCCATAATTGCTTATTTTCCCCTGAGCAGGAGGTCAGTTGTTGAAGTGCGGATGCGTGGATGCAAAACGTTAACTATACTGACAAGCACAGTAGACCTAATGGTGCTGTTACGACCATGCAGAAAACATTGGATCGTAAAGTTTATGGCATGTTTGCGGGAAGACTAATCGACGCAGAGAAAAACATCCGACACATTGAGGTGATATACAAAAATAACATCACTTACACCTGTTCCACCCTGTATACACCCGACCTTCTGAATAGCATAGGAAATTCTATGAGACGTTTGGCGGGTAACGTCATATTCAGAAAGGAATGCTAGAAAATTGCACAGAAATGCAAGAAGATCTGATGAGGATTGACAGTTGGAGTCGTGATTATCAGTTGAAACGCAAGACAAATGTAGTGTTGTAGGCAAATAGGCAGAAATAGCCATTATTGTAAGATTAAACGATTAATGAAGCACGTAGGTTAATCATGTTGGAATGTGTTCAGAGCCAGCTCTGTAGCTGAGTGACCAGCGCAGTTGACTGACGTGCGGAAGACCCGCTTTCGATTCCCCGTACTGCCGTGGATATTTTCTTGGTGAGAGGAATGGCACGGGGCTGAGGTACTCCACAACAGGTTGGCAGTGTTTCCCAGGTCAAGAAACCGACAACGATCAGGGGTGTAAAGTGCTGACCACGTGCCCCTCCACACCACATCCGAAGACACCAATGGCGGAGGATAAGATGATAATCGGTCGGGCCTGATTATCCCGTTTAGGGCCTGAACGTGAAGCGTTACCTTTTGCTATAAGTACAGTGAACTTTAATGTGGTGCAAACACATAAAACTATTATCTGATAAGGCCGATGTCCGACTGGCATTCACTGGAAGTATCATCAGGAAGTATAGTCCACAGTTTATAACACCCTCGTCCTGCCAATACGTGTGGAACATTCGAAATATGATCGATGAAGCTGATGGAAACGAGTGAAAGAAGAGCAGCGCGTTTCGTCACTGCAGGCATTATGCACCATAGTGTGTCTTACTGTTAAAATTCTTAGAGCGTACGTTCCTAGAACAGTGGAGGTAAAATGAGAGACATCTGATCTCACACATACGGTTACCAACAAATGGGGCATTCAATGCACAAGGAAATCAAGTCAAAACAAGAAAGTTTTGGGGAAATCAGACGTCAGAATAGTGATAAATAATTAATTAAAGGACTTTGTTAAATAATTAATTACAGGAAAATGTTGACGTAATTTAAAAATGTTTTAATGACAGATTTTTTTTTTTACGTGATGTATTCTCACATTAAAGGAGGGTAAATATACGTGCTACTACATTCTACTTTCTATAGAAAAGTAAAATTATGGACTTGATTGTTTTGTGAACTGAACATATTGTAGTTGCATCTTCCTCTTTACTCCAGTGTTCAGGTTTTATTACTGCCACGAGTGGCCTACCGAGACCATCCGACCGCCGTGTCATCCTCAGTGGAGCATGCAACGTGCAGGATGGGGCGTGGGGTCAGCACATCGCTCTCCCAATCGTTATGATGGTATTCTTGACCGAAACCGCTACTATTCGGTCGAGTAGCTCCTCAACTGGCATCACAAGGTTGAGCGCATCCCGAAAAATGGCAACAGCGCATGTCGGCTGGATGGTGACCCATCCAAGGGCCGTTCATGCACAACAGCGCATAACTTCGGTGATCTCACGGGAACCCGTGTATCCACTGCGGCAAGGCCGGTTCCTGATATATATATACTTATTTTAATTTTAATCCTTGTGTCCGTTTATAACAAATATTTCCAAACAAGAAGTTATACATTTTAGATTGAAAGAAAATCGCATTCACTTTTGTCTGGTTGTCCTTGCGAATGTGAGTAAACTCTTGTGGCTGCATCACGCTATAGATTCTTGGAAAAATCGTGATACAGACAGGTGGAATGTATAACAGGAAAGCCTCCATGGCTTTTAGTTACTAGTCGACGTTTGGTACAAACAGAGCACTGCTGGATGTTAGGTAAGTATATTATTGGATGGGTGGGCTTCTTTATTAAGTCAGCATATTAGGGTTCTGAGTTTGCTTAAAAATCAGGGAAAGAGGAGATGCTGTTCCCAAAAACAACCATCGGACTTTGAGCCACTTGTTTCCATAAGCATCAACCATTTTTTTCTGTTCCTTACTGAACTCTTCAAGTTTCTGGTAGATAAAAGGTCTGAGAATTCAATTTCAGTGATTTCAGATTTTGGGGACGTTTTCTTTGCTTATCTAATGATAGATATCCAATCATCTGGCACGTAAAAGAGCGAAATTTTAATACTACCTTTCCCCCTTAAACCAAACATCCTACCATTAGTTACTTAAGAATGTCCTGATACCAAAAATTTGTGATCCGTGGCTGATACTCCACGCTCCAGTCTTAACATAATTCCCTGAGGGACATTTTGGCAAGTACAAGAGACCGAATACAAGATCATTTTATTATGTGTCAAGGTTACACTTGCTTAAAGATCAAATCCTTAAGAAATATTAGAAGCTAAAGCCTTTAGAATATCCCGAACCATCTCTTTTCCGAGGTCTCAAAATCGAACCTGAACGAGCAAGTCCCCGAAAGTACACGTTTTTTGGACTATAATTACTGTGTCCTGATGGAATGAATCATATTTTGTCTCTCTTCTAGTATACGTTGCTTGTAGTGTTGCAGCTTGCAGCCAAGGGCGTTTGCAGGAAGACTTTTAGGTGGAACTCTTATGCCCTATATTTGAGTATACTCTTGCCCACACTTCGGCTGCCGTTGCCCAGTACTCCTCTTCCACTCATGCATTAAACAAGTATAGCATACAGTGATTGTGAAACCACCATGAAATATTTTTGCCATACATTTAAGCGTAACAGTGCTATACCACTAGTATTTCGTTGTATTATCTTCCATATCTTCAGTAAAATCACTCATAATGATTAGTTCGCTTTAGTCCTCACACACCGACAAGACAAAACCTGCAAACTGTAATATAGGACCTCCTCCCATTGTGCTGTGAACAAGGGACTGCGCCACGTGGGGTAGCCGTACGGTCAAAGGAGCCTTGCCACGGTTCGCGGGGCGCCCCCCGTCGGAGGTTCGCGTCCACCCTCGGGCATGGGTGTGTGTGTTAGATTAAGTAGTGAGTAAGTACGAAGGCTTCCACGGCGTAATAATTGATAATATTCTTCTCGGGTATGCAGCCGGATCAAAACGTCTTCATGACACAATATTTCCGCGGTCCAACTGGCCGCCATCTTCAGGTGAGAGTGCTGGTGCACGATCTCGCCGGAACTGGCGAGATCGTGCACCAGCACTCTCACCTGAAGATGGCGGCCAGTTGGACCGCAGAAACATTGTGTCATGAAGACGTTTTGATCCGGCTGCATACCCGAGAAGAATATTATCAAGTAGTGAGTAAGTCTAGGAACCGATGATCAGCAGTCTGATCCAATAGGAACTTACCACAATTTTCCAAAAACGAGACTACTTCCCTCCATGCTCAACACTATTACTAGTCCTAAAGCAGTTATTTATTATATCTAAATGTGAATCATTTCTTCTCTGAAAGCAGCTTCATTAATATTACTTAAAAGTGGACTAAGTCCAAAATGACCAGACGTGGAATTGATTCCCTTGTGCTCTGAACGCCTCAGTTGTTCTACCTGCGAACCATACCCGGCTGTAGCAGAAAAGAGAGGAAGTGACAGTGGTACACGAAGTATCCTTCTTCACACACCTTAAGATGACTTGCGATGTACAAATGTAGCGTATCTCCTTCCGGTCTCCTCCTGTCTTTCGTTGGCGCTCTAGCTTGATGCCTGAACTGCGAATTCAGTATTAAAATCCCGACTGACGGAGGCATCAGCTGCCCTGCACATTTCCGGACGTACTAATGGCACACAGGGAGTGGTGTGTGGTTGGCCGGTCCCACGTGGCCGGACTTTTTACGAGGCGCGCTGTCAGCAGCTGACGATTTGCGGCGCTCGGCTCGGCGCGGCGTGGCACACGCCGGCAGCGTGGGCCGTGGCAGATCCCGCGGGAGTCCGCGGCCGCTGGCCGGCAGTAAAGCTTTATTCGCCGCGGGCCCGGCAGTAAAAGCGCGACCCGCACGCTAACTCAATTACAGCGCGCCGCTGGCGCCCGAGCGGGGGCGTGGCGGCTCCACGGCACGGCCGAATCTCTGCAGGAGGCGCGGCGCCGTCTGCCCGCTCTTCTCCTGCCGATGTAGAATAGCACTCCCCGGCACAACGAGTCGCTGCACCGTCGATACCAATTACAAACCCTATTTTTACCTCATTTTATTTATACTTTTTTGCGCAAATGAAATGGCTAGCCTTCCAGAAAGAGAGGCGTATGAATTAAATGTCACCCTGAAGCAGGCCAGAGCGTGTAACCAGTACTGACCAGTACAATGTGCACCTAGTGCCATTTGTCGTGAAATCTGAAACCAAACAAATGCTTCCATACACAGCACAGTTTCACATAAGCGCATTCTCATAATCGATGCTCAAATGATGGTGAGCTACCACCAGGTGGCATAGTAGTAGTGACCTCAAAAGCGTGCACATAAAATAAATGGAGAGCTTCATATCAAAATAGAGACACTTCATATGTATATGAATTCTTAAGGTACCCAACTGCGGAGGTCATCGGTCCCTAGACTTACACACTACTTAATCTAACTTAAACTAACTGATGTTAACAACCACACACACACCCACGCCCAAGGGAGGACTCGAACCTCCGGCGCTAGGAGCCGCACAGTCCGCGACATGGCGCCTCAAACAGCGCGACCGCTCCGCCCGGCCATAGAGACACGTAAAGACAATAAGAGCATAACCGTTGTAAAGAACACTAAAAGACAATAATTGAAAATATATAAGCAAACTGAAATGCCCTGTTGTGTGGTGACATATTGCGCCATAATTTTATTAATAAATTTTAAAAAATAAGCAATGTTCTTGTCATATGAAAAACATATGAAAACTCTCAGCGAGTATCCCCAGAATTGAATTTACTACTAACTTTTACTTTTGGAACCAAGAACACTTGTGGTAGAATTTACAAAACCTGTAAATCAAAATTTAAGGAAAAAAATTTAAGAAGTAAGTCTTAAGAAAAGAAAAATGTTTGGAATCTTGATATTAAACCCAAACAGTGCAGATGTTTAATAAGATCAACAATGTAGCGTTTAGCAACACATTCAAAATTTAATCTTTGGAAACCTACAGAAATTGTTAGCAGACAAATAATCTCCTATATTCAGTGGTGGCTAAAACAGATCGCGTGTAATTAGGAAAAACGAGAAATCACAGTAAATAGGCTGTGACAAGGATACATAAAGTACAGTTACTTGATCGTGCAGACAAGATGCCTGAGTATCGCCGAAACAAATTCTTCATTTTCTTTCTGAACAACACTGAACTTGGTTGACCAGGTGAGTTTTTAGGCTCTCGCTTTATTACGGTTAACAGAGAGTGCCACCACTTCAGGAGTAACCATTTCCTTTACTCAAGACCCTGTTAGCGGAACTCAGAATATAAACCATATATGTAACGTATTGTGTTCTATGGAAAGGGAACCTAGAAACGACAGAGAGGCTTCGTCCCCGCAGTAGCCCGCAGTGGTACACAACCCCACAACAGGCTAAAGCAGTTCACTCACCCTTCCGCTGCCACACACTGAACGCAGCTTCATTGTGGGGTTCGACCCCCTGTGGAGCCCCCGAAAACATCTCACACCAGACGAGTGTAACTTAATATTTGCGCGCTAATGATGGTGTAAGAGTACTTGGAGAAAGTTTTTGTGCCACAATCGCCGACGTAGTGTAACTGAGGCAGAATTAGGGGAACCAGCCCGAATTCGCCTAGGCAAATGGAAAACCGCCTTTTTACCACCTACTGACTGGCCGGCACACCGGACTTCGGCACCAATCCGCCGGGCGGATTTGTGTCGGGGACCGACACGCCTTCCCGATCGGAAAGCAGTGCGTTAGGCCGCACTGCCAACCGGGCGGAATAACCACATGTGTAGTCAAGCTATTCTATCATATACAAATTACTGGTTAACAAGTTTAGAAAAAATACGACACCGAAACACACTGGAGAAATTTGAAAAAGCGATTCGTGCACTGTAATCGCGTTACGTATTGCTTAATTTAGAGAACGGCAGTTAGTGCGGCCAAGCCCAGTTTAGAGGCTTCCTTACAGTCAGTTTAATACTAAAAAATAGACAGTAAAATGAGGTGACTGATATCACTTCAGAGGTTCAGAAAAACTGCTTTACACACGACGGGGTGGTAACCAGGATGGCAAATAAGAGAATAGCGTTTTCACACATAAAATATAACGGTTGGGACTGTAACTGAATGATCACCATAATTCCAACGAAGTATGAACATAATTCAACAACCTCTCGGTCAATGGCTGCAATCGGTTGAGCACATCCACCAGTCACCATCGTGTTGAATCTTTCGGAATTGGCAGACATGAAACCAGCACGACACCACTGTGAGCACAGGCTTTCCAGAATGATCCAAATCCAAGTATAAGTAGATTCCGAAGCAACACACCGAAATAACTTCTACCTCCACTAATCTGACCGACACAGGACATCACATAAACCGCCCTGACTAACATTCCAAATGTGGTAGCGACTCAAAAATCTTCTCAGCCAAGATGTCGCGACGCTTACTACACAGAACCGTCAGACGCCTGATCACTGAAAGAGAGGGAGAGAGACAGAAAGAGAGAGAGAGAGGAAGAGACAGCAACTATCCCCGCGGTCGCGCTTAAAACGACATCATCGTCACTACGCTTCCCTGTGCGGCGGAAAATCGCTTTCACTCTACCACCGCCAATGATGCTGCCAACCAGAGGGATCTATCGATATTGAATTGTGCCACGAGGTATCCTCAGGGCACACAAAGTACATAATTAAATCACATGATTCATTGGAGGGCTTGTGAAAGAAGGATGAAAGAAGAACAGGGAGGGGTGGGTTATATGGGAAGTTAGGAACCAACCTCTCGCCTTCCCTACATTAGCTCTAGGTTTCGTAATGGCGGCCAACCACAGATGAGCATCGATGCTGAGAATATACTCACGTGACGCTGTTCTATATTGCGTACAGAGTGACTCAGATACCCGTACCCATGGGTTTTGTGCAACCCATAATGTCTTCAAATACAACACACGCAAGATTTTCAAATTTCTCACTCGTTATGTGCAGACATTCAGTCCTTCAGAAAAAAATGAACGTGTCAGCATTACAAAAAAGTGCTGAATTTTTTACAGGGCTAGTTTCTTGCTAGAGACCGTAGTCTTCGGACTACTCAAGAAAAACATATAAAAGTAGCCTTCAAAAGTGTGTTTCTTGAGTAACTCGAAGAACCATAGCCTTCAGCGAAAATGTATACCAATACAGAATTTAACTACATTAAATTTCCTACTGAAAGGTTCTACTCATTTTTCAGTAGGGCCAATAGTTTGCATGTACCGAGAGAGAGAATGTCGCGTAGTTTTTGTAAGGCACTACATGTGGCATAAAACATATTGGTGGGAGCAGCTAAATCATCCTGTGTCAAGGCATTTGTTTGGTATGGTGACTTAATTGTGATTCCTCCTTTTTCCTTCAAATTTCTCCTGCAATTTATACTATTAAGGTCTAGTGTATATTGTGCTTTTGATTTATTACTTTTGTGCGTCGTTTGATACATGATCTGATGATAGCCTGCGCCGAAAGCGCTTCTAATATAGTTTTCTTTATTAACAATGCATCTCTTTCCATAAATGACCTATTTCAGCAGTGCATAAGAAGTGCTCACTAGGTGGAATACCGATTAAAACTATGTATATTTATCCCTTATTTACTTTAAAAATAATTGTACCATTTTTGCCTTTGGCATCCGAAGTCGTTTATTAATATCTGCAAATTTACTCATTCTGGCGTAAGTTCTCAGCCACAAGTCTGTCACGAAGACATATTGTATGAGATCATCTGTTGCTTAGTGTATTACAGTCTTTTAGTCGATAGAAGACATACCTTGGTGTACACTTCAATCAAAGGCCCTGCAGAGACCGTGTCGCGCGTTCTTGAACGATGGACAACCCATTCTGTTTCTGAGTGCTTTCGGACCCCTTTGCAACTTCCACTTTTACAGTGTGTGGCGGCCTGCTTATGGATATTGGGTATTTGCATTAAGGTTACTTTGTGGCGGTTATGCTCCTGCATTGAGCTATGAGAATTACGGTAAGTTTGCCGCTTGTACTTGCAGCTTGGCGCAATATCTTTTTGCAGTTTTTCCGGTCTGTAAACGTAACTTCCATTGTTCAGATAGGTAATCGTGGTTCTGGCAGGTGGTAGAGTACGAGGTTTTGCTCAGCCTAAGTGACAGGGGTACTGTCTTCATCACAAGCCCGTTAATTTCAATGTTTTCAGAATTTACTGACGAAAGTCTTCTACTTACGTTTCAAATTTAGGCTTTAACAATAAAATGAGAAGGTACTGTTAATCAGAACTCAGGGAGAAGTTGTGATCTAAATGATAATAGATTTATTCAAGCTTAATATCACAAGACAACAAGAATGACTGAAGAAATGTCACACAAACATTTTTATTTGAGAAACGTTTTTACTAACATGGGGCCTATGGTGGTCAAAGTGATCAGCTGGGGATCAACACACGACACTAACCGGAACACTAATCGCTTTATCTGACTGCATACACCTGAGTCTGAGTTATGCCACAAAAACTACGCCACCATCAACCATCTATATTCTACCATTCCAAAATGAAAAATATGGTTCGAAAAAACAGGGTGCTTATAAACATATATCGGAACCATACGCTTACCCTTGTGCTGGTCGGGGCATCACACCATTATGTGTTCGGCGACTGCAGTCATGGACGGCCGCAGTATGTTATTACCGGAGCGCGCCCAAAAAATGCAGGTACGCGGTCTCGCGATCGGTTAATTCTGAACACAGGTACTTTCCTACGAGCCTCTGAGATCCCAGTGGATTTCAGTGTGCTGGTGGACCCGTTTGATGGTCTGCCAAACCAATCTGACCCCGTGCCACGACTATGCATGACGTAATATGTTTAGACGGACGACTCCAGACAAATAAGTACATCACTCATTGTATGTGTGACGCTAGAAGCAGTACCTCTGACGGTTCAGAAGGTGACCGGCACAGGCTCTAAGTGGCACACTAGCAAAGGACACAAGTCTCACTGTTTACTAGCAAAGCGCCAGTACAAGAGGGAGATCTCTTGTCTTTCTGTCTGCTTCTACCTCAGCTCTGCAGCAAAGCACATTTACATCTTAGACTTCCCCACTTTAGCACAAGCCAATCACGAGCTGGAGCCCAGCATTCGAAGCTGGGAGAGCAGCCCTCGCTCTGTATAAGCTGGTTTTTCCAATCAGGGACTTTAAAGTTTATTGAGAGAAAAGGAAGAAAGACTCATCTTCGCAGCCTCTTTCCCATGCGTTTACGCCATGTCTTTTGCTAACAACATGACCAGGATGGAACCACACCTCTCCATGAAAAGCTTGTTATCTCTGTTGTTGTGTCCATTTCAAAGTTGCAAAGAATGGCCATAAACTCGCTAAAAGCCCTGTGCTTTCACAAATACACTCCTGGAAATGGAAAAAAGAACACATTGACACCGGTGTGTCAGACCCACCATACTTGCTCCGGACACTGCGAGAGGGCTGTACAAGCAATGATCACACGCTCGGCACAGCGGACACACCAGGAACCGCGGTGTTGGCCGTCGAATGGCGCTAGCTGCGCAGCATTTGTGCACCGCCGCCGTCAGTGTCAGCCAGTTTGCCGTGGCATACGGAGCTCCATCGCAGTCTTTAACACTGGTAGCATGCCGCGACAGCGTGGACGTGAACCGTATGTGCAGTTGACAGACTTTGAGCGAGGGCGTATAGTGGGCATGCGGGAGGCCGGATGGACGTACCGCCGAATTGCTCAACACGTGGGGCGTGAGGTCTCCACAGTACATCGATGTTGTCGCCAGTGGTCGGCGGAAGGTGCACGTGCCCGTCGACCTGGGACCAGACCGCAGCGACGCACGGATGCACGCCAAGACCGTAGGATCCTACGCAGAGCCGTAGGGGACCGCACCGCCACTTCCCAGCAAATTAGGGACACTGTTGCTCCTGGGGTATCGGCGAGGACCATTCGCAACCGTCTCCATGAAGCTGGGCTACGGTCCCGCACACCGTTAGGCCGTCTTCCGCTCACCCCCCAACATCGTGCAGCCCGCCTCCAGTGGTGTCGCGACAGGCGTGAATGGAGGGACGAATGGAGACGTGTAGTCCTCAGCGATGAAAGTCGCTTCTGCCTTGGTGCCAATGATGGTCGTATGAGTGTTTGGCGCCGTGCAGGTGAGCGCCACAATCAGGACTGCATACGACCGAGGCACACAGAGCCAACACCCGGCATCATGGTGTGGGGAGCGATCTCCTACACTGGCCGTACACCTCTGGTGATCGTCGAGGGGACACTGAATAGCGCACGGTATATCCAAACCGTCATCGAACCCATCGTTCTACCTAGACCGGCAAGGGAACTTGCTGTTCCAACAGGACAATGCACGTCCGCATGTATCCCGTGCCACCTAACGTGCTCTAGAAGGTGTAAGTCAACTACCCTGGCCAGCAAGATCTCCGAATCTGTCCCCCATTGAGCATGTTTGGGACTGGATGAAGCGTCGTCTCACGAGGTCTGCACGTCTAGCACGAACGCTGGTCCAACTGAGGCGCCAGGTGGAAATGGCATGGCAAGCCGTTCCACAGGACTACATCCAGCATTTCTACGATCGTCTCCATGGGAGAATAGCAGCCTGCATTGCTGCGAAAGGTGGATATACACTGTACTAGTGCCGACATTGTGCATGCTCTGTTGCCTGTGTCTATGTGCCTGTGGTTCTGTCAGTGTGATCATGTGATGTATCTGACCCCAGGAATGTGTCAATAAAGTTTCCCCTTCCTGGGACAATGAATTCACGGTGTTCTTATTTCAATTTGCAGGAGTGTACGTTTTATAACAGAGTCTGGACGTCTGGGCGCCAGCGGCCTGTCCCACGGAAATTCGCAGAACGCTCACAGTTATTTTGTCTGCTTCCTGCCTAACAAGGGCCCATCCTCTGCTTTATTGCCGATCTACAATGCACTGGTCATTGCAGTGGCGACTTCTCGGCGCTAGTCAGTCTACCTGGACGGAACTGCCTATCAACTGGCGCCAACCAACCTACCTGCAGAACGAGACTGTGGAACTCGGTCGTTCGGAAATGTTTCCCCCCAGGTTCCGCAGAAAAACACGCTTCCCTCAGCCAATCATCGCCGTGCTTTTTACTGCAATCGTTTAAATCGGCACGTTATTCCTTTGAACGCAGGTGAAGCTTACCATTATTCCTTACCTAGAGCACGCAAGCAAGAGCATTAACTACTGCCCACCATTTCATCATGATGTATGAAGTCAAATATTAATGAATATCATCTTCCCTAAGAACATGAAGTGGCATAACTCTGAATTAGAAGTGAGAGTGCCCTGCAATCTCTCACGAACTCCCCGTTCCTCTCAAATTCATTTGTGGGGAGTGTCACACTTTAAAAGGTAACATGCAGCAGAATAAATTGTTTTAGTTGAGTCATTATCAAAGAAGTAAGCATGAATCAATTTTTGTTCACCATAAATCCCAGCACAATATTATTCCCTGTCTTTGCCACATTAAACTAGAGGTCATCCATATACTCTCTGCTCCATGACTACAAAATTAAAGGGGGAAATAAAAATGTCATGGGCATACCAGTGGGTCATATTCCTGATATCCCAGACTTAAATGACAATTTCTAAATACTTACAGGGCCATGCAGACATTTATCTACTCATTCATCGTAAAAAAGGGGCGAGAGAAGCTTATTTTTTTAGAAAATTGCTCTCAGTAAATGGAGGTGTTCAATAAGTGTAAAATTCGTGAAGTGGAGAAGCCAACTGATAACTTCCACTCACATAAATATACAAAGAATAAATATGAGAATTTACATAAGGAATTGTCTTAGTGAGTATGGTAAAAAACTGTATAAAGGGAAACAAATTATGCATACAAGTGAGAAACATGTTTCTATATTTTATAACAATAAACACTTAAAAGAAATTACATGTGACAACATTCTAAACTGTTCAAAAATGATGAACAAAATGAGTACAAAAAATGGATTGGTTGTCAAGTAGTTATATATTATAGTCGTTTTCACTTTAACATTCATATGAATAAGGTCTCAAGTAAATGTAAGATTTGCCAACAGAAAGCTACGAATAAAAGAAAAATGTTGTGTAAACGCGTAAAATAAATATCTAAAAGTGATCTCAAAAGATATTTATAGTCAACCAAACATATATAATTAATTGATGGTAAAATGTAACCTCATTTTTTGCTGACCTAATGTTTTTTCTGTCTGAATAAATGGAAGCTTTCTTGAGAGAGTTTACATTCGCTCAACTTCGTGATTATTGCAGAAAGATTAATTTGTCAGTATATACCAGATTTAGAAAGGATGATTTAATTAATTTAATCGTTTCGAATAATTTACCTCGTCTTACAAGGACTTTCGATAATTTGAAAGTAAGGGAGCTCAAAGCTAGAGCTAAAAATTGTGGTATTAGAGGAGACAGTAAATGAAAGAAATCTGATTTAATTAATATTATTGTGATACAGGAGTTTGTGTCATCGAAAATTATTCCAAAAGACTATATCAAGACCAGGACATGTACCTCATATAAACTATTTTTACAAATTTGAGGATGATGTTACTGAAGAAACTCGGCCACCTAGAGAAAAAAAAGTTGTGAGACTACATGAAATTTATACATTCAGTAGCAAACTATTTGAGCAAGAACAAGAGACTGAGCCCCCAGAAAGTATTTTCTTGATATTAAAGAAATAAGTTCGAGATTTAATGATAAATTTCAAGCTTAGTCTGTTTACTATAAAATTGTCTTTAATGATTCTAATATTTCTAAGCTCTATACTGTTGGTGAGAAAACAGAATACATAGCAAAAGTACTCAATTCTGCAGCAAACGTAGCAAAAAAAGAAAGAGATAATTTGATAAAAGGAGATGAATTGAATATAAAATCCAAAAATCCGAAAATCACTACAGAGTGGCTCTAGGACCACTCTTCAGAGTTTAAGCATTTCCGCTGGCCACCAAACTCCCCATAAATGAACATTATTGAGCATATCTGCGATGCCGTGTAACGTGCTGCTCAAAAGAAATCTTCACGCCCTTGTACTCTTACGGATTTATGGAGAAGCCTGCAGGCCTCGTGGTGTCAATTCCCTCCAGCATTAGTCGAGTCCACGCCACGTCATATTGTGGTACCTCTACGTGCTCGCGGGGGCCCGACACGATATGAGGCAGGCGTACCAGTTTCGTTGGCTCTTCAGGTACACTACGTGATCAAAAGTATCCGGACACCTGGCTGAAAACGTCCGCCAAGTTCATGGCGCCCTTCATCGGTACTGAAGGAGATCAATATAGTGCTGGCCGACCCTTAGCCTTGATGACAGTTTCCACTCGTGCAGGCATACTTTCAATCATGTGCTAGAAGGTTTCTTGGGGAAAGGCAGCCCATTTTTGACCGAGTGCTGCACTGAGAAGAGGTATGTCGGCATGTGACGTTGGACACCGAGTCGGCGTTCAAAAACATCCCAAAGGTATTCTCTAAGATTCAGGTCAGAACTCTGCTCAGGCCAGTCCATTACAGGAATGCTATTGTCATATAACTACTCTGCCACAACAATGCATTATGAACATCTGCTCGGTCGTGATGAAAGGTGAAACCGCCATCCCTCAATTGTTCTTCAACAGTAGGAAAGAAGAAGGTACTTAAAACATCAATGTAGGCTTGTTCTGTGAAAGTGCCACGCAGAAGAACAATGAATGCAAGTCCCCTCCATGAAAACACGACCACACTATAACACCACCGCCTCCGAATTTTGCTTATACGGATACGGTGTCTCTTGTTTCGGACATGTCAGAAAGAACAGACACCATTGATGACCTGCAGCTGCCTAGAACTAAATTAGAATTATATTAATACCTTCAGCTGTTGATGGGTGTTGATATATATCAATGGGGACAGGTGAAAATGTGTGCCCCGACCGGGACTTGAACCCGGGATGTTCTGCTTACATGGCAGACGCTCCATCCATCTGAGCCACCGAGGGCAGATAGTGCGACTGCAGAGACTATCTCGCCCACGCCTCCCGTGAGATCCACATTCCCACTTTGTATGTCCTCGCATTACATTCGTAGTGTCCCAGTCCAACACACTGATTACTCGTGGAAGACATTCTTTCCACGTCTCGTAAGAGTTCGGGGAATATGTGTGCATCCGCACAGAAGAAGAAGGTCATGAGAGTGTTGGGGTGGGACACTACGAATGTAGTGTGTGGACATACAACGTGGGAATGTGGGTCTCACGGGAGGCTTGCGCGAGATAGTCCCTGAAGTCGCACTGTGATCTGTGTCCTCGGTGGCTCAAATGGTTCTAATGGTTCTGAGTTCTATGGGTCTTAACTGCTGAGGTCGTCAGTCCCCTAAAACTTAGAACTACTTAAACGTAACTAAACTAAGGACATTACACACATCCGTGCCCGAGGCAGGATTCGAACTTGCGACCGTAGCGGTCACGCGGTTCCACACAATAGCGCCTAGAACCGCTCGGCCACTCCGGCCGGCTCGGTGGCTCAGATGGAGAGAGCATCTGCCATGTAAGCGGAAGATCCCAGATTCGAGTCCCCGTTGTTATATAACAACGCCCGTCAGCGGCTGAAGGTATTAATATAATTCTAATTTCGTCCGAACTTAGCTGTTGGCACTACACTCTTTGGCAGATTACGTTCACCGGGCGTACGCCATACCCACCCCCTGCCATCGGATCACCACATTGTGTATTCGTCACTCCACACAACGTTTTTCCACCTTTCAATTGTCCAAAGTTTACGCTCCTTACACCAAGCGAAGCATCGTTTGGCATTTACCGGCGGGAAGTGTTCTCATCTCCCGCCTAGTTTTCATAGTAGTTGCAGTGGATCCTGATGCCGTTTGGAATTCCTGCGTGATTGTCTGGATAGATGGCTGTCTATTACACATCACGACCCTCTTCAACTGTCGGCGGTCTCTGTTATCAATAAAAAAACCTAAACAACCTACTTACAAGAACTATTAAATGTCATGATCAAGTCGTGATGAGAGGTGGAATACTTAAAGGAATCTGGCTTGAGGCTATGACACAAGGCTTGGTTCGTTATGATATTCACTTAGCTTGATTTGTCAAATACTTGCTATGTGCACTTATGAAAGAGATAGAGTTCGTTGCTACATGTCTTTTGAAATAACGAATATGCTTGTCTCTCTTCGTTTAGTTTCGCAGTCTCCTTTCTGCTGAGTGTCTGTCATAGCTCGACACTGTGCTGTAATATGTCGTCGACATGAGCCACTGGCGACATACTGGCTCCCTTCCTACTTCTGCCTCTGTTTCTGGAAATGACTTGACTTTGCCTGTGGCAATGTGATTGAGTTTTAATAATTTTTTTCAATTTCTACCCCTTTACTATTTATAACCTGACCAGACTTTGGCGTATTAGGGTCTGTACTTTGTCCTTTTTAAGGATAATAACATCACTTTTCCTCATGACTTCGGATTTCTTCCCTGCAGCAAGCAATCGATGAATCAGGAATCAGCATGGGTTTTCGAAAAAGATGATCGTGTGAAACCCAGCTCGCGCTATTCGTCCACGAGACTCCGAGGGACATAGACACGGGTTTCCAGGTACATGCCGTGTTTCTTGACTTCCGCAAGACGTTTGATACAGTTCCCCACAGTCGTTTAATGAACAAAGTAAGAGCATATGGACTATCAGACCAATTGTGTGATTGTATTGAAGAGTTCCTAGATAACAGAACGCAGTATGTCATTTCCAATGGAGAGAAGTCTTCCGATGTAAGTGTGATTTCAGGTGTGCCTCAGGGGAGTGTCGTAGGACCGTTGCTATTCACAATATACATAAATGACCTTGTGGATAACATCGGAAGTTCACTGATGATGCTGTAGTATATCGAGACGTTATAACAATGGAAAACTGTACTGAAATGCAGGAGGATCTGCAACGAATTGACGCATGGTGCAGGGAATGGGAATTGAATCTCAATGTACACAAGTGTAATGTCGTGCGAATACATAGAAAGAAAGATCCTTTATCATCTAACTAAAATATAGCAGGTCAGCAACTGGAAGCAGTTAATTCCATAAATTATCTGGGAGTAGGCATTAGGAGTGATTTAAAATGGAATGATCTTATATCGTTGATCGTCGGTAAAGCAGATGCCAGACTGAGATTCATTGGAAGAATCCTAAGGAAATGCAATCCGAAAACAAAGGAAGTAGGTTACTGTACACTTGTCCGTCCAGTGCTTGAATATTGCTCACCAGTGTGGGATCCGTACCAGATGGGGTTGATAGGAGAGATAGAGAAGATCTAACGGAGAACAGCGCGCTTCGTTAGAGGATCATTTAGCATTCGCGAAAACGTTACGGAGATGATAGATAAACTCCAGTGGAAGGCTCTGCAGGAGAGACGCTCGGTACGGGCTTTTGTTGAAGTTTCGAGAACATACCTTCACCGAGGAGTCAAGCAACATATTGTTCCCTCCTATGTATATCTCGCGAAGAGACCATGCGGATAAAATCAGAGAGATTAGGGCCCACACAGAGGCATACCGAAAATCTTTCTTTCCACGAACAAAATGAGACTGGAATAGAAGGCAGAACCGATAGAGGTACTGAAAGTACCCTCCACCAGACACCGTCAGCTGGATTGCGGAGTATGGATGTAGATGTAGATGTAGATTTAGACCAGACTTTCCAAAAATGGCGTTATGTTGCAACGTTTGAAATATCTCGACCAATATACAATACCAATAACCATCGTACTTTTTTCTTTATTTTGTTATTTCTTTCCTACTGTCTGATAGCTAATCTGCTAATATTTGCCCGTGCGAACTTACGTTCTACAACTAAGGAATACACCGTATACCACTTCTGAAACATTGTCACTTTTCTACCGAGAGTACAACCACTTGAGCGGCGGTAAGACCCCGCAGAAGAGGCAATCCCCGCAAGACGACAAGCACCGTTATCGCTTAACTCGCTCGGAGAGCTGGAGGACAATTTTAAACAAGGGCTGCAGTAAAGCGCGACAGGATGACGTTTACGAGGGTGGCGTTAGCGCAGGTCGCGCGGCACCACGCCGCCCTGCCCGCCGGGGATTCCCCGGGCAGCAACAAGCCGCGGATAAGCCGGCCATAACCCTTCCGGCACGCCGCAGCCGGCTACTGGTTGCCAGCTGCTGGCCTCAACAATGCGTCCCTCCTTCCGGCGCGGTTGCTCCTCTTCATCCCACACCACACCACCCCCACCATTCCGTCCTCGCAGGTGAATTCCATTTGCAGCGGAATAGGAACATATCTCTTTTACGATACATAAAGCAAAACGGAATGACACCGCCGCGGGCATTACGCCGTTATGGAGCTCCTTAATGGCGACATCTGCCGTCCCGTACCGCGCTTTTCCTTTTCTCCAAGACTGCGTACGTGGCAGCAGCCGAAACTGCTCGTACCGGGCTGTAACTGCCCTAGGGGCAGGCATGTCGCCGCAGTTACGGAGAGCCGCAACGTGGCCAACACTTCGTACAGGGGCAAGTATCTTGGCGGAATAATTTCTGTTGTATTCGAGTTACAAGTGACCGTAGCACCAGTCACTATATCAGCAACAGCTCAGAATATTTAGAACGCAGGTGCTAGCGGAAAAATCGGGATAATAAAAACGTAAATAAATAAATAACGTCTATGGAGATCTCGATCGAACTCTGAGATGCACCGTTTTATTCGAGGAGGTGATATAGCGAGATCAGCAAACAGTTGGGTAACTGACTGTGATGGACACCTTATCAAGGAAGCTGTAAGAACGAAATCAAAGGTTTATTAATCAAGTACCAAATGATCATTAAAGTGGTGCTTAGACGAAGTGGAAGAGGATTTTATGGTATGGCGGAGAACCGCACTTGAAGAGGCAGAATGGAGTAATGTTGCTCAAAAGGCTAACAGGGTGTTTCTATGCTTAGTACCAATAACAAGTACATTGCTCATTTGATGTACAGATATGACCAGGGGAAAGGAAGATGACGGCTTGTCGTCCTGACGGCGGCAAATTTGTTAGAGACGAAGCTCAAGCTCGGACTGAGGAACGACGTCAAGAAAACGGCCGTGTTCTTTCTCAAAGGTACAATCTGCTTTAAGAGATTTCGGAAATCAAGGACGGCTAATTCAACCACCTTTCTCGTGAATGCGAATCCAGAGACTAACCACAGCGCCAATTCGTTCGTTTAGTGTGACCATAGGCCATTTTGCAAGAATGATATTTGCTGTATGGAAAGCCAGGTTGTTCCTTTCCAGTACAAATAAGCCTACGTTGTTCGAGTACAACATCACATGTAAGCGTACCGTAGCTATTGGTTAAAATTTTTGTCTTTGTTAGGCGGAAATCATTCGTATCGCTGACAATGCGAAGTTTTGGGTTTGAAGGCATGCGCGTTTTCACTTGATTAGTAATCGTTGAACTCTAATTTTGAAGAACAGATTTATGTGGAATATCTAATGAATATCAAATGTGAAGTTACTGTCGGTAGTACTAAGGAGGAGAAACGATCATGCGAAGAATATTAACTGGAAGTAGTTGTTAATGCAGTCATGATCGAGTTTACAATGGAAAGCAGTGATCGACCTATATGACATTTTACCTAAATTTTAATGCTTTTGATGAGGAATGTTCCAGAATGACACTAACCTAAGTTAACATAATAATGTGAAAGAAGTAACGAAAGCAAATGAGAGAAGATGCTCTTAGCGTTGAAATTTTTTCTTAATAACCAGTGATTGTAACTATAAGTATCGTTCATTGGAATTACTGAATATAAACAATGTAAATTATATTATCTGTTAAACTGACAGGAAAATGAAATAAGTTACATTTAAATCGAACATTAACATGGGATGGGTACTAGACATATAGGTTGGTTGGTTGGTTGGTTTGGGGAAGGAGACCAGACAGCGAGGTCATCGGTCTCATCGGATTGGGGAAGGATGGGGAAGGAAGTCGGCCGTGCCCTTTGAAAGGAACCATCCCGGCATTTGACTGGAGCGATTTAGGGAAATAACGGAAAACCTAAATCAGGATGGCCGGACGCGGGAGTGAACCGTCGTCCTCCCGAATTCGAGTCCAGTGTCTAACCACTGCGCCACCTCGCTCGGTGTCTAGACATATAGTCACAGCTCTTAACCAGTGTGTAGTTTCTCTCTCTCTCCTCATCCTCCCCCCCCCCCCCTCTCTTTCTCATATACACACACACACACAGAGACAGACAGACAGACAGATACACACACACACACACACACACACACACACACACACAAGCAACACCAACAACAACGCCCAGTAATTTCCGATTGCGTATAGTCAAATTAGTGAGCACTAATGACAGAGGAGTATAGGATGCAGTGGACGTTGAAGCTTAAACACTATTTTACGGGACGAAAGTCTTGCAGTCTATATGAGCATGATACTTTACATAGGTGAAATGCAATAAAATGTAGGGCACTATTTCCGGAAAATAAGGACTAATTTGGTATGTACCATGCTACAGAAAAGGAACGAATTTAAATATAACGCTGAAGATAGACTTTTCCTCTATTTCGTGGATTAGTCCAGAAACTGAAGAACCAGGTTTTAATAAATAAATGGAAATGATCGTTTGGCGTCATTGGCAGGGAGGCCCCTTACGGGGCAGGTTCGGCCGCCTTGGTGCAGGTCTTATTACATTCGACGCCACATTGGGCGACCTGCTCACCGGATGGGGATGAAATGATGATGAAGACAACAAAACACCCAGTCGCTGAGCGGAGAAAATCCTCGACCCAGCCGGGAATCGAACCTGGTCCCCTTAGGGCGACCGTCCGTCAGGCTGACCATTTGTTTTTTTAATTTTTAATATCATTTTGCTCGTTTTCGTTCGTTGCATCTGCTCGTGGTGGACGTCGCAAGACACCTGTTTTAGTTCGTCGTTGATTCATTAACTTAGTTTTTTTATTACAGAGGACAGCTAACCCTCTGACCGAACACGATGAGTTACCGTGCCGGCACCGTTCAGCTATCGGCGCGGGCAATCAATAAATAGTAGTAGAGTAAGGCTCCCTTCTCGTGATTTTCTACCAAAGAAAAAGATGATTCCAAAACTTCGGGCTGATGTTTCACTAAAAAGTAATACACTCTCGTTTCATGAAAGGCTTTGAGAAGCGATGATTGACAAACTTCAGTGCTACTGTCATCTCACATTTAAAATCTCATTACATTAACAATGAGAAGCAGATTAATCTAACAACGTAATAAATATTGTGCAGCATAGCTATGACCAAAGTTTTTGAGTGAATTGTACTCGCAGTGAAGTTCAGGCATATTTGATGGAACCCTTATTCCTTTGAACAATTTTCAACCTATACTGTCCCGTCATATTGTTGAATTTATTAACTGTAGTGCTGAAAGTTAGTCTCGTCTTCTTCCAATACTTTTCCATAGATTTTTCATCGCTCTCACTACTTCCAGCACCAAACTACTTAGTAATTAACACGTTTATTTAAAATCTTGAATTCTTGGTACTCTGCAGCTTTAAGATATTTACTCAATGCAGTCTTCTATACACCGGGAACTGAACTTGAAATGTTTGTTAGCCAAAACGGTATTCGGGGGTAAAGCGCATTGACAGTGGCATCTGATAGAGAGTAACAAACAGTTCTATGCATAATAATTTCTACAAGATGACAACTGTAGATACAATAACTGAAACATAAGTCTACTTACATTACATACTACTATAGCAAGGACATGTGTGTCTGTTATAAATTCTTTATAATGTTCGGCTTAAAGTTCATCTACAAAGCAAACATCTAAGCAGATACCAAGCAACAAATTGCAATAATGTCTATATCAATATGACAGGATAGAAATCCGTCCGATCTTATAGCACAGGTTGTCGTGTGTGCTACTGCTGGTGCCAGGCAGGGATAGTCCTTGATCATGTCTGACGTAACTGTCATATGGTGTAAATATGAACTTGATAGGTCTATGAGTGTTGTATTACTTTTGTTCTGTTATTTTGGACATCATATTTATATGCTTTTCCGACATGATTCATAAATGTAAAATATCATGTTCACGCAATTGGTGTATAAGGGTAGAATATACAAAGGGTGTAAAGAAACTTCCTGGCACATTAAAACTGTGTGCCCGACCGAGACTCGAACTCGGGAGCTTTTCCTTTCGCGGGCAAGTGCTCTACCAACTGAGCTACCCAAGCACGACTCACGCACCGTCCTCACAGATTTACTTCTGCCAGTATCTCGTCTCCTACCTTCCAAACTTTAGAGAAGCTCTCCTGCGAACCATGCAGGACTAGCACTCCTGAAAGAAAGGATATTGCGGAGATATGGCTCAGCCACAGCCTGGGGGATGTTTCCAGAATGAGATTTTCACTCTGCAGCGGAGTGTGCGCTGATGTGAAACTTCCTGGCAGATTAAACCAGTTTTAATCTGCCAGGAAGTTTCATATCAGCGCACACTCCACTGCAGAGTGAAAATCTCATTCTGAAAAGGTGTAAAGTTGCAACGTAATACACTGTACCATATCAAATTAGAAATTTTACATGCACGATACCAAGAGACCCCAAACATAACCTATTGAGTTGAAGCACTACTGAAATGTTGTACTTAACTCTTATTCTGTATATCTGATTGCTCATTAAGTACATTGTTTGGGTGTTTGGGTGTTTTAGATTGTTTAACAATCTAATTTTGACTGCTTTGTGGGGAATGGTGGTGTTTTTGTTAATGTCATTAGACGAATTCTTATAGTCTCTTAACATGTAGCAAATGTGATAAACTTTATGTTGTACAAACAAGGAGAAATTTCAGAACAAAATTTAGAAAACATGTTAACGCTAGTGTAGGAAATCCCTCAGCATTCAGTACTCATTTAAGAGAATACAAAAATTCTGCTAATATTAACAAAAACTTCTTTATAAAAAGGCACATAATTAAATATTCAAAAGCAAGTTTAAACCTATGCTCATATGACGAAACACCCAAACAACATACTTAATGGGCCAGCATAGTTATAGAATAAGACTTGAATATAAAATGTTGACATTGTTTTAAACTAATAGGTCGTGATTGAGGTCTCTCCACATCATGCATGTAAAATTCTCTAATTCCACGTAATATGTGAGATTATTTTGCAGTTTCAAGCTCTTTGTATATTCTGTATATGTTGTATGCCAGTTTTAGAAACATGGTATTTTACATTTATGAATGTATGTTAGAGATGCATATAAACAGGATGGTAGACAACAAAAGTCGCGCGGAGAATCCGGGCGGTTTGAGGTGCCATGTCAAGGATTGCGCGGGTCCTCCCACCGGAGGTTCGAGTCCTCCCTCGGGCATAGGTGTGCGTGTATTGTTCTTAGCATAAGTTAGTTTAAAGTAGTGCGTAAGTCTAGGGACCTATGACCTCTGCAGTTTGATCCCTTAGGAATACGCACAAATTTGAACACAGACAACAAAAGGCAGGTAAAATAACACTCTTTGATCTGTCATAGTTATGTTTACACTTTATGACAGCTATGTTAGATATTATCAAGAAATGTCACTGCCTAAGATTTGACAGCAGTAATTTGTATGACAACTTGTGTGTTATGAAATAGAACAGATTTCATATGCAGTCGTATTAACACAGATATCGTTGTAATTGGGTACTAGGTATCCTCATGCTTGTTTGTTTTCTAGTTGCAGATCGAGCTGAACATCACACAAAATTTATACCTGACAAGCATCTTGTGGGTATAGAGGTACATAATGTGTGTAGACGTACGTTTCAGCTATTATATAAACAGCTGTCGTATTGTAGAAATTAATGAACATAAAATAATTTCTTCCTCTGTTTCAGATGCCACTGAAAATGTGTTTTGCACCCTTATACTGGGTTAGCTGATAAAAATTTCAAGACGTCAACATGGTTTTTACAAAACGTGCTTTAATAAATCTGCATTTTATTTTTCGACAACTTAGTGTAGCAACCAGTTTCAGTATTCGTAGTTTCTTCATCTCCGTTGGTCAGCGACTATTTCTGTTTTCCGTACAAGCGGTACTCATTTAATTTTAAACATCAAGTCGAGAAAGACTTAAAAGCGATTATGTTAGCTGCTGACGATGTCTGCCACACACTTTCAATGCGACGCGTTTTTCACTAAAATGGATGAGTGGTCGTGTACCTTGATTGCATAAATCTGCACTTTGGCTGTTCAAGGAACACCCCTTCTCAGCAGTCACCTGGTTATCATTCCGGAAATGCCTGCCACAAACTGGTTTGTTCAAAGAAAGAGGAAGCAGTCACCACTTGCCGCAAAACGATAATACGGGGTTGAAACAACATTTGATAGGCTAAGAAGGCAGCGTGTGGGACGGTGCAGAATCAGCAGAGCACAAATAAGCTCTAGACAGCTTGCCGCAGCGATTCGTCTTGACAACGGTAACCTCATCAGGAGATTTCAGTAGCTTGACAATGTGGCGGTTGGTCTCTTTGCAACATTATCTTTTAGTAGCCCTCCATGATAGCCCCACAAATAAAGCGTCACCTTAACCGATAGTGGTTGGCTGTTCGCCTTTTGCGGCGGTGGTGAACCCTTGTCTTTCCACTATTCGCTTGGTCATTTGTCTCAACATTAGACCAAATTACCAAAGAAGTAATCTGGGTTGGCCTGACACAGCTGCACCATTTTCTACAAATGTTAACAGGCACTGGCGGCGAACTTTGTCAAGTTCAACATGCCGTGCATCATGTTGATATTGTCACTTGTTCCATTGTAGCCTCGATCCTGATACGTAAGGGTCTCCTCTTCCATTCCTGGTTGTTCACAGATAGATGGTCTGCCACTCAGTTCTTAATCACTGAGACTTATTCGATCACAC
Organism: Schistocerca gregaria; assembly: GCF_023897955.1. Lineage (NCBI taxonomy): Eukaryota > Metazoa > Arthropoda > Insecta > Orthoptera > Acrididae > Schistocerca > Schistocerca gregaria. Next base: position 329,804,652 of record NC_064920.1, read on the forward strand.
ATAGAAACGTGTGTGTCAGCTCTGAACTGCGTCGTGTCATGATGCATTGACACCCTCCATTCCACCAGTTCAGCGTTTCGCCCCTTCATATGCAGAAGTCGAAATACTAAATGATACTGCAAACTACTTATACGCTGTGCCTTTTAGTATTGGCTCCTCTGTCGGCGTGATACACTCCTTTAACTCGGATTCTAATGTGAAACCTCCCTGCAGACAAAAAAAAAAAAAAAAAAAAAAAAAAAAAAAAAAAAAAAAAAAAAAAAAAAAAACTAGCTTTATTCTTTTCGAGCTGATAAAAAATTTTTATGACCAGCCATTGTATAGTGCCATACTCCGCACATGAAGCATAAAAATTATTCTGAGTACAAAGTAAACATTTTGTACCACATCAACCTTCAGCTGGCATGGTTTGGTGGTAACCATCCACGATCATCGGCCATCAGTTGGCTGCTCTTGGATAAATCTCGCGTGATCGGCTTGCCTCTTCCACTTCAGGAACATCTTTCTTCGGTTTACTGACTCTGACTCCATTTCTCACTATTGCCGTATGCAACCTAGCGTTGCTACTTCTCTGTATAAACAGTATTATTCTCAGAAAGCCATATGGAACTTCTAGGTCATTTACATATATTGTAAAGAGTAATGACGCTATAACACAAAATTGCGTTTACATCTGAAGATCTCTCGCTTGAGAATGACGTTCTTTGTTCTGTTTGCTAGAAACTCTTCAGTCCAATAACACATTTGGTATGATGGTCTGCTCGTATTTTGTTCATTAGGCGGCAGAGAGGAACTGTACCAAACGCCTTCTGTAAGTCAAGGAACGATCATTGTCTTCGGAACCCATATTGATTCCTATAGAGAACATTTACCGTTTCTAGAAATATCATAAAACACATTCAAAAATTTTACAACAGACCGACGTCAGAGATATTGACCTATACTTGTGTGTGTCCGTTCCAAGACCTCTTTTGGAAAAGGGAATGAGCTATACCTTTTTCCAATCATTATGAAATACTTTTCTTAGAATCGAATTTGTTTCGCATCAGTTCCAGAAGCCGTTCCTCTTTTGAACGATTTCAGTTGCTTTTCTATCCCTTAGTAACTTATTTTGATATCCGCAGTTTTGTTGTTTGTGCAACGATTTAACGGAGAAACTAGAGTAGTGCGATCATTTCCTGTGAAACAGTTTTGTAAAAAGATGTTCAGTACTTCGTCCATGTATGTGTCATCCTCCGTTTCATGCATCCTCTCCCTCCCCCCCCCCCCCCCCTGCTCCATTTCTCATTCCTTCAAATCGTATCAGAATTATCAGAATTTAACAAACTGAGCATGAACACATAGCTCCTTTTTGTAAAAGCCAACTTTTCGATTGTTTATGCAACTAAAGAAATGAAGATTAAAATTATTGATAAACTGTGACGACAGAAGGCTTGTACATGCTTCTAATAGGCTGCTGCTTATTTATAGTGTGCCGAAGATGACCAGTGATGATTCTATACGATCAATTGTATTTACTATTAGTCACAAAAATGTAATTGTCACAAAGTTAAATACAACATTTAAGTTGCGGCTGTTGCTGGTGAGTTTCTGCATGCTTCTGCATTATGGAACTTACTGCTGCTATTTTTTGTTGCGGTCACTTTGGATGAGTATTTTCGTTCCCATGTCGATATCACACACAATAAATTCTTTCATTTTTCTGTTTTCTGATTGAAACGTAACTTTTATTTTGTGAATGGTTTAGAATCTTGTGTATATGTGGGCTGGCGTATCCGCTCAACCCATCGGTGTCCATGCCCGAACTGTACACATACGCCCTCTCTTAGGTACTAGCATGTGAGTGGGATTCGTATAAATCGTAATTTAAGATCTTATTCCTCAGTGAAACCTATTTTCTGTTAGTTCGGTGCTTGTTTTTTATTTGAAACTAATAGCTGGCAAATATATCATGGTGTGAGTTGGATATGTAGAAATCGTAATTTAAGATCCTATTCCTCAGTGAAACCAATTTTCTGTTAGTTCGGTGTTTGTTTTTTGTTTGAAATTAATACCTGGCAAATATATCATGTTACATATTATCATCTTTTCCCTATAGTATGGTTGAATACCTATCACGTGTAGTTGTTTGTCCGAAGAAATATATTTCTTGAATACGGTAAAATTCCAAGAAATCTTGTTTCAACGTAACTGCTTTGTTCTGGGGTTTCTTTAGTTTCCTTTCACTTCGTGCTTCAGTATGCTAATGTCCTGCAGCAGGCAATGCTACGCTCTTCTGGTCTACCGTGTCATTCTCTTCAAATATTAAGCCTTTTTTGAAGCGATACTGATTTTTTAATATTACTTGATTTTCATCAGTGAAAGTCAAGACGTCAGACAATAAAGCTGGCATCAACAAGGAGCAGCATAATCATCAGTCTCTTCAGATCGCCTCTTATAAAATGTTCGAACTGTTGCCTCCTATAAGTACTCAGGGAAATTACTGTATTTGCATATCTAAACAATGCTCATAGATTTTACGAATTATACAAACAACAACCTTGTAAATGGTACGGAAGGTTCCTATAGTGAAGATTCCATTTGCACTAAAGATTCTTAGTGGCAACGGGCTTCGTGTATTTCACATTTTGAGCAGACTATTTTTTATAGCTCGTTACGAGGAACTACACTATATGTAGTGATTGGTGGGCAATGGACGGAGAACCAGTGGACGTTGCCACAGGAGCACTGAGAAGCGCGGAACTCGAAAAAGGCAGGGAAGGCAAACCCAGTGCGAGGCGTCCTGACAGAACGGCGAGGAATAAAACGGGCTGAGAGCCTGGCGGGCCCCGGCGGCAGCGGGAGCGGCAGCGGCGTGTCGTAACGGCCCGCCATGTGCAGCACGTCAGCGCTTTACTGTGCTGCCCGGGTCATCTCATGAAAACAACTCGCGGCAGGGCGCGCCCTATACGTCAGGGCTCGTTCAGCTCCAGGAACGACGAAGGACGACAGAGAGCTGTGTAGAATCGTTGCCACCACGGTACGTATTTCTGAACTGTATGAAATTAAATAAAGAATTATGTTTGCATGACCGACTCGTGTAAGATACAAAGCGTTTTCACCACATCTTCAGGTGTTCTGCATCTACGGATACACGATTGCCCTTTTTTTGTTACGCCGATCTGCATCTCAGACCATCTACACCCAATGTCCGCATATATTTAGTGAATACTTGATACTACGAGACTGAAATAAATAGTTTCCTGATACCTGATGATAAAGTGTTGATCGAAACTGGGTGTCAGTGAAGGCTTATTCCATCAGCAGCTCTTGGTACTTCTGAAATACGATTATTTTATTCAGACCTTTCGTTTTGCTTTCGTACTTTATCCCGTTACATATAAGGTGACTTTCGCTTTTTCAATACCTCGCTCACTACCGAAGCTAAAATTACTAGACTTACAGTCTATGGAGCGGCAGTTTATTTCTGAACGGAACATCCACCTTCCAATTGAGATATAAAGCATTGTTTTTTTCTTTTTCTATTTTTTAGTTTTCAAGTGTCAGATTACTGCTTATTTTCATCCAAACAAAAGTGCGAGAAGTCCTGAACTGATTGGATAATACTGTTTTTCATTTTCTAATGTTTCCTTTTCAGCATTCATCATTATTATTTTGAAACAATAATTTTTCACACTTGCTTCATCAGCTTCTTACATTCATTCTGAAAGTTGTTCTCCTCTCCAAGCAAACAAAACTGCGTTATTTAGAAAACGAAGGCATCTGAAATGTTCCGCTGACACTTACGTCTCTTGCGTTCCAGTTAAAAGATTTTGAAGAACCTCACCCAAGGTTCTTGCGAAATGTAATTAATTGGCTATATAATTTATCTAAAACCACGCAGATTTTCTTTCTGAATGTGATGTAACTGAAGAGCACATTGCAAGTCATCCCAGACATTCTCAATAATGTTCATGTCTGGTTAGTTTGGTGGCTAGAGGGAGTGTTTAAATTCAGATGGGTGTTCCTGGAGCCACTCTGTACCAATACTGGACGTGCACAATGGACATGAATGGATGTGGCCGATCAGACACGATGCTGACCTGTCAGAGTCGTATCTAGATATATGAGGGGCCCCAAGTCACTCCAGCTACACATGTCCCACACCATCATAGAGCCTCCACCACCTTGAATAGTCCGCTGCTGACATGCATTGTTTATGGATTCATGAGGTTGTCCCCATACGCGTACACCTTCATCCGCTCGATACAATTTGAAACGAGTCTCGTCCGACCAGGAAACATATTTCCAGTCATCAACAGTCCAGTGGCGGTGTTGATGGGTCCAGGCGAGGCGTAAAGCTTTGTGTCGTGTAGTCATCAAGGATACACGAGTGAGCCTTCGGCTCCAAAAGACCATAACGATGATGTTTCATTGAATCCTTCAGATGTTAACACTTGTTGATGGCTGGTCATTACAATCTGCAGCAATTTGTGGAAGGGTTGCAGTTCTCTCACATACAGCGTTTCTCTTCAGTCGTCATGGTCCCGTTCTTGCAGGATCTATTTCAGGCCACACTGACGTCGGAGATCTTATGTTTTAGTGGGTTCCTAATATTCACGATGCACTCGAGAAATGGTCATACGGGAAAATCCCCACTTCATCGATACCTCGGAGATGCTGTGTCCTATCGTTCGTACCCAGACTATAACACACGTTCAGACTCATTTAAACTTTGTTAACCTGCCATTGTCGCAGCAGTAACTGATCGTTATTGCCCGAGACACTCGTTGTCTTATATAGGCGTTGCCAGCCACAGCGCCGTATTTTGCCAGTTTACATATCTCTGTATTTGAATACGCATTCCTATACCAGTTTCTATGGCGCTTCAGTGTATATACTTAAATGACGAGAAGTAACGCAAATTGCGTTTCTGTGAGTGATTTATGCGTGCCATTTTGTTGACGTGGTGGAATGGTATCTGTAGTTTCAATATATGCGCCATTTTTACTCATAATGCAATTGTGGTGTCATCTGTGCTTTAGAGGAGAGTAAATGTAAACGTGGCTAGGGCCTCCCGTCGCGTAGACCGTTCGCCTGGTGCAAGTCTTTCGAGTTGACACCACTTCGGCGACTTCCGTGTCGATGGGGATGACATGATGATGATAAGGGCAACACAACACCCAGTCCCTGAGCGGAGAAAATCTCCGATTCAGCCGGGTATCGATTCCGGCCGTTAGGTATGACATTCCTTCGCGCTGACCACTTAGCTACCAGGGCGGGTGGAGGAGCGTAGCTAATTCTGAATAATAGGTGACATAACACCACTTTTCCGAGTGATTAAGAACAATATGGGACTATGAGGTTGGAATACACACTGATTAACAGAAACATTATGACCACTGTCCATCGCCTGATTTAATTGTCACCTGGTTCCTTTACTGGAACGTAAACCGGTAAGGAATGTTTATAAGAGGAGCAGAGAAGAAGTGAGAATCAAGCGATTTTGACACAGGGCGGATTATGACGACCTGGGAATGGGCGCGTCACAAACGGTATAACCGGTCGGTTTGTCACGTGCTACTGTTGTGGGCAGATAAGGAAAGTGGTTGAAGGACAGTGAAAGCATGGTTAGGTGCCACGGCGTCGAACGTCGGCGCTTCATCACGGAACATGGAGGTTGGCAGCTTTTCTGCCCTGTAAAGCAGGATAGGCGGTGGTCCTGGGCATATCTGATGGTAGAGTGCAACGCCGGTGCACGAACACGTTTTTCAGATCTCGCCGCTCAAAACACTTTGTCAGACATGGCGCTCCTCAGCAGACGACACCCACATGCTTCCATGTTGCTCCAAGGACAATGTCAATTATTTTTTCAGTGGGATGAGTACGGGAACATCGAGGCTGGACCGTCTACCAATGGAAACATGTTTGCTTATCGGTTGACTCACGTTTCTTGTTACATCAAGCAGTTGGTAGCACCCAGGTACGCCATCAGCCTGGCTCGAAACACACACACAACGACCGCACGTCGGTGGGCAGTGTTATGCCTTGGGGAACGTTCGCCTGAGTCTCTGCGGGATCTGTGGAAGTAACAGCAGGTACCGTTATAGCTGTGGACTACGTGGATATTACTGAAAAGCACCAGCATGCCTCCATGCTTGATGTATTTTCCGACTGCAGTGTTTTCCATCTGGACAAATGTCCATGTCAGAAGTCCAGAATCGAGCTACAGTGGTTTGGAAAACACGATAATGAACTCTCGTTTATGTCGCCCGCCAAATTCGCTTGCTATGAGTCCAATGGAACACATCTGAGATGATATCGCACGACAGCTCAATCCCGCACACCAGCGGCCATAAATTTTGGGAATTACGTGATCTGCGCGTATACACCAGGTGCGACATATCTCCTACCAAGAACTCGTAGAAATCATGGCACATGAAATCGCTGCAAATGTGGACCTACATCCGCTAGCAAGAGAAACCGTTGCTCAGAATGATGTCACATTTGTACAGATTACTGATGTACGGATAAACATCTTGGGGAAAAAATTACCGGCAGTTTTACCAACAGATAACGCTGTAAATGTCTTAACGTAAGTGGGGTCGGCTACAAAAGACAGATGAATCGCTAGACGACGACTTGGCTATAGTTTGAGGTGCACATTACACCAACCGTACTGTTCAGTGCCTATGACTGCGCAAGTTCGGCAGTCAACAGTTGTGGCACTGTTGATTAGATAAGCCCATGCACCACGGCAAGGTAGTACCAATCTGATAGGAAAAATTTTTGATTGGAGCACTGAACGTAACATCTTTCAGATCACAGCCAAAAGTCACATTGACTGAGGTTAAGTGTATGGTCAGGCTGCACAGAAATGTCGGCTGATGATTATAGCTTTTCCGAAACACCTCTGCAACAGTCGCTTCACTGGCTGGGCAACGTGTGCGGGAGCATATCGCATAAAAATGATCCTGCTTGAATGTCCACGCTATTGAACGACTGGAGTAACGTTGGTGCGCAAAGGACTCTCACAGCTTTTGTCTGTGAAGATACAGATAGCAGGACCGGCAGGTCTCATCTAGCAAAAATACTGGTCCACGACAAACGACACCGTCAACCAGGACCAAAGAGTCAGCTTTGCAGAATGAAGTAGTACCGGTTAATGTTCGTGCGGGTTTTCCCTTGCCCATATTCTGCAATTCTGCGTATAGAAATTTCGTTGGAGGTGGAAATGGGTTTCGTATGTCCACAGAATCTTCCATGACCATTCATTATCCACTTTCATGAGAGTAAGGAATTTCAGAGCGAATATTTGTGTCTCTGGCAGGTCATCAGGAAGCAATTCCTGAAGTTGGGTGATTTTGCACGCATAGCAATGCAGGACGTTTCGTATGATATTATGCACTGTCCTCCCGGCGTGTCCAACGAAGTTCCCCAGGCACTGCATATTTGCACAACATCACTCGTCACCTCCTGCAGTGCTGTTGCTACATCTTCGGTAGACTGATCAACTGCTTTCCTCCCTCTGCCACGTTTCACTTCAAGAGAACATTTTTTTGATGTTGTTATAATTTTTCAACACCCTTAGCACATATCGGATCAATGCCTTGTTTCATACCACTGGGTGACCGGATCTTCTGCAGGGCTACTGGCGCACAGTCACAGTTGTTGTAAAAGAGCTTTACCAACAGCGCGCGATTCTTCATCGACACAATCATGTAGGACGTCTTAGAGGCAAACTGAGGAATAACCATGGGCGTGCATGTGCTGATGAGTAGATTCTGACACCTAGATCGCAATCCAGCTGAATTCGTTAAATTCTTTTTTTATTCCATAATGTTTCCCGCTGCATCAGTAACATGTTGCTCAAATCTGACGACGTTCTGAGTAGTGGTGCTTCTTCTACAGCGTTTTGATACAGAAGCTTTAATTAGACACCCTGTATACGCAATGTGTTATCTTAAATAGGAAATGTTACGTTCTGTTACATTTACGTTATTTCACTATCCTTTGTCTTATCAAACAGGAGCGACTTCTTATCTGGATAGTTAATAGTCTATTTTTGTAATTTATTGCGTGTTTGAGAGCTTACAAGGCACAACCTTTTATTTGAATAACAGTGCAGCGTACAGTACCGCCGTTGTTATCGACACTTGTATCGACCCTCGTATCGTACAGGCTTTTGTTTGTTTGGTTGGAACAGCTCAGTGGCGGTTAGACCATCAGCGAGAGCAGCACCGCTAGTTCCTGCCACTAATAAGGCGAGAACACCGTTCGCTTGTTAGATACTTTTACTGGCTTCAAACAGGAGCGACTGCAGTAATGGATAGGAACTGTGATTGTTGTGTACAGATGCGAGCTGAGCTGGCGAACCTTCGTTCACAGCTCCAAGCTGCTTTGGCTTCCGTCATACAGTTTGAGGCTGGTGACAAGGGGCGTCATTGTGTTGGACTGAATGCGGGGATGTGGGGGACGTCGAACACGTCCCACATATCCTCCCATCGGTCCACTGCTGTGGCCGCCCTGGGTACTGCCTGCACTGAGAATGCCCCCTCACCGGTGGTCGAGTGGGAGATCATTCCAAAGTCTGGCAGGCAGCGATAAACTTTCAGAGGGGCCGATCGTAGGGCCTCCCCGGTTTGTTTGACGAATAGGTTTCGGGCATTATCTGTGGCTGACGATGTCTCTGTATGCAGTCATCTACCTTGTTCCACAGGAATCTTCTCGGCCCGCAAGGTTAGGGCATTCACAGAGGGTGGGTTTGCTGGTAGTTGGGAGCTTCAACGTTAGGAGCGTAATGGGGCCCCTCAGGAACATGGCTGCCAAGATGGGGAAGGAAGCCCGTGTGCACTCCCTGTGCATTCTGGGAGGAGTCATCCTGGATGTGGAAAGGATGCTTCCGGATGCCATGAAGAGTACAGGGGGCAGCCAACTGCAGGTGGTGGCTCATGTTGGTGGGTCATGTCGGTACCAATGACGTGTGTTGCTTTGGATCGGAGCAGATTCTGTCAGGTTTCGGGCGGCTAGCGGAAATGGCAAAGACTGCCAGTCTTTCTTCCGAGATTAAGGCGGAGCTCACCATTTACACCATCGTCGCTAGAACCGACTGTTGTCCTTTGTTGCAGAGCCGAGTGGAGGGTCTGAATCAGAGGCTCAGGCGGTTCTGTGACCGTGTAGGCTGCAAATTCCTTGACGTGCGCCATCGGGTGGTGGGTTTCCGGGTTCCACTTAGTAGGTTAGGAGTCCACTACTCACAGGAGGCGGCTACACGGGTAGCGGGGGCTGTGTGGAAGGGTAGAGGGTCTCAGGAAACCACAGAAGGGATGTCTGTCTAAAAGTGGGCAGGAAAAACACAGTAAGGTAGTTGTAGAAAAGATTGGTATTGTAGTTATAGATCGTCGTAGCTGTGTTGGGAAAGAACCGGAGCCCTAAGAGAAAGCACTGAAGTTCAAATAGTTGTAGGTACAGAGAGCTGGCTAAAGCCAGAAATAAGTTCAGCCGAAATTTTTTCAAACGATCTAACAGTGTTCAGAAAGGATAGATTAAATACAGTTGGTGGTGGAGTATTTATTGTTGTTAGAGGTCGTTTGCCTTGTAGCGAAATTGAAGTAGATAGTTCGTGTGAAATAGATGGGTGGAGGCTGTACCTGACTAAACTATTAATTGGATCTTTTTACCCCCCCCCTCCCCCCGACTCCGATGATATAGTTGCTGAGCAGTTCAAAGAAAACTTGAGTCTCATTTCAAGTAAGTACCCCGCTCATACAATGATAGTCGGTGATGACCTTAATCTACCCTCGATATGCTGGAAAAATTATACGTTTAAAGCCGGCGGCAGGCATAAAACGTGATCCGAAATCGTACTGAATGCTTTCTCAGAAAATTATTCTGAACAATTAGTTCATGAAGAAAATGATTTATTGACACATAGTTTTCACGGATTCAGAAAATATCGTTCTTGTGAAACACAAGAAGTTCAAAAATGTTCAGATGTGTGTGAAATCTTATGGGACTTAACTACTAAGGTCATCTGTCCCTAAGCTTACACACTACTTAACCTAAATTATCCGGAGGACAAACACACACACCCTTGCCCGAGGGAGGACTCGAACGTCCGCCGGAACCAGCCGCTCTCATGAAGTAATAACTGCTGTTGACAGGGGATGTCAAATTGATTCCATACTTTTAGATTTACGGAAGGGTTTCGACAGCGCTCCTCACAAGCTTCTTCTAACCAAACTGCGTGCTTGTGGAGTATCGCCTCAGTTGTGCGACCGGATTCGTGATTTCCTGTCAGAATGATTACAGTTGGTAGTAATAGACGGAAAGTCATCAAGTAAAACAGAAGTCATATCCGGAGTTCCCCCAAGCAATTGTTTTAGGCCCTCTATCGTTCCTGATCTATATTAGCGACATAGGAGATAATCTGAGTAGCCGTCTTCGGTTGTTTACAGATGATCTCATTTATCGTCATGTAAATTCATCAGATGATCAAAACGACTTGTAAAATGATTTAGATAAGATATCTGTATGGTGCGAAAAGTGGCAATTGACCCTGAATAAAGAAAAGTGCGAAGTTATTCACATGAGCACTAAAAGAAATCAGCTAAATTTCGATTACGCGATAGGTCACACAAATCTGAAGGCTGTAAATTCAACTAAATACTTAGGGATTACAATTACAAATAACCTAAATTGGAACGATCACGTAGATAATATTGTGGGTAAAGCAAACCAAAGACTGCGATTCATTGGCAGAACACTTAGAAGGTGCAACAGGTCTACGAAAGAGGCTGCTTACACCATGCTTGTCCGCCCTGTTCTGGAGTATTGCTGTGCAGTGTGGGATCCGCATCAGGTGGGACAGACGGATGACATCAAAAAAGTACAAAGACGGGCAGCTCATTTTCTATTACCGCGAAATAGGCGAGATAGTGTCACAGACATGATACGTGAATTGGAGTGGCAATCATTAAAACAAAGGCGTTTTTTGTTGCGACGGGATCTCCTCATGAAATTTCAGTCACGAATTTTTCTCCTCCGATTGTGAAAATATTCTATTAGTACCCACGAAAAAATAAGAGAAATCAGGGCTCACACAGGAATATTTAAGTACTTGTTTTTCCCGCGTCCCGTTCGAAAGTGGAACGTTAGAGAGACAGCTTGAAGGTGGTTCATTGTGCCAAGCACTTTATTGCGAATAGCAGAGTAATTACGTAGATGTAGACGTATATATATTTCCGTCAACGCTCCCAACATTTTATTTGGTTGTTTGATATTTCGGGTATGTAAAATATGGTGATTTTCCTGAGAAGATGAACAGACATTTCTGGGTCACTTATAGAGAAAATTTTAGACTGGTAATCGGATCAAGTTCTGTGAAAAGAATTTGGGAGTGGTAGATAACAATTCAGAAATCTTGCAAAATCGCACTTTCGAGATGTAATCTCAAGAATTCGGGAAAAAGCTCGTTGGCTTAAAAAAGGCAGTGTCTAGAAAATAAAATAAAAAGAACTCTAGCATGTCGGAAAGGAACTTGTTGATGATGCGATCTTCAAGCAGAGTGGCTGAGAAAATATTTGGAAATGCATAACAGACGTTCAGGCGGCTATTGCGAGAATGGAATATTACCAGGGCAACTTCAGTACGATGATCTTGATAAAAACTAATCAGACAGGATTTGTGCTTAAAAAGCATGAACAAAGAGTTCGAATTAAAAAGAATTTAAGTCTGTGATGTTGCTTTTCGTCCCTATTGTTCAAGCTATACATTGAAGAAACAATGGCGGAAATCAGAGAAAGGTTCGAGAGTGGAATTGAGATTCAAGGTCAAAGATATCAGTAAGATTCTCTTATGACAATGCTAACCTTAGCAAAAGTATAGAAGAACAGCAGAATCTGCTGAGTGGAATAAACGGTTTCAAGAGTACAGAACATGCACTAAGATTAAATCAAAGAAAGACGAAAGTAATGAGGAGTAGCAGAAATGGGAACAGTGAGAAACTAAACATCAAAATTGGTGACCATAAATTAGATCAAGTTAAGGAATTGTGCTACCTACGCAGCAAAATAAGCAAGTAGAACATAAAAAGCAGACTTGCATTGGCAGAGAGGGCACTCCTGGCTAAGAGAATGCTGCTATTAACAGACATAGGCCTTTATTCGAGGACGAAATTTCTGAGAATGTACAGTTGGAGCACAGCACTATATTCTAGTGAAACATGGTTGTGGGGAAACCTGAGCAGAAAAGAATAGAAGCATTTGATATGTGGTGCTACAGGAGAATGTTAAAAGTTAGGTAAGGGATGAGGAAGTTTTTTGCAGAATCAGCAAGGCAAGGAATAAATGGAAAACACTGACAAGAAGAAGGGACAGGATCATAGGACACCTTTTAAGACATCAAGAAACGACTTCCACGGTACTAGAAGGAGCTGTAGAGGCTAAAAAACTCAAAGAAAGAGAGACATGGAATACATCCAACAAATAATTGAGGACGTAGGATGCAGGTGCTTCTCTGAGATGAAGAGTTTGGCACAGAAGGGGAATTCATGGCTGGCCGCATCAAACCAGTCAGAAGATTGATGACTCAAAAAAGTAAATAAATAAATAAAGATGAGACCCGATGTTACCAGCTCCATAGAATACGTACACAGTCTCAATGTAGAGCTTCGTGGATGACATATCGACGGAGATTCAGAGACATGCGACATTTAAGTGCGTAGGCTTCCATGTCCGCAGTCACTTACAGTAAGAGTTTTTTGGTATTGTGTTGCGTCATACTGCAAGGCAACTGCCACTGAATAAAATCGACGTTTTTCCACAATTTCTCGTGCGCGAAGCGTAGAGACTGTTTCTTGCTAGTGTCGTTCAAATTGGAAGTTGTTTTTGTGGTCAGCAGGGTTCATACGGCTGGCAGCCAGCCTACTGCAAGTCCGTAGGTATCTTCTCTATTACTATTGTTACGGTGCTATACCATTTCAGTGGTCTCCCTGCTCGTATGATTCACCGTCACTAGCTGCATGGCAAGTAGATAAGTTTTGCCGAAATTTATTTTCTTGCCGCAGTCTTTTTTGGTGTTCGTCCACTGCTGATATGTTGGGCTTCCCGAGTCTAATGTAGCGCTTGTATTCCCGGAGGCCTGCTGCTACTGCCCTGATGTAGACTTCTCCTCAATCGACATCTAGCATACGCCTACAGTGTTTAGAGCATCTATCGTATTTTGATTGGAAAATTAAGATATCATTGATGTAAGGGTGCTGTAGAAAATATGAACTGAAACTGGTACTTAGAGTCACAGCTACCATTAAAAGAATGGAAGTCAGGCAGGACGAAGATAAACAGAACCTGTCAGTGCCCATACCTTATGAGAGGGGTGTCAGGATCCGTTTTCTGTATGGAATAAACTGAGTGGCCCTCAGTCTTATTGAGCTAATCAGAAACGACGTAGATGTGCACATTTTAGCCATCTGAGACCATTCACCGTCATCTGTGAACATTTCATGAAGAGCCACTGATCTAGATGGTTCCCCAAAGCTTCGTTTCCCACCGAGTTCATAATACGCCTCTTTGCTACGTCACCAAGGTGAATGGGGTGTTCACGTTCCTTGATAGATGTACAGGTGACAAAATCAATTATTTGTATGTGGACGGCCGAGATTAACATGGAGAGGAGGAGTAATTACAATGATGAGGAAGGGAAACTTGAAAGAGGAAGACTGCATGATCGTGGAAGCTGGTGAGTACGAAAGGAGGTCAACTGCTGAAGACCGGAGAAGCCCTCAAAAGTAAAAGTAAGTACGTTCCATTAATTCGTCAGTAGTTGGAGTAGTAGCACAAAAGTAAACTACAGAATGGGTAATCTAGAGTTCTGTGATAATTATCGAAATTTGAGCAGTCATATTTAAATTCCTAAAAACGAGCGTCCAGCAGTAGAATTCCCTTACGTTGTCTGCACACATGAAATTTTTTCCTCCGATTTTCATAAGGAAAGCATAGCAACAAAATTTCAGAAAATATATCATTAATTTCTGTCTACAAAGGGCGCTGATGTACATGAAATTGTTGAAACGATATTTACTGACATAGTTGCATAATCTTGAGATGCACATGGAACTGCAGTTTTCACTACACCTGCTGCTACCGCACCACTGACGGTGGTTCCATTTCCTCTACCTGCAGATAAGAGACCGCAACAGTGCCACGCTTTTCTCGTCAGGAGCTCAGAATAATTTATGTCACTTTCTTTGGAAGACAGAAGCAGAGAATGAGGTTACTTTGTTCTTCGCGGCGTCGCGTGGATAATTTCCTTTACATCCGTGACACCTGTTAGGTTGTAAAGAGTGGGCAGAATTTTTTAAAATATCAGAGCTGCTTCCGTAATGTCATAAATGAAAGTCGGGTCTTCTCTCCCATTCTTCTGAGAGAGGGCGCCCTTTGTGGTCTGCCATCTTTGTTAATAAACCTAAGTGGCGCTGCTCCCTCACAAATTAGCAATCAGAACAATGGCCGAGCTGCGCGGCTGGGGTTCTTCTTGTGCTGCGCGGGGGGGGGTACTCCTGCGTTACACTCCGGATGCGAATGTTGAAGCTATGGCAAGACAAAATGTTTGCATTCTTATTCTGTTGTCTTCCTCCCGAGAAAAAGGTTGCTACATACAGTTACTCTTGTTGCTGCTTCTATGGAGAATGTTCCCTGTTTGGAGATACTCTCTAAGGCCTAAATTCTTGGGACAGCAACTATGTGAACTCTATGTGACGTCATATCATAGACCTGAGGCCATGTGCGTTCAAGCACTGTATATGAACGTCACTGACGAATTTTCTGCCATAGTGAGACAACACATAGCGTACACTGAATTCCAACGGAGCATAACTGCTCTGACTTACCTGTCCGTGGCTATCTCTAAAATTCAGATGCGATAAATGAACGACTGCGTGGAGCTGAAGGATACGAAGATAAATTCTTTGTGGATAACGGTATAAAATAGTTCAAATGGCTCTGAGCACTATGGGACTTAATATTTGAGGTCATCAGTCCCCTAGAACTCTGAACTACTTAAACCTAACTAACCTAAAGACATCACACACGTCCATTCTTCTAAGACTTTTTAACAGAGCTATATACAATTTGATGATTTGCAGATATACTGGTTTAATGAGGTTAGATAATACCTCCCATTTAAATCTTATTTTTTATGAATCAACTGTGAGTGATGTAACTTCAATTTCAGATGTTTTTGAAAAGCCAAACAACTTGTAATATAATTTTGCTAAAAAAACTCTGTGTCAGGAATTCACAATAATCGGTACCGCCTCCCTCTCCAGATCATAATTTTTTTAAATAAGTAGGATTTTCTTAAATGTTCTCTTTTATCAGCCAAAAGGATTTCATGTGCATTCAAAGTATTATGGCCAGCACTGCACACTGCTGAGGCTGTAGCTAGCATTTTTTTTTTATCAGATACCAGAATATATAGTGTTCCACCGTTGCTGCTCTAGCGGTAAGACAATTTAATGTATTGGTTATGCGCACAGAGATCACAGTTAACAGTTCTGAAGAGGGCCAGATGATTCAGTGCCTAAGGGTCTGAATGTATTTTGCGGCGACTCTATTTCGTTATTGATATTGGGAGTTGCATTGCCCAATCAATTCGTGTAAAGTTTTGCTAACAATAACACAGAATAATCACACCACTTGCAGTTACAACGAGTTACATGACAATTCGAGTTCAGTACTCATTCCAGAGATTAGGCATTCATTCAATGTAATCGCAATGTTTATTATTCACTTTTTTTAAAAGAATGTTAGAGCATACAGCAGCAGAAAAGCGACCGTGTTTCAGCTAGACTACTTTGGTTCTTCTATGGGATCGCTATTCGAATTAGGATGAGCAACAATTACACTGTTTTTTTCATATATCTAGTTTAAGAAATTTGAGAAGAGGACAGGGTGTATAGGAAGAAAGATGTACACCCATATCTTCGGCGCTCTGTAAATTAGAAGGACAGGCAGTATCCACAAACGATTCTCGACAATGCACGGTAAGAAGGATTGCTTTAAAAAATATTGTGCCTTAATTTTACAGGAGGTATTGCTGGACAGAACTAGACAATTAGTCTCACAATAATGTTACCGAGAAAAATATGTCTTTTTATATTTTTAACACTCTCCTAAGATACTCGTCTATCCTCCTTCACTCTAGCGGTTATCAACGTGATTACCAATCATTCTTAAACTTACTTATGTCCTCCTTCTGAAATGACTAATACACGGCACACCTAGTAGCTATCGTGTTTGGCCGTGCACAAGGACTGGATACTCCTTCCGTAATGTATGCAGAATACATCGATTTCTTTGAATGTCTCCATAGTCAGAAATCAATTCGGAGGCCATACTTCACAGCTGACTACTTGCTCGTTTAATGCCTGTGTTCCGTACTGTCGTAGGAGACGCTGAAAATGATGCCATCACCCATCATGTTTAAACCTCATCCGTCTTTTTTATGCAGAGTAACGTTCTCCAATACAGAGAGTAAGTTTGATGCGACGAACAGCACCTGTTGACTTGTGCGGTAAACTGTATGGTCCTAGGAATCAGTTCCTGCCCACACACTGAAAGGAAACGCCTTCGCCGGCCGAGGTGGCCGAGCGGTTCTAGGCGCTTTAGTCTGGAACCTCGCAACCGCTACAGTCACAGGTTCGAATCCTGCCTCGGGCATAGATGTGTGTGATGTCCTTAGGTTAGTTAGGTTTAAGTAGATCCAAGTTCTAGGGGACTGATGACATCAGCTGTTAAGTCCCATAGTGCTCAGAGCCATTTGAACCATTTTGAAACGCCTTCCCTCCACGAGCTCTCGAGGATTTGCATCTGCCCAAAAATAATTATAGTAGAAATTTATTATCCCACACCCTAATAGTCCTTCCCTACATGTAAATGAAATGTAAGCTGTCAACCACGGATCTTCAGCTGTCTTAAAATCTACACTCCTGGAAATTGAAATAAGAACAGCGTGAATTCATTGTCCCAGGAAGGGGAAACTTTATTGACACAACCCTGGGGTCAGATACATCACATGATCACACTGACAGAACCACAGGCACACAGACATAGGCAACAGAGCATGCACAATGTCGGCACTAGTACAGTGTATATCCACCTTTCGCAGCAATGCAGGCTGCTATTCTCCCATGGAGACGATCGTAGAGATGCTGGATGTAGTCCTGTGGAACGGTTTGCCATGCCATTTCCACCTGACGCCTCAGTTGGACCAGCGTTCGTGCTGGACGTGCAGACCGCGTGAGACGACGCTTCATCCAGTCCCAAACATGCTCAATGGGGGACAGATCCGGAGATCTTGCTGGCCAGGGTAGTTGACTTACACCTTCTAGAGCACGTTGGGTGGCACGGGATACATGCGGACGTGCATTGTCCTGTTGGAACAGCAAGTTCCCTTGCCGGTCTAGGAATGGTAGAACGATGGGTTCGATGACGGTTTGGATGTACCGTGCACTATTCAGTGTCCCCTCGACGATCACCAGAGGTGAACGGCCAGTGTAGGAGATCGCTCCCCACACCATGATGCCGGGTGTTGGCCCTGTGTGCCTCGGTCGTATGCAGTCTTGATTGTAGCGCTCACCTGCACGGTGCCAAACACGCATACGACCATCATTGGCACCAAGGCAGAAGCGACTCTCATCGCTGAAGACGACACGTCTCCATTCGTCCATCCATTCACGCCTGTCGCGACACCACTGGAGGCGGGCTGCACGATGTTGGGGCGTGAGCGGAAGACGGCCTAACGGTGTGCGGGACCGTAGCCCAGCTTCATGGAGACGGTTGCGAATGGTCCTCGCCGATACCCCAGTGTCCCTAATTTGCTGGGAAGTGGCGGTGCGGTCCCCTACGGCACTGCGTAGGTTCCTACGGTCTTGGCCTGCATCCGTGCGTCGCTGCGGTCCGGTCCCAGGTCGACGGGCACGTGCACCTTCCGCCGACCACTGGCGACAACATCGATGTACTGTGGAGATCTCAGGCCCCACGTGTTGAGCAATTGGGCGGTACGTCCACCCGGCCTCCCGCATGCCCACTATACGCCCTCGCTCAAAGTCCGTCAACTGCACATACGATTCACGTCCACGCTGTCGCGGCATGCTACCAGTGTTAAAGACTGCGATGGAGCTCCGCATGCCACGGCAAACTGGCTGACACTGACGGCGGCGGTGCACAAATGCTGCGCAGCTAGCGCCATTCGACGGCCAACACCGCGGTTCCTGGAGTCACCGCTGTGCCGTGCGAGTGATCATTGCTTGTACAGCCCTCTTGCAGTGTCCGGAGCAAGTATGGTGGGTCTGACACACCGGTGTCAATGTGTTCTTTTTTCCATTTCCGGGAGTGTATTACCACATCCGTAACCCAGTATGGTAGTCTCTGACCTGAGAACTTGCGCTCGTGTAGAATTATGCAAACAGGAATGTGGTTTATTTATTTCAGGACCATATTCAAGTTTTCACAACACACGCCATTCCATATCCAGCATGCGAACTATACGAGGTCTGTCTTGAACCCTTGTACATTATGCGAATGATCGCTTATCTGCAATCTGCTGGAACAATTTTTCAGATGGAACGCGTTCACAGGAGTGAGTAATAGAATAAGATGGGGCTCAAGTAGTAAGCATAATGCACTACAGCGTCGTGTGCTAGTACTGACACCTAACACAGAATCACCTCAATAGACGGCGCTGTCACGCAGCTGATGGTAAGATTCAGAGATCGTAAACTCCATATACATAGCCATAAAACTTTATAAATGTAATGCACATAAAACATTAATAAAATGGAATTACTAGGAGCAACATCTGTGCAATAACTTGTCCTAAAATTTTGCCGGAGTAAAATACAAACGAAGGCGGTAAATTTGAAATGAGAAAACAGGGTGTGGAATACAACACACAGATGCAATACCTAAACAGATTTTACGTATCATATATCACTAGAACGAGAACATTAAAAACACAGGCCGTAATTTCAGATGAAATGCCCCCCCCCCCCTCTCCTCTATACCACGCAATGCTGTGTCATTCGGAGCTAGAACTTCTACCTAACAAGAAAACTCTTCTTTTATAAAATGCAAGTAAAATTATTACGCTTAAAAGATACGCACCAACGTGTAAGACGGACGTAATGCAGGTGAACTTTTTTCCCATTTTCATTTTATAGCTACATTAAAATGTGTAAAATGCGTTGTATCATATTTGAGTCAAAAACCCCTAATGGCTTGGCTAACAAGACGACATAGGGCCGAGAGGAACAGGGCTCATATTTAGGCAGAATTACGAGAGCTCCAGGCTTACATTAATAACACAGAATTCATAACTTCTAAAAAGGCCTCATTAGCGCCAAATATTTGGTCGTTAAGGAGGGAAAAATCTTTGTCCTCCACATGCCTAAATATTTCAGTTTCTTCCAAACTTCTTACCCTTTTGCGCAAAATGTAAAATGTTAAGATTTTGTGCTGACGGGGTCTTAAGATTTTGTAGTTGCGAAGGACTATGGCCACTGGCTTTAAGGTGCTGGGCAAAGGCAGAGTTCTGTTTCACCTGTCCCCATCTATTGAGGAGATGCTCTTTCACTGTAATAAAAGGCTGTTCTTTTTAGGTGATTCATTACGTATGTACATAAACTGGCGATTGGTAGCAGCGGAAAATACTATACGAGAGCCCGCTCCCCGAAACTGGGAAAACTTTTTCTCTGTTTTCTATGTACATCAACGTGAAATGCCTAAATAAGGTGAAACGCGTAAAATGGCAACCACGACTGTTTACAGCCATTACTAAACAAAACAGAATAAACCCTTCAGAGTTCCAGAAAACCGTCGCCACGACTTAACCGAGTGTGTTAGCGGATTTCAACTCTTTCTTCTGAAGAGGGGTGTTTTGCCGCCTTTTCGTTTCCAGTTCGAAACAATAAACCCATGTTTCATAGTTTGCGACAATGTTTGACAAACAGCCTCGCAACGTGTCAGCAATTCTTCACAGTTGCACATTCGTTGCTCTTTAGGGTCTTCTGTTAGGCGGCGATCAAGCCCAACGGAACACACTTTTGTGTAGCCCAAATGGTGGACGACACCACCAACAGAAACGTCTAGTTTAGCCGTGAAGTGTTTGTTATCCGTCCATCACCTCGAGTGAGAGTCAGTGAAGGAGTCACATTCGTGTACGGCCGGCTGCCACGTGGGGAGATCGAACAGGTATGAGCCACTTTGTTGCGATGATGCCTCATGCAACGACTCACCATACATTTATTCACTGCCAGGTATCCGCAGATATTATTCAAGCTTCTAAGAAAATCTGCAATGCTTTGGTTTTCTGAACGATAATATTCCACAATGACCCACAGCAAACTGCGCATTTTTGCGAAATTCACCGTGGAAAAAGAAAAGATGTGTAGCATTACTTACTGAACGCCTCTCGTATTTTGTCACTGGCCCGTCTCATCCAGTGGCATGGTCTCTGGCGACACAGCAACAACTGCCCGGATTTCGTTCCTGGATGATGTTCAGTCGGCCACTGCTGCTAGCACAGTGGATCGAACTTGACGCGTTTCTGTATTGTGCTGACGTTGAGAACCTCCTTGTCAAATGTGGGAATGTGTTACAGACCGCCGTTGAAAGCAGCGACAAGCCACTCGTAGATTGTGTCCAACATGTGCAGCAATCCGTCAGTAGGTTGGTCCAGCAGGCCGACAATGCGACCCTGTTCAAATAGTTGAAATTGTTCAACAGGAGTATGTACTCGTCGGGGCACGTGAGGGGGAGAGCATGATTGTACCTCGAATGAAGGTTGCCAACTCTGTTCACCTCTGTACTCAGTACAGTTATTACCTGTAGAGTCGAAACGGAGGGCGCAAGGACAGAGCTCATGAGCATCGTATGATAGCCGATACCATGAAAAATGAAACGTTTAGGCTACAACCCCTCAGGATACACCTATCATACCCAGTGCCACTGAACAGGGCCGCCGGCTGAAGTAGCCGAGCGATTGTAGGCGCTACAGTCTGGAACCGCGCGACCGCTACGGTCGCAGGTTCGAATCCTGCCTCGGGCATGGATGTGTGTGATGTCCTTAGGTTAGTTAGGTTTAAGTAGTTCTAAGTTCTAGGGGACTGATGATCTCAGAAGTTAAATCCCATAGTGCTCAGAGCCATTTTCCCTTTCGTAAACAGCTTCAAGCTTATAACGTCATCTCTCAAAAACTGATACTCTCGCATCAATACTTTTTTTTCGTTGATTACCAAATTATATCGTTCGCCAACGAATCTTTTAAAATTTTCGTACTGTATTTTGTTTACAATACATACGGTTGTTGTATTTAACTCGTAACAAGTATGATGTTTAAAGTCTTTATCTCGTACAAAAATAATGTAAAAATTCTGAAATTTGCGTATTGTATCTCTGTAAGAGGTATCTCTGAGCATACAAAAATATTGTATTAATTTTAAGTAGGGCCGGTGTTACATTTGTTATTGAAATAGGATAAATTTTCGCGTCCGGAAAGATTTCTTCTGTCATTGCATATCTCGAAAGCCGGTACCCACATGAAACAACGTCTTGGCGTTTACTAGTTGTTAAAGTACCATCTAACTCACCACAGGGAGATGATGGGAGCTGGCTTAACAGTATTCCTTAGTCTCATAACAAACGCATGTAGCGTTTTGAGTGACGGACACTCCTTCCTTGAATAGTATGGATGTATCTGACGGCGAATTGTATCTTCCTAAAAAGCGTCGAGGTTCGTGACTTTCTTCCGGAGGCGTCTCTTCTTCCCATGTGTCTGCAATTTAGGTGACTCCTCTGATTCTTCTTCCGTTAAATTCTGCTTGCAGATTTTTATCACTGATCGTTCGCTGATTTGTAGAGCAGCTGCAGTTCACTCCACCACTTTAACAACAGGAACTGGAAGCATCCGTGTACCCGCATCTCTCTCTCTCCCTCCCTCCCTCCCCCTCTCTCTCTCTCTCTCTCTCTCTCTCTCTCTCTCTCTCTCCTCTCTCTCTGTTTCTCTCTGTCTCTCTCTTTCTCTCTCTCTCTCTCCCTTAACGAATACACGAATTCACGCAAAAGACGGCTTATAATCACGCCGTATCTGACACTGCTAGAAAGCTTCGTAGGAATGTGAAGCCGCCGTCCACCCCTCTTTCAACTACACGCGAATCTACGTGTCAGCCAAATATCTCACTACATGCTGGCACAATGCTACACACAGTGCTAGCTGATGTCACAACGCAGTGCGAGTCAACATAGTGATAAGCTCCCTCTGGTTTATTGGTGGCCCTGCAGATCGCTGTCAACTGACAGCTGGTTTAAATCTCACAATACGTTTCTTAAAAGCCTAGCAGATTAATATAGTTTGCCGGATCGAGATTCGAATTCGCGACCTTTGCGTTTCGCGGGCAAATGATCTAGCGACTGAGCTACACAAGTGTGACACAGGGTCACTACTCACAGCTGTACTTCCGCCAATATCTCGTCTCCTACCATCAGCCACAACCTAGAGGATGTTCCCAGAGAATGAAACATTCATTCTACAGCGGAGTGTGCTCTGATTTGAATCTTACTAGCAGAGGTTCGTAGTGCGTTGCTGCGCCTCCCCAGTTAGTGCTGCAGAGCCTCTGAGTGAGGCTGTTCCGTGAGCTTATTTTATTGGATACATTTTCCAGGTGTCTTTTGAAGGATAATGTGACCCCCAGGTACTTTAGATATGGCTGACATCGCAGTTGGCTGTTATTAATACGAACCTTCAGCTCATATCCAGCCATTTTGTTGTTCAAATGAAAACAGCTGACTTCAGTCTTGGTGGGATTTGGTATTAGGATCCATTTGGTGAAATACTACCCCATTTCATTGGCTTCCAACACTTAGTCATACAGTTCCACCCTCCCTCCGAAGACAGGAAGCTCTGATAAAGGAATACACAAAAATAATGAATAACCCCTACTTCCTATCCATGAAGATGTCCCAACTTTGGAAATAACAGGACTCCGCTCCAGAAATCCCCCTTTAAGACGGGCTCAACAACTGTCAGCTGCCAACTTCAGCATGGATACTAAACGCAACGAGAGCTGGAGTGATAGTGTCTCCCCTGACAACCCTGAACTTACCTGTCCATCAGAGAAATCTAAGGGCTTTGAACTTTCACGACAGCTATGGAAAAGCCTAAACAGAATCCGAACAGGACATGGACTATGTGCACACAATCTGCACAAGTGGGGAAAGCCTCCCAGCCCTAACTGTGGCTGTGGCGCACCTAATCAAACAATACAGCACATCGCCCAGGACTGCGAATTAAGAGCCTACCAGGGTAGTCGGGCTGACTTCTTCAACACCACACCGCCCTGCCTCGAATGGATCGCCAACTTGGACGTCAAATGGTTCAAATGGCTCTGAGCACTATGGGACTTGACTGCTGTGGTCATCAGTCACCTAGAACTTAGAACTAATTAAACCTAACTAACCTAAGGACATCACACACATCCATGCCCGAGGCAGGATTCGAACCTGCGACAGTAGCAGTCGCGCGATTCCGGACTGAGCGCCTAGAACCGCGAGACCACCGCGGCCGGCACTTGGACGTCAGAATTTGAAGACTTGTATAACGCAAATTATCTGCTGTGATGTTAACTTTTTATTGTGTTTATGAATTGTATTTTATCTGACTATATATCCTTCACTTACTATTTTAGAGTGTATTTTATGAAATAATTTCATAATTTAATAAGTGTAAACCATGTGTAACTCCATACCCTAAATAATAAATAATAATCTTACTAGCAGTTTAAAACTGTAAGCTGTAACGAGACTAGAAATCGGTACATTTTCCTTCCGCGGGCTAGAGGATTTTCTCGCTAAAGGTAAAGGTCCCGAGTTTGAGTCTCGGTCTGACACACAGTTGTAATCTGCAATGAAGTGCCATTCATGCTTACAATCCGCTGCATAGTGGAAATGTCTTTCCGGAGCCGGCAGCGGTGGCCCAGCGTTTCAAGGCGCTGCAGTCCGGAACCGCACGACTGCTATGGTCGCAGGTTCGAATTCTGCCTCGGGCTTGTATGTCTGTGATGTCCTCAGATGTTAAGTCCCCTAGTGCTCAGAGCCATTTTCTTTCTGGATGTAGGGTTTATTTTTCCCAGTTTTGGCCAACATTATCTGTTGTAAAGACAAGGGAATTTTGTACCGTGTATATGTAGACGTGTGGTGTTTCGTAGAGCGATGAGAAGCGGCCGCGGCAGATGTCGCAGGGGATTAGCGCCCCTGCACGGCCAGCACCGGGGCCGGCACGCGCGCGTAACCCGAGCGCGAAGCCCGTGAGCCGGCCGGCCGCCACCCGATAGCAGCCTACACCCCACCGCCACTGCGCCAGGAAGAGGCCGGGGTTTCCCCGGCTCTCCTTACTGCATTAGCACCTGCGTGAGCCACCGGCTTCCGCTCTGCCGCTACATGTGTCCGGTTCGTGTGACGTCGCCTTTTTGTCGCACAAGCCTATCCCTGATATGACCAGCGATACAGTAATTTACTCCTACTGGAGCGCGTATCATGAAAACTATACGTTCCACATATGCACCACTCTATTCATTCGTCGTCTGAGAGTGCATTGTGGCTCACATATTGCTTAGCCCAAATCTGCTTTTGTTGTTCACGATATCAAATGCCCTCTGTGGTTATTATTTTCCGTGCTTCGTCTACAACACAACTTTGTACTATTATGATTTACGAAATACACTGAGCTGGCGAAACTCATGGTATGGCGATCTACACGTATACAATTAACGGAAGTATCGCCTACACAAGATATGAAAGGGTAATGCATTGGTGTAGCTGTCATCTGTACTCATGTGATTCACGAGATTATGGACACACGTGAATTAACACAGTTTGATAGCGTGTCAGACGACGGCACAGCGAGTAGGACGCCATAGTTGAGCGGGACACAGTATGTAGAGGTTGATGCAAAATTGCTTGTGTTTGGAGTTTTTACGACATCGGGGTTAAGACAATATTTCAGCTTAAAGGTGAGTGGATATTACTGCACTCTTTTATTGTTGTTATTCGTGACAGTATTACCTACACTCCTGGAAATGGAAAAAAGAACACATTGACACCGGTGTGTCAGACCCACCATACTTGCTCCAGACACTGCGAGAGGGCTGTACAAGCAATGATCACACGCACGGCACAGCGGACACACCAGGAACCGCGGTGTTGGCCGTCGAATGGCGCTAGCTGCGCAGCATTTGTGCACCGCCGCCGTCAGTGTCAGTTTGCCGTGGCATACGGAGCTCCATCGCAGTCTTTAACACTGGTAGCATGCCGCGACAGCGTGGACGTGAACCGTATGTGCAGTTGACGGACTTTGAGCGAGGGCGTATAGTGGGCATGCGGGAGGCCGGGTGGACGTACGGCCGAATTGCTCAACACGTGGGGCGTGAGGTCTCCACAGTACATTGATGTTGTCGCCAGTGGTCGGCGGAAGGTGCACGTGCCCGTCGACCTGGGACCGGATCGCAGCGACGCACGGATGCACGCCAAGACCATAGGATCCTACGCAGTGCCGTAGGGGACCGCACCGCCACTTCCCAGCAAATTAGGGACACTGTTGCTCCTGGGGTATCGGCGAGGACCATTCGCAACCGTCTCCATGAAGCTGGGCTACGGTCCCGCACACCGTTAGGCCGTCTTCCGCTCACGCCCCAACATCGTGCAGCCCGCCTCCAGTGGTGTCTCGACAGGCGTGAATGGAGGGACGAATGGAGACGTGTGGTCTTCAGCGATGAGAGTCGCTTCTGCCTTGGTGCCAATGATGGTCGTATGCGTGTTTGGCGCCGTGCAGGTGAGCGCCACAATCAGGAGTGCATACGACCGAGACACACAGGGCCAACACCCGGCATCATGGTGTGGGGAGCGATCTCCTACACTGGCCGTACACCTCTGGTGATCGTCGAGAGACACTGAATAGTGCCCGGTACATCCAAACTGTCATCGAACCCATCGTTCTACCATTCCTAGACCGGCAAGGGAACTTGCTGTCCAACAGGACAATGCACGTCCGCATGTATCCCGTGCCACCCAACGTGCTCTAGAAGGTGTAAGTCAACTACTCTGGCCAGCAAGATCTCCGGATCTGTCCCCCATTGAGCATGTTTGGGACTGGATGAAGCGTCGTCTCACGCGGTCTGCACGTCCAGCACGAATGCTGGTCCAACTGAGGCGCCAGGTGGAAATGGCATGGCAAGCCGTTCCACAGGACTACATCCAGCATCTCTACGATCGTCTCCATGGGAGAATAGCAGCCTGCATTGCTGCGAAAGGTGGATATACACTGTACTAGTGCCGACATTGTGCATGCTCTGTTGCCTGTATCTATGTGCCTGTGGTTCTGTCAGTGTGATCATGTGATGTATCTGACCCCAGGGTTGTGTCAATAAAGTTTCCCCTTCCTGGAACAATGAATTCACGGTGTTCTTATTTCAATTTCCAGGAGTGTATAATTACTGACAATTAGGTTAATTTTCCAACGAACGTTCTTAGCAAGTGCGTGATTCTCTGTGTAAGATGCCGAAATTCCTAATATTTGATAGTATGGGGATCCAAATACGCGACAGTGTCGCATATTACGAAACCTATCGCATATTGGGGTCAACTTGTTCTCTCACTGTTTGGTATATGTAATTTACGTAATACTGTCATGAGATAACAATATTTTATCATATATTGTAGTAAAATGTTGGCAATTGCGTTTATTTTAATTCGATCAAATTATCATAAACAAGGATTACTTTTAGTCAGAACAGCAACGAAAGAATTCTAGAAAACTGGTATTTTGTAAAAGAATTTCAGCTTCTTCTCGGACGATTACTTTCTACCAGATTCAACGACTGTTATTCCGACTGAGGCAATATTCATTGCCGGCCGCGGTGGTCTCGCGGTTAAGGCGCTCAGTCCGGAACCGCGTGGCTGCTACGGTCGCAGGTTCGAATCCTGTCTCAGGCATGGATGTGTGTGATGTCCTTAGGTTAGTTAGGTTTAAGTAGTTCTATGTTCTAGGGGACTGATGACCGCAGATGTTAAGTCTCATAGTGCTCAGAGCCATTTGAACCAATATTCATTACCACTGAAAATCCTTCATTCAATCGTTTAGCAAATTCAGACACTAAGACTCCTATTGACAACTCAAACACACCTCCTGAACAGACACGAACAAACTGCAGTTAACGCTTACAAACTACTGAGATGGAACCTAGACCTCAGTGTTCTTTCATGCCTGATACTACAAATGCATCCATCAATACCTCCACAGGGTCAAGCGTTCATAGTTTTAGCTCGATAAATGTTAAACCAGTAGCCAGAGTTATACCAGACAAGAAACGAGTGACAAGAAATAGAGGTAAAGCCGCTACATCTTCTCTCTGCAAGAAGGAGCTGCAAGAGGCGGTAAAAGTATCCCGCAAGCTAAAGAAACTAAAGAGATTTAAGCAAAGGTCCGGCTGGTTGGTCGTGAAGAGAAGAAGGAAGTGAAAGTCAAAGGAAAAGTTTTCATTCAATGAAGAGGAAGGGAAAAGAAAAAGTAATTTACTCTATAGAAAATGAAACATTCGAAGACGATGAAGATGCGGCATGTAAGTATTGCAAAGAATTATATTCCACTTCAACTGATCGCTGGATTTCACACTATAAGTGCAAGAAGTGGTCACACAACTCGAGTGCTGAAGTGGATAGTGTGGAAGATGAAGCCTCGCTTATTCTTACGATGTGTGATCGAAGAAACTAGAATAAAGATACAGAAAGAGTAAGAGAAAACAGTGTCCATTTCATCCCGTGTGTGAGGCTGATCAGACTTAAAGACACTTGCTTAGTTTATTGATACAACAGAAAAAATATATTATTTAACCTCATCTTCTTTTAATGACTGTACTGCAAAACTGCTTCAATAAACCGTTCCTAATTTTTCTAAAAATCTGTTTCACCAATGAACGTCATAAATTTGTTCCAAACGTTAGGCAGGCTCTTTCGCCTCAGTCTCCTCTACATCCCTTCCTTACACCGTTTTTAATCAGAGCACTTCGTTCTTGGTCTTCTGGTCTTATGTTCTGCAGCGTCAGAACTGCCTCTCTGGTACCTTTACCTTTCCTAAGGTTCTAACAGATCTTCAATATTGCTTTCCATTCTTCTGTCTATTAATCTTGTCAGAAACGAGTATGCGTGAAGTGTTAAGCTGATTGTGCGAGAATTATCGCACTTGTCGGCTATTGTGGTCTTGAGAATTATATGGATAATGTTTCTATGGAAGTCTGATAATGTATAGCCAGTCTCACACATTTTACACACCAGCGTGAATAGTTTCACTTCTTCTATCTTTATTACAAGGGACAACAGGACGAAATTTTTGGGGTAAGTTCTTATAGGACCAAATTGCTGAGATCATCGGTCCCTAGGCTTACACACTACTTAATCTAACTTAAACTGACTTAACGCCAAGAGCAAGGCACGCACCCGTGTCCGAGGGAGCACTCGAGCCTCCGACGGGGAAGCCGCGCGAACCGTGGGAAGGAGCCACAGACCGCGGGGTTACCCCGCGCGGCGAACAGAACGACAGCTGTGATATAACCAGCAATAAATAAACCAACTGCTGTATTTATCCCAGAGACGACCGGTTTCAGCATTCCATTCCACCGCCATCAGGCTGTGTATGATAATGTAGTGGCTGAGTGTGTTACGCAAAAGTCAATCAGTAACAGCACCAGCGTACGTACGAGGGCAGTAAACTTGTTAACAATCAGCGCTCAGATTGTTCACGACTACACGGCTGCGGGTACTGGTTCGCTTTCGCATTATATTTTGCATGACAGGACATGTACAACCAGTATGGTAAGATAGAGGGCCTGATCATGTCATAATGGAACGCCTCTGGAGTAAATCAGAGATGAAAATACAGCTCTTGGTTCTTTATTGTTGGCTATAACGAAAATAGTCATCTTGTTGCCACTTCCTCAAACGATTTTTGGAATCCCAATGGCATGTTATCCATCTCTTCTGCCTTATTTGTTCTTAAGTAGTCCAAAGTTCTTAAATTATGATCTTAGTGTAAGGATCCCGTATCTCTTCCCTGTCGATTCCTGTTTCTTCTTGTAGCACATTATCTGTCAGACACGTCTTCTTCCTCAAAGACGGCTTCAGTGTACTCTTTCCGCCTATCCGTACCACCCTGAATTTAACAGTCAAGTTCTCATTGCACTCTTAATGTTACAGCCGTTACTTTTAACTTCTCCGAAGGTTCTTTTGACTTTTCTGTATGCTGAGCCAGTCCTTCCAACAATCGTTTCTTTTTCGACTTCTTCAGAATTTTTCATGGAGCCCTTTGTCCTTTGCTTCCCAGCACTTCGTATTTCTTTCTTTCTTAAGTGACATGTATTTCTGTATTCCTGATTTTCCCTCAAATGTTTGTACTTTCTTCTTACGTCGATCGGTTGTATTATTTCTTCTGTTACCCATCGTTTCTTTCCTTGTACCTAATTTTTTTCCCAACTCCTGTGATTGCTGTCCATTCATCTTCAGTCAAACTGGCTTATGAGCTATTCGTTATTGCATTATCTATAACGTCAGAGTACTTCAACCGTATCTCTTCATTCCTGAGTGTTTCTCTATTCCACTTCTTTGTGCACTGCTTCTGCCTGACTAGTCTCTTAAACTTCAACCTACTCTTCTTCGTTACTAAATTGTGACCTATTCCTGGGTACGTCTTGCAGTACAATAACTGATTCTGTCTGACCATAATGTAGTCTGACTGAAATCTTCCTGTATCTGCCACCCTTTTCCAAGCATACCTTCTCCTCTTCTGTTTCTCGAACAAATATTTGCTAATATCATCAGAAAATAATTGGAGAACTCAATTCGTTTTTCTCCTGTCTCATTCCTGCTACCAAGGCCATTTTCTTCCGTAACCCTTTCCTAGTTCTTCACCAACAACCGCATTCCAATTCACGATTCCTATTTGATTTCATACCTCCTTCACGTACTGAATTATCCATTCAGTAACTTCATACACTTTCTCTATTTCTCCGCTTGTGACGTCAGCATGTATACCTGCACTATTGTTGTCGGTGTTGGTCCGCTTTCGATTCTGATCAGAACGGAGTAGCGGTATCGTTCTCACTTCCGGCGCCCGGGTTCGCGGGTTCGATTCCGGGTGGGGTCGGGGATTTTCTCTGCCTCTTGATGACTGGGTGTTGCGTGCTGTCCTTAGGTCAGTTAGGTTTAAGTAGTTCTAAGTTCTGGGGGACTGATGACCATAGATGTTAAGTCCCATAGTGCTGAGAGCCATTTGAACAATTTTTGAGAGCGGTTCTAGACGCTTCACTCTGGAACCGCGCGACCGCTACGGTCGCAGGCTCGAATCGTGCCTCGTGCATGGGTGTGTGTGAACCATTTTTTGATGGTCCCTTGAGAATGGTTCAAATGGCTCTGAGCACTGTGGGACTTAACATCTGACGTCATCACTCCCTTAGAACTTAGAACTACGTAAACCTAACTAACCTAAGGAAATCACACTCATCCATGCCCGAGGCAGGATTCGAACCTGCGACCGTAGCGGTTGCGTGGTTCCAGACTGTAGTGCCTAGAACTGCTCAGCCACACCGGCCCCAAGGGACCATCCATTTAGTTCAACTGTTCCGAGTCCTTTGTTACGTCTGACTGAATTACAGTGTCGCTATGAAAACGCAGAGTTATCTCTTCTTCCGGAACCTTAATTCGCTTTTCCGATTTGAGATGAAAATACAGTGTTGATTACGGAGGTCACTGAACTTTGAAAATAAAGATCCCCTCAACCAAGGCCGTATTTCTATGTTAAATCTTACAATAGTTATTGTATCAGTCGCAATGGTGGAATGGAAGAATCTTTTCCAATTTTTCCTTCGTTTCCTTCAGGGCTTGGTGTCGTTCACTTCACGACTGTTGCTTCTCTTTTATGTATTTCGACTTATAACTGCAGTCTGGTGTTTTACAGTAAAAGTGTACCATCAGTTGTAGTGGTGAAGCGCGGGATACTGAGAAGCGCTGCAGTTCGTTTACTTGAATCCACACTCTGTCGGCAGCAGAGACACACACGAGGACAGGCGAGTTGGCCGTTAATACTGCATCCGCTACTTTTTGCTATTCATGTTAGCAGGCGCTGTGGAACATGGGGAGCGGCGGACGTCAGCTACAGGTCCCGTGCAGAGGAGACGGACGGAGGGAGCGCCTGGGGGACACCGGGAGTGGCGGCCGGCGCCAGCGGCTGGTGGGGCGGCGCATGTCGCGTATGGCGTGGACCGCCACGCCACGCCACGCCACGCCGCTGCTGCGCCGCGTCGTGTGGCATCCATGATGCATGCGCCGCGCTGCACGCGACCCGACTCCCGACTACGGCAGGCGTGGGGGCACACCGGCTGGGGACCGACACCGCGCAGCAGCCACGCCGGCTACGCAGGTAGCTCCACACTGCAGTCTGGGACGTAGAGGAAACCATCACTTGTGGAATGTTATGTTTTAGTGGGCCATGCGAGCGCTCATAACGATTTCGGCTGCTCCTTGAACTTCGAGTTTCTTCTGTCTTAGCGATGACTTCTCTGGTTTCCCCCCAGGTGGCAGGCTCCCGGCTCTCTGCGGGGTCTTGTGTTGGCTGTTTCGGTTGCTAACATGGGTCCCTGTGTTGTGTTTGCCAATAGATTACCGCGAAGCATCATCGCTTCCGCTTGTCTTTGCCCTTTCGAGTTGCGTCTCCTGACTGGACACAGTTTTTTTTTTTTTTTTTTTTAAATTGTTGGTCGGGGTAGCCGAGCGGCTCTAGGCCCTACAGTCTGGGCGCGCGCGACCGCAACGGTCGCAGGTTCGAATCCTCCCTCGGGAATGAATGTGTGTGATGTCCTTAGTTTAGTTAGGTTCAAGTGGTTCTAAGTTATAGGGGACTGATGACCTCAGAAGTTAACTCCCATAGTGCTCAGTCATTTGAATATTTTTTTGTTTTTTATTCCAGTCTTCGATCACAATATCGATTCCGTTGACGACGACCGGTTTCAGTCTGCAGTGACCATCCTCAGATGGTCATCGTCATCGTCAAAAGAATTGATATTAAGGTCAAAGACTAGAATAAAAAACATTTGACAGTGTTGGATCACTATGTCGCAGTTAGCGAAACAGTTTTTATTTATGCTGTCAAGACTAAAAAAAAGGGGGGGGAAATGACGTGACACGAAGGAATAATTCGAACGGGACAGTCATCCGTAGATCTGATGTACGTGTACAGAGAAACAAATGATTAAAACTTCAGAAAAAATGGATGATTTGTTCAAGAGGAAGAGGTCCACAAATTACGCAAGTCAATACAGCGTTGATTCACTTCTACCCCTTTTGTAAGGAATTATTCGGACTGGCATCGACTGAGAGAGTTGTTAGATGTCCTTATGAGGGATATCGTGTCAAATTCTCGCCAACTGCCATATCTGACTGTCGAAACCCTGCTGATAATGCTCCGAAAGTTCTCGATTGAGCAGAAACTCGGGGACCTTGCTGACCAAAGTACGGTTTCACAAGTGCAAGACAGGCAGACGAAACTCTCCCAGCATGCGAGCGGGGTTTAAGCCGTATGGTGGGTGACAGTCAGGGTGACAACATGACTGTCGCGCCCTCAAAAACGTCTTGCCTGGTAATCGGGAAAATCTACTCCCTTTTATGAGATTGCAGGCTGAAGACGTGCCTGGAGCCGCCTCGGACAGCTGAAAGATACCAGCCTGAATGTAGCCCCCATAAGGCCCGACTGCCAGGAGTCTGTGGTGCCATTTCTTTTCATAGCAGAACCCGCGTGGTTGTCATCCACGGCACCCTTACAGCCCAACACTAGGTCGCCGATTTTTTACGCCCCTTTTTGTCGACGTTATGGGAAAATAATGTCAGTCCCTACAAAGCGAAAGTTTCTGCTATTCGTGTATTCGTACTTGCCCAAGATTATCTCAGACAGTAAGGTTGCCACATCTCTCCCCAACAGAGAAATTTTACAGCATTAAGAGTACGGTCTTCCAAACAGCTCAGAATTTCGACGATTTAAAACGTCAATTGGACAGGATATGGGATGATATCCTTCATAAGGACATCCAACAACTCTGTCCATCAATGCCAAGCCGAATAACTTCTTTGTAGAATGGGCAGAGAGGACCAAAGCGTTATAGACTTGCTCAGTTTTGTTAGCTCTTTCTTTTGAATAAATCATACATTTTTTCTGAAATTACAGTAATTTGTTTATCTGTATACGTATATCACTACTAGCGATATCCGTCCCATTCGGATAGTCCCTTAGTGGCGCATCGCTTTTCTTTTGTCTGAGAGTCTGAATGGTGAGAACATTGTTTTTGCGTGTGTTTAAGCGCTGGATGTGATTAATGAAAATCCCTGTTCTTTTAATGGCCGTCGTCACTGATGTTTGTTTTTGGTTCTAGTCTACAGCTTCGTGTAGCTTTCGCAAGTGCCCGTTACTTTCGGCTATGCTCTTTATGTGAGTCCGCATCCCTATTAATCAGAACATGTTTTTCATATTTTCAAGACAGTTCTTAAAGGGCTCATATTTTGCCCAGTTTTAGTTCCACCCCTACCTGACTAAGCGTAAAATTTTGATTGTTCAAACAAATTTCGGGCTTGCAGCCCGTCGTCGTTCAATACCTTGCACGATATTTCGACTTGGCACCTGCCCGCATGCGTCGAAAACTTAATAGATGGACCACACTGCCCGCCGGCAGCGCCCTCGCTGGTGGACTAGCGGAACTCATTCACCCTCTGCTTTGCTGTTTGCCGCGGACGTCGGCACACACTGTCGTCTTCGATTTGAGCAAATCGTGGAGATTATGGGATTCCATGCACTGTCCAGCTGGTAGCCGCTGTCATAGTCCAACAGATTTTCCGCCAGGCGTATTTCTACGGATTCTTTAATAATGTGGTCCCAGAAAGATGTTGCTGTGGACAAAATCATTGTTTTCTCATACTCTATTGAATGTCCAGTAAAAATACAATGTTCAGCAATAGCGGACTTCCCTGGCTGCAAAGGGCTGGTGTAACGCTGATGTTCTGTGGAGCGTTCTTTCACGGTGCGTGTGGTTTGACCTATGTAAGCTATATCAAATTGGCACGGTATCTTGTAAATTCCGGCCTTCACTGATACCACAATGTCCGCAATCTTCGATGGTGGGCGGAAAACCACTTTTACCTGAAATTTTTGGAAGATTCTTGCTGTTTTAAACGAAGTGTTGCCAACGAAAGGAAGAAAAGCTAATGATTGTTCCGGCATATTCTCCTCTTTCTACATCTGCATCTACATCTACATCCATACTCCGCAAGCCACCTGACGGTGTGTGGCGGAGGGTGCCCTGAGTACCTCTATCGGTTCTCCCTTCTATTCCAGTCTCTTTATCCACTTCCTACTTCTTAGTCACGTATATTTTGATTGTTTACAACTGTGTGTGCGTTTTATTGCGAATGCTTAGGTGCTGAAACTGTTAAAAACATTTGTATCTCCAATTGTCTGTCAACATTAAAGCTTCGTAAGTTAAATGGGAATAGTTGCTTTTGCTTCAAGCTTACTATCGCAGGGTCACAGATCCATGTAGTCCAATTCATTTATTATTATAACGATTGTTTCCCTTTAGGAGAGCGATTGAAAATGAATTCATAATTTCATCTTCGGATGTTTTTCTTCTTTGCTTCCCAAAACCTCCTCATCCTCTCAGAACGCTCCTTCTTCCGTTCCTCTGTCCACTCTTTACCAGGCTGACGCGATGTTCTTTCCCCAAACTTCACACTTGTGATTTTATGCCGGCACCCGGTGCGATCTTCGAGATTTTTTAAGTTGATCTGCTGTAGATCCCTCTGGACTTCTTTCAGCCATTCTGTGCCACATTTACTCCTTGTTATAATATTGAATAATTTCTTTGCTGTTCTGGAGTCTTCCATCCTGTAGATGTGTGTATAAAATTTGGCTCGGCGCTTTGTGATTTCATCTGTTACTATGTTGATCTTTCTATAGAGTTCGTTTTGTGGTCTCTTCATCCAAATGCCTTTTTTGTTGATTGGACCGTAAATCTTCCTGAGAATTTTTCTTTCCTGCTTTTCTATTTTCTTAATTTTTGAATGACCATCAATCACCATTGTTTCAGCTGCATAGATTGCTTCTGGAAGAATCACTGTTGTATAGTGTCTTAATTTTGCGTCTGTCGAAATGCACTTCTTGTTGTAATGCGTCCATGTTAGATTGTAGGCCTTCTGGAGCTTGGTGATTCTTTGTTCATTGGCAATTCGGTTTAATCCTGAGGGCTGTATAGTTTCACCGAGGTATTTAAAATGGCAGACTTGTGCAATTTTACCATATTTTGTTATTAAAGGAGATTTATTTTCTTGCTGCCTTTCCATATATTGGGCTTTTTCATATCTGTAGTCCGGTTTTTTGTGAAATTTCACGTAGTTTTTCCTCTGCGTGAATCGCTTCTGTTCTGTTACTGGTGATAATTGCAATATCGTCAGCGAAAGCAAGGCACTTGACTTTAATTCGGTTCTCTTTCTTGATACCAATTTGGATACCCTTTACGTGAGGTTCCCATTCCCTGATTATCTTTTCTAGAACAATATTGATAAGGATTGGGGATAGTCCGTCCCCCTGTCGGATTCCAGATTTGATTTCGAAGGGTTCTGATACTTCGCCCATGAATTTAACTTTGGCCGTGGCTCCTGTAACTGTCTGTTCTGTGATTTTTCGTGTCTTTCGGTCGATCCCAAATTCTTCCATGATTTTAAACAGGGTTCCACGGTCCACTGAATCATATGCTTTCCTGAAGTCGATGAATGTAACTACTGTGTTTCTGCATTTCCTCATTTGTAATATTGATTTAAGCACCAGATCTGTTCCGCACATGAGCGTCCTTTTCTGAATCCGGCCTGGTATTCACCAATTAGTGTATCTGCTTGGGATTCTATCCTGTTTAAAAGCGCTTTGGAAAGGATTATGTAAGCAGTCCAATTCATTTCTTTTATATGATTTTAATATGTATCGTGTGTGTGTTTTACAGTCCGAGCTGGATACGGCACCTGTGCGATGCATTCGCTGAGCTAAAGCCAGTAATCTGATATTCGCTAATGCATTCACTCTCAGCTCCTTTAGTTCTGTTGTAAATATGTGAATGAAATGCGTTTGTTCTTTGCCCTTTGGTGGTTTATTGCTTAAAAACTTTTGAATTTTGATACAATTATTTTCGTTATTGAATTTAAAAGATCGTGATTGGAATCATAATTTTTTCTTAAATATCACTCAAATGACGGTTATTCGAACGCAGATTTTGAATTCGGCAAAATAGTTATTAATAGTTTGTTAGTGCCTCTGGAACACGTTTTAAAGTTTATGAGGTTTAAGAACCTGCCAGCAGTTGGACTATTACTGAATAGCACTGCGTGGCGATTTACTACAAATTTTTCCAAATTAATCGTTTCATTGAGGCAAAAGAAAGAGATTAAATGTTCGTA
Organism: Schistocerca gregaria; assembly: GCF_023897955.1. Lineage (NCBI taxonomy): Eukaryota > Metazoa > Arthropoda > Insecta > Orthoptera > Acrididae > Schistocerca > Schistocerca gregaria. The sequence continues at coordinate 329,841,212 of NC_064920.1, forward strand.
TTTTGTATTTTCTGCACCTTTCCGTTCCCATATCTACGTTCCCTGCCATTTCAGTAATTACAACTGCGTGCTGAATTCCTGTCCGAGTCGCTGATGCCTTCATCAGCACACGTGTATTACGTGATGGTGGCAATCGTCGTATAGTTTCTGAAATAATTTGTACACATCAGGATCAGCAGCGAAGGAATGTACTCAGAACTTTTTCTACAGTCTCTGTTTATGCCTTCATCAGCACACGTGAATCACGTGGTGGTTGGAACTTTAATTGTGGCTACTGTTTATTGACAGATGATACAAAATATATACATGTTTCAAAGTTTTACTGCTTGCAATGTAGTCACCAGCATTGTGGATAGCCTGTTTCCAGTGTCTTGGTATTTGTAGGATACCATTAGCAACACCAGCTATGCTGTTAGATTGAATGGAGCTGTCCAGTGCCCAATGAATCCCCGTACTTGGTCTGAAGAGACTGCCACGAAGTGTTTCCTTCCACTGAGGAGTTTTATGATGGAGACAGCACCGTTCCAGTACTTCCACCATGATTTAGATTTTTTCCTAGCGCCAGTATCGAGTGCGGATTGCTGGCCCGTATAGCGGGCACACTCTCCGACATGGGAAGAAGCAATGCACAGGGAAAGCTCGGCGAAATCGCCGGCAGCCTATCAAGCCGCTGATTATGGCCCTGTCGCACTGGGACGCTAAGGAAACAACGCTGGCAGCGCTCTGGTCAGCCGGTACATCTGCCAAAGATATTTCTTCAGTCTGCATTTAGTGTCGAAATAGACGTAAATGTGGTAGCAGCTGTGCCATATGTGTGACATCGAAATAAAAATTGAGTGCATAAAAAGTTCTCAGTACATTCCTTCGCTGCTGATGGTGATGTGAACAAGTTATCTCATAAACTAAACGATGATTTAAGAAGTTACAGCGGTAAATTTTTCAGTTCATCTACACTTAAATGGATTCTCCGAAAGCCAATGTACGGTGCGTGAAGGAGGGTACCCTGTACAGTTAAGAGCCATTTCCTTTCCTGCTTCACTTACAGAAAGCCTACGTATAGCTCTAATTCCTCTTGTCTTCGTGGGCCTTACGCAAAATGCACACTGGCGGTTGTGATATCGTTCTGCAGTGAACCCCAATTCCCCGTTTTCCAAATTTTCCCAACAGTGATCATCGAAAAGAACGCCACCTTCCATCCTGGGATTCCCATTTGACCTCCCTAAGCATCTCTGTAAAACGTGTGTGTTGTTCGAAACCACCGGTAACAAATCTAGCAGCCCGTCTGTGAATTGCTTCAATGTCTTCCTTTAATCCGACCTGACGCAGATCCCAAGCACTCGAACACAACAGTGAGCCGCGCTAGCGTCCTGTATGCGGTATCCTTCACGGAAAAGCCAAACTTTCCTGAAATTCTGCCAATAAACCGACGTCAGTTATTCACCCTCGCTACAATACTTACATGCTCGTTCCATTTCATATCGCTTTCCAACGTTATACGTGGATACGTAATCTATGTGACTGTGTGAAGCAACACACTACTAATGCTGTCTTTGAAAATTACTGCTATGTTTATCCTACTCATTTGCGTTAAAGTACATGTTTGTACGTTTGGAGCTAGCTGTCGTTTATTGCATTAACTAAAAATTTTGTCGAAGTCATCTTGTATCCTCCTAAGGTCCCTCCAAAACGACACATTGTCGTGCAGCACTTATCATCAGGAGATGATGCCCTACTTTGCTCCTCATCCTTTCTACCAGACGATTTGTGTATACAGAAAATAACAATTGTCCCTTGGAAATCCCTGACGATATCTTTGATGAACACTCACCGTCGAGGACAACATCCTGAGTTCTGTTACTGAAGAATGAGTCACTCACATATCTAGGAATAATTCCGTGTGCTCTTTCCTTAATCTGCTTTGGGCCACCGTGTCAAATACTTTCCGGAAATCAATAAATATGGAATCTGTCTGTTGTTCTCCATCCACAGTCTGCAGGATATCATGTGAGAAAAGGACAGGAATGATGCTTTCTAAAACTGTGCTCATTCTTGGACAGTATCCGGCTTTGTTCAGAATCTCAGAAACGGGACAGTTTATTACTGAGCGCCAAGGATGTCGCGCTCATACGGCACAATTCTCCCCACTTAAACTGAAACCAGTGGAAGATAAAAGATATGAAAAGATTCTCACCATGTTGTATCCCAGTTGAGACGTTCGTCTGACTGATATGAGCCCTGGTTAATTTACCGACAAAGCGGTCCTAGATCAGGGCGCCCACGTGCCGTATCACTTTATGTAATTCCACAAACTTAGAAGTCACATCTGTCCCTCGATGTTTATTTTCATTCAAAAAATTATTAGTTGACCCCAGATTGGAAAGTGGTGAATTAATATCGAATGTGGCCATACCTTTGGCTAGAGTGGTATTGTGAGTCTCATGTACAGGTGCGTTAAACACAAAATGAACTATCCAGTTGACTCATCCTCTTCGATCTGCTACTTCGCATTATAGCTGACCAAGGCCGACTGCAACTTCATATGGTTCTCGGAAGAGGGTTCAGAGTAGCAGGGGATGTTGGTTACATGAGAAATAGCGCTGGTGAAATAAAAGTTTCCAAATTCAAGGGACACAAAAGCTGGAGCATTGTCACTAACCAGAACTTTCAGGGACTCAATGACAGAGAAAAGGTGACTGAGATGCTTAATTGTTACACTCATAGTGCCTGCCTACGCGCAACTGGCAAACAAAACGGGATCAGGCTACAACCACCATAAAACCACCCTTTATATTGTTTAATATGTGGTGTGGAACCTATGTAATCGGGGTATGGGACCTAGGCTGCTCTCCCGTATCAGAGCTAAGTTTCCACACCTGGGTGTTAGAGTTGGGTGTCACTCTCAAGCATCCTCGCACTGGTCCACTAATTTATTGATGTCACCACATAATGTACGTTACGTGAGGTGCTTTTTAATTCTCCAATCGTCTTTTACACATACATGTACCCTCCACACAAGGAATGATGGAAGTACTTAAATACTGGAGGGGTCAGCTATTGGTGCAGGCTGATCTCATTGTTCCGATCACAGCAGGCATAGAAGCAAAGCAATCCTATGGTCAACAAATACCCTGGCACCTTTTTCACTCCTTTGAGCTCTTGTTTTATTTTGCATAATCGAAGATCAGGGTCCTGTTTCTGGGCTAAACCTCTGAACAGTCCTGGAATGTCTCTGAGGACTGTCCCCACATAAGCTACTTCTTCCACACCTTGCTGCAGATCCGAACTGTTCCAATTCGAATAACAAGGCTAGTACTTCTAGTTTTGCATACATGAGTATTTTCTCTCTGCCTGGAGGTGTGACAATTATACTTAACATCTCCCCCCCCCCCCCGCCCCTTCTCTTAGAGGATGACGGCTGTGACACCAGAAATGAAGACACCAGTCTGCAAGACAAATTATCCGTCGAAATCTGGCACAGCTGGGATGGGTGCATTAGCCAATACCGTCTTCAGTGGATTGAAGGATGGCTGTCAGCATAACTCCAACAAAAATACTCATGCTTCCTCTGCCGTTGATTAAGGGGACGTTGAATGTCCTAAGCCACCAATGTTAAACTATCGAGTTTTGTGAGCCACTATCTTGGAAACTTTTTAAGTCACCAATTTATATTTTTCCAGAATTATTGAATGCAACTTTCTAGATCACTGAACTAGAATTATTACTAAAATTGTATTGCGGGGTATGTTATCGTTTTTCCAGACACTTAATTTTTTGTCTGAATTTAGAAAATAAAGGAACATAAAAACAAAATAACTCAGCATATTTTACTTATTCTAGTTCCATATGTGTTGAATCTCACACTTGGCATGTTCTGAAAATTTCATGTCTCTACCATCAGTACTTTTTTAGGGAAACGAGTCATTTATTTCAAAAAATGTAGTTGAGATATATTGAGGTTTGAAAGTTTTTTATTACAAACTCTTATACAGACTTATATTTCTGCGTCTTTTATGCACTAGAATTGCCCTGTCCCATAGTCTGTGTCTTCTTCATTGTCACAACAGGCCAGTGCTTGCCTCCTCCTTTTCTTTCTTGCTTCTTTTGTCATTTGCTGAGCAGCTAACTCTCTTTCACGTACACGAAGCTCATCCACTTCCCGCGGTCTTTAGCTGTGTTCAGCTAACTTCTCCAGACCTTAAGTCTTTCACAGTTCCCACCATTAAAAGTTATTACAACATTAGGAACTGCAGAGTCATAAGGGCAACAAATACATTTTTAGGCACATGGCACCACCAAAAATTATTGAAGGACCTATTCATATTCTGGGTCTTCCCATCTAAAAACTTCTTTAGTAGCCCAGGATTTGCCAAATATCTGCAAATAGGACTGCAATAGGACTGATTGCCTCCATTACTACCAAATGAAGAGAATGTTTATGTGTAAATTCATTCAGGATGCCAGAAAATTCAGTCTGGCTATATTTACACCATGTGTTTGGTGGAGGTGGACACAAAGCATGACATGACTTTTCATCGGTTGATATTCGATGAAAGAAAGGTCTCACATATCTTTCACCCGCAAATTTGCGTTTGTTATACTTTTACGCTTCGTCATTTTATTTTCGTATAAAAAGCAATAGAAGTTAGCTTACTACGAAAATACCGATAATCACAATAATTTCAACGAAAACCAGTATCAGAAACAAAGGACTGATTTGTTTATTCGTAATACCAACTTCTGAGATGTTGAATTAGGCACAAAACAAAGCTTTTGTAGGGAGCACATTGTGCGCATGTGGGAGCGATCTAGATACTTATAAAACAATAAACTGGTAGCCAAGATCGCAGAAATTCTTTTTTTCCATGATTACCGGCTTCGGCGAAACTAAAACCGCCATCATCGGATCTAGGAAGGACAGAAAACACTGTAACAGTGGGCTTGGATTCCACTTATATAACATGTACACACATAAATTTAGTTATATACCTTAGGACACATACAGGTTACAACATCAAGGTAAACAATGGTGATATTAATAATTGCCTATAGCACGCAGGCCTTACAAAATTATCGTAAGTAGCACATAGGCATCCAAGAGAGATGACATTATAAATGTTAAGTGTCTCCATCACACACAAGTGCAAGCTAGGTAGTACCGCAACTCCGACTCTGTTCTTACACTACAGGCCGCGTCGCGAGATGTCACTAGCAGAAGAGGCGCCAATGAATACCACAGCACGCGTCATAACAGGCTCTGCGTGTTTGGTAGCACTGCGTCATTAGGGCTTGTTTTTGTTTTTGTTTAAATTATTCCTATTGCTTGTGGCCTTCAGCCGATAAATAATTTGAATTCTTCTTAATAGGCCCTTTAGCCGTCAGTGTAGCTTGTGTTACAGTAAATACTTAAAAAAAAAATATTTCCTTAAATAAAGTGTACGTGTTTACTGTGCAACCAACGGTAACTAAGTAGGCCCCATCCACACATTTTCCTGCCTTCCCTAAACACCACAGCTGAGTCACTGAATCTGAAATAATTAGCAAAACAACCCCACTTCCTGTAAAATAAATTAAATTGAAAAGAAAGACATACCCAAGAAGAGGATAAATTGGAACTGTCTCTGGTCACTATTGATGGTAAGTGCATTGCTTCACAAAGAAAAGCGAAGTGCCCAGAAGGGGAGGAAAAGAAATAAAATTGCGCCGATTGAGAGGATTTGGTTGAAATGGCTCTGAGCACTATGGGACTTAACTGCTGAGGTCATCAGTCCCCTAGAACTTAGAACTACTTAAACCTAACAAACCCAAGGTCATCACACACATCCATGCCCGAGGCAAGATTCGAACCTGCGACCGCAGCGGTTGCGCGGTTCCAAACTCTAGCGCCTAGAACCGCTCGGCGACTCAAGCCGGCTTGAGAGGGTTTGTGATGTTATTTCATTGACTTCAACATTAAGTCAAACTTACAAAGAGCCACGCATTATCAGTCTCCTTATTATCATGGTGTAGCAACCCCCCATTACTAATTCGGTTCGAAAGGGTGTTATAAAGCCGCTGTACTACCTGACCTCAATATCCTGGATACCGGCAGTGGGACAGAGTGGACTTCAGAGCTGCTCCCACACACTGTAGCCGAGAGGCTTTTCTGAGACGTACAAACCATGTGCAGAAGCTCCAACAGCCGCCAAGTTCAGTCCAGTTACTAAGAAATAGAATTTAACTAAACTAAAATCATATATTCAATCGCAAATTCGCACTGCTTGAAAAATCACGAATTCTGTGATAGTAGTCACTGGAATATAACTCAGTTATTTAAAAAGACTATAAAATAAATTAGTTAACTCATTCATTAAAATCAATTTTCCACAGCCATCTCAAACCCAGGGTAGCTCTCCTGGGTAGAGGCTGATCAAATGATGGCGTGAAGCGGTTTTCATGGTCACTGATCAGTTAATTAAGAAAATTCAAAAGATGGCGGAAATCGGTACATGTCTGGGGCTGTTACTTTTAAATTAAAGCTGCGTAAGAACACCATTTCTGTCCACTTTAGCAGGATTTGCGTCATGACAGGTTCCCCTTCGTTAACACCAGGATACCGACCCGTCACACCGGTCGAAAACAGCAGGAACCAGTTTCGCTGCCACTCCCACTCGAGTTGTCTACAGCAACCTTTTTGGGTCAGAGGACACGCCATTGCTGTGTTGCAAAAATGGTTCAAATGGCTCTGAGCACTGTGAGACTTAACTTCTGAGGTCATCAGTCCCCTAGAACTTAGAACTACTTAAACCTAACTAACCTGAGGACATCACACACATCCATGCACGAGGCAGGATTCTAACCTGGAACCGTAGCGGTCTGCCGGTTCTAGACTGTAGCGCCTTGAACCGCTCGGCCACCCCGGCCGGCTGCTGTGTTGCGCCAGACAGCAAATGCATAGTTATTGGTCGGCTCCACACCATTATCAGTAGTAGCTTGGGCGTTGCCGCCACTGAAGTGTGCACGTGCACGTAACCTTGGAAGTAGTCACGCATAGACTCAATTACAGTTAAGATGTTCCACGGTAGAAAGGTCGTGACGTTTCATTCGTGGTTATTATCCATTACATTAATATCACCATGAGGAGTTGGCCTTGCGAGGTCATCATTGCTAATGTGAGAAGCTTGCCGTGCTTCCACTCTCCTTATATTCTTTTTACATAAGACCAGAAGCTGAGAAGGCAACGGCGTCGCCGCTGTGATAAAACTAGTTTCTGTCACATCATCGAAATTAAGCGCTATCGATCTTGGCTAACACTTTGATAGGCGACCGTCCAGGTCTGCTGAGCGAGATGCACTCAGCCCTTGTGAGCTCAACACGAGAACTACTTGACTGAAAAGTAGCAACTCAGATCGCGAAAACTGACACTGTCCGGGAGGGCGGTGTGCTGACCACGTACCCCTCCATTTCCGCATCCGTAACACATGGCGGCTGAGGATCACATGGCTGTCGGGGGCACTGTTGACCCTTCCGAGGCATGTTGAAATGTTCACGGCAAACAACAATGCTGGTGACTTTCATTTCTTTCGATTCTTCGCAGTTTTCGTTCTCTCAAGGGACTGGAAATCACTTGTTTTTCAGGGCTTTTCCAAGCTTATCTCTTGTTTTAAGCAAGACAGCGGCTTTTCCAGGTAACCCAGAATTCTGGATTGATTGAGTACGAATTTATGTATGGAGGGTACCTCGCGTTTGACGATTTTTTATCAAATGGTTCAAATGGCTCTGAGCACTATGGACTTAACATCTTAGGTCATCAGTCCCCTAGAACTTAGAACTACTTCAACCTAACTAACCTAAGGACATCACACAACACCCAGCCATCACGAGGCAGAGAAAATCCCTGACCCCGCCGGGAATCGAACTCGGGAACCCGGGCGTGGGAAGCGTGAACGCTACCGTACGACCACGAGATGCTGGCGAATTTTTATCGCCAACATATTTGTTTCTTTTCAATTCACTGTCTTTTACTGGTCAGTAGCTTTCCCCCGGTCTCCTTCATTAATACAATTACTAATCCAGATAGTTGAAATACCTGCTGTAGGAGGGACGGGAGATTGACATGTGAGAGTACGTTTAACTGCTAATAGGTAAACAGTGACAGACGGCACCTCTCATTTCCAACCAGCCGACAAAGACGCCATACACAATATGTTTTACTGGGGACAATTCTGCTGATCTTTCAGGCCATGGGGCTACGTCACCATCACGCAGATAGCTTATATGGTTGCGTGCCATGTGTAGACGAGCATTGTTATGTTGGAAAACGACACGAAGATACTCTCGAATGAGAGGTAATACAGGAGCACGTAGGACCTCCATGACACTCCTTGGTAACAACTATGACCGCTGACTCCCCAAACCACGAAGCCAGGGGAAACACCATCGAGGCTCTCCAAAACAATGGAAGACCGGGACGTTTCCCCGGATCGCCGACATCCTAACCGGTGATGGAGTGGTAAAATACTGTGCCGGCACGGTAGCTCAGCGTGTTCGGTCAGAGAGCCGGTTGGCCTCTGTAATAAAAAAAACTGAGTGAAAGGATCAACAAACGAAGCTGAACGGATGTCATGTGACGTCCGCAACGATCAAACACAACAGTCAACAACGAACAAAATGAAAAAAAAAATCATGTAGGATAGTGTAGAAACACTGTTCATTGCTGAACAAAATTGCGACACCATTTTTCGCAGACGGGGCACCATTCCAAAAGCGACCAAGTTGTGACGCGAACGACAGCCAACGTGTGGGGCGATAATTCTCTAGTCGGCTACTGCTGGTCTCCAGAAATGGTATAGGATGACACACGATATTGCAGAGTGTCCATTAGTTGTTCTCGAATTGCAAGCGCAAATTTAAAGGCATCACGAAGTGCTTGGTGCACAATACGACGATTCTCCCTTGTGGTGGTCAGACATTATCGACCGGAATCCTGGCTCGGCGGGTTAGCCGTGCGGGCTGAGGCGTCTCGCTACGGTTCGCGCTGCTTTTCCCTTCGGAGGTTCTTGTCCTCCTTTTGGCATGGCTGTCTGTGTTGTCCTTAGCGTAAGTTACTCTGAGTTAGATTAAGTAGTACGTAAGCCTAAGGACCGATGTCCTCAGCAGTTTATTCGCACTTACGACTTACCGTTTCCGGAATCTTGACGACGAATATGCCCACTGTCACGTTCCCGTGCATGCACGTCGGGTGTCTGTCACATCCGAATGTCTCATTAATCAGGATACTGCACTATTGAATCAGCCAAGTAAACAATGAAGCACTTTCGAAGCCTCCCAGGTGCTGATAACGCTATTTCATCACAAAGCCGCCTCTGCATATCCGTATTCTTCGCAACGATCTCTCAACATCTGGCGCTTACTTACCCTACCAGGCCTGGTAACAACAGAAAACACGAACAGCAGTTACGCACTGTGCTGACCGTTCCACCTGATAAAGGGAATGTTGTTGTTGTGGTCTTCAGTCCTGAGACTGGTTTGATGCAGCTCTCCATGCTACTCTATCCTGTGCAAGCTTCTTCATCTCCCAGTACCTACTGCAACCTACATCCTTCTGAATCTGCTTAGTGTACTCATCTCTCGGTCTCCCTCTACGATTTTTACCCTCCACACTGCCCTCCAATGCTAAATTTGTGATCCCTTGATGCCTCAAAACATGTCCTACCAACCGATCCCTTCTTCTAGTCAAGTTGTGCCACAAACTTCTCTTCTCCCCAATCCTATTCAATACCTCCTCATTAGTTACGTGATCTATCCACCTTATCTTCAGTATTCTTCTGTAGCACCACATTTCGAAAGCTTCTATTCTCTTCTTGTCCAAACTAGTTATCGTCCATGTTTCACTTCCATACATGGCTACACTCCAAACAAATACTTTCAGAAACGACTTCCTGATACATAAATCTATATTCGATGTTAACAAACTTCTCTTCTTCAGAAACGCTTTCCTTGCCATTGCCAGTCTACATTTTATATCCTCTCTACTTCGACCATCATCAGTTATTTTACTTCCTAAATAGCAAAACTCCTTTACTACTTTAAGTGTCTCATTTCCCAATCTAATTCCCTCAGCATCACCCGATTTAATTGGACTACATTCCATTATCCTCGTTTTGCTTTTGTTGATGTTCACCTTATATCCTCCTTTCAAGACACTGTCCATTCCGTTCAACTGCTCTTCCAAGTCCTTTGCCGTCTGTGACAGAATTACAATGTCATCGGCGAACCTCAAAGTTTTTACTTCGTCTCCATGAATTTTAATACCTACTCCAAATTTTTCTTTTGTTTCCTTTACTGCTTGCTCAATATACAGATTGAATAACATCGGGGAGAGGCTACAACCCTGTCTCACTCCTTTCCCAATTGCGACACTAATTATTCACGTATCGTTAGTGGTGTGTACGTATACGAACTTCATTGTCATCCGAGTATGCGTTGCGAGGCTTCACGTTTTTCTTTATCGCCAGTGTATAAGCAGTATTCATTGCGTGGCTAATGAAATGGAAAAGAGGCGAACAGAAACAAAAATTTGGCTTTGACTGTACTATGGAATGAAGCAAACAACACTATGTGCAACAAACAGTGCTTATTCCAGACGATGGCCAGTAGCACCGTACAGCACAGATAACGACTAGTGCACACACTAGGGGCACGCTGCCTATGAGGCATGCAGCGTCCTTCGTGTAAGGAAATACTTCTGTTGTATGTTCCAGATTAGGGTTGCAGAGTCATATTTGGTTTTCCGGGTGTTCCAAGTGACTGCCGGGAGGACTTACGTGGCAGTCGCAAATGAACGAGCGTATAAGGAATGAATAAGTACGCACAGTATCTGACTTTTCTGTTTCCTACAGTTAAGCACACGCAAAAACCCATAATTTTAAACACTCATTCTTCCGAAGGAGTCCTCAACCGTCCACTAATCATTCCCAATACTACTATACGGTGTTACTCTCTGGCTCTTAGTTAAACACTCCCATCTGCCGAGTAACCAACACTCCATGATTGCCGGCCGCACCATTCCATGCCCCGGACATGGATGTGTGTGATGTCCTTAGGTTAGTTAGGTTTAAGTAGTCCTAAATCTAGAGAACTGATGACCTCAGATGTTAAGTCCCGTAGTGTATAGAGCCATTTGAGCAATTTTTGAACTACATGATTTCTAGCTGCCTTGCCTCGCACATAATGGTGATAAAGAATCTAGAAAACTAACCATAGTTTTAAACTCACGCGTGACAGACCTTTAAATTCTTTTTTTCGTAAGACACTTAAGTCAACTAAGCGCAAATCGGCATAATCCAAGCCTTTGGGCTATTCATACTCCAAATTTCAAAGTAAACACAGTATTGCAAGGATTTATGACCGGGACATACTTCCTAAAAATTTTGTTGTAAAAACAAAACAAAAGCAAAAAAAAACTCACATCAAAGCCGCAAAATTAATTTCTATTGTGTGTATTAATATCCTTCGCATTAAGAAAATAACTGAACTATATTCTTAAAACTGCAACAAAGTTAACAACGTATTGTTTATCCCATCTACTTTTTGGTCACAATGACGCAGACATTATAGGATCCCTGACTGAATAACTCGAGAAAAGTATTCACTGGTGGGGAATCATTATTTCAGGCGGCGAGAGGTCTTGAACAATGCGTTTATATACTTTCCAATAAGCAGTTTATGTTTCACGATGTATAGCTGGCTACAGCACTAAAGGTGGCGGCTCAACCTTGAAAATCTACACAGAGGAGTTTACAATCCATATGGAATCGTCACAGCAATATGTGGACATATTCAATGTACATTGCAAAAAGATGTAATGGCTGGAAAGCCGAGAAAATATACAGGAAACAGTTTCACAACAAGTTTACAACAGACATCATTCAAACAGGAAGAAACTCACCGCTACAAAAAGGAACTTATGAAAAAACTGGTTCATTCAGCCCACCACGGACTGGGCTAGATTCTAGACAAAGAAGTTTTATCACAGAAATTTTTAGGGAGATGATGAATGTCCTTTGAAATGCAATCTACGAAAAATTTTGCGTGAAGGGAACTTATCGAACAGCAGCTGAACCGCCAATATTAGCAAGATATGGAAGTCAAATTATTTTCCAATCAGGTGTCAGCAGAGTCAATGGATTATGTTGAAGTGCATGCAGTGAGAGTGGCGTTCATCATTTTCAACACTTGCAATAGACTTCAGGTGTTGCTATAGGCCTAGGCTTCAGGTTTTCCTATAGACCTAAGATATAAGTAGTTAATACGAAAAAGTAACTGAATGGTCATTTCCGACCACTGGCACTTTAATTCAAAGCAGTCAGTTTAGGGTCCTTCATTAACTCCGTAATTCAGGTCCGAAAGGTTTCGAACTCCCCGTAAACAACAACTGTTTCTTGTATTATGTAATCCTGAATTTTACTGATTTTAGAGACAGGGTATCCGTAACCTTTTATAATAACATCTCTCATTTATAGCATAACAAAAAAAACCTCTCTCTCGTAATCTTAATTCCCCAATCTTTCCGTATCGGTAAGTTGATCCCAAACATCATATCTCGATAAAACTGCAACGTCAACAACATTCAGCTGTAGGTGAAATTTGAAATAACGTATCTAAACCTTTTTTCGTCATCTCGCCACTGCTTCGGTCTTGTGTTCAACTATCAGCAACAGCAAATAATGATTGTTTAGTTTTTGTCTTTCCGTCAGTTAAAATGAAAATAAGTTGGTAGCAGCATAAATATATTTGCTCAAATGAGCAGCTAATCAGTATCAAAAGAAACATGAACCAAAAAATAATGAAGCACACGCTACATCACAACCACGAAACTAAACGATTGCGTTATATCGCAGTCGGGAAAGATTTGAGGTATTACAAGTTGCTTGTACGAGTGCAGTTGTCCCTCAGTGACCAATTTCGTCTATTGGCACATTCTCAAATATTCATCAAATATTTATTTTCTACAATTTACGCGTATGATATATCTCTACAATACGATTTTGATTGTGTGCTTTTCATTTAGACAGTGAGCGCAAAGCTAACTTACCGATTTTATGACCGTTAGGATGATATGCAAGAAAGAGCTAGAACAGATTTTCTGTTTAACGCAGTAACATGGATTTGGCCATTGTGCAGCTTAGGGTTACTGTCTCAATCCGCCACCATGGAATGGAGAAGTTTTTGCAACTTATAATCTTTCCTACCGTTTTAGATGTGTCTTGAGCTCCACACATTCCTACTTACAGTAGGAAAAAATAGCCTAGGTTTCGATGAGAACAGAAGCTTAACTGACCCGTTTCGTCTCTGTGAGGCATCTTATAAGATTCTACAGGTTAGAAATAATTCTACTGATTACCAAGAATCAGACGTTTTATGATTAGAAGATGACAGTTTTTCAGAGAGAATAACTGAGCACTGACGTAATTCTCCTCATGAAGATGTTAGTTTATTTTTTGTCCTATATTTTAGATTTGGTTTATTGAAATTTTTACGAGTATTTTGTGCCTGCTTTGTAAAGGAGCTGAAATGTCCATGTATTTCTTACGGAGGTCTTTTCTTTGACACCGTCAGATGACACCATGTGTTCGATATTTTATTTCTTCTTGAACTGTTTTTACATCTGTTTTACGTCTGTCATCTATTTCAAATCTATTGCTTGTGTGTATTGACTTTAACAATCACTACATGTTTCATTGTGTTTTTATTTACTGTTCTTTTAAACATGTAGACGCCTACTAGTGGAGACTACGTCAGCAGCCTCTTGCCTGCAAGTTTGCGCACATGCGGTCATGTATTCACCCGAATTTCTTCTCCAGTCTTTGGGTCAAGATTACAAGTGCGGCCCTATCTTAGCATACCCGCATGCTGTCACCAACAGTAAGAATCGTCCTCGATTTCACGGCTTCATTACCAATCTGGCTCTTCGTTACTACTCTAGAGCACCGTTTTTAAAATTGACTTTTGTGTTCTACGTGCCCACCAAATGTTTTAGCTACTTATGACTAATTCGTGACCCACAGTTGCTGAATGTAAGTCGCCCTTTTCTGTGGTATTTACATAGCTTTTTTTAAAAAAAAGATTCATCACCTTCTCAAGCGAGACAGGACTACAGCCATACCTGTTTTAATGTATTTTTCTCATGTAGGAATTCTGAAGATGCTTCAAAAATTTGAAAAGTATCAATAAAGCATCTGCTGTCATTGAAACGTAGACTACTTTTTTTTCTTCTGCAGCAACTTGAGCTTGCTACCATGTCTCCAAATCAGCTTTCTGTAGTCCCGAGAAAGTTTGATTTCAACGAAAGAACGCCCCTTGTTTTGACGTAACAGGTGCTCCCGTTACACCGTTTCGACTTTGTCGTCTGGTGTCCCTAGACTGGAGAGAGCATTCAGCACACACAGAGCAAAACAAGAGGTAGAGTAGTAGACGATGGAGTGCGGGTGGACGGAACCTATTCGACGTATTAGAAAGCCAGATGGCAAGCACACATCAATAATTGATCAGGGCGTAAGCGGCGGGAGACCGCAGGCGTCTCCCAGGAGCCAGCAGGCGCAGCCCGGCGTCTTCGACTACAGCCGTGGTGGGCTGTGTACGGCCGCGGGGAACCTCTGAGGAGGAAGACCTGCCAATAGGGGAAAACCGCACACAACCTAAATATTGGTGAGTGGTTTAGAAGAATGAGAATTTATACAGAAACATGAATTAAAAGGGATTACACCGAGAAACCTTTTCTCGAGGCATCAAAATTCTGCGACAGAAGTTGTGAGTAACCTAGGATAAATCAATGTTTACGCCCACAGTAACTTCAGTTGTTCTCTTGTGTAGTATAAGAGAAATGGTGTCACAGCTTACAACGCTTACAACCTGCCTAATATCGTGTAGCCTCCCCTCCCCCCCTCCGCCGAGCACACAGTAGTGCCGCAACACGACGTGGTATGGACTCGACTAATGTCTGATGTAGTGCTGCAAGGAACTGACACAATAAATCCTGCAGGGCTGTCCACAAATCCGTAAGAATACGAAGGGTCCAAAAAAATGATTCAAATGGCTCTAAGCACAATGGGACTTAACATCTGAGGTCATCAGTCCCCTAGACCTAACTAACCTAAGGACATCACACACATCCATGCCCGAGGCAGGATTCGAACGTGCGACCGTAGCAGCAGCGCGGTTACTTCCTGAAGCGCCTAAAACCACTCGGCCACAGCGGCCAGCTACGAGGATTTCGAGATCTCTTCTGAACACCACTCTGGAAGGCATCCCAGATATGCTCAATAATGTTCATGTCTGGGGTGTTTGGTGGCCAGAGGAGGTGTTTAAGCTCAGTAGAGTGTTAATGGTGCCACTCTGTATCAATTCTGCACATATGGGGTGTCGCATTGTCATGCTGGAATTTCTGAAGTCCATCGGAATGCACAGTGGACATGAATGGAATGCAGTTAATCAGACAGGGCAAAGGGCCCTGAGTTCGAGTCTCGGTCCGGCACACAGTTTTAATCTGCCAGGAAGTTTCAAATCAGACAGTATGCCTGCATACATGTCACCTGTAAGAATCTTATCTACACGTATCAGGGGTCCCATAAAATCCAATTGCACAAGCCCCACACCATTACAGAGCCTCCACCGACTTGAACAGCCCCCTGCTGAAGTGCAGGGTCCATGGATTCATGGAGTTGTCTGCGTACACGTACATTTCCAAAGGCTCGATACAATTTGAAACGAGGCTCAGCAGACCAGGCAACATGTTGTATTCATGTCGGGTCTCCAACCGGAACGCTCCGTCATCTGGGCACAGTATTTCAGCGGTCCATCTGGCCGACGTCTTTAGGTGAGTAGGGCGTCGCAGTCTCTCGGCGGAACTGAAATAAAACATTCTGCGGTGGCTCCTTTATACACCAACCGTGGGCACAGCACGCGTGCGCGAACGTATCTGCCCTCTAGTGACAGGCACAACAACGCACCGGTGGTCGAAGCTCGCGGAATCGATAAATCGATATTGAACACTACTGACAGTTTTTCATGACCGAAAAAAGACCGTTGAACAGAACAGAGTTCCAACTCTGACTTAAAGCATACTCCTTATCTCTGTTTATAATATTGTCAGATAGATGGACTTCAATGACTTCTTTCACTACACAGTCCCAAACCGCGACACAGCAGCAACTGCTTGTGTTTCATTGCACAACATTTTATGTCCTTCAGTAGGGCAATGTTCAACCACTGCAGATTTTTCTGGCTGAAATTAACACGTGTGTTGATGGTGCCTTACGCTATGATCCTGGACATGTTTCCAGTCATCGACAGTCCAGTTTCGGTGTTGACGGGCCTAGGCGAGTCGTAAAGCTTTGTGTGCTGCAGTCATCAAGGGTAGACGAGTGGGCCTTCGGCTCCAAAAGCCGATATCGATAATTTTTCGTTGAATGTTTCACATGCTGACGCTTGTTGATGGCCCTGCCTTTAAATCAGCAATATCAAATTTACAGAAGGATTCTCTTCGGTCGTCATTGGTCCCATTCTTGCAGGATCTTTTTCCGGCGGCAGTGATGTCGGAGATTTGATGTATTACCGGGTTCCTGCTATTCACGGTACACTCGTGAAATGATCGTACGGAAAAATCCCCACTTCATCGCTACCTCGGATGTGCTGTGTCCCATCGCTAGTACGCCGACTACTACGTTCAAACTCACTTAAATCCTGATAACCGTCCATTGGAGCAGCAGTAACTGATCCATCAAGTGCTCCAGGCACTTGTTGTCTTATACAGGTGTTGCCGACCGCAGCGCCTTATTCTGCCGTTTTACATTTCTCTGTAAGATTCCTTGGTGCTTCAGTGTGTATTTGTACCATATTCAGTGCGTATGTTCCCGATCATGTCTGTAGCGACGTTGCTTCAGCTTTTTTACCTTAGGCCTCGATATGTGACATAAGTATCTGCTTGATGCTCTAACCGTTCCTGAGAAAAAAGAGTTTTTAACAGACAGACAACAAAGCAGGAGGGTTCCGTTTTTATCGGTTGAAGTACGGAACCCTAAAATATAAGTAAACATTTTATTATTTCAAAAGTAATCACCATAAATGCAAATAACACATTTATTCCATTCTGAGACGAAACTGTCAATGTCTTCACCCAAGAATCTTTGCGGTTGCCTACGAAACCATGATTACACGAAGGCGTGCTCCTCTTCGTCCGAAGCAGGCTTCTTGTTGCCAAGGTTGTTTTGACTACACTGAGTGTGTTTCGCTGAGAAGCCCTTACAGTCATACAGTCTAGGTCTCTCTCCATGCAATTTCCATACTTTTGGAGCCTTGAAAAAAAATATTCGTTGGCGTCGATTTGCTTTGACTGACGAATTTCACTCCTGGGTACAATCATAGTTCTGTAGACAATCGTACACATTTTTCCGTGAAGGTGCTGTCCGTTTTGTCTCACACTGCGGTAGATGCATTAAGAGTTACGGCGATTACTTTTGAAACTGTTCGCTTTTTTCCATATGTTTCGTTCACAAGTCACTGCCCCCTAAATCATGACAAGTTAAGTGATTATATGCTATTTGCAACTGAATTTCTAAATTTAATACATTAAAGTCACGTGAGAGTTTCTATTGCATTCACATCTGTTATTATTTCATACATTCTAGGGCCAGTTTATGTTAATGTAACGTCAAAGTGTGGATTCGTGAATAAATTTAATTAATTAATCGATTAATTACAATTATTCTGGTAATCGATTATGCATACACCGATTTTTCTTTCATGTCAATTAATTTTACTTAATTGATTTTTTTACGTTTAATTATTTGTTTTTCCTTCTTCTGCTTGTTTTAAAGCCTACGATTAGAAACTTGCTGCCTACAGTTTGAATATGGAAACTAGTCAGACTGTTCCCTAGTACACTTCGTGTGTTTCTGAAGCAAGTCGGAACATTTCGTGTCGACAGAGTTCTGTTTATGATTACTGCAAACATCAGAGATCTAACTATTATAGTTCTTGAGGCCGGTACACACTTTACGATCTATCTGGGCAGATGTCAGTCTGCGCAATAAATCGCCGGAAATCTCATCCGTCCACACGATACAGTTTTAATCTGCTGCTAACCCTCCATCTTTCGGTCTGGGAAAGAACCTTCAGCGGCCACCCTCTCGCAACCGATATTTCATTCAGTACACTAACGCATAATTCACAGAAATCTACTACATTTCGCAACTAGTCTTAAAAATATTAATCAAGTGTCAAAGGAGGGAATAACGATCTAAATGGTCGAGACAGTGGATTGTTAAGCGGTGACATTTTTTACACATAAGTTGTTAATTTACTTCTCGAGTTACATGACGTTCTTGAAGACGCCAGTTTGTTAGAACTTATAACAATGGTTGCAGGTTGCAGTAAGCTTGTAGTTAGGTTACTGTCTCATACCGCCATCATGGAATGGAGAAGTTTTTGCAACTTATAATCTTTCATACCGTTTTAGATGTGTTTTGAGCTCCATACATTCTAATACATTATGGGAATAGCCAATGAGGTCGCTTTTACTTTGTTTCTAAGCATGTGGCGATTTAAAATTCTCTCTGTAGGTTTGCCTGTAGCCTGCTATAAACTACTGCACTGGAATATAAAACTCCATTCTGAACACTAGATAGCGTTCGTAATCTATATGAAAAGTTTTACCTTTAATGCATTTGTAGCGAATTGTACAGCTTACTTTCAATTCGCTCCTGTTATGAACTTCATATTCAATTATGAGTTCACAAAGGCATAAGAATCCCTATATCCGCGAAGACACTGCTGCAAGATGTTCATTTATTATCTTAAAACAACATTTTGGCTGCACTCTCCTGTGGGATGCGTATTTTTAAAATTATATACGGTCCCACAAAAGGTTGTGGCATAGGACAGTACCGAGTGAAAGTATGCTAGCAATCCTTTATGCAGGTCAACGTAATGACAGAAATTACTAAGTCCAAACCATGTGGAATTAATAATTTTGTTAAAGTCAGAAACTGGTAACGTTTTTCTAAGAAATCATAGTTTCCTTGTTTGCGTGCGTAACTGCATCCGCCTTCTCTAATAAACAATTACAAGCAGCTGACTTCTTATCTCGATCACTATAACCATGGTCTTAACTTTCCAGACTCGGGGACTGGTGTTGTGTCTTCCATATATTCGTACTGTCATAAGTGACATTACACTGTTGAGATAGCTGAATGGGTACAGCCCGATAGCCAATAAATAGAAAAAAATTTACACAGGATTGTATGACTCCCATATATCTCAATAAATACAGAAATTGACTCTCTAAAGCACTGTCGAGTATCAAAAACTTCGGAACTCACTGTGAGCGCAATGACGAGAAACACTAGATTGAATAGACATACGGTTGAAACACTTTGCTCGCGACAATCTGCGGCGATCTCCTCTCCACTCACTATGATTTGTCTGTGCAGATGTCACCTGTGCCCACAGATCTGATCAGTTTTGCTCAAACCTAGGGCTCCAACTTTCTGGTTTGCGCACGTGTCTTACCTGCGCAAATTTGCGGTCCACACGGTACGATCTGTCTGCGCAACTAACTATGGAACAGTGAAAAATACAGTCCCAATCTAAAGTCGAAAACCGCCACTGAGAACTGATACGAAATTATTTAAATCTACAAGCGTGTTCAGCGAAATTCAATGACACATTGTGATACAATTTTATAGCCTACTATCCATTACTCGAGCAAAATCCATAGCAACCACAAGCAAAAGACTCTTTGACCCTAACCTAAACTCATATTACGTAAATTCCAGTTTCATTGTTCAGAGCAGATCTTTATACTATCACTACATCGCTGATTGCCTGATGATTCCACAGATACTATAACATGTTTCTGAAATTGTATTTTAGAATCCATATAACGAGAGTGGAAACCAGTTAAATTCATCACCCCATATTTTGCACCATGAACTGAAGATCCATAACGACTAAAAAAGAAGCAACGAGACAAGAACACTCGGATTAAAAAGGGTGTGAGACTGCCCCTGCTGTTCAGTAGGTACATCGAAGAAGTAGTGAAGAAAAGAAAAGAAAGATTCATTGGTGGCAGTAGTTTTACGAGTTGCAACATGGTCGCGAATTAAAACAACGATACAGGAAGGGTAAAAAGATTTTCTTTTATTTCCGCTAATGACCACAGAACTTTTGGTCCTTAGACTACCGGTTTCGGTCAGTAATGATCATCTTCAGATCTTTTTTATAACTATGCGACTAGGGCTTTATTATATTAGGACATGTTATAAAACAGCTCTGAAGAACGTCATTACTAACCGAAACCGGTAGCCTAAAGAACAAAGGTTTTTTGTGATCATTGGCAGAAAAAAATCAAATTCATTCAAAGGTGGGTTTAAAATTTAGGGTGAGAGGACGTCAGAGATAAGTGAAGAAGAATTTTGGGATCTGTTGAATGGAGTGAACCGATGTAAGACTACAATATGGGGTCTGAAAGTAAACCGGAAAAAGACAAATGTAGTGAGAAACATCACGAATGACAGTATCGAGCAACTTAATATGAACATTGGTGATCTCAGGTAGACGAAGTTAAGGAATTCTGCTACCTCGGAAGCAAAATATCCCATGACGCACGAAGCAAGGAGGACACAAAAAGCAGACTAACAGAGGCAACGAAGATATTCTTGGCAAAATGAAGTATATTAGTAACAAACACAGGCCTTAACCTGCGGTTGAAATTTCTGAGAATGTACGATTGGAACATAGCATAGTATGGTAGAAGATAGTGGATAGTGGGAAAACGGAAACAGAACTGAATCAAAGCGTTTAAGACCTGGTGCAACAGAAGAATATTGATAGTTGGATGGACTGCTAAGCAATGAAGGGTTTCTCCGCAGAATCTCTGAAGAAAGAAACATATGGAAAAGACAAACAAGAATAAAGGACAGTATGACACAACATCTGTTAAGACATCAGGGAATAAATTTAGTGGTACTCGAGTGAGCTGTAGAGGGCAGAAATGGTTGGAGAAGATAGATGTTGAAGGCATCCACCAAGTAATTGGTGTATCGTGTAAATGTTACTCTGAGACTGTCGTGGGAGAGGAATTCATGGCAGGCCGCACCAAACCAGTCAGAAGACAGATGACTCCAAAAATGTATCAAGCATCAACGAAAGAATTTATGATGCAATATTGAAATTTGATGAAACGACCGTTTTCGAAAGTAACTTTCTTTCTTCTGATGCTGGAGAATAAAAGGTCATATTCTTCACATACAGCTGTAACCTAAGTTCATTACGTGAATTAGTAGTAATAAAAAATTAATTAAAATTTTAAATTCTCGGTTACTTCGGAACTATTACAGACTTCAAGACCAGCCTTGGAAGAAGCTCGAAATTTCCTTTAAACTGAGACATTTCACACATCACTTCATTGTCGTTTTAAATTCCATAAAATTACATTTATTTTATGTTGCTAAGATGACTGAATGAAGGCTGGATGGAACAGCTGACTCGAATATTGTTGTACTGCATTAATATACATGACGATTAATTTAATATGTAAAGGACAAACTCATACTTCGTTTTTGTGACGACCCACAACCTGGTGGGGAGAAGAAACCTTACATACATATTTTTGAGAGACGTCACTGACAGTTCATGGTGAGTTAATGTTTATGTTAGTCGTTGCTACCAACAAAAGCAGTATTTTTGTGATTGTATTCCCAAGTAGAGTTGGGACCACAGGGAGAATATGGTATATGCCTTTCAATATTGTGACTGTGTATGTCAACTATATTCACATAGTAAATGTAATTAAATGAAAACATGTTTTGGCTTATTGCTTAGTACAGGGAAGACAGGGTCAGCATAAGTGTCTCTTGGGCCAAGTTTCTGGAATTGACTGCTTTCGAGCAGTGTTATGAGGGCTGAGAATTTAATTGTGTGTTGATTTCGTGTTTAGAAAACGCCACAACATTTCAACCATAAATTAAAATAATTAGGCCATTCTGTGGGAAGCTGAAACATTGTTAACTGCCTTCTCTTAAAACATGTAATATGTAATAAACATTTTGATTCACTTTAGTGTGATAATTATTTCTTGAAGTATTTTCTTTGTTCAGTAATTAGTATTGAAAAAATTATTAAAATGCCGAAGATAGTTATGGATATTAGTTATAAACTATGTACTTGAGTTTTAAGAGATTTCCGAGCACCAAACTCTGACTGGAAGTATGGTTCAAATGGCTCTGAGCACTATGGGACTTAATATCTGAGGCCATCAGTCCCCTAGAACTTAGAACTACTTAGACCTAACTAACCTAAGGACATCACACACATCCATGCCGAGGTAGAATTCGAACCTGCGACCGTAGCGGTCAGGCGGTTCCAGACTGAAGCGTCTAGAACCGCTCAGCCACACTGGCCGGCGACTGGCAGTATCCCGTATGACAAGGTACACCTGTAAGGTACAGGGTGGAAGCCTTTAAGTACAGAAATATATGTCGCACCTTAATATGTAGGCAGACTCGTGTGTTGTGTGTTTTCTTGTCTGCGTCGAACAGTCTTCCCACAAACACGTCATAAAGTTTACGACCTGTCGTTTTCGGCACGGTCATGGCTACACCATAATTCCACTACACGTGTCAGTATAGACTAACCGATTCGGTTCTTATAGAACCAGCCTTTTATTAAGTCCAAACATAAAGATATGACAGAAAAGCACTTCGAACAATCGATTGTTATGACACAAATAATCAAAAGTACTAATTAAGTGACTATTACTCTTAATCGCCTACCATCCGTCAAATTTAAATAATTGTGAAAACACTGCTTTATTTTCGCCATAAGAAATAAATTTAGGAGATTGCCTTATAATTCCAAAAATACAGAGGTAACACAAAAGTTGTTGGAATATCAATAATTATGACACAAATAATCAAAAGTACTGATTAACCGACCATAATTCATAATCGCCTACCTTTCGCCAAATTTAAATAATGTAAATTGAACATTATTGGCCTCCGTTTTCCATCCATAATCGCCTAGCCTTCGTCAAATTTAAATAACTTAAATTGGGAGTTGTTAGTCTCAGTCTTCCATAAATCAGCGACGAACATATACCAGTTTATCTACCCTTCGCCACATTCAAATCACTTACAATTAGATTATTACTCGCCCCATTACGTAAATTAGTGAGAAGAATCACTTAATTCACACCAGACTTTCTCAGAAGTGACAAGAATTTAACGGAAGTGTATGGTACTAGATTTCGAGTGTTTGCTTATCCTACAAAAGTCGTACTAGCTACCATGAACCTGAGCCTATTTTAAATTTTTACAGTGCGGCTGTAACTTATTTTTATTATTCCATTTCCTACTGCATACAAATGTTTTGCTGTTCTATTATTTCACTTACCCAAACAAGTGATAATCGCAATGTTGGGAGTCGTAGTAAATATACTTTTTTTTGCTATCCGGTTGCCGTCAGAGACGTATTTCTGATAAGCTTCTACCTCTGGCTGAAATCAGCTGGCTGTTGCAGGATGCTGTGTGGTGTGTCACTGAATCGCTCCGCCGTCACTGAGCTGAGATGGCTACGAAGATGGCGAAGTTCGCGGTTCAAATGATCAAAACTAAGCTAAAAATTATTTCACCGAGGATCCCACTTGAAACAATAGTTAGATGTACAAAAACTGTTAGGCGTAGGTCACAGGCTACATCTTGAACGAGTTTTGCACGGCTGTTTTGATTAACAGACAACTTTTAACAAAGAGCTCCTCCGCAACTAATATATTTGATAGGCGAAATGCAAATTTTTTTTCCAACCTTATATTTGTCACAAAATACATTAATTACACCAAATTCTACGTTTTACGATGCCCGTAGCATTGTACATTTCATTGTGTGAGATTTTAAAAATAGAAGGTAGTATTGTACATTTCATTGTGTGACATTTTAAAAACAGAAAGTACAGACCAGCTGAAAAAGTTCAATGTTCTTTACGACACTCTCAAGTACCTGCAAATACAAAATAGGTGACACTATCTACATGTGTGTCGGTTGTTCATGTTAATATACATTGTAATTTTACATTGGTACTTACATCTAGTTTGATGTACGTCCATCGTGCATGTGTGGTAAATTGTCAATGTCCAGTTCGTAGCGATTACGTGACATGTAGTAATTATAAACACATGTGAGCCGTGCGTGGCTCGTGTTCGTGCCATATCCCATGTGACATCCTGTTTTTACCGTACTACCGCCTCGTTATGTTAATTTCAATTACTGCTGTCACTGAGTTGCCACCTTCCCTGCCCGTGAACGGCAGCAACGGCGCTTATCGATATAAGCCCTGGCGTATTATCTTTGCTGACTGCTATTACTTCCCGGTTGTCGTGTGTTTGGAGTGAGTTCGGATCTGCCAATGAGTTGGGAGGCGCTAGGAGTGCAGTTAGGACTTGTCAGTGTTTGACTTAGGACGCGGCACAAGTTCAGTCGGGACGCGGCTGCAGTGAGGTCCGGACAGCCATGACTCTCCCGACGGTTGCCGATACATATCGCTAAAGTTCGGACCACCTTGTTTGGTCTTCGGTCGGTCGTCTTGTCGGACGACGAGTATGTTGGCCGGCGATCGCTCATGGGTTGCCTGCGTGTGCCGACTCGTGATTCGTCCTTGTTATTGCAAAGTCGGTACTGTCAGTATTGTCTATTCCTTTGTGCAAGTGCTCGTGAAATGGTGTGTAGCTTGTGATGTCGACTGCTCAGTTATTTTAGTGCTGTCTCCATGCTGATATGTGGCAGTCGGTCGGTTGGTGTGGATCAGCCAGGAAATCCCAACGCGGTGCAGTGGGCCGGGCCCGCTAGAGGTCTCTACGCCGTTTCGGAGTGTGTGGAAGCTGTTCCGACTGCTACGAAGTTCGTCGCTCACCGACCCAGGACATCACAGTTGAGTGGTGATTTAATAACCGAAGCCAGTATGTTCACATTGTACCGTTGGTTTGCATGGTTGGATGTTGGGGGTATTCCCGTGAGCAACAGCGAGTGTTCGAGTTGGCGAAAGTTTATCCACCATCCGGTGGAGTTTAACTGTGTTTTCGTTATTGGAAGTCCAAATGCACCAGCGGAATTTTCTGCCTTGTGGCCGTTAGCGTTCCGGTTACCTGCCCTGGCCGCTGACGTGAAATTCAATCTGTGTTTTTTTCCTCGCGTGTTGTCGCTGTCCAACACGTGTGTGTTGTTTTGACAGCTTACGCATACTTGGTTGTGGCCGGCAACGCCTTTTACGTTTTGGCTTTGGCGTTCCTTGTATGCGGGTCGGGTGGAAAGCAAGTCGTCTTGTCAGTGGGTCCGTTGACTGCCTCTTGGTTGGGTTGCCGGCGGATCGGATATAGTTGGGCCGACTACCTGCCTCCCCTAAGCGAACGTTAATATTGCAAGTGCAGACCGACCCCCGGAAACTTCTGAGCGCCGCTGGCTGTACTGCCTATTCTTACTTCTGTTTGATTGTGTATTTTAATGGCTCATAGCCGATGGTTTGAATTTGTATGCTTTTAGTTGGGTTTTAAATAAAGGGGCCTTCAGCCGTTTTGAAATTGAAAATTCCTTACTTGTCGAGTCTTTGCATAGTTTGGGCCTTCAGCCTCATTTCAAATGCACTTTTTTGCCCTTTGAAAATTTATGGTAGTTGTATTTTAAATCATGGGTCTTCAGCCGTTTTAAAAGTTAGAGGTTGTGCCCCTAAGCCACAAGATTGTGTGACACATTCAGTCGATAGTTACGCTCGGAAATTTGCGCTGTAATGTTTGGGCAACTAAATAAAGTCATACGTGTTCGAGTGTATCTGACAGCCGCTCATTTTTGGCCCTTTTCCACAGTTCCAACTACCTGTTCTGTCCTGTGGATTTAACCAGGCAATACATGCAATACATTTCGACACATACTTGGCACTTTGTTTACTATAAATTCCGATTTGACATTTATTTGGCAGTTCGTTTACCAAGATACTCTATGTTTAATGACACAATTAGTTAAGCAGTGATAATAGTACATTTCACTGACTGGATTTTGCTGTGAATTATGTATTTGTTGTCAGTGTGTGTTGTCAAATTTTCCAAAATTAAATACAGACAGATGTTAAATCCTACCAGTCACCATTTACACATTACAGTAATAGATATTCTTCCACGAAATAGGAGGACTTATCAAAGAGAAAAGGGAGAGAGACTGTATTCTTCCATCGTTTTTCGGGCTTGTCCTTAGGCTTTCTTTTGTTTGGGTGCAGAAAGCCTATGGACAAGCCCGAGAACCAATGGAAGAATACAGTCTCTCTCCCTTTTATAAAGAAAGTAACGTATCATATTGTAAAGATGTTAAGTAAACGTGATATTAGACCAACGAAGAAAATTTCTCATGTTCTCCGGTCTGTAAAAGATAAACGCGCTCCTCTATCATCCAGTGGCGTATATAAAATTCCGTATATATGTGGTAAAGTTTACATTGGAACAACGAAGAGAAGCGTAGATACACGGTTAAAAGAACACAGAAGTATTTCCCGATTAGGGAAAACAGACAAATCGGCTGTAGCAGAACACGCTTTTCAGTCAGGAAATCATCAAGTGAAGTTTTCCGAAACAAAAATTTTATCTACGACGACGAACAATTACCCACGGCTTTGTAGCAATTGAAATATATAAACATAGGGATAATTTTAATCGGAAAGAAGAGACCATGAAACTTAGTGATATTTGGACAGTAGCGCTACAGAATTGCTAGACAGTTTTATCTGTGACGAGATTACGATCGATGGTTACGTTTTATCTCTGACAAAGATTATCTCTGCATATCACGTGTACCTCCGGCCACGCCCACTTTCTAGGATATATGAGCCGCTCTCAGACGTTCGTCCTATCAGTCGGCAAGACTCACCGGAGGAGAAACATCCCTCTGAAGATGTCCAGCGCAGCTCTGGACGAAACGTTAGGAGCTGAAGAGTTTCATGGACCGCGACCTTACATCCCGGAAGGTTTACCAGAAGATATGTCATCCGGTCGTGAAAGCCTTCATACTATGATACTGATTGATTATTCTGTACATCAACAAGCCACCAGCCTGCTTATCAACGATGCACGTTCACGCTTGGCGACAACCACTTTGTGCTAACAATGGTAATTGCATTTAAATGGTACAATAAGATGTCTCCGGTGGCCCCGTCCTTCGGTTTCGTCAAGTGTCAGATTGTCCGAAACACTTCATGTCGATGTCCTTTTTTGGGGGGGGGGGGAGGTGGCAAACTCCACAGCGACCTAGCCTCGTAATTTCGGAATTGGGTGGTGAAGCTGCTAAACATTGCAGTTTTTGTTGGTTGCGCTGAGCGCCGATTACTTTCACATTTCCCCTCACACGTCTGCGTCCACCACAAAGACCAATCTGTAATTTAGTTTTTTGTTCATTTTCAGCGAAACTACTTGAGTTAAAAATTCTTTACTAACGCAACTGGTCTGCTATTTCTTCATATCGGAAATCTTGTTGTTCCATTCACAGCCGCACGAGATTAGTCGAGCGGTCTCAGGCGTTGCAGTCATGGACTGTACGGCTGGTCCCGGTGGAGGTTCGAGTCCTCCCTCGGGCATGGGTGTTTGATTTTGTCCTTAGGATAATTTATGTTAAGTAGTGTGTAAGCTTAGGGGCTGATGACCTTAGCAGTTAAGTCCCATCAGATTTCACGCACATTTGAACATTTTTTTCATTGACAGGGCCACCCCTCACTACAATAGAACTTCTTTTTGTCTCACCTGTAATTGCTTCATACACTCGAAGAGAGAGACTGGATGTGATGAAAACTCAAAAAGTAGTCACATTCAAATATTTAGGAAAAACTGCGAAAAAATTTAATATAAAATAAAATAAAAATATCCATCTGGATGTCGCTATGTCGTTATATAGGAAGGACAAACATCGCCAATATGTATAATTTTTCGGAAAGTACATTGATATAACGATACATCGACATTTTCTCAGCCTTAATATCCACCAATACTGGTGTGATACGCGCTTAACAGTCGGTCGCTAACCGGGCTCTGCTCTGTGTCACAGTTGTAACTGCAGCGTCGGCTCCAATCTCACTAGACATGTCACTGTCGTAACTAAACAATGCTACGGAGAATTAGCAGATGAACATGTGTAACTGTAACATTCTCTTCAGCAACTTCCCTTAAATTATCTTTTAGTTCGCAATGGCGCCCACTTAATTGGCTTCCTCCACTTACGATTTTACATGTTCATCTGGTGGCTTCTTAACTCGTCTTTTCGGTACATTGTTCCCTGTACTTTGTCTTGCCATTGGATATTTTCTGCAATGTATTCACCACTTCCCTCGTCTTGCTTGATTAACTAAGAAATTTAGTGCTTGCTAGTAATACTCTTTTTCTTTGCAATAAAGAATTTGAGCTCGCGAACATCAGCACACTCAACCCACTGTACTTGTGCAATATCAGGCCTCTTCAGATGTCTTCTTTCTTCTCTACTACTTCTTGAGTGACATCTTTTGTTTTATCTCAAAAGCACACCCTATTTTCTTTTTTCACCTAATTTAAATACATTCACATTCTCTTCTGCTACACTTACGTTTATCGAGCCTCTTCACCCATCATACTGACATCTCCGTGTTCGTAAGAACGACCAACAACAGCCACATTACTATCTCCTCTTCTTCCATCTTCTGCAACAACATTTTCCTCTTCTTCATCTACAGATTCTTCTTTAACGCATTTTTCCTGTCCGCTACAGTCTAGTATCCTATTTTGTACCTCCAGAACTGCGCCATTCTTTCCCTACCAACCTCCTGTTCCTGCGTCCGCTTCTTCTTCCTTCTGCTTACATGATCTCCATTTTCTCCCCCCTCGCTCCCTTCATTTCCGTTCCTGTTTCTCTTGGTTTACTGAAATCTTCAAACTCCGTCATCTGCTCTGCCTCTTCCTATTTCTTCTTTGTCCATATAAACTCTACGGTCGTAAGATACACTATGTGATCAAAAGTATGCAGACACCTGGCTGAAAATGAGTTAAAAGTTCATGGCGCCCTCCATCGGTAACGCTAGAATTCAATATGGTGTTGGCCCACCCTTAACCTTGATGACACTTCCACCCTCGCAGGCTTGCGTTCAATCAGGAGCTGGAAGGTTTCTTGGGGAATGATAGCCCATTCTTCACGGAGTGCAGCACTGAGAAAAGGTATCCATGTCGGTCGGTGAGGCCTGCCACGAAGTTGGCGTTACCAAAGGTGTTGTGTAGAATTCAGGTCAGGACTCTGTGCAGGCCAGTCTATCACAGGGATGTTATTGTCGTGTAACTATTCCCCCACAGGAAGTGCATTGTGAACAGGTACAGGAGTAATTCTAGAAGAGGAGGCTAATGGCAGGGAGTAGAGGGGATTTGGGGTAATGGAATATCGCTTAACAAAAGGAGAGTTGGGGGTCCTCCACCGACAAACTGGTAAAATTTGGTGTTGCTTAAAGTAGTTTATTGTAATTGTTTCGGAGTTCAGGGTAAAAACGTGTGTACAGAATGTATGTGCCCGAGAAAATAATAAGATTTGACCCAGATGTCCGATGATTTCGAAGATTTTGTCTGGGCTCAGCAATTTAAGTGTTGGTAAGCATACCCAGCATATTTAGTTTCCCCCCATGAACCATGGACCTTGCCGTCGGTGGGGAGGCTTGTGTGCCTCAGCGATACAGATAGCCGTACCGTAGGTGCAACCACAACGGAGGGGTATCTGTTGAGAGGCCAGACAAACGTGTGTTTCCTGAAGAGGGGCAGCAGCCTTTTCAGTAGTTGCAGGGGCAACAGTCTGGATGATTGACTGATCTGGCCTTGTAACACTAACCAAAACGGCCTTGCTGTGCTGGTACTGCGAACGGCTGAAAGCAAGGGGAAACTACAGCCATAATTTTTCCCGAGCGCATGCAGCTTTACTGTATGATTAAATGATGATAGCGTCCTCTTGGGTAAAATATTCCGGAGGTAAAATAGTCCCCCATTCGGATCTCCGGGCAGGGACTACTCAAGAGGATGTCGTTATCAGGAGAAAGAAAACTGACGTTCTACGGATCGGAGCTTGGAATGTCAGATCACTTAATCGGGCAGGTAGGTTAGAAAATTTAAAAAGGGAAATGGATAGGTTAAAGTTAGATATAGTGGGAATTAGTGAAGTTGGGTGGCAGGAGGAACAAGACTTCTGGTCAGGTGACTACAGGGTTATAAACACAAAATCAAATAGGAGTAATGTAGGAGTAGGTTTAATAATGAATAGGAAAATAGGAATGCGTGTAAGCTACTACAAACAGCATAGTGAACGCATTATTGTCGCCAAGATACGAAACCCACACCTACTACAGTAGTACAAGTTGTTATGCCAACTAACTCTGCGGATGACGAAGAAATTGAAGAAATGTATGATGAAATAAAAGAAATTATTGAGATAGTGAAGGGTGACGAAAATTGAATAGTCATGGGTGACTCGAATTCGCTAGTAGGAAATGGGAGAGAAGGAAACGTAGTAGGTGAATATGGATTGGGTGTAAGAAATGAAAGAGGAAGCCGTCTGGTAGAATTTTGCACAGAACACAACTTAATTATAGCTAACACTTGGTTTAAGAATCATACAAGAAGGTTGTATACATGGAGGAACCCTGGAGATACTAAAATATAATGGTAAAACAGAGATTTAGGAACCAGGTCTTAAATTGTAAGACATTTCCAGGGGCAGATGTGGACTCTGACCACGATCTATTGGTTATGACCTGTAGATTAAAACAGAAGGAACTGCAAAAAGGTGGGATTTTAATGAGATGGGACGTGGATAAACTGAAAGAACCAGAGGTTGTACAGAGTTTCAGAGAGAGCATAAGTGAACAACTGACAGGAATGGGGGAAAGAAATACAGTAGAAGAAGAATGGGTAGCTTTGAGGGATGAATTAGTAAAGCAGCAGAGGATGAAGTAGGTAAAAAAACGAGGGCTAGTAGAAATCCTTGGGTAAGAGAAGAAATATTGAATTTAATTGATGAAAGGAGAAAATATAAAAATGCAGTAAATGAAGCAGGCAAAAAGGAATACAAACGTCTCAAAAATGAGATCGACAGGAAGTGCAAAATGGCTAAGCAGGGACGGCTAGAGGACAAATGTTGGACGTAGAGGCTTATCTCACGAGAGGTAAGATAGATGCTGCCTAAAGAAAATTAAAGAGATCTTTGGAGAAAATAGAACCACTTGTATGAACATCAAGAGCTCAGATGGAAACCCAGTTCTAAGCAAAGAAGGGAAGGCAGAAAGGTGGAAGGAGTATATAGAGGGTCTATACAAGGGCGATGTACTTGAGGACAATATTATGGAAATGGAAGAGGATGTAGATGAAGATGAAATGGGAGATACGATACTGCGTGAAGAGTTTGACAGAGCACTGAAAGACCTGAGTCGAAACAAGGCCCCGGGAGTAGACAACATTCCATTGAAACTACTGACGGCCTTGGGAGAGCCAGTCCTGACAAAACTCTGCCATCTGGTGAGCAAGATTTATGAAACAGGCGAAATACCCTCAGACTTCAAGAACAATATAATAATTCCAATCCCAACGAAAGCAGCTGTTAACAGATGTGAAAATTACCGAACTATCAGTTTAATAAGCCACAGCTGCAAAATTCTGACACCAATTCTTTACAGACGAATGGAAAAACTAGTAGAAGCCGACCTCCGGGAAGATCAGTTTGGATTCCGTAGAAATACTGGAACACGTGAGGCAACACTGTCCTTACGACTTATCTTAGAAGAAAGATTAAAGAAAGGCAAACCTACGTATCTAGCATTTGTAGACTTAGAGAAAGCTTTTGACAATGTTGATTGGAATACTCTCTTTCAAATTCTAAAGATAGCAGGGGTAAAATACAGGGAGCGAAAGGCTATTTACAATTTGTACAGAAACCAGATGGCAGTTATAAGAGTCGAGGGACATGAAAGGGAAGCAGTGGTTGGGAAGGGAATGAGACAGGGTTGTAGTCTCTCCCCGATGTTAGTCTATTTGTATATTGAGCAAGCACTGAGGGAAACAAAAGGAAAAATTCGGAGTAGGTATTAAAATCCATGGAGAAGAAATAAAAACTTGGGATTCGCCGATGACATTGTAATTCTGTCAGAGACAGAAAAGACTTAGAAGAGCAGTTGAATGGAATGGACAGTGTCTTGAAAGGAAGATATAAGATGAACATCAACAAAAGCAAAACGAGGATAATGGAATGTAGTCAAATTAACTCGGATGATGCTGAGGGAATTAGATTAGGAAATGAGACACTTAAAGTAGTAAAGGAGTTTTGCTATTTGGGGAGCAAAATAACTGATGATGGTCGAACTAGAGAGGATATAAAATGTAGACTGGCAATGGCAACGAAAGCATTTCTGAAGAAGAGAAATTTTGTTAACATCGGGTATAGATTTAAGTGTTAGGAGGTCATTTCTGAAAGTATTTGTATGGAGTGTAGCTATGTATTGAAGTGAAACATGGACGATAAATAATTTGGGCAAGAAGAGAATAGAAACTTTCGAAATGTGGTGCTACAGAAGAATGTTGAAGATTAGGTGGGTAGATCACGTAACTAATGAGTAGGTATTGAATACGATTAGGGAGAAGAAGTTTGTGGCACAACTTGACCAGAAGAAGGGATCGGTTGGTAGGACATGTTTTGAGGCATCAAGGGATCACAAATTTAGCAGTGGAGGGCAGCGTGGAGGGTAAAAATCGTAAAGGGAGACCAAGAGATGAATACACTAAGCAGATTCAGAAGGATGTAGGTTGCAGTAGATAGGATAGAGTAGCATGGAGAACTGCATCAAACCACTCTCAGGGCTGAAGACAACAACAACAACAACAACAACAGTTATTGTAAGTGGTACTCGTACATTAATATACATCCAGTGTATATTAATAAGTAATAAGACGCCTATTCGAAGATAAATTATATTGATTTAGATAGTAAGCTATTTGCCGCTCTCAGTCTTTTGTTAAAATGTGTTTGAAATACATTGCAACCTATATTACTACATAATTATTTTAATAAATGCTTGAATCTGTTTAAGTAATATAGCCGCTGTTATCTGAAGTTATTTTGTCCGGTGTAATATGTTACTCCATTTGGAGGGCAGGCTATAGCCCCCAAAGCACCCCTCCCCCCTTTTGCCATCGCCCCTGAACAGGTGCTCAAATGGTTCAAATGGCTCTGAGCACTATGGGACTTAACATCTATGGTCATCAGTCCCCTAGAACTTAGAACTACTTAAACCTAACTAACCTAAGGACATCACACAACACCCAGCCATCACGAGGCAGAAAAAATCCATGACCCCTCCGGGAATCGAACACGGGATCCCGGGCGTGGGAAGCGAGAACGCTACCGCACGACCACGAGATGCGGGCTGAAAAGGTGCTCGATCGTGCTGAAAGATACACTCGCCATCTCCGAATTGCTCTTGAACAGTAGGAAGCAATAAGGTCCTTATAACATGAATGTAGGCCTGTGCTGTGATACCTCCACGCAAAACAACAAGGGATGCAAGCTCCCACCACGAAAAACACTACCACACCGTAACACCAGCGCCTTCGAATTTTACTGTTGTTACTACACACGCTGGCAGATGACATTCACCGGGCATTCGCTATACTCACGACCTGCCATAGGATCACCACATTGTGTAGCGTCATTCGTCACCGCACACATCGTTTTTCCACTCTTCAGTCGTCCAGTGTTTATGTTCCTTACACCAAGCGAGGCGTCGTTTGACATTTACTGGCGTGATGTGTGGCTTATGAGCAGACACTCGATCATGAAATCCAAGTTTTCTCATCTCCCGCCTAATTGCAGTAGTACTTGCTGTGGATCCTGATGCAGTTCTG
This sequence comes from Schistocerca gregaria, assembly GCF_023897955.1. NCBI lineage: Eukaryota > Metazoa > Arthropoda > Insecta > Orthoptera > Acrididae > Schistocerca > Schistocerca gregaria. Next base: position 329,875,161 of record NC_064920.1, read on the forward strand.
GATTGCTGTGAGACGGTCTGGATAGATGTCTGCCTATTACACATTACGACCCTTTTCAACTGTCGGCGGTCTCTGTCAGTCAACAGACGAGGTCAATCTCTATGCTTTTGTGTTGTACGTGTCCCTTCACGTTTACAGTTCACTATCACATCGGAAATAGTGGACATAGCGATGTTTAGGAGTGTGGACATCTCGCGTACAGGCGTATGACACAAGTGACACGGAATCTCCTGACCTCGTTCGAAGTCGGTGATTTTCGCTGGGAGCCCTATTCTGGTCGCTCACGATGTCGAATGACTACTGAGGTCGCTGGCAGTAGGCGGCAGGACAATGCACCAAATACGAAAAATGCATGTTTTGGGGGTGCCTGGATACTTTTGATCACATAGTGTACGTTCCATATACTTTTATTGGTACGGGACACAATGCAAGAGACAAACAGTGTGACATATTCACAAACCATTATCTAGCAGTCATACTTGTGATAGCACAATGATAAATTTAATATCGTAGCGAAGCTTTGCTAAGAACAAAAATGCTATCTGTGGGTAGAGTCTCATTTCGTAAGAAAGACGCCGTGATGTTACTGTTTTCGTTCGGTCGATCTTCCAGCAACATGCGGGTCGTGGTTAGCTGTCAAAGCTTCAGTTGTTGCCCGAAAGTGCTGTAACGTCTTTTTGTCGTACTCTGACTTATTTAAGGAAAGTGTACCCGAATCGCGGTGAAATATCGTATGGAGATGAAGCTTACACCCGTCCGGTACATTTATGAAGATTCGTGAAATCATTCGTAAACAGTTCGATGACCGTAGTACTCCTGTAAACAGTAGTTTTCAGAAATTAATAATAAAAAGGTGGTCCAATATCAATGTCTTTAATCGTAAGTTTCCATTTCAACGTTTTGGAAAAACAAAGCTGTAAGTCTGAAAAATATCTATTACGCCGTTTTCCCAACAGACAGTTGTTAAACCTACTTCTTTTCATTCTGCATTTAAACCATACTGCGTTACACGTGTTAAGACATTATTTCCAACGGATTTGGAAATTGGGATTATGTTTAAGAGTGACTGCTTAAAAGGATTACGGATGACTAACTTACCCAACGGTGTGCTGTTAGAGCGCTGAAGCTGAAATTCTCTTTTTTAGTCATTTGGATAGCCCCGTTAATCGCTACTGATCCACATTAGGCATCAAATTCTTCTTTAAGATGAGTTCAGTAGGCCGTTTCTAGTAGACCAATTGTTTGAAATCACTGTCAGTGCAAACGTCTCTCTGCAGAAGAAATTCAACTATCAGTTAAAGGAACGTGGAAGACAGCAAGTGGCACACACCTCGTAAAATCCTGTCTTGTGATGCCTTCACAAAACAGCCCCCAATAGTCGAAGGTTTGTGGCCACATCGTTCACTGGAATTGTCCGTTTGTGGGTTTTACCCATGTGGATATTTAAAAGGTAAATAGGGTGAAGGTAACGGTAGACCGACTGAAGGAATGCTTACCACAAGCAATTGCTTTACAATTCTCTAAGTGGGCCTCAATGTGATCAAAGGCGCACAAAAATGCTTAAGGATGCAGGAAAACCGCTTTTAATGTATGTTGCAACCGCTGTAATTGTAATTTTTAAATTTGTTCATTTGAAATAAAATAATATTTTTGTATTATTGAATGAGCGCATTTTTGATGAGGATCCATTTTGTCTTGGACTGAATGGGCGTGTCATTTGTGAGGGATCCATTTTAACTTGGACATACCGTATAGACCTAGAAACCATGTTCAACTATTTTTGAGTGAAATTGTCGCCAGTTGACTGTAAGGTATTTTATTATTCATTTATTTCACGCCACTATCAAATGAAAAGGCGGAGAAATGTCAATAATTATCCGACTTCCTGAATGACATTTATTACTATTTTTAATGCGAATGTATTCCCTCCAGAAACACAGCGCAGTAACGACAGCTACGAAATGTGGCCGTCCTGAGATGTAATACCGCAGAGAGCCAGTGGGCTACAGGGAGAGATTATACTTTGGAGTCGACGTGACGCGACTTCTGAGCTGCGTAAGCTTTTCTGCCACTGCAGTGGGGTGTTGGACCCAGTGTCTGACGTGGGTGAATTTCAAAGGGAGTCTGGCGACTGCCACGGACAGAGTCCCCTGTACCTGAGGGTGATCCCGCGAAGTCCGCCCATAATACAAAAACAGCCTGTAGCGCCGTGAGACGCGGGAGTAAAGCCGTATTTCCACAGATTTTGCATCTGGAAACATCAAAATATCGATGGGGAATGTAGATCGACACTCACTTTCCGCAGTACCACTAACGGCTAAAGCCTTTACAATTTTGTGTCGCCATTAAGGTCCTCTCCGTCACGGATGCACGTCTAACGAGTGCAATTGAGACAGCATCAATACTTCAGTCTGTGTTTTGTGCCTGACCAAATACTCGAAACAACGATTTCATTGGAGTAGCATAGACTCAATTTGTTGGAATCTGTTTTGTATATTTATACACATAATAAATACAGACTTTAACGTGAATTAGGAATCTGTTACAATTATTCTAAGGTAATTCGTGTGAGCTGAATCAACATTTATTCTGTTTTTAATCACAGTCAACACACAAACATGAGCATTTGTTGGGTTTAATGATGACATCACAGTAATCACGCGAAGTAAATCACTGTATGTGCGTTTGAGGAAGAATACTACTCTGTTTTCGTATTTTATTTCTCGTAGGTGACTACTAATTTTGTTTACCATCATTCATCATTTTCCATGTCTTAGGAAATCATGCAACTTTGTAATTCGGGATTTAAATAACGAAAGACTGCACCAGTTACTTGTCTTTTCTTGCTTAACACAACGCGTTTCGAGAATTTATTCCCATTTTCAAGTGAGTTTATTCACATGAATATAATTTGGTGGTGTTTGCCTGTCTTGTATTGTATATATGTTTTTGAGATTATACTACGATCGGAAACGCGGACAATATGAATCTTAGTGTGATTATATAAGCTGTAGCTCATCGACTGCATTCGATGAGAAGGTATGCAGACTGGAAGTGAATTGCAACAGAGCCAGCCACAGGCATGCAAGAGTGTTATGCATTGCAAAGCAAAACACAGCCGACGGGCATTGCGAAGCAAAGCCAGCTGAGTGCCGTATAGCAACAACCGTTACTACAGTATGCTAGTTGAAGGACAGAAGCCTATCCTCACGTACCACCAAAGAAGTGTTTAGAGTACGTGCCTTAAGCCCTAAGCGTATATGGTCTGCAGCATATACATACTCAATCGTTCATGTACTAAAATATTATTGTCTCATTATCACACCCTACACCAGAAGCCTGTGACACCTGGAGCAACATCCCAGAAGGCAGTACGGGTCAGCTGTTTGGCCATGGGCTGGTGCACCCAGCCGCTGAGTGACCAGTGCAGCCACTGTGAGAGCAGAGAGCCTCCCACTCACTGGAGGGAGGTCACGGCTTCTTCCGCAGTATCGTCAGCTACAGTCCTGCGCTGTCATCACAGTCACAGCCAGATACGTTGCTGATAGCGGCATTCGAGTGACACCATACTTGGCCCCCTCCTTTGCACTGTCAGCAAGTAGACGCCTCCACTGAGCTTCTCATACTATTGATGTGTTGTCTTCACATCTCATTTCACTCTCCACATGGTTTCCACATCCATGGGTCATCTAACGCTGGTGTCAGATCATTGACGTCTCCATATTAGAGCAACATATGAACGTGTAGCCTACGGTACGGTGAGTCCGAAAATTTTGATTTTGGTTTGGTCACAGAGAAAAGGTTTGGCAGCCATATATTTTATTGCGAGTGGAGAACTAGTGGATTCGCCTAGTTTCATAAGTTACGGAAGTCATGATTGGTTAGCGCCTGTTAAATATGCACAGTGTGACCTTACAAGACATGCGGCTCCATGTACGGAAACAGCTCTGATAAAATTATATACGTGCAACCATTGGGGGCGTATGGCTAGACAATGCCAGAATCTAGATGGCTCACAATTAGACTAAATAAGTTAATGTATTTTGTTTCCTAGTCTTGTGAGGGTTTTCATGGGCAGAACTTCAACAGAACCAGAGATGCAAGGTTGGAAGCAGTATGCATTTTATTAGAAAAGGTAGCACAATTAACAGTGGATAATACAGAACTGCATAGGTTGGTAGAATCGCGCTCGTCACAACGTGGTACAGATTTGTCAGTCACAGGTTTTATAGCTTCTTTTTCTGGTAAGGCAACGGAGGATTTGCAGCACTTTGTGGGAGACCTTGGAAATTGGCTGAGATGAAAGGTTGGCCTGATAAGGATTTATTGAGTGTTGCTAAACTGAGACTAGCATAGATACACGAAACGAAGTAGTGCCACACACTATAGGAAGCATTTAGGGATAATAACTAAGAAAAATACGGAAACTGTGGAACAATTTGCGGCTAGGACAAGGAAAATTAATGGATGTACCTATGAATTAGGCCAGGATGTTGCAGTCAATGAAATTATTTTGCAGGACACTGAGCAAAGAGCGCTTAATGCCTTTTTGATTTTTAAGAGGGTTGCATGCGGAAATGTCAAGACGTGTACGGACGGGGGCCCGACAGATTTGGGCTCAACAGTAGGGTCATCCATAGAGTGTGAGGAGAGCGATCTGTCCACTGCAATGCAGGGTAAACGAACAGTGTTTGCAGCCAGTATAAAATGTTTTAGGTGTGGACGTACGGGTCACGAAAGGAGGCAGTGTCGTCAGCCTCAGGGTGGTGTAAATAAAATAAGAGAAAGTGATAATTTTAGAATCAGAGGATCGGGGAAGAATAATGTTTTAAACGCCAACGGAAACCCCAGGTCCACCTACAGTCATTCCCGGTAATATTGGTCGCTACGAAATCGTGTGCAGAGATGGATTGTGCGTTAGGAGGAATACTAGGAAAAAGAGGGTTGCATGGGTGCACTTGTCGGTCACCAGTAATGATCTATTGAAACGTAAGCAATAGCACACATCACGGGGCAAATTGCTTGGGGTTGGGGATAAGAATGTCTCACCATTTGGATCGGTGGACAGAGACTTTTTCCTGGATATGGTTCAATTAAACAACGTGTAGAGATTGCCACACGTGGGTGAGGGCCACTAAATTGTTCTAGGATTAGACTTCTTATATTAGCATTGTGCCATAATCGATCTTCGGCAGCATAGAGAGGAACTTGAAGGAAAAGTGTTTCAGTTACGTTAAGCCATTGCCAGTGTAGCGATGTCGCGAGGGCTGTCTGTCACAAAACATTTACAAACTGATTAAACCTCAGGCGATCACACTAAGATATGATGGCACAATTGTGCAGCTAAGGGCACTGGGAAATTATACTTGGAAATCACTTTTGTTCTGTGTTGAGTCTAGCTTTCCGGTAGGAACTTTGTGCGTGGTGGAACTGCTAGAAGCGAATGAAGTATTAGATCAGATGGGTTGCTTACTTAAAAGAGGTATGCGTCGAAGAAATAAAGGGTGCAGGAAAACGTACCCGTTTTTTTATAGGTACTTCAAGCGCAGAGGAGATAGGATTTACGAAGGGGTTGATAATCGCTAATCAGATATCCTGGGGGAAGAAGAATGGGACACGAGGATTGTCAGCCACAGACAATTGCCGAACGCCATTGTAACTGCATGACGAGGAAAAGTGAAGCACCTAGGGGGAATCAGTAGGGAACGGATGGAAAAATTACTTTTGGAATTTAACGATTTATTTTTTCCAAAAGCCATTACCAGCTACGCATATTACACAGCACTGTGTACAACGGGAAATGAATCACCAGTCTACTGCAAACCATATAGAATAGCTAGGTACTTGCAGACAGTTTTGGAGGAATTTATCGATCAACAACTAAAAGATGGAATGTTTGAAGAGTGTAATAGTGCAGGAATAGTCGCCGAGCCAAAAGAAAAAAAAATCTGTGGGTGGAACATTTGTTATTATAGTAATCTAAATGCGAAAACCATAATGGACCCTTACCCCTTGCCAAATCTCAAAGAAACATTGGATCATTTAGGACTACGCAAATAGTTTTCAACTATGGATTTGAAGAATGGTCATCAGCATTAGAGTTGCACAACAGTATTGACACAAAACCAGTTTTCGACTCGCTGAGAACACTACCAATTCGGAGGAATGCCATTTGGATTAAAAAATGCACCTGCAACATTTCAAGGATTGTTGGACGGAATACTCAGAAGTTTACAACCATGGCAGCGCTTAGTCTATCTCGATCACACAATCGTCTATGGGAGTGATACAAAACAGAATATGCAGCGATGGAGGAAAGTATTCCTTACGTCAAAAGCGGCGAAATTAACTTTGAGTACGGAAAAGTGTAATTTTGTGCTGGAAGAGATAACATACCTAGGTCATATCATAAGTAAAGATGGGGTTAAGAGAGACAGAAGATTAATTAGATCTATATGTGAATTTCCTGTGACAGAGTCTGTAAAGAAGCTGGAATCGTTATTAGGAGTTGCGAGCTATTATCATCAGTCTGTAAAAGGATTTGCGGATATTGGAAGAATTTGACTCAGTTGTTAAAAGTGTGATGGATTTGTGTGGGCAGAAGAGTGCCATCATGCTATTGAGGAGCTAAAACAAGCTTTAACGCCAAGTCTGATATTGGTACTTCCAAATTTTAATAGAAAATTTGTTTTATCATGTGATGCATCAATCCATGCACTTGGCTGTGTGTTGCCACAAGAGATAGCTTATGCATCAAGACAACTAAATCATGCAGAAAGAAATTATTCCAAAATGGAGAAAGAGATATTAGCCTTATTTACGGAATCACGTACTTCCAATGTTATCTTTACAGTAATAACAGATCACACTGTATTAAATGATTGTTGAGATTAAAGGATTCTTCTAGTAGGGTGATGCGATGGGCAGTAAGACTAAGTGAATTTGATTTCAAAGTCGAGTGTAAACCTGGGAAGAAGCACGGAAATGTATATGGCAAAGTGGAAAAGCAGCAGTATTAAATTTTGGGGGAAATGAGCATAAGGAATGGCAAACTGCACAGAGAGCGGATGATGAATGTAAGCAGCGTTTTAAGCAGTCACAGTTTCGTGTGCTGGATCTGTTGATATGCAGAGAAGCCAAGTTGGGACCGCAGGCAGTGATACCTGCGAAGCTAAGGAATAGAGTGCTCCAGAAGCTCAAGATCACAAATTAGTATATTAAAATCTACCAACATAATAGTAGCAGAAAGTCGTTGATGGAGGAGTAGGCCCAATGACAGAAACCAATATGTGCAGAATTGCATACAGTGTGCACAGAATTGCATACAGTGTGCACAGAGACTGAATTGTGTCAAATAAAAGTACCATTTCAGAGTTTACCTGAAGCACTGGCTCCATTCGGATTTTTGGGGACTGATGTTTTAAGTCCTTTCAATAAATCACGAGAGGCGAATCATTGATCATTCAATGGTTCTGATGCCAAACCAGTAGGCAGCAACAGTGGCACGAGCACTTGTTAGTAGTTGGATGATGAAGTTTGGAGTGATTGAAATAATAATAACACACCAGGGAACGAACCTCGTGTAGATTTATTCAAAGAATTGTGTAAGTTATTGAATGTGAAGAAGTTAAGGTAAAGTCCCCTCCATCCACAAGCCAATGGAAGAACTGGAAGAGTGTGTATGACCACCAGAAAGATGTTGACTGACATCACACCAACTGGGATGTCTTTTTTGAAGTATGTCGTCTCCATGTACAACTCATAACAGCATACGAATACATTGTTATCGCCATATGAAGTAGTATGTAGTCATAAAATGTCATCATCGTTCATCATATTGAAAACAAAGAAAGGGGAAAACTGGAGAGTCTGTTAAGACCTTGTCAGAATGATTAGGGAAACCTGGAATAGAGTATAGAGGGCAAATACTCGAGCACTGGAGAAACAGGAAGAAGCAGAGGGCCTTGCAGCAAGAATGCCTCAGTATGAGTTTGGTTAGTGCGTGATGCCGCCAACTGCGTACACGCCGAAGGGAAAGACAAAGAACGTTTTTGCAAAATACGAGCAGCCATAAAAAAGTTGTACAGACTATGTCACTAGTAAATGTCAATATTCAGTTGCCCACAAGAACGACATCTGTGCATTAGCGTGATTGAAACCTTTTCAAGGGATTCTGAAAGTTATTGCAGAGACAAGATGCGGACCAGATAGGGAGAGTGAGGAGAAAGGTATCGTAGGATAAACAAAAGGTTGTGAATGAAACAGTAACAAGGAAACCACATGCATTAAGGCCTAGAGATATTTAATATTTTTTTACGTTACGTCCGTCTGTCCGAATATAATAGTATGAGAGAGGCAAGATTCCTGCGCAGTGGAGTTGCTAGTGGGACAAGAGGAGGTAAGAGAGTACAGCAAAGGAGTGATCGAGCTAGAACTGTGTTTTAAGTAAGTTGAGGCGCATACGTTGTAATCTATCTGTGACAAGGCAACAGTAGTGGCTAGTTGTTTCGAGCAGGGGAAGCTTACTTTAGCAAAGAGACTAGAATGAAACTGGAGTGATTTGTTATTAAATAAATGGAACAGCGTGCGAGGTAATAGGATCTACCATCTATTTGCCCGCTGTGATTTCAGGGATAACTCAACTGCATATTACTTAGTTTGTTTTGGCCAGAAGAGCTCATCTAAGTGTTGCCTCCCACAATTCTAACCAGTTTAAATCAGATCTAGGACCGGAATTAATGCAATATATTAACACGCTTCCGAAGGAGACGGGTGACGCTGGAAACCGTAGTGCAGGATGTAAATTTATATCGGGAAAATCAGTAACGAAAAGAGACAACATTGACTATTGTCCTACCTGTGACACTTGCTCTGCTGAACATAATCCTTGAAGGCAAACCATAAGAATGAGTTCAGACCCAATCGTCATTCATATTCCAGTGGATTGCATACCCCGAGCATAAAGGCAGCGGGAAGAAGATGGACGCGCAAGGAGGTAGCATTAAGGACAATTGATTCATTTTAGCTCGTAAGTTTGGAACAGAGAGCTAGAAATTATAGTGCAAGAAGCCTAGTAATGAAATAAGTTCCGTGGTACTTAAGGAGCAGGGAAAGGCTCCTTGTAGAAATATCTAAGGTTAAGTCATAGGGTTAAGGAAACTAATTGCTAAAATAATTCTTAAGAAAGGAAACAGGGTAAGAAAGGTCAGTCGCCAGAAACTCTACTGTGTAGGTTAAGCTAGTTTGGTCGAACCCAGGGACCGGGTTCTGATAAAAAAGGAGGGAAACGCAGTGAATCGACGGTAAGCCAGAGCGGAAGTGAGTTGCAACAGAGCCAGTTGCAGGGAGGCAAGTGTGTTATGCATTGTGAAGTCGATAGGTGTTCTGTAGCAGAGCTGGCTGGGCATAGTACAGCAACAGCCGATGCAGCAATATGCTAGTTCAAGAACTGGAGCCTCCCTTCACCGGCCACCACCGAAGTGGTTATAGTTCGCACCTTAAGCCTGGAGCGTGTAAATACTCAGCCATTCGAATACTAAAACATTCTCGTCTCAGTATCGACAGCTGCGCTGCGGTGCTCTGTCATCACGGTCACAGCTGGAGTCATCTCTGACAGCAGCATTTGAGTGACGCCACGCTCAGCCCCGCTCTTTGTGCTGTCAGCAATGCCATGAGAGGCAGCTGGATGCCTCCACAGACCTATTGTACTACGGCCGAGGGCAGGAATAAAAAAATTAATTGAACGAATCTGCTGTCGACCTGACATCTCATTTTTTTCTCTATGGGCCATATAACAATACTAATGGTATAAATTACATTTTTCGTTCTCTATTTACAGGAATTGTGCTTCGTCCATTACACAGAATCTCACACAAATCTAAATCATCAAGTAAATTGTTTGTTCTGGTAATCAAAATGTGCTACAAAAGTGTTGTGACACGATGGCTTGAAGAAACTTAAAAGAGTCTGGACATTCACTCGAAAACGAAGAAGAAGAAACAAAAATCACGTACAGTTGACTTAATGGGAGGGTTTTGAAATTCTTGCACACAAGAAAAAGGAGAAAAAATTCACAATGAAAAACTAGGTGTTGAAACAGTTATCTTTTTCAGTTGTTCCTGCATATGATAAATGTAATAAATTTTATAAGTACGTACATTGTCCTACATAACTTAAAAGAGTGTAAAACATGAGAGGTCTTGTGGAGTGGGTATCAACGACCATATTTCACATAGAAACCCGTGTCTGCATCCCTTAGTGTGCGGCAGTAGGCGTCGTTGATCAGCGTCGCTTACCACCAAGAGGATAGGGACCTCTGAGTCGTCATGGTAGCAGGTCTGGCAACGATTTCAACGTTTTTGTGACGTCAAGGTAAAAGCGACGAAGGATTCAAGTTTTGCAATCACTGTAGTGCACATAGTTGCAGGTGTTCCAGGCGGGACAAAATTATGGATTTTCCGCCTCTTACTTGGACGTGAACGCTTTGCTTTTGACTGTGCAAATGCCTGGTATATAGGTGTTGAATGTAGAGCGGGACCTGTGCACACTGCAGAGTCTAGTTCGCCCTGCGCCAGTTTGTCATCAAACGGGGACACTCTTGTCATTATTACTGTGTGGAACGGACAAGAAATAGAGCACTATTCATGCGAGGAAAAGGTAGACATGCACTGTGCTTGGCGGATGAAATGCACATGCTGATCAACGTTTTTTACTTTTGGCGGAATCCAAATCGTCGAATGCCAGACCCACGCACATTTACTGTCAATTAAGGGTCTCTACGAGAAACAGGTTCAGGTTTCCCACTAGAACGCTCTCGTAACGGCATATGTGCATTTAATGCCGACTTCGAATCCCAGTGTATTCATTTTGTGTTACATGTTCGAAGACCTGACGGACACGATCATCAACGCAACAACGCTTGATGAGCAGGCGTCAGCACGTCTGGAAAATACACCCTCAACTAATTCGCCGCCTGTTGCACGGGAATTCCTCCAGCGGTTTTGGTAACCTGAGCCATGCCATCGACCTTCCCGAAACCTGTACTTTTTTCAGATAAGGCATCCTTCACACGAGGGGACCACAATAAACTTGTGTAGGCGTGGGAAAATTCGAACCATGACTTTTTCGTGGTCACCAAGATCGCTTCGCCATCAAAATTTGGACCGGCTTGGTAGGAGATAATCTGGTCAGTCCATACATGTTTCCTCCGCTACTGAACACAGACAGATACTCAAAATTCTTAAGAGAAACCCTGTCAGATTTTTTGGAACATGTTGCACTCAACGTGTGACAGTGAATGTGATACCAACATGACGGTGCGAATGCATATGAATGAAGCCTATGGTGAGTAATGGATAGGCTGTGGTGGGCCAGTGTCATGGCCTGTACGTTCACCCGACTTGACGCCAATTGATTTTTTTCTACGCGGCCACCTGAAATATGTTGTTAATGAATCACCAACTGACATTGATGAAGAGCTGATAGCGCGCATTATGGCAGCCTCCGATGCAATTTCCACTTTGTCAGGAGTGTCTGACAGAGTGCGACATTCACTCCAGCGTCGTTGCACGGAGTGCATTCAAGCAGAAGGGCATAATTTCGAGCACTTTTTTGTAACTATTTTAAAACTTCACCCCGACTTATCATTTACCTTGCTGCCACAAATACATTGCAAAAGTTGCCCTGCAGATCTACTACCACGACGGCTCAGATGGCATGTTGGTTTGTAAATAGTATTGTGTGTACACAAACCTAATTTTTTAATTAATAAAGTTGTTTATCGTTGCCCAAGGTTTCAGTACAATCCAAATTATGGAGGATTAAAATGATACTGTTGCAGTCAGTTTCTGATTTGGTATTCCTAGTACAAGGGATTGTCACCATTGCATCAAGAGCAATTAGTCAAGCTGCTATCATGACACCTGGTTCAAAAATGGTTCAAATGGCTCTGAGCACTATGCGACTTAACTTCTAAGGTCATCAGTCGCCTAGAACTTAGAACTAATTAAACCTAACTAACCAAAGGACATCACAGACACCCATGCCCAAGGCAGGATTCGAACCTGCGACCGTAGCGTTCACGTGGTTCCAGACTGAAGCGCCTAGAAACACACGGCCACACCGGCCGGCATGACACCTGGTATTGTTGTTAATCGTTTATACATGTTCACCATACAATATGCCAAGTTCTTACCACCGACGTTTTTTTTTGGTCATCAGTCTATTGACTTGTTTGATGCGGCCCGCCACGAATTCCTTTCCTGTGCTAACCTCTTCATCTCAGAGTAGCACTTGCAACCTACGTCCTCAATTATTTGATTGACGTATTCCAATCTCTGTCTTCCTCTACAGTTTTTGCCCTCTACAGCTCCCTCTAGTACCATGGAAGTCATTCCCTCATGTCTTAGCAGATGTCCTATCATCCTGTCCCTTCTCCTTATCACTGTTTTCCACATATTCCTTTCCTCTCCGATTCTGCGTAGAACCTCCTCATTCCTTACCATATCAGTCCACCTAATTTTCAACATTCTTCTATAGCACCACATCTCAAATGCTTCGATTCTCTTCTGTTCCGGTTTTCCCACAGTCCATGTTTCACTACCATACAATGCTGTAGTCCGACGTACATCCTCAGAAATTTCTTCCTCAAATTAAGGCCGGTATTATTAGTAGACTTCTCTTGGCCAGAAATGCCTTTTTTGCCATGGCGAGTCTGCTTTTGATGTCCTCCTTGCTCCGTCCGTCATTGGTTATTTTACTGCCAAGGTAGCAGAATTCCTTAACTTCATTGACTTCGTGACCATCAATCCTGATGTTAAGTTTCTCGCTGTTCTCATTTCTACTACTTCTCATTACCTTCGTCTTTCTCCGATTTACTCTCAAACCATACTGTGTACTCATTAGACTGTTCATTCCGTTCAGCAGATCATTTAATTCTTCTTCACTTTCACTCAGGATAGCAAAGTCATCAGCGAATCGTATCATTGATATCCTTTCACCTTGTATTTTAATTCCACTCCTGAACCTCTCTTTTATTTCCATCATTGCTTCCTCGATGTACAGATTGAAGAGTAGGGGCAAAAAGGCTACAGCCTTGTCTTACTCCCTTCTTAATACGAGCACTTCGTTCTTGATCGTCCACTCTTATTATTCCCTCTTGGTTGTTGTACATATTGTATATGACTCGTCTCTCCCTATAGCTTACCCCTACTTTTTTCAGAATCTTGAAGAGCTTGCACCATTTTATATTGTCGAACGCTTTTTTCAGATCGACAAATCCTACGATCGTGTCTTGATTTTTCTTTAGCCTTGCTTCCATTACTAGCCGTAACGTCAGAATTGCCTCTCTCGTGCCTTTATTTTTCCTAAAGCCAACATCGTCACCTAGCGCATTCTCAATTTTCTTTTCCATTTTTCTGTATATTATTCTTGTAAGCAGATTTGATGCATGAGCTGTTAAGCTGATTGTGCGATAATTCTCGCACTTCTCAGCTCTTGCCGTCTTCGGAATTGTATGGATGATGCTTTTCCGAAAGTCAGATGGTATGTCACCAGACCCATATATTCTACACACCAACGTGAATAGTCGTTTTGCTGCCACTTCCCCTAATGATTTAAGAAATTCTGATGGAATGTTAGCTATCCCTTCTGCCTTATTTGACCGTAAGCCCTCCAAAGCTCTTTTAAATTCCGATTCTAATACTGGATCCCCTATCTCTTCTAAATCGACTCCTGTTTCTTCACCCTCATAGAGGCTTTCAGTGTATTCTTTCCACCTATCTGCTCTCTCCTCTGCATTTAACAGTGGAATTCCCGTTGCACTCTTAATGTTACCACCGTTGCTTTTAATGTCACCAAAGGTTGTTTTGACTTTCCTGTATGCTGAGTCTGTCCTTCCGACAATCATATCTTTTTCGATGTCTTCACATTTTCCCTGCAGCCATTTCGTCTTAGCTTTCCTGCACTTCCTATTTATTTCATTCCTCATCGACTTGTATTTCTGTATTCCTGATTTTCCCGGAACATGTTTGTACTTCTTCCTTTCATCAATCAACTGAAGTATTTCTTCTGTTATCCATGGTTTCTTCGCAGCTACCTTCTTTATACCTATGTTTTCCTTCCCAACTTCTGTGATGGCCCTTTTTAGAGACGTCCATTCCTCTTCAACTGTGCTGCCTACAGCGCTATTCCTTATTGCTGTATCTATAGCGTTAGAGAACTTTAAACGTATCTCGTCATTCCTTAGAACTTCCGTATCCCACTTCTAATGTCTTGAACTTCAGCCTACTCTTCATCACTACTATATTGTGATCTGAGTCTATATCTGCTCCTGGTTACGCCTTACAATCCAGTATCTGATTTCGGAATCTCTGTCTGACCATGATGTAATCTAATTGAGATCTTCCCGTATCTCCCGGTCTTTTCCAAGTATACCTCCTCTTGTGATTCTTGAACAGGGTATTCTCTATTACTATCTGAAACTTGTTACAGAACTCAATTAGTCTTTCTCCTCTTTCATTCCTTGTCCCAAGCCCATATTCTCCAGTAACCTTTTCTTCTACTCCTTCCCCTACAACTGCATTCCAGTCGCCCATGACTATTAGATTTTCGACCCCCTTTACATACTGCATTACCCTTTCAATATTCTCATACATTTTCTCTATCTGTTCATCTTCAGCTTGCGACGTCGGCATGTATACCTGTACTATCGTTGTCGGTGTTGGTCTGCTGTCGATTCTGATTAGAACAACCCGGTCACTGAACTGTTCACAGTAACACACCCTCTGCCCTACCTTCCTATTCATAACGAATCCTACACCTGTTATACCATTTTCTCCTGTTGTTGATATTACCCGATACTCATCTGACCAGAAATTCTTGTCTTCCTTCCACTTCACTTCACTGACCGCTACTATATCTAGATTGAGCCTTTGCATTTCCCTTTTCAGATTTTCTAGTTTCCCTACCACGTTCAAGCTTCTGACATTCCACGCCCCGACTCGTAGAACATTATCCTTTCGTTGATTATTCAATCTTTTTCTCATGGTAAACTCTTCCTTGGTAGTCCCCTCCCAGAGATCCGAATGGGGGACTATTCCGGAATCTTTTGCCAATGGAGAGATTATCATGACACTTCTTCAACTACAGGCCACATGTCCTGTGGATACACGTTACGTGTCTTTCATGCAGTGGTTTCCATTGCCTTCTGCATCCTCATGTCTTTGATCATTGCTGATTCTTCTGCCTTTATGGGCAATTTCCCACCCCTAGGAAAGAGAGTGCCCTGAACCTCTATCCGCTTCTGCGCCCTCTTTGACAAGGCCTTTGGCAGAATGAGGCTGACTTCTTATGCCGGAAGTCTTCGGCCGCCAGTGCTGATTATTTATCAAAATTTAGGCAGTGTCGGGGATCGAACCCGGGACCGAAGAAGTTTTGTTTATGAATCAAAGACGCTACCCCTAGACCACGGGTACAGTACATACAGTACATACCACCGACGTATGACTTGGCAAAAACTTCGGTTGTTAAAGTGTGTAGTAGTGCAGTGGAAGTAACGTCCCGCTTTGAGAAACACCTTCTGACGAATCTGCAAATGCCAGCGACCCAATAATTTCCTCTTGGAAAGAAAGAGGAAGAAGTCACTGGATACCACGTGAGGAGAACAGGTGAGGAAGAGGAAAATTTCGATTGCCCAAAGAAGCGGCGCGTGTGACTTTCTGCAGTGTAGAGCGAGCTGGGGAGTTGTCATTGGAAAAACAATCAGTTGGATAGCTCCTTTTGTCGCTTCGTCTTTATGGCCTCCCGCAACCAGATTAGCAGATTTCGGTAAGATGCTTCTGTGACTGTTTGGTTCTTACGAGCATTATCCGTCTGCACGATGTTACTGTAGTCCCAGAAAACAATATCATCTAAACCGATGACAGGTGTTGGCTTTTTTGGCAGTGCCGAATCCACATATTTCCCCTCCTTTCTTTTCTACTACGTCTCGACGCCACAGTGGTACACAAAGGAGTCGTCCATGATTATTAGGCAGCCAAAGCCGTTATCTGGACTCTAGGTTCGATAGGATTTTTGAATGGGGACGAGAAATCGTGGAAGCCAGCGGGCAGCAGCCTTTGTCGTGTGTAATTTGTCGAGACTTGTGCTGAGATGGGTTTGATCAGTCGTACTATAGCTTCGATTGCAATTCGCCATTGGTCGAGCACCAGGACCTTTACGTTTCTTGTGAGTCCCCATTCTTCAGAAAGAGATCATCTGCTACACTGTGTTTCGTTGTCCATACTTGTTTTACATCACTGGAAGCATCTGTAGCACCCAATCATTGCGTGTCATGGTGGTGCATTGTCAGCGGACACTTCCGCCAAGGTAGCATATATTATTTCGGGGTCGATCCGGAACAATTATTACATGATACCTCACTAGGCTATGCTGTATTCTTTTGGCTCTTCTAACGAGCTACGAGACGAGGATTACAGTGTGTACCAGACTGCCTTCATACATTGGGCTGGCGCATAATTTCGTAGCCTTTTTTCGTAAGTTCAATAAACACAACATATATGCCTAACAGACACTATAGCCATGAATAATACATTCTCCTCCACTATTTAAAAGTCTGCTAATGCCGGGGTAGCTTTTCGATTCGACGAATATAGAAATCACGTGGTTTGAGACGAAGAAATCGTCGAGCCATGTTCTGAGTGCCTTTACATCCGGAAAGAAAGTTCCATGAAGATTGTACAATAGGCTTTCACGACAGAATGCGGATGTTTCAGCTGCCGAGATTTCTTCCGAGTTGTGTGTCCGTGGTCCATGGGACTCTTCTATCCCTGACATTTCGTCCAAAGCTACGTCGGACATCTTCAGAGGTTGTCCTGGTTGTGCGAGTCCACGAAGATTGTTCATTAGAGGGGGGGAAAGGCAAAAATCTGAGGGCGTAATGTCAGATGAATAAGGTGGGCGCGGAATGACTTCCCAACTCCTGTATAGCGTGTTTTGTCAATCTAGCGACATGCAGGTGGGAGTTATCGTGTAGTCTCACCACGCAGTCTTCCTGTCGTTGTTCTTGTACTGCGTTCTTGACATTAAATGTCAGCAGCGAAAGTTACACCTCGGGGAAGCAATTCGTGGTACGCCAAACCGTCGCTCTTCCACCAGATGCATTACATTCTTTCTTGTGGATACAAGCAGGTCTTTGTCCGGGGAGTTGCTGCATGTGTGGGCGGAACCATACCTTCCTTTTCCTCATGTTAGTATAAAAACCCCATTTGTTGTCACTAGTAACGAGGGAGGTTGGCGTTGTTCAGTCGAGCCAATCGATGACGAGCAAGCTGAGATGCACATATGACCGCCCACTGATATTTGTGATTTTGGCTTAGAGCATGGAGTGTAGCAGATGAATGGAACAACCTCCACATCTCACTATCAGTGTCACGCTATCATACAGTGTTGTTATAGATAGCATTAGGCCAGTACAGTAAACGACTGCCAGCGAACGAGATGGTCAATACTCGGATGTCATTTGTTGATTGATGTACGTTTCTGATCAACAGTTCATCCTATCCCAACAAAAAAAAGATTTCTGAACCTACTTATTTGCATACAAATGTCGCACGTTCGTGAAATGATAACAGTTCATCGCCAGCCGTTGTGGCCGAACAGTTCTAGGCACTTCAGTCTGGAACCGCGCGACCGCTACCGTCGCAGGTTCGAATCCTGCCTGCGGCATGGATATGTGTGATGTCTTTGGTTTAGGTTTAAGTAGTTCGAAGTTCTAGGGGACTGATGTCCTCAGATGTTAAGTCCCATAGTGCTCAGAGCCATTTGAACCATTTTTTGATAACAGTTCATCACATTTGCCGTTTCTCAGGTAGATCATTGAAGTGGATCATTGTCGATTACTGCGTTTAACTAATCTTCATCAGAAAGTTCTTCCTGAATTTGGAGAACCAGTAATATCAAAACGAGCTAATTATTTCTTGTCGTACTCTGTTCACTGGAATTATATTCGTACACGGCGAAAATATTTCTGGCTGCTTCCGCTGCTATCATCCTTCTGTTGGAATCAAACTGAAGAATACGTCGTAAAGGTTCCGATTTCTTCACTTGGCAATCAATTGTCTAGCGTCCACAGCTTAACTCACTACGTCCAAATGACAAAATGGCTATATGTAAACTCAAACAGGAACAGTGAAATACGAATAAAAATGTTAATCGATAAATAAACCCAAAGGATCCAACATGCAAATCAGAAACTTTTTTTTCTAGCGATCAGCAGCTTTCTGTTATTGACTGAATCGACTACTTCATGTGAGAACATTTCTCACGACATTCACCTCCTATATTGACATTAGTACAGGCACGGTGAAACATCTGTTTCGTCCGTTCTTCAGAGTTTCTGTGGTGTCGCACCTCTGACGGCCTCAGCTACACGTCGCGCACTCGTAGGCTGTCCTCTCACAGGTCTGACCCTGCTGCAGAGCGTGAAATGAAGAATCTGTTCCGTCAGGTTCTTCCCTCGTTGAGAGTACGTGCTCAATGAGATACGACGTAATTTTACTTCACAAGTAGGAGCATATCGTATTGAGCTATACTACCTATTTCGTGGCTTTGGCAGCATCTGTAAATTTAGGATCTCTCAAAAATGTGTCATTTTAGCTACCGTCTGTTATATTAAAATCAAACTACACATCGTTAGGTAAAGGCTTCCTGGTTTTGCTGTCTTTAGTGTTACAGCTTGTGTGCTATGAAAGTATACCTTTAAAATGCCACGGCACAGTGAGGATCTGTCTGAAGTACGTCGTTTTGATACAGTTTGTCATAGTTAAATATCAAATAATGGCAGTTGTTCAAAAAACAAAACAAAAAAAGTTCAAATGTGTGTGAAATCTTATGGGACTTAACTGCTAAGGTCATCAGCCCCTAAGCTTACACACTACTTAAACTAAATTATCCTAAGGGCAAACACACACGCCCATGCCCGAGGGAGGACTCGAACCTCCGCCGGGACCAGCCGCACAGTCCATGACTGCAGCGCCCCAGACCGCTCGGCTAATCCCGCGCGGCAATGGCAGTTGTAGATACTGTCTTTACACAGTGCATACCACGCAGCGAGGCATGGCTGGCATGTTGAGGCGGTAGTTAATGGTTCCACACTGTACTTTGAGATCTCTCTTTCTCCTCGAACACGTCCGCGTTCAGTAATTCACAATACTTGCCGAGAAAAAAAGACACCGGTCTAAGCAGAAACCCGCACAAGGAAAGCTACTCCGTATTCTCTCAATCTTCCGTACTACAATAAGTAACTTTGCCGATCATGGGAGATCACGCAACATCATAAATACGCAACGGGAACACCGCGTCCGCCAGGGGGGGTACAAAACTGCTATCGTCACCAGAGCTGCCGCTGGACTGCTCGGTTTTGCCGAGCTCTCCAGACCACAAGTTCAATCCAGTCAGAACCAGCAGCAGAAAGTAGGCATTTTCGTTGGCCCTCCGCGATCCTACTAACAGAGATTCTCTAAAATGCTGGCCCTGGCGGGATCTCCAAATCGTCTCTGCAACGGGTGTCGGTAAACATCGGCCGTCACAGGGAATGAACTCGTCTTTAAGAATAGCCTAGTCGACTCCAGCCGCCACTCATTCTGTTAGGAGAACATTATTGGAAGTCTGGCCTATCCTCTTTACGACAAATAAAACTCCCTTTCCCCCCGTCAACCAGAAATTGGTTCTGGCGACCACAGAAGCGATTAGGTAATGGTACGTTACAAGCGGTCGTCTCCCGCAGTCTAGCATTTACACAACATGCTCAAACTCAGACTTTTTCTTACATTTCTGATAAATCTGACAAAAGTGTGCAAATTAAAACTTCTTGGTACTCTCTGATATTCGACATGATTTTACGAAGTATTAGAAATTTAACAAATTTTCTTGAGCATTTATACAAAATTATTGAAAGAATTAAACTGTAGTTTTTTTCAGTTCTTAGTGCCGTGACGTTTGTCTGACGAACAGAGCAAGCGTGAAACCCGATGAATATAAATAGTCGGAGGCCACACAGTTGTACAGAAAAACATTGCCTCTGAAGACTGTACCACTCATATCCAAAAAGACAACAGCACTTTTTAGGGGTTCGTGTGAAACGGGATAGTTTGAAGGCAGAAACAAACGTGTACTACAGATGCATCATACTGGTATACCGCAAATGGAAGATGTTAAGTACAGATTCTGTACAGAAAACAGCAAAGTTCTCTGTCACCAGAATGAGTTATAATGGACTGTAATGTGTCCCTATATGATGACCGTTAATGTTCGTATTAAATCTACTATTTGACTGGTTGATTAGGTAACGAGGCTGTCTATCGCTATTTTTGTACTTTGTCAAAGAGACGTGTAGTAGGGATGGCATTATGAGCCTGCCCTATGTAAGGAAAACGTTGAATCGATTCAGCAGCAACCGTTCAGATTCAACATTGAAACTTATTGTGTTACATCCTCGTGTTTCCACCGATCGTCGTTCATAACAGTAAATTATTATATCCAATTTGTAATCTGAGAAACAAGTATAAACACACAAACATGTGGCACAAGGATCTGACGAGGCATAGACGAAATTATCTCATCACAGTGACAGTTTCTCACGGGAGTACATCTATCTTCAGAACGGCGGAGCTGCTTCCGTGTCAGTTTGTTTAGCAAAGGCTTTAACCCCTTCGGCCGAACCGTCGATTTATCTTAGTACTTTACTTTCTCAAGTTCTGTATAGGATAAGACAGCTACATCCAGGAGGATTTTACTGGGAATGGTACGTTGTTCAATTGGCCGTCGATGATCAGAACGGCGTGAAGTGCAACATTACTGACCGGCAGCAAATAGGTAGAGATTAAAAAATCGAAATCGACACCTTCGAGAGTTTACACGGGGTGAAAAAAAGTAAACTACTTAGGAACAGGCAATGAAGACACAACGGTACCCACCGGCCGCCGTGTCATCCTCAGTACACAGGCGCTAGTGGATGCGGATATGGAGGGGCATGTGTTCAGCACACCGCTCTCCCGGCCATATGTCAGTTTATTAGACCGGAGTCGCTACTTCTCAATCAATTAGCTCCTCAGTTTGCCTAATAAGGGCTGAGTGCTCCCCGCTTTCCATACAGCGCTCGGCAGACTGGATGGTCACCCATCCAAGCGCTAGCCCAGCTCGACAACGCTTAATTTCGGCGATCTGACGGGAACCGGTGTTACCACAGCGGCAAGGACGTTGGCGTTTATACAGGATGTCTTTGAGAATAAAGTGACCTTAACTCGTCATTCGACTTCACTAGAGGACAAAGTTTTTATGGGCCAATATCTATTGCTAGGGTCCACCTTCATAGCAAAATGGGGCTAATATCTGCTACCCTGGTAGTGAAATCGTCAGCGTAGACGGCTAGCATAGGGAGGATCCGAGCTCGATTCCCAGTGCTGCCGTGGATTTTTTTCTTGGTGGGAGGACTTGTACGGGGTGCACTCAGCCTTGTGATGCCTACTGAGGAGCTACTCGACCCAGTTGTATCGGCTCCACGATCTGGGGGGACTCTGCGAAACGCCCGGAAAAGCGGTATGCTGTATGCTGCCGGCACAACCCTCAATAACGGTCCCGCACGACGCCCCAAGGCAGAGGATGACATCGCGGCCAATAAGGCATCCCTTGGGCCTTCACAGCCTGGAGAGGGGTATGATTTTACATATTGGTAGGCCACGAAAGCCTGTCACGCTCTACAATGTTGCTTTGAAAGGTCTGTAACATACTGAATGTTGTCAAAGCCCAGTGCGAGAAGAAGCAGTTGCGGTCCGTATAAATAATATGCCCACACAAATTATACATAGAGGGACCTCCAGACACTATTGCGTCCAATGATAATACGGGAACTCGAACGACACGTTGTTAGGGCTCCTTACCACAATCGGTAAAAGCGGAACCCTTATAGGATCAGTTTGTTGTCCGTCTGTCTGTCTGTCTGTCTCTTAAGACTCCTTTTGAAGAATGGGCGGAGGTGTCAAGTTTTAATCTTAAGTGTTAATGGGTATTAAGTTGTATGTATGTAACTTGAGCGCTTCACCTAAGGTGGATGTAAATGTTATCCATGATGTTCTCAGGAACGCGTGGAGGTATCAAGTTGAAATTTATGCCAAATACTGTCTACGGTCCCACAGCGGTGTGGTAAATATAAGCTACTAGATCAATTCAATCAAAACAGCTATTTATGTCACGTATTTTTATACTCGCGAACTCACTCATTAAAACCTGTGGAGGAGCCATCTGTATACGTAAATAAGTTTGTACGGTGCCCTCAGAGCGAATCCTACTGCCAGTTCTTCATGGACACTACCTCGTGTGTAGGCTACGAGAAGACTAGAAGAACGTCGGTGGCAGACCGCATCTGCAGCAGTATGATCGCCGTATGGACTGAGTACTGCTTGGTGTTATGAGGTGCCATTGAACGGACGACGCGATCACCTTTGGTTCATTTAGTCGGTAATTTGGACAACAGCCGTTACATCTCCTAGATATGAATGTTATGACTTTATCTTTTAACTAGCACAAGACCGTATCTTCCCTGTGCTGTCCTGGGATACCTCGATACACAGGGTGTTCGACTGTTGGCCTGCCCAGATCTTTCTCCAGACCTCTGACGAACTGAAATCGTAAATCTGACTAAACTTCAAACCTCCCGACCTTATAACTAATCAGCAAAACTCTAATAGTCGGAAGTGGTTTCATAGTATATTTGAGTTTTCCTCCGCTATATATTTGACAGAAAACCTAAATCTGTACATAAAAATAATTTCCTTTTGGATATTGTTTTTGTCTAATAGGTTAGCGTGAATAAATCTTAAATGTTACAAGTGTATGTATATTTTGTTTTGCTTATAATTTTCAACACTAATTTTTATATGTACAAATATGTAACTAATCATGACGATGAAATAATGTTGTAAAGCAACTCCGCTGTAGTCGCCCCTTCTATTGTTTGCCTAACAAGCACAAAATGCTCTCCCTATCACTCACTGGAAGTTTTATCCATGTCAGGTCGTCAGATCTACACTCCTGGAAATGGAAAAAAGAACACATTGACACCGGTGTGTCAGACCCACCATACTTGCTCCGGACACTGCGAGAGGGCTGTACAAGCAATGATCACACGCACGGCACAGCGGACACACCAGGAACCGCGGTGTTGGCCGTCGAATGGCGCTAACTGCGCAGCATTTGTGCACCGCCGCCGTCAGTGTCAGCCAGTTTGCCGTGGCATACGGAGCTCCATCGCAGTCTTTAACACTGGTAGCATGCCGTGACAGCGTGGACGTGAACCGTATGTGCAGTTGACGGACTTTGAGCGAGGGCGTATAGTGGGCATGCGGGAGGCCGGGTGGACGTACCGCCGAATTGCTCAACATGTGGGGCGTGAGGTCTCCACAGTACATCGATGTTGTCGCCAGTGGTCGGCGGAAGGTGCACGTGCCCGTCGACCTGGGACCGGACCGCAGCGACGCACGGATGCACGCCAAGACCGTAGGATCCTACGCAGTGCCGTAGGGGCCGCACCGCCACTTCCCAGCAAATTAGGGACACTGTTGCTCCTGGGGTATCAGCGAGGACCATTCGCAACCGTCTCCATGAAGCTGGGCTACGGTCCCGTACACCGTTAGGCCGTCTTCCGCTCACGCCCCAACATCGTGCAGCCCGCCTCCAGTGGTGTCGCGAAAGGCGTGAATGGAGGGACGAATGGAGACGTGTCGTCTTCAGCGATGAGAGTCGCTTCTGCCTTGGTGCCAATGATGGTCGTATGCGTGTTTGGCGCCGTGCAGGTGAGCGCCACAATCAGGACTGCATACGACCGAGGCACACAGGGCCAACACCCGGCATCATGGTGTGGGGAGCGATCTCCTACACTGGTCGTACACCTCTGGTGATCGTCGAGAGGACACTGAATAGTGCACGGTACATCCAAACCGTCATCGAACCCATCGTTCTACCATTCCTAGACCAGCAAGGGAACTTGCTGTTCCAACAGGACAATGCACGTCCGCATGTATCCCGTGCCACCCAACTTGTTCTAGAAGGTGTAAGTCAACTACCCTCGCCAGCAAGATCTCCGGATCTGTCCCCCATTGAGCATGTTTGGGACTGGATGAAGCGTCGTCTCACGCGGTCTGCACGTCCAGCACGAACGCTGGTCCAACTGAGGCGACAGGTGGAAATGGCATGGCAAGCCGTTCGACAGGACTACATCCAGCATCTCTACGATCGTCTCCATGGGAGAATAGCACCCTGCATTGCTGCGAAAGGTGGATATACACTGTACTAGTGCCGACATTGTGCATGCTCTGTTGCCTGTGTCTATGTGCCTGTGGTTCTGTCAGTGTGATCATGTGATGTATCTGACCCCAGGAATGTGTCAATAAAGTTTCCCCTGCCTGGGACAATGAATTCACGGTGTTCTTATTTCAATTTCCAGGAGTGTAGTTACTGCTGCTACTTTCTTTAACTTACTGCTTTTCACTGAATTAAAATTGTATGTATTTGTTCTATCAAAAAACAGTAAAGCAAATATGTTACAACTACCTTGTCCATTTAAGACACCTGCATTTTATGTACACCATGTTACTTTCTATTTGTAACTGCATTTTTATCAGGGCACCTGAGGATGTGCAGAGTCCGGAACGTTTTATGAGGAATAAAATAGAGGGTCTGAAAACATCTAGTAGCTATCTTTCTCTTCGTTATAGTTTTTGTCATCTGGATAGAGACTAACACGCCAGCCCTCGCCAACTAGTCTGCTGCTGAACTGCAGCAGACAGCTGAAGAAGGACGAAACGACGTCCTCCCGCCAATTCTCCACGCTTGGTTCGATTAGATACTCCGGCAGATTTGCATCATATTTGTGCCTCAGGTGGCAGCCGTGGGTACTACATTTCGCACCCTCTATATCTCCCAAATCTCCCCAATCACCTACAAATTTAAGTGCGTATTGTTAGTATTTGCTTGTTATCCTTCCTGAATTGATTACACCATCAGTGTAGTTTGAATTGAAAAAAAAAGTTTCCCAAGACAGGACAGGGTGGTACAGCAAGTAGAAATACACGATGAAGAAACTGAGAGTCTTTGTTGGAGGGGTGTATTATTTATTTATTTACCGATGGCCTGACATCTTCAGATTGACTAACCATAAGTTAGTGTTATGTATATGGAATATCGAGGGTACAGAACGACCCAGAGAATAATTTCCCTCGTTTCCATGTCTACAAATATTTGACGACAGCAGTGATTTGCTGGGAGGTTTTGTATGCTCGATATCCTATGTGCCTAACTCCATCTCATGCTCAGCCAGTCTGAAGGTGTATATGAATATCCTCATCTGTAGTTAAATGGTTACCCGACCATTGACCTTCATCTGTGCGAGTGTTCACAGGTTGCCCGAACTCTTACGGGAATCGTCAACTTAAGTGGACGCGAGTAACGAGTGAATGGGCAAAGTATCTATTAGGAACATTATGTAAGTAGATTGTGGACAGTTCGGAATGTGGGTCTTACGGGAAGCGTGCGAGGGATAAGACCCTGCAGTAGCGCTATTCATCTGTGTCCTCGGTGGCTCAGATGGACAGAGCATGTGCTATATAAGCAGGAGATCCCGGGTTCGAGTCCCGGTTTTCAGCTGTCCCTATCGAGGTATGTCAACAACACCTGTCGGCAGCTCAGGGTTTCAATTAATTGTCAT
Organism: Schistocerca gregaria; assembly: GCF_023897955.1. Classification (NCBI taxonomy): domain Eukaryota; kingdom Metazoa; phylum Arthropoda; class Insecta; order Orthoptera; family Acrididae; genus Schistocerca; species Schistocerca gregaria. The sequence goes on from NC_064920.1 coordinate 329,900,917, forward strand.
TCACTCTGAATCAAGCGAAACGTGTCACTGGTAAATAAATAATTCACACATACTTGCAACCAAGACTGACTGTTTATTTCTTCATAGTTGGGACTGGTTCTCCCATGAGGAGATGGTCACTCTGTTACCTCAGAACGAAATATGCTTGTAAGATAAATGCTTACCGTCCTTGTCTCGTCAGCTGCAGGACGCTAGCTGCGTAGCGGATCGAGGAAAGAACTCGTGGGAGCGCCGCACGTGTTCTGAGCGTGGCCCCCGCGGACGAGCAGCCACCGAGACTCATTATTGACGGGGCGAATTACGGGCGGCACCATAAATTTCCCGACGGAATGAAATGGCACATCGGCAGCCGGGCTCCCCGGCAAGTGCGCGCTGGCGACCCCTGAGGAGGGCGGCCGGGCCGGCCTATCTGTTAGGGCCTTGATGGATAGCACCTCGCCTCGCCCGCAGACGCGCTCCTAATTGCTTTCAAATTTCCCGCGTCTCGCCCGAGCCGAGGGCGGGGGCGCCGGTACGTTAGGACCGGCAAGAGCGAGCGGAAGGAAGGCTGGAAAAAACCTCGGCCCGCTGATTTATAGATGGCGCCTCGCAACGCCATTCACACACGCGTCGAACGCACGGCTTACATGTGGCCCCTCTCATTAATATTAATCCCGGTTCCTGCGAACAGCTCAGCCCGCCCTCGCAGTAATGTTTTTGGCCTCCACGGTGGAAAAGCGCTACAGGCTGTTCTCCGTAGCTTTTTACAAGCAGATTATCGATCCCTTTGATCAACTACTACGGCGCTTGTGATTCGTACACCAAAATTACAAACATTCCATTATGTGGATGCGAATTTCGCGAATCAAGTGCCGTAATATGATAATGCCGTGTGGTACCAACTATCACCACTGTTTCGCGTTCCACATATTCCACCTTGTAACCACTGGCTCAAAAAGTTGTAGCATTTAGGTGCGCTTGTCGCATTCTTCCTTCAGCAAGCGCTAGTAACAATATCTGAACAAAAAAAACTCGTAACCTTATGATACCTGTGAGTAGCATTACATGATGCCGGTTGGAAATGGATTTCACACTGCCACTTCACTACCGGCATGCAAGTATATTCTAGCAGGGATGATTAATGACACATATACGTGAATCCGACCTTACTGTGCACCTCCGAAACTCATAAAATAGCTCTTTCATTCACTTCCCCAGCTAGCAGTAAATTCTTGAAACAATTTGTGACAGCAGATCGAAATTCTATTAGTAGTAAATAATGTACCAGCTTTAAATTGTACATTGTAACTTCGAGACCATCAATGGCGCTGGCTGGGGTGTGGTGGTTGAGCGGATCTAGGTGCTACAGTCTGGAACCGCGCGACCGCTACGGTCGCAGGTTCGAATCCTGCCTCGAGCATGGATGTGTGTAATGTCCTTAGGTTAGTTAGGTTTAAGTAGTTCTAAGTTCTAGGGGACTGATGACCTCAGCAGTTAAGTCTCATAATGCCTAGAGCCATTTGAACCAATTTGAACTATCAATGGCCATGCCACAGTGGATGCACCGCTTCCCGTCGGACCAAGTGAAGCACCTTTGGACGTAGACAGTTCCTGTACGGTGACCGTCTGGGTATGCCGCGTCTATTAACGTTTTCCACCTTGGCTTCAGGATCACCAGTCTTGCCGTCGATGCCCTGGACTGAAACCAACACTCACCACAATGGTTCAAAAAGTGAATGAGGCCCTGTTGGCCGTGATCACGCCATCAGATGGGAACGTTAAGCTCGGCGGGCCCCTTGGTGCCGATCGAGAGAAGCAGCAGATGTTTCGGCTCCGGGTTTGACCCTCTCCCTCTCCAAATGTTCATGACATCACACTGTATATGCACCCATCACACTCACTTAAGCATCACCTTGGCATAAAGTACAGTTTCGGAAATGTCTTGTTAGCGACTAAGGTGCCTACAGGTGCGAAGGACAGAAAACACCTTTCCAATTCAGACTGCTGTACCTGTCATCTGGTGTTTCACAGCCATTCAAGCCACACGACTTTACATTAATTTCATCTGTGCACCACGTGGCTGGAATTTGCTTCCGCTTCACTAGTGCACAAATGTCAATTGCTGTCTATCATTTCAAGTACTCACCAACACCGATGATGGGTTCTTCATTTAAGATTCGATGCAGCGTCTTCACTGAATCGCTTTGCTTTTCTCGACTGCCTGATAAAAACTGCAACTCTAACTCTCTCGTGTGTTTCCCCGCAGCAAAACTCTAAAAGTGATAATTCTAACTGCGAAATCGTCAGACACACACACACACACACCACACACACACACACACACACACACACACACATACACATACACATACACATACACGCACACTCACACTCACACTCAAAGAGAGGGAGAGCAAGAGAGAGAGGGAGAGAGAGAGAGAGAGAGAGAGAGAGAGAGAGAGAGAGAGGTGAAATCACTCGTCACGCACTGATCTTCACCCCGCAACCTCTGTCTCTATACTTTCAATCAGCCACACAACTCGTGTGTACTACCACCTCGATACTGATGGGTAAAAGCCCTGCAGTTTTCTCACAAAATTATCTTTTTCAGAGTAAATAATAAAGATATTTCCAGCTATTTTTACAAGTATATTCTTGTTATTGATCTTATCGTGCATAGACCTTTTTTATCACGTAGGTTTCCATATACTGATGATGTTGTACAGTTTCAGTTTATCGGTCTCTTCCATATGTTTCATTGCCTGCGTTTTTGAGCTTCCTGGTGGCGTCGTTTTCCAGCGATTAACTTCACCATGAAGCCATTTCTATTGGGGTCTTCCAAGTCCACAATAGTAGTCCCATGGTCTTCAGTGAACACTAGCTGTAGTCTCGTCGAGCTACGTAACTTACGCATTGCCACTTAAACCTTGTTATTCTCTCTAGGATGTCTTTTGACATTTTACTCCTTCTAGCAGCCTCTCATTGACTTCTATCCCTATGCCTATCGGTTAGCATCTATTGCCCCATGGTTCGTTGTGTGTCTGCGTGTTTGTGTGTGTGTGTGTTTGTGTTTGTGTGTGTTTGTGTGTGTTTGTGTGTGTTTTTGTGTGTGTTTGTGTGTGTGTTTGTGTGTGTGTTTGTGTGTGTGCTTGTGTGTGTGTGTGTGTGTGTGTGTGTGTGTGTGTGTGTGTGTGTGTGTGTGTGTTTGTGTGTGTGTGTGTAGTTTACGAGAGATTGTCTCAGTCATAGTTTCTAGACTGTAGCGAGTAACTGGTAGTAGGCACATATTAGAGACATTAGCTTCCACCTTACTTGAGACGTCCTTACTTGAGACGTCAGGATGGAACTTAGCTTCCAAAACGCTGCCTAGCTCTGTCCTATTCAGCAACGAATTCCTACATTTTGGTTCTCTTTCCCCAGTTTCACCTTGAGGACAAGGAAGAGGTACCAATTTATCAACACCCTCTATAGGTTGGTTTCCGACAAGTGTTTGGTTGTATGGACTGCGTATTTTCGTTTTACTGTTGTTCATTTCCAAGCCAGTCTTTGCAGAGACAAGTTTTAGGATTCGAATCATATTTAGGATTTTATCCACCCTCAGCCACTGTAATTGCGTATAACGAAATATTATGCAACGAATTGCACTAAAAAATGTAATATCTCTAACGGTTTCGATCACTTAGCGCCCTTCTTCAGAACAGGTATAACCATCTGAAGAAGGACACTAAGTGCCCGAAACCGGTAAAGAAATTAAATTTCCTTTATGTAGCTGTTTGCTTATTATTTCGTTGTATTCTCGAAGCATGCTTTTCAGTTCTTCCTAATCTTCACTTATGAGCACAACATCGTCGGTAAAGCACAGGTGATCAACGTAAGAGGCACTAATTTTTATTTTTATTTTATTCCAGTCAGGTGATCAGAATACATCTTCCAACCCAAGGGAGTACAGTTGTAGAGAGACGGTGTCCCCTTGCTGAACTTCTTGCCAATTGGGATCCTACGGGCTAAAAATTTTTCATTTGCATTGTTTGTCACTGTTGAAGTCTCAGGAGCTTTGTCAACAAGGTACCCGAAATTATGTGAAAATTCTTAACGCTTTTTTAAATAAAACAAACGTTATTAACATTCTCTGTCTTCATCCTTCATGTCTACACATTTATTTCTCAACATAGCCATCCAGGAGAAGCATTTCCAGTTTGTTGATGCCGACCCCTTAGAGTGTTTACTTTGTTGACGGAGCCACATTCACCCCTCTGCTTGCATAACTTCTTAACTGTCAAAGTGAAGTCCTCGAAGGTATTGAGTTTTGGAAACAGATAAAAATCAGATGAGGCCAAGTCGGGATTGTATGGTGTTGATCGATAACAGTGAACCCAAGGCGTCAGATGTCGCAGCGCTCGTTTGTGGCCTGGCATTGTCATGCGAAAGGAGAGGGTGTTCCTTCTGTGTATGAATTCGTGGAATTCAAAGGTCGATTACAGCACGCTGTTTCTCATGCACAGACCATGTTACAAGCCACACTTCTGAGCCCTCTAACGGCAGAGGACTGCAAATAACCTTTCAACACAAACAGTCTGCTGTATGTGATATAATACAACAAAAGAAAAATAACGTTCTCCAGAAAGACTTCTAGATAACATGAAGGGAAAAATCTTAACCAATAAATGTTCTTCAATAGAAAATAAATTCTTCCTCTTGACTGCTGAAAGGTGTATCTTTAAAACAACGTCCTTATTCAAAATATTATCTCATTAGTAGCACGACTTGTCCATGGCAAATAAGACCTAGACCCGGAGTCACGAAGCACAGCCGAAGGCGACGGCCGATCAGAGATAGTCGATGTGGTGATGGTATGTCGGTCGGTGGCTGACTGAGCTACTAGCTCTGTTCTGCTCAACGCATGCAGAAGTACTCGCGTGGCGGAATGTTACTATTTTCCTATTGGCTATCGAAGTTGTGACGGATGCAGCAAGAGATGCTGCGACTCCTGTTGCTGTCTTCTGCGTCCATTGGCAGGTTACCGGGATGGTCTCTTGAGGCTGAGCCAGATACCGCGGAAACCAGCCTGAATGCAGTGGTCGAGCTGACGATAACCCGCTACGTATAGATGCGTTGCGGGTTGGCAGCGTCAAAGGCGAAGCCGAGAGACGCACCATATCTTACTCCCTTCCAAAAGCAAATAAAGAAAGGCTGAAACAAGTGCCTAAGTCGTCGATGACGTCGCTGTCCATATGGTTACGGATGGGTCGGCCTCCGTGGGGATGACTGGAGGTGACGCATGGCGGTGTGACGTATTAGGAGGAGACGGCAGCAGCTCTTCAGTGTCTGCAGGACACCCCACTGAGCCCCGCGCATCTGGATCAGAGAAAGATGCAATAGGATGGGGAGCACAGCGTAGGCAGATCTAATTGAGATGTTTGCGACACTGAATGTCAACCAGGTGAGTAACCAGCTGCACGGCATGGCCAAGTAGCCGGGATACACTAGTGAGAAGCCAGCGGTGTTTTCTGTGGACAAAACTCATAGCCAGACAGGGTGTTGAGGCATGAAACTGTGTCAACAGGGGGAAGGGGCAGGGTTGGGTTTGTCCTGAGGATGAAAGATGGACAGCTAAGATCGAAGAGGCATGGCATGAAAAGGAGCGATATGGATCAAACAAATGTCATAGGCGGCAGAGGAAAACTCAGTCAGTTTCTGAGAGACATTCCAGGGCAAAAATTTGTATCAGGGCCTTATGGGTCTGAGTAGCGGAGGCAGATACCATACGGGAGACATAGGAAAACCCCAAGCCAACATCGATGACAAAGTCAAGGGACCAGAGGACGGATGGTTCCCGCCAAAGTATTGGTGCATCAGAGACGCCTACTTGCTTTTATATGCAGGGCAAGTTGTAACCAGGTGCATGATGATGGAGTTCATGCCCTGCCTGTAGACATGTCTGACCAGTCGCTTCATGAGGACGACCCAATTGGCTGGTGTAGGGGGTCCAGGGAATGACCACCTGAGTACGAATATGGTTGCCCCACTCCAGAACGACGCCATCCCATGAGGAGAGCTCCTATTAACGTGCCCAGAACGCCTGTAGATCCAGGTGTGTCAGCGCCATGTGTTTGGTCGGCTAGCCACGCTTGACGTATCACAACACGTCAGGACACAAAATCAATCGGGTATTCCGCACCGTTGTCGTACATGAGAAAATACCACCCTTACTCCTTATTCGGATGTATCTATGGCCTTAGTGAGAGATAGGGAGTTGCCAGCAAGCAAGAGCGCTGGAAGAGAGCCTGTTTCAGAGTGCGGGACGCCCTGTCGCTTTGCAGGGACCACTGCCACTAAACATTCTCGCACAGCGGGTGACGTATGGGCTCAGTGATGGCAGCCGAATGTGGGGTGAAACGCCAGTAGTAACTCAGGTGGTCAAACACCAACATCAATTGGGATTTGAGGCGAACTAACGTCCCAAAGATGTTCGGGCTCACATTCGGTTCCTCTTCGTCGAAACGTCTTGGTTCAAACTCGTCTAGGGGCTGAACCGCACGTGTTGCATTACACACCCTAAATTAGACTCTTGTGACCCTTTAGTTGAATTGTCTGGCTGACTGGCTGATGGCAACATAACAGTAATAATAAAATCGGGAACTAAATTAACGACCCGTAAATTATGTATGCTACTGTTTATTCAGAAAGCAAACCAATAGCGAAAGTAGTCGTATTTAAAGTTACTGTTACACTAGAGTGCATACCCATTTGACACATTTCGATCATTCACAATCTCATCGCGAATTACAAGGTCAATACTCCACCTCGTTAAATATGCGAGGAGTTCCCACCAGGCCCGCGGCTGCTCACCGCTCGAAGCTGTCCCGCGATAACACACAAAGTGAAATTTTCCAAGTCGATTAATTTTTTAGCCACCTACAGACCTACTGTCCGCGTTTGCGTCTCAGTCCGAACTGTACCCTTACGTGTCTCCAGTGGAACTGTCCGTTTTCGCGTCTCTGACCGCGTTTCCCGCGCACCGAACATCTTCGCTCAACTGGCTAGCGAAGTTCCCTTTCCTGAAGCCGTCTGTCTGATGGGCTACGGTTTATTCTACATTATTTTACATTTTAACATATTTCAGTAATCTAAGGTTGACCAGTTTCACTTTCTAAATAAAGTAACAATAATATCCATTGTTAAAATCTTTTACATAAAACCAATAAAATTTCCTTCTTAATTTTGAATGTCACGGCCAGTAGCCTTGCAACAGTGTGATTTCTGATAAATAAATAAAGAACAAAAGTAACTATTATGCACTTCACTTTACAACAAATATTCTATTAGCTAATGATTCAAAAAGGTGTCATGCTGTCATCATTCAATGTGTGTTGTGTGGAGGAAATGATGATTGGTGCTCAATTGAAAATACTCATAATTTAAATTTATTATGTCTTTCAAACTGCGAGTTACGGATTTGATATTTAGAACACTTGTCATATTAATGATGGGCTTCTATACGAAATGTCGATCGTTAAGATCGACCAAAGCGTTCAGATTTTAGCATTCAGGTCTTTGTTACAAAACTTGTTTTTTTCACTTTCACAGTAAATCCTACTCTATTACGTACATGATCAATATTCAAGTTATGTTGGGATCACCATGAAAATTTATGAAGGATGGTAAATTAAAATAACTGGAGTTTTTCCCCTGGATTACTACAGAATTAAATAGTTTCCATAAATATTTCCCTCTATAGCCGATATTTAACACTGCTACGTCTCCTCGGCCACAAACGGCTTCTACTGGGTTTCCCTATGACGTAGGTTCTCGTCTGTCTCACTCGCACACTACAGCTCTTAGGCCTCAATAGACAATAGACGCCTGAAAGTTTCTGCATCTCGTGGTGAATCTGCGCCCTTTGTGGCTCGCGGTCCTGGACGAGAGGGTTCGTTTCACAATTCCTGTAGACTGACTCTTTCGGCCACATATTTAAATGATTTAAATGAGAGCGCAACACTCGTTAACTCACTGAGGTCACACATTTCTTCGTTACGTAGAAGCTCTGCACGATCAGACACGAAGAAATGATGTCAAGATTGTGTGCCTGGTTGTTCACAGATGTACCAGCCACTAATAAATAATCAAGGTAGTTAGCAGTTTCCGGAACTTCACGCAGTAAGTGTTCAAGGTATCTTTGAAATATTGCCAGTGCACTTGGTATGCCAAGGGGAGGCGATTGTATTGGAAGAGGACAAACGGCGTATTTATCACAAATAGTTCTCAGGAGGCTGCATCTAAAGGAAGCTGGAGATAGGCGTCACGGAGGTCAGTTTTGGCGAACACTTTGCCCCAGCCCACTTTGTACAAGATCTCTTCGATTTTGGAATGTGGTACGAGTCAATGACTGAGTATTCATTGTTGCATTAAAATCCCTGCAAAAGCGGGATGCTCCGTTAGGTTTTCTGATGATAACGATGAGGGTAACCGAACGACTATTGGATGTCGGTGTAAAGTCGTTGTATCCTGCAAACTTTGAAGTTACTACGTCAGCTTGATCTTGAGGGCAAACAGGACCACGTGGGCTTCACAGAACTTAGCAATGTCAGTAGGAAAGAGGGTAATAAGAAGTAGCGAAGTATCCATTAACCCTCCAAGGCTGTCTATCCACCATGCTCATCCAAACTGAATTTAACCCGACCTGATCACATACCGCGTAAGTGTTTTCAAATATTTTCCGTCTGAACTTCATACATGCACCCGATAGTGTAGTGCATCACTCCTCCAGCTTCGCAACCAGTTGCAGTTCCGAATTCCATGCTTGTTACGACCATGTGCAATGAGTTCGTCTCTTTCACTTGGTGGATTGGGATTTCTGCAGCGTAGATATGGTTTTAAAAAGCTGTTTTTTAATTTGTTTCTGCTCCTCGCCAGCAGACGGATACACGCCTAATTGGAATTACAAGTCATTCAGCAGTTCCCTAACAAATGGCGCTACTTCTCATCGTCTAGCACGTTAGCAGCAAACCAGGCAGAATGAGAAACAATTACCCCTTAATTTAAATATTTATTTAAAATACAAAGAACAAGTAGAGATTAATAATCCATAGAAAATAATTGTGAACGCGTCATTCGGTGTTGCTGTAAATTGAAGGGGAATAGCTTATGTATTTTCATTGCTCTAATATCAAAATTTAGTGTTTTTTTCTTTTATTTTAAACTTTGGATAGCTCCGCAGCGTGTCTACAAGTTTTCATATCAACAATACTAATCTGCTTATGGAAAAACCTGGTACATGAATTTTGTAGTTAAATTCAGTAAGTACTGGTAATGATTAAAAATTAAGTGAAGTATATTTCAGTGTGCCCTCTTACGTGAAGTGTTATCGTCAATTTGTCTTGTCATTGTGTTGTCGAAAGAAAAACTTTAAGTTCTCTAATACTTAAATGATTATCTAATGACGCAATGTATTGATGATTACCTCAAACTGCCTCAAACTGCCATGGACGCGTTAATTTCACTGAATAGAGACTTCACTCGACATTTACAATGCTTTACCTGCTTCACATCTTGCTTCTTTTTTCTAGTATTGCGAAAAGACGTTTCCTCTCCAAGAGTGAGAGGAGTTTGAAGACACAGCTGTCTTTAATTTAAAAAAGAAAGAGTAAAATAAACAGTATGTGCTTCAACATTTCGATAGGCAAAATGTTACTGCGTTAATCGACAGCGAAAGAACAATGAAACATCCCTTCTCTTTTGTGTATTACCACTAACCAAAAGTATTATTTTTCTGTCTTGAGCCACTTCTGAAGTACTGCAAATCTTATGTAAGAATTTCATTGTTTCAAATCAACGAGTCAGTGGCCTGGGATTATTTTTAACTTCATATACGGTATTGCCAGCTGTGGATTACGCTTACATTTTATGATTTATTTTGTTTAAGCTCTTATCTATTTTTCCGTACCCATTCGAATGTGTCCTAAACCCACTGCTTCCCTCCCTCCCTCCCCCCTCGCCCCTCCCCGTCCTTGTGTGTTTGTGTGTGTGTGTCTTAACTTACGTATCACCTCTTCAATTTCATACAACACTGAGTGGTCATTTCTGTCTACTTGATTACCTATTACTAGCGCATCTTTAGTATGCATTGTAAATATTTTGTCTATTGTTAGCGAATGGCACCACTGTATTGAAATACATGTAACGAGGGTTTACTATGTGTTATATTTTTATTGATGAGTAGCTGTTTAGTATTCTTGTACATTTACTTACAACAATTTCTGTAGTATTTTCAATCTTAGCAGAAATATGTCACCAAAGTTATTTTTGCAGAATTTCTATTTTAGAAGCTTTTGTTTCGGGATGTTTTTCTTTCTCCGAAATCCGTAATCTCAGCCTACCATACAAACTATGCCATGCCTCGCCACTAGTAATAAGAGCCTCGATGCTCCAAACACCAGACGAGGGGACCGAGAACACGACACATACTTGGCAAACAAGGCAGAAGAGTAGGAGCTCGCTACCACCTGAGTCATCAGGAGGTCGGAACTGTGAATTTTCAGTCCTAGGGCGTTGCAGATGTGAAGACCAAGAATACTGGAAACTCCAAGGGCATTCACTACCAGAACACGGCCAGTGATCGATATGGCAGCATACTGGATGCTGTGACAGAAATGACAGAAATGAGATCGTTGTTGAAGCTACGAAGTAGGATGTTGAATCATTGGAGAGGTGAGGCCCCAATTTTCTGATAAGTCTGCCAGTCAATGATAGCGGCAGACGAGCGTTTGTCAGTCTGTAGCTATATTAGGTCGCTGTTCCTTAACATCGGGAGAGACGTGAACCTGTTGGAGTGGGGAAGGACGGGTTGGACAAACTAAAGGACGAGCGATGCGATTTCCTCATCAGGTACATCGGATTCGGAGACATGTGGGCCTGCCCTGTTGACTGACATGGCGTGGGAAGAGCGGAACACCTTCGCCTAGTGGCCGGATTTTCCGCATGCGGTGCACTTTACACGAGTAAATTGACACTGGTGGCTTATGAAGCATTGACCATACGAAGGCAGTTGGCGCAGGCGCTGCTGCACCTTTCCGGAGGGCTTGGGGGAGTAGGACGGTTCCCTTCCATAGGGTTGGGTGGTGAACACCAGCCCCAGGCCCAGTAGAGTAACGGACGAGTGCAGTGATTGCTCAGATGCCTGAATGATGTGGAGGCAAGACTCTAGGGAAGTTCTTTCAGTCTGAGAATGCTGTGGTGGCAAGCCTTGTCTGGGGGAAGCACCAGCACATGTCCCGCACTAGTGAAGAAACATAGTAATGTTTGCACTGATCATTTGTGCACTGCACGTGATAATCCCTGCAGTCGCATGATCCACTCGCGATAAGACTCATTGGCCAGTTTGCGACAGCGAAAAAACTTGTTGTGTGTGCCGTCACGTGAACCTGAGAGTCAAAATAATCCAAAAAATTGAATTTTATCACAACATAAAGAAGAGGGTGTGCATCAGTTCCCGTATTTAGTTGCTGAATCAAGTGAAAGAAGGAGGGGCGGCATTTGGAAGCAGAAAGGCGCACTACTGCGTATCAATTGCTGTTACCGGGAGGCCCTCTGGAGGCTGAGCCGAGAACCGTGGAAGCCAGCCTGAACGCAGGGCTCGAGCTAACGATAGCCCGCTAACCATAGATGCGTTGCAGGTTGGCGACAGTGAAGGCGAAGCCGAGAGACACGCGAGTTTGATATGTGAATGTTCACTGTTTACAGCCCTCCAAAACATCCTCTAATAATGTCAGTTATCTTAAGTCTACCTGTGAGTACCTCCATTTTCATCCATTAATAATGCAGTGATCTTAAGTCTATCTGTGACTATCTCCCTTTTCTTGTTGTTAATTTTAGATCTTCCTGTAGACATCTTTTCTTAAGAGTTTAGTATTTCCCCTTTTTTATTCGTCTGCATAATCAGATTACTGCTAAACCTTTTTTTTATTTCTTAGAGATAGTCATGTCAAAAGTTTTACATTCTGCTGCCTCTGTCCATTGTCTTACTGTATTCGATGAACTGAGTGGAAGATGGCGGTTCTTTTGAGATTTCTAGAATAGGATCTCGTTTGCTGGAATTTGGATGCTTGCTGTGATTTTCTCGCTAGTTCGTTTACTTGAAAGAAAATGGATCTTCCGTCCGATTAAATTTCTCACTTAAAGTTGTTGAAATGATGCTTGTTTCGCTAGTTTATCCGCTCTTGGAAAAGTGCGCTTCCTTGTCATTATCGATCGCTCAAGTTTGATGTCGCTCGAACTAACCTTGCGAGCTCCGTCAGATACGTCTCAAATAGATATCCGTCACTTTTGTGCCACCAGCCTCTTAGAAGGACCTATGTCGTTTATATGTTTACACGAAGATGTCTTTCCCTTTCTTTATTATGTTACCAATAAGTGGGCATCTGAATCGTTCGCACATCGCTGATCCATCAATTAACCTGTTGTGCGTGACTGAAACGAGTGAGCGTGAGATTTCGTGACAGTAACGAGTAGCTGTCTGCATCTGTAGTTTCGTCTGTTCTCCAGTTTTGTCACTAACTGTATAGAAAGTAGAATGGTAGAGAGGTCTACCTTGGTCATCAGAACTGGTACCATAGTACACAAAAGAGTAATGTTGGCAGGCAACGATGTCCGCATCTTTGGTGGCCTCTCCACCACAGGTGTAGCATAAGCGGGCAGGGTCGGTACGGAAAGGGTTACTGTTCAGCCAAGGCTTAATAAACACGGACTGATCTGTGCTTAGCTCACAGCTGGTGGAATTAAAATATTTAAGATTCGAATTTTCAGTCATTTCTTTGTAGTTTCTTTTCAGATGAGGGATAATAATATTTATTACCGTGGGAATAAATTTCGTGTGGGGATTTAAAATCATTTTTTAGTTTTGTTAACAATTTTTTCTCTATGAATGAGCTAGACTCCACGTGTAAAGTGAGTAAAAAATATTTAAAATACGAATTTCTATCATTTTATAGCAGTTTCGTTTGGAAATACGGGATAATCATATTATTTAACTTGTAAATAAGTCAGTGTGAAGTTCTGATTCGTTCATGAGTTTTGGTGAAAATACTTTGTGTGTGATTTATTTGGGCACAAGTTGTGAATCAAAACAAAAGAGACTGGTTTCCTAGACCGGTGTGGTACTGGATTCATTGTAAATACAGAGGGTAAATTTATTAAACGAAATTGCGAGATCCTGCAGTTTTAATTCCAGTTCATTCGAGAGTTTGGAATCTGAAAGAAGGTGGTTTCGTGCAGTCATGCTACCACGTGGCTGACGGTGGACTCTTTAAGACCATTTTTTGATAGCTCACAGCAAATATAAGCGCACTTAGCGCGTGAGTATTGTATAAAACGCATTTTTAAATCTAGCTATATTTTCCATTGTAAACTGACGTCTTTTCATTGTGAAATTCAGGGTTTCAACCAAGCGTGAACAGAGTAAAAAGATACTGCATCATTCAATCACGCGTGATAAAGAGGTACTCATTATACAATCAGTTTGTAATGTACACTCCTGGAAATGGAAAAAAGAACACATTGACACCGGTGTGTCAGACCCACCATACTTGCTCCGGACACTGCGAGAGGGCTGTACAAGCAATGATCACACGCACGGCACAGCGGACACACCAGGAACCGCGGTGTTGGCCGTCGAATGGCGCTAGCTGCGCAGCATTTGTGCACCGCCGCCCTCAGTGTCAGCCAGTTTGCCGTGGCATACGGAGCTCCATCGCAGTCTTTAACACTGGTAGCATGCCGCGACAGCGTGGACGTGAACCGTATGTGCAGTTGACGGACTTTGAGCGAGGGCGTATAGTGGGCATGCGGGAGGCCGGGTGGACGTACCGCCGAATTGCTCAACACGTGGGACGTGAGGTCTCTACAGTACATCGATGTTGTCGCCAGTGGTCGGCGGAAGGTGCACGTGCCCGTCGACCTGGGACCGGACCGCAGCGACGCACGGATGCACGCCAAGACCGTAGGATCCTACACAGTGCCGTAGGGGACCGCACCGCCACTTCCCAGCAAATTAGGAACACTGTTGCTCCTGGGGTATTGGCGAGGACCATTCGCAACCGTCTCCATGAAGCTGGGCTACGGTCCCGCACACCGTTAGGCCGTCTTCTGCTCACGCCCCAACATCGTGCAGCCCGCCTCCAGTGGTGTCGCGACAGGCGTGAATGGAGGGACGAATGGAGACGTGTCGTCTTCAGCGATGAGAGTCGCTTCTGCCTTGGTGCCAATGATGGTCGTATGCGTGTTTGGCGCCGTGCAGGTGAGCGCCACAATCAGGACTGCATACGACCGAGGCACACAGGGCCAACACCTGGCATCATGTTGTGGGGAGCGATCTCCTACACTGGCCGTACACCTCTGGTGATCGTCGAGGGGACACTGAATAGTGCACGGTACATCCAAACCGTCATCGAACCCATCGTTCTACCATTCCTAGACCGACAAGGGAACTTGCTGTTCCAACAGGACAATGCACGTCCGCATGTATCCCGTGCCACCCAGCGTGCTCCAGAAGGTGTAAGTCAACTACCCTGGCCAGCAAGATCTCCGGATCTGTCCCCCATTGAGCATGTTTGGGACTGGATGAAGCGTCGTCTCACGCGGTCTGCACGTCCAGCACGAACGCTGGTCCAACTGAGGCGCCAGGTGGAAATGGCATGGCAAGCCGTTCCACAGGACTACATCCAGCATCTGTACGATCGTCTCCATGGGAGAATAGCAGCCTGCATTGCTGCGAAAGGTGGATATACACTGTACTAGTGCCGACATTGTGCATGCTCTGTTGCCTGTGTCTATGTGCCTGTGGTTCTGTCAGTGTGATCATGTGATGTATCTGACTCCAGGAATGTGTCAATAAAGTTTCCTCTTCCTGGGACAATGAATTCACGGTGTTCTTATTTCAATTTCCAGGAGTGTATAATATATCTGCGTAGCTAATTTAGTTTGTGCCTCGACGATTGACCAGTTTAAACTATTTGCGCTATTTGTGGTACGTGTTCCATTTAAATTATCGTCTCCTGAAAATTTCGGCAAACGCCCACGCTTACAGCGTTCGTGAATCATTTGTTTCCTTGACATGGTTGCAAATTTTGACGAAGCTAAAATCTGGGTTTTCTTCGTATGCTTGTGCCTTATGCGTCCACGTGTTGAACAGTTCACGTTCTATATCTTAGACTTATCCCAGATGCTCTCTGCTTGATGGTCATCGGATTCTGTGGTAGTTCCAGCAGTACTAGTATGATATTTATTCTAGTTGTTGTGGAATGAGCGAATGTAAGAATCTTAGATTCGCTTTTAGACTGTATCTGTTTCCTTTGTCCATTCAGTCCAACCCACAATAGTGTTTACACTTGATGCATTATGATAATTCGTTAAACGTTCGTATAATGTAGAGGGTCACATCAGTTCATTAATATTTTAACAGCATTGTCTTGTCTGGACTTGGACCACAAGTAGTCAAGTAGCTGGACATACTTTGTGGATATGTTAAAATATTTCATGCTTTCAAGGTCATAATGCGACTCCACATCCTTAATGCATTTGTGGGGGAAGTAAAATGAAGCATTCAATAATGAAGCTGGACGTCATGTTCTATTCCCTTAACTAAGGTGCTAAATTTGAAAAGTATCCGTTGCGCGTTTCCTTAAATGAGTAACATATATAATCAGTGATTAGGGCTTAAACGAATGTTAAGATAAAGGACAATTAAATGGAAGTAAAGTTAATGTTTAAAGGAACGGTGATTGACGTAAGTCTATGATACACTCCACTGTACAAGTAAAACGAATCATTCATCCACCGTAAGCAGAACCGTTTCAACATGTGGTCGTTTCCGATGTCGAATCTTGTGTTATTTGTGAGTGTGAGTGAAGCGTACATTCAATACCAGTTTGACTGCCATGGCTCTTGCTTGAACATTTACGTTGGGTGGGCTTCTTAAAGAATTCATGCAATAAAGAACTTCGGCCACAATATATTCTAGAATCCGTTCACTTGTTTCATTTCTACAGCCTAACCTATGTTTCAAGGGTTGTCACCTTACTTTTGTCCTATTTTTTCATTAAAATCTCTTTGATGTTATCCAGTAGTGTCCATGCACAGTCTTTTGCTTCAATGCTATCTTCATGAACTTTTTGAACTTGTGGCCTGTACGGAAAATTTTTTGTTAGATTTGAAGATACTGTATATCAACTGAGTAAAAACACGAACCATCCTTTATATGAATTCTTTGGTATGACTGTTGACAAGAGTAGCGACTCAATGTAAAGAAGGAGTCTCAGTATTTCGTAAGATGACTTGAATTGGTGAAAAGGTGTCAGGCTTTTCTACCTGTGACTCACAGATACATAGGACATCACCTTTTATTCCTTGCACTTGTTGTTCTAGTGTCTCAATGTTTTCAGCTTGTTTCATAGTTATTACATTGTACGTAGCTACTATTATTTTTACACTTTTTCTGCTTGAATTTTTGTCTCCCTCAGAATCCTTTAGACAGACTGGTAAACCATTAGCGCGAAATTATGAGCACTTCTCTCTACTCACTTGGTGCAGATTAGTGTGGAAATTCGAAGTCATCAATAGAAGGTGTGGAAGGTGATCGGTATTTAAAACA
The DNA here is from genome assembly GCF_023897955.1 of Schistocerca gregaria. Lineage (NCBI taxonomy): Eukaryota > Metazoa > Arthropoda > Insecta > Orthoptera > Acrididae > Schistocerca > Schistocerca gregaria. The sequence goes on from NC_064920.1 coordinate 329,917,538, forward strand.
CTACGTTTGCCAGCCATTTTGGTGAATTAATACCCAGCCGACTCTAACATGGGAAATTAACGTCATTGGTAACAGCGCCTAACACGGAAAAAGGACACTACACAACCGTAGTGTTAATACATCATCCACAAATGTAAGGCTGCCTCTTCTACAGTACCACCGTGCCGATCATCATCTTGGTCTCTACTACCGTTAAAGACTTCACCGTTGAGATATAAAGGAGTTAAAGACATTAACTGGCAGTGGGGAGTGATTTATATCTCTGTGCCAGACGTGGATTCGAAACCGGATCTTCTGCGTACTACGAGGATGTGCTGACCACTACGCCATCCGGTCACAGTAGTCATCAGAACCGCGCAGACTACCCTAGCACGCCTCCCATCAGACACAAATTCTCAGCTTAAAATATCACGCACTACTGATTCCTCGCGGTATCTTGCCGATTCCCGCAAGTGTTCAAGCTTGGTGAGCACCTACACTGAAGGAATCACTGGTTAGCTTCGTCTTATATATAGGGTGAGTCACCTAACGTTACCGCTGGATATATTTCGTTAGCCACATCAAATACTGACGAACCGATTCCACAGACCGAACGTGAGGAGAGGGGCTAGTGTAACTGGATAATATAAACCATAAAAAATACACGGAAGTATGTTTTTTAACAAAAACCTACGTTTTTTAAAAAAATGGAACCCCGTTAGTTTTGTTAGCACATCTGAACATATAAACAAATGCGTAATCAGTGCCGTTTGTTGCATTGTAAAACGTTAATTACATCCGGAGATATTGTAACCTAAAGTTGGCGCTTGAGTACCACTCTTCCGCTGTTCGATCGTGTGTATCGGAGGGCACCGAATTACGTAGCGATCCAAAGGGAGCGGTGATGGACCTTAGGTACAGAAGAGACTGGAACAGCACATTACGTCCACATGCGAACACTTTTTTATTGGTCTTTTTCACTGTCGCACATGTACATTACCATGAGGGGTGAGGTACACGTACACACGTGGTTTCCGTTTTCAATTACGGAGTGGAATAGAGTGTGTCCCGGCATGTCAGGCCAATAGATGTTCAATGTGGTGGCCATCATTTGCTGCACGCAATTGCAATCTCTGGTGTAATGAATGTCGTATACGCCGCTGTACATCTGGTGTAATGTCGCCGCAGGCTGCCACAATACATTGTTTCATATCCTCTAAAATCGTTACCTGTTTCTTTGTAACTGTTTCAAGTATTGGAGGAGTTCTCTGAAATTGGTCGCACTATCTAGCTTCTTGCGTTCTGTTTACTCTATAGATGCTTTGCGCTTTCCAACAATCCTACATCGATGCTAACTTTCTTCACTATTCCTGGTTTTCTTTTCTTGTCCTTTCGTGGCATTATCCTTAAACCTACCGTAATATTACAAATACGCAAGTATATTTATATGTTACTTTTTCATGACTAGACAGCTGAACGGAGTTTGATGAAGTCTGTTACGGAGATGACCTGAAGGCTGAGGAGGGCCATAAGGTACTCCAGAAAGTTGAAAATTGTTGCATAATATACACGTATAACGTATAGCTACTTGAAGATCTCGATGCAGGGCTGTGTCCCCCCCCCCCCCCCTCCCCTTCCATGCCCCTCCACATGCGCACCTCGGCAATGATGCCGGGTGTGCCATTGCGTCATGCACTGGGGCAGTTGGGGCAGGGGATCTGGAAGGATCGACATACATCACAAGCTGTACCAAGCCAAGCAGCCAAACATATGAGGGCACCTGACGATATCGCTCAGACCATGGTTTGCTTACTTAACGTCACTCATCATAATAAAACCATATGTAAGCGAACGTAGCTATTGGTAAAATCTGGTAGTTAATAAATGTTACAGGTTAATGAATTGGATACTGTCGGGTTCTTTCTCTTCACTGCATGCATTGCAAGCATAGTCTTTTAATTTATCCATATTGAAGCGGCATTCAAATGGAAAATCCGAGAGAAGGGAAAAAAGTAAACAGTATAATATTTCAAAATGAATCGCCATAACTGTTAATAAGTTTTTCCCATTGTGAGGCAAGACAGTCAGTTTGTTTATGGGAAAATGTTCCCACTCGCAAAGGGAACTACAATAGCACCCAGGCGTGCTCCTGTTCGTCTGAAGCAAATCGATGGCCACCAGTGTCTTTCTTCAGGGCTCCAAAAGTGTGGAAACTGTTTTGGGATACATCGGGACTGCAAGGAGGATGTGTAAGAGCTTCATAGAGAAACGTTTCCAATATAGTCGAAACAACCTTGGCAAAATGTGACTGCATCCAGCCAGTCACAGTCGTATCTTTGTTATTACTTGGTAATGCGATACAGCACCGAACGCACACCGCAAGACGGATATTGCCTTCCACCTACCTCTCACATTCGCAACTGAACAATTGTGTTCCTCACTCGCATGTATTTCTTCTGAAACCTATCAGCACCGTTCAGTCTGTGTTGTGTGGGAGTGAAAGCTGGGTTCATTCAGGTTACCTTATCAATAAGGTTGAGGTTACGGATATGAAAGTAGCTAGGATGGTTGCAGGTACTAGTAGATGGGAACAATGGGAGGAGAGTGTCCACAATGAGGAAATCAAAGAAATGCTGGGAATGAACTCTATTGATGAAGCAGTCAGGGCGAACAGGCTTAGATGATGGGGTCATGTTACACGCATGGGAGAAGCAAGGTTACCCAAGAGACTCATGGGTTCAGCAGTAGAGGGTAGGAGGAGTCGGGGTAGAACAAGAGAAGGTACTTGGATTCGGTTAAGAATGAATTTGAAGTAATAGGCTTAACATCAGAAGGGGCACCAATGTTAACACTGAATAGGGGATCATGGAGGAATTTTATAAGGGGGGGGGGGGGGGGGAGGGCTATACTCCAGACTGAACGCTGAAAGGCATAATCAGTCTTAAATGATGATGATGATGATGACCTTGCAGCCTATTCCAGAGAGCCAGAGCGTTCGACAGCCGGCAGTCCGACAGCCAGTAAGTTAGGTGAGCCGTTGAGGGGAGCTCATTTGTAAAGAACGGCGGGTGAGTGTGACGGATAGCTCCCCAGCGGCACGCCCCGCGGGATTCGGCCGGGTGTCACCCGCGGGTTAATAGTTTAATCCGGCGCCCGGCCACCCGGCCAGGTTTTTGTGGTCCCGCGGCGCGGCGCCTCCCCAAGACGGATGGAGGCCGGCCGGCCGGGCGCGCGGCACCTGTCGCCGCCGTGATTTATGTCCCGCCGCGACTGACAATGAAGGAGCGCCCAGTGGAGCGGACGGCGCTGATAAGGATTAGGCCGCCTTCTTGCCGCCGCCTTCCCAGAACTGGCCGGCCACCGATCCCCTTGACAGGACGTGGCTGCCATTCTGTTCAAAGCAGAAAGGCCGAGAATAAAACGGGGGAAACTGTCGGCAGTGGTGGTAATGAGTGCATACGTTATCAGAAGACGGCAGTCGCATACCAAGACTATTGCGTCAGAAACAGTTATTGGCTTAAGTAGACGGCAGTTGCACTGAGAAACGAATGACGGAAATTTGCCACGCCGGACATTTGCCACACTTGCACCTTCGCCAGGTAGCTTGAGTAGTTATCCCTCAGGTAAGGAACGCCCTTCTTCGTACTTCTACATCTACATTTATACTCCGCAAGCCACCCAACGGTGCATGGCGGAGGGCACTTTACGGGCCACTGTCATTACTTCCCTTTCCTGTTCCAGTCGCGTATGGTTAGCGGGAAGAACGACTGCCGGAAAGCCTCCGTGCGCGCTCGAATCTCTCTAATTTTACATTCGTGATCTCCTCGGGAGGTATAAGTAGGAGGAAGGAATATGTTCGGTACCTCATCCAGAAACGTAGCCACTCGAAACCTGGACAGCAAGCTACACCACGATGCAGAGCGCCTCTCTTGCACTTGAGTTTGCTAAACATCTCCGTAACTTTATCACGCTTACCAAATAACCCTGTGACCGAACGCGCCGCTCTTCTTTCGATCTTCTCTATCTACGCCGTCAACCCGATCTGGTACGGATCCCACAATGATGAGCAATACTCAAGTATAGGTTGAACGAGTGTTTTGTAAGCCACCTCCTCTGTTGATGGACTACATTTTCTAAGGGGTCTTCCAATGAGTCTCAACCTGGTAAACTCCTTACCAACAATTAATTTTATATGATCATTACACTTCATATCGTTCCACACGGATACTCGCAGATATTTTACAGAAGTAACTGCTACCAGTGTTTGTTCCGCTATCATATAATCACACAATAAAGGATCCTTCTTTCTATGTATTCGCAATACATTTGTCTATCGTAAGGGCCAGATGCCACTCCCTACACCAAGTGCCTATCCGCTGCAGACCTTCCTGCATTTCGCTACATTTTTCTAATGCTGCAAATTCTCTGTATGCTACAGCATCATCCCCGAAAAGCCGCATGGAACTTCCGACACTATCTACTAGGTCATTTATGTATATTGTGAAAAGCAATGGTCCCGTAACAATCCCCTGTGGCACGCCAGAGGTTACTTTAACGTCTGTAGACGTCTCTCCATTGAGAACAAAATGCTGTGTTCTGTTTGATAAAAAATCTTCAATCAAGCCACATAGCTGGTCTTATATTCCGTAGGCTCTTGCTTTGTTTATCAGGCGACAGTGCGGAACTGTATCGAAAGCGTTCAGGAAGTCAAGGAAAATAGCATCTACCTGGGAGCCTGTATCTAATATTTTCTGGGTCTCATGAACAAATAAAGCGAGTTGGGTCTCACACGATCGCTGTTTCCGCAATCCATGTTGTTTCCTGCAGAATAGATTCTGAGTTTCCAGAAGCGACATCTACATCTACATCTACATCTACATCCATACTCCGCAAGCCACCTGACGGTGTGTGGCGGTGTGTCCGCTTTCAAACCGCCGTCTCCACATCTTACTCGATACAACCAGTACGTAAGGGACCTTCTTCTTCGGCATGTTGGCGAAATACCGAACGTCTTTTCCGAAATCGAAATATTTATAACTTTTCGGAAACGGAAGCAGTACCGACGATTATGTCAGTATGTAATTAGTTCTGCCAAGATAGATCGCTCTGTCTGTAGGGTAGCTTCCTTTCACGCTTACTGATCGCGATAGAAACAGTCCATCGGCATAGGAGCAACAAGGAAGGGACGCTGTAAAGAGAATTCGAATGTACGCTAATCATTTCTTTGTAATCACTGCATTTGTGCCTACCTTAATTACTACAACTTCATGCTCAAAAGTCAATAAGGGAAGAAGAAATTGGAATGTGAATGTTTGTAAAGAAGAACGACATACTCCATATTAATTTACTCTCTAAAATCCTTGCGGCGAAACATTAGTTAGTAAAATGTAGCGGGACAATATTCAAAACATGACTGACAATACGTTCACTAAACAGAGATAAGAACATCTATAATTGACATGTCACCTAAAGTCGACGTACAATTTTAAAATGTTAGAAATAAGGAAATGAAGTAATACAGAATGGTATTCTTGTAACGTACGCTATTATTCTACATTCTCGATCGCTGCGGTCGCAGGTTAGAATCCTGCCTCGGGCATGGATGTGTGTGATGTCCTTAGGTTAGTTAGGTTTAAGTAGTTCTAAGTTCTAGGGGACTGATGACCTCAGCAGTGAAGTCCCACAGTGCTCAGAGCCATTTTTTTGTTCTACGTTGTTTAGCTCAGGTATTTACAGGGTCACAGAGAAAGCATTCTACATTTCAGAGAGAAAAGCCGTAACTGTAGTGATACGCACTACAACAGAAACAAGGAGCACAACTTAAGGAAAAATGATGTAATGTGTGTTCCAGCTCACAAGCGACATTGAAGCACATAGTTCCTGTGACTTAGTACGGGCAGAGGTTATATTCAATAACCGGAATAAATTAAAACTGCTCCTTTTACCGACCCCCGATCTCAGATGAAACAGCTGCCGAACAGTTCAAAGAAGACTTGAGTCTCATCGCAAATAGGTACGTTACTCACACAATTATAGTTGGCAGCGACTTCAATCTACACTCCGTACGTTGACAAAATACAATTTCAGACCATATTGTAGATAGAAAACAACTTCCGTAATAGTTCTAAAGTCTTTTTTTTTAAATTATTTTGAACAATTAGCTCACGAGTCCATTCAAATTGTAAATGGTTTCGAAAACACACTTGACCTCTTAGCCACAAATAATCCTGAACATCACGACGGATACAGGGATTACTGAACACACAATCGAGCGAGGCTCAATTCCGTAACAAAGAAATTCAGCAAAACTAAACGCGAAATATATCTATTTATAAAAGCAGCTAAAAGTTCGGTTGACGTCTTTCTAAGAGACAGTCTCCAGTCCTTCCAAACTATGTAAGTGAAGACCATATCTGGCTTAAGCTCAAAGAAATAGTATCAACAGCACTCGAAAGATTCATACCAAATAATAAGAGACGGAACTGATACCCCATGGTACACAAAACACGACAGAAAGCTGCCGCAGGCGCTACGAAAAAGGCATGTAAAATTTAGAGTAACGCAAAATCTCCAAGATTTGCAAAGTTTTACTGAGGCTCGAAATTTGGTGCTGATTTCAATGCAAGATGAATTTATAGTTTCCACCACGAAAGTCTCTCTAGAAATGTGGCAGAAAGTCCAAAGAGATTCTGGGACTATGTTAAGTAAACCAGCAGAAAGGCTCAGTAAGTAGCTATATTGCGCGACTGCGATGAGGAGGAGGAGGAGGGGGAGACAAGGGACTCAACCCTTCGAAGCAGGTAAAATCGTCACAGATGTGTGGCTTGGCAAATGTCCGGCGTGGCAAATGTCCGCAAACCCTGAGATGTTCAAATGGCTCTGAGCACTATGGGACTCAACTGCTGTGGTCATTAGTCCCCTAGAACTTAGAACTACTTAAACCTAACTAACCTAAGGACACCGCACACATCCATGCCCGAGGCAGGATTCGAACCTGTGACCGTAGCAGTCTCACGGTTCCGGACTGCGCGCCTAGAACCGCGAGACCACCGCAGGCCGGCCCCTGAGATGTCAGCTGAAATAGCTACAATTAAACAAAATAGCAGGGTCCGGACGGATCCTAGTGAATTCTACGCTAAATTTGGAACCGAGTTACCAATATATGGTAGATCCCTTGAACAAACAACTGTACTCAGTGACTGGAAAATATGGACAGGTCACATACGTCTACAAGAAAGATAACAGAAGACATACAGAAAGCTTCGGTACTCTCTCAATGAACCAATACAAGGAAATTAAAGACATTAGCTGCCAGTGGGCATTGATTTATATCAATGGAGCAAATTAAAAATTTGTGCTCAACCGAGATTCAAACCCGGGACGTGTCCGAGAGAACGGATGACAGCTACTGATCCCTTCAGTGCAGATGCACACCAACTTCAAACTCTTATGGGAATCAGCAGGTGCACTACAACCGCAGTGTATGATATACATTGAGAATTTAGGTGTCACGGTAGGCATGCTAGGGTAGTACGTGCGGTTGTGCGGCTGTGTCTACATGGCATAGTTATCACCGCATCCGCCTACTATGCAGCAGACCAGATTCGAATACGAGTCCGGCAAAAAGTTCTGACTTGTTCCGTTGATATAGAACAATGCCCCACTGGCATTTACTATAATTAATTATTCTGCGAATTGATTTTAGTGATCTCCGATTCTGCGTAGAACCTCCTCGTTCCTTACCTTATCAGTCTGCCTAATTTTCAACATACATCTGCAGCTCCACATCTCAAATGCTTCCATTCTCTTCTAATCCGATTTTCCCACAGACCATGTTTCACTACCATACAATACTGTACACCAGACGTACATTCCTCAAATGAAGGCCGATATTTGATATTAATAGACTTCTCTTGGCCAGGAATGCCCTTTTTGCCATTGCTAGTCTATTTTTGATGTCTTCCTTGCTCCGTCATTGGTTATTTTACTACCTATGTGGCAGAATTCTTTAGCTTCATCTACTTCGAGTCAATCAATCCTGACGTTAAGATTCTCCCTGTTCTCATTATTACTACCTCCCATTACCTTCGTCTTTCTTCGATTTACTCTCCATCCACGTTCCTTACTCATTACACTGTCCATTCCGTTCAGCACATCACGTAATTTTTCTTCACTTTCACTCAGGATAGTAATGTCATCAGCGAATCGTATCACTGATATCCTTTCACCTTGAATTTAAAATCGACTCCTGAACCTTTCAACTATTTCCATCATTGCTTCCTCAGTCTACAGATTGAGCAGTAAGAGCTAAAGGCTACATCCTCGTCTTACACCATTATCAATACGAGCACCTCGTTCTTGGTCGTCTACTCTTATTATTCCCTCTTGCCTGTTGTACTTATTGTACCGGGTGATCAAAAAGTCAGTATAAATTTGAAAACTTAGTGAACCACGGAATAATGTAGATAGAGAGGTAAAAATTGACAGACATGCTTGGAATGACATGGGGTTTTATTAGGACAAAAAAAAAGTTCACAAAATGTCCTACAGATGGCGCTGGACAGCTAAACGTCAGTGACTGCTCATGACAATCGTGCATAAAAGGAGCTGTAATGAGAGAGTGAATCAGATGCGCCAGCAGTCGTAGCATGTTGACGTTATCTGAAAAGGCGCTTTTAGTGAAACCGTATTATCAGACGCGTGAAAGATCTCTTGCCCGCGTCGTTTGGTGATGATCGTGTGCTTAGCCGCCACTTTCGTCATGCTTGGCCTCCCAGGTCCCGAGACTTCAGTCCGTACGATTATTAGCTTTGGGGTTACCTGAAGTCGCAAGTGTATCGTGAGCGACCGACATTTCTAGGGATGCTGAAAGAGAACATCCGACACCAATGCCTCACCATAACTCCGGACATGCTTTACAGTGCTGTTCACAACATTATTCCTCGACTACAGCTATTGTTGAGGAATGATGGTGGACATATTGAGCATTTCCTGTAAAGAACATCACCTATGCTTTGTCTTCCTTTGTTATGCTAATTATTGCTATTTTGATCAGATGAAGCGCCATCTGTCGGACATTTTTTGAACTTTTGTATTTTTTTGGTTCTAATAAAACCCCATGTCATTCCAAGCATGTGTGTCAATTTGTACCTCTCTGTCTACTTTATTCTGTGATAAATTCATTTTTCAAATTTATACTGACTTTTTGGCATCCGGTATAAGACCCAACTCTCCCTAAAGCTGACCCCTACTTTCTTCAGAATTTCGAACATCTTGCACCATTTTACATTGTCGAACGCTTTTTTCAGGACGACAAAACCTATGAATGGGTCTTGATTTTTCTTTAGTCTTGCTTCCATTATTAACCGCAACGTCAGACTTGCCTCTCCCGTGGCTTTATTTTTCCTAAAGCCAAACATAGTCATCTAGCGCATCGTCAATTTCCTTTTCCATTCTTCTGTATATTATTCTTGTAAGCAACTTTGCTGCTCGAGCTGTGAAGCTGACTGTGCGATAATTCTCGCACCGAAAGTCAAATGATACGTCGTCAGACTCATACATTCCACACACAAACGTGAGTAGTCGTTTTGTTGCCACTTCCCCCAATGATTTTAGAAATTCTGATGGAAATTTGTCCCTCCCTTCTGCCATATTTTACCTAAGTCCTCCAAAGCTCTTTTATATTCTGACAGTAATACTGGATCCCCTATCTCTTCTAAATCGACTCCTGTTTCTTCTTCTATCACATCAGACAAATCTTCCCCCTCATAGAGGCTTTCAATGAATTCTCTCCAACTATCTGCTCTCTCCTCTGCATTTAACACTGAAATTTCCGATACACTATTAATGTTACCACTCTTGCTTTTAATGTTACCGAACGTTCTTTTATCTTTCATGTATACTGAGTCTGTCCTTCCGACAATCATTTCTTTTTCGGTTTCTTCACATTTTTCCTGCAACCATTTCATCTTAGCTTTTCAGCACTTCCTATTTATTTCATTCATCAGCAACTTGTATTTATGTATTCCTAAGTTTCCCGCAACATTTTTGTACTTCCTCCTCTCATCATACAACTGAAGTATTTCCTCTGTTACCCATGTTTTCTTCGCATTTACCTGCTTTGTACCTAATTTTTCCTTCCCAACTTCTGTGACAGCCATTTTTATAGATATTCAGTCCTCTATAACTGTACTGCTACTGAGATGTTCCTTATTTCTGTATCTATAGGTTTAGCGAACTTCATTCGAATGAATCCCGTCATTCCTTAGTACTTCCGTTCCCCACCGCTTTGCGTATTGTTTCTTACAGACTAATGTCTTAAACTTCAGCCTACTCTTCATCACTACTATATTGTGATCTGAGTCTATACATGTTCCTGAGTACGCCTTAGACTCCAGTATCTGATTTTGGAATCTCTGCCTGGCAATGATGTAATCTAACTGAAATCTTCCAGTATCATCCGGCCTTTTCCAATTATACCTCCTCCTCTTGTGATTATTGAACAGAGTATTTGCTATTACGAGCTGAAACGTGTTACAGAATAATCAGTCTTTCTCCTCTCTCATTCCTTGTCCCAAGCCCCTATTATCCGGTAAACTTATCTTCTACTCCTTCCTCTACAACTGCATTCCAATCCCCCATGCCTATTGGACTTTCGTCCCCCTTCACATACTGTATTACCCTTTCAATATCCTCATACACTTTCTGTATCTCTTCATCTTTGGCTTGCGATGTCGTCATGTATACCTGAATTATCGTTGTCGATGTTGGTTTGTTGTCTCTGCCCTACATTCCTATTCATAACGAATTCTACTCCTGTTATACCATTTTCTGCTGCTGTTGATATTACCGTATACTCATGTGACCAGAAATCGCTGTCGTCTTTCCACTTCAATTCACTGACCTCTGCTATATCTAGATTGAGCCTCTGCATTTTCCTTTTCAGATTTTCTAGTTTCTCTACCACGTTCAAGCTTCTGACATTCCACGTTCCTACTCGTACAATTTTGTCCTTCCGCTGATTATTCAGACTTTTCTCATGGGTCCCTTGGCAGTCGTCTCCCGGCGATTCGAATGGGGGATTACTCCGGAATCTTTTGCCAATGGAGAGATCATCACGACACTTCTTGAGTTACAGGCCACATGTCTTGTGGATACACGTCATGTGTCTTTAATGCAGTGGTTTCAGTTTCCTCCTGCATCCTCATGTCGTTGATGGTTGCTGATTCTTCCGCCTTTAGGTGCAGTTTGCCACCCCTAGGACAAGAGAGTGTCCTGAACCTCTGTCCTCTCTCTTTCACAAGGCCGTTGGCGGAATGAGTGTAACTTCTTATGCCTGAAATCTTCAGCCGCAGATTCTGATAATTACTCAAAATTTATGCAGCAGCGGGATTCGAACCAGAGGCCGTCGACGTTATGATCGTGATTTGAAGACGCTACCTCTATACCACGGTAATGAACGCTCCCTACTCCTCTTCATGAGCAACACGCAACATTGATTTACCCTCAGTATCTGCGCCATGAACTGTAAATTTTTTTGCAGATCTTCTATTTCACTACAGTTCCTGGTGTTGTATCCCACATCACATATGTGATCTGAAATTGCCTATTTCCTAAACATACTGGAGTCGTGACTCTAGTGTGTTGGTTTTGGCCCACTACAGAAGAGTCTGTATCCCCACATTAAAATTTTTGAGACGCATGTGAATAAAAGTGACAGAATAATAAAAATGCAACTACTGAAACATAAAAAAGCCTTAAAACATAAAGAACATAGACAAACGCATACGTACACACGCGCGCACACACACACACACACACACACACACACACACACACACACACACACACACAGAGAGAGAGAGAGAGAGAGAGAGAGAGAGAGAGAGAGAGAGAGAGAGAGAGAGAGATAGAGAGAGAGATAAAAATCACACATATTCTCACTGGTAATCACTAGACTAGACATAACTATTACATGGAAAGGGAATACTCACAAAGCTTCTAACGTTCTCCACTTGATCGTTCACGTATCAGTACTCATAAATAGTAGCGCTTGAAGCTGTTTTTACATTTACTTTAACATTAATAAAATTTTCTCGATCTTGTAGCCAGGCCTACGTCGAATATCAACGACTTTTCGGACGTGTGTTCCTTTGCCTTTGTAAAGGATGACTGTCATGTGGTTGCTGCTAGGGTCCTTGCACAGCCGTGCTACCACCAATAACGTCAGAAGTGCCCAGTACAGTGTCACATGACGTAGAATTTCCGTAGCGTGTTCGCAGGTCCCACTTGAACCTTCGACAGCTAGGTCCCAAGCTGTGCTTAGCTTCATGCCATTGCTTTGTCGAGGGTATCGACAGAAATTTTTATCTCGGTCGCTTTTCTTATAAACACTACTCCACAAACAGTTGGTTCTTTTAATCAAAGATGTCTCTTGGAACGTAATTCGGTGTCCGTTTCCTGATAATGTACTGTAACCACTGACTCCTCGGGATACCGTAGGCGCAAACACCTTTCGTGGTCTACACTGCGCTATTCGATAGTGCTCCCAAATTCTCCAGCCGGCCGCGGTGGTCTCGCGGTTCTAGGCGCGCAGTCCGGAACCGTGCGACTGCTACGGTCGCAGGTTCGAATCCTGCCTTGGGCATGGATGTGTGTGATGTCCTTAGGTTAGTTAGGTTTAAGTAGTTCTAAGTTCTAGGGGACTAATGACCACAGCAGTTGAGTCCCATAGTGCTCAGAGCCATTTGAACCATTTGAACCAAATTCTCCGACATCTGTCGATTTTGTCCAATTAAGAACGATGTGTTGTTGTGGTCTTCGGCCCGAAGACTGGTTGGATGCATCTATCCATGCTACTCCATCCTGTGCAAGGTTTTTCATCTCCGAGTAAATGCTGCAATCTACATCCTTCTCGAACTGGCTTATTATGTTCATTCTTGGTCTCTCTCTACGACTTTTATTCCCCACGCTTCCCTCCAATATCTAAATTAGTAATCCCTTGATGTCTCAGAATGTGTCCTACCAATACGTACTTTCTTCTGTTCACGTTGGGTCACAAAGTTCTTTTTTCCCCAGGTCTGTTCAGTATCTCATCATTACTTACGTGATCCACCCACCTAATATTCTACATTCTTGTGTAACATCACATTCCGCAATCTTCTCTTCAGTTTTTGTCTAAACTGTTTATTGCCCATAATTCACTTAGTGACACTACTACACTCCAGTATAAATACTTTCTGAAAAGACGTCCTGACACTTAAACCTGAACTTGATGTTAACAAATTTCTCTTCTTCAGAAAATATTCTCTTGCCATTTCCAGTCTACATTTTATGTTCTCTCTATTTCGGCCATCTTCATTTATTTTGCTACCCAAACAGCTAATCCAGTCTACTACTTTCAGCCCCTCGTTTCCTAATCCAGTTCCCAGAGCATCACCTGGTTTAAATGACTACATTCCATTATTCTTGTTTTGTTCACGTTTCTCTTATATCATCCTTTCAAGACACTCACCATTACGTTCAACTGCCCTTCCAAGTCTTTTGCTGTCTCTGTCAGAATTACAGTGTCATCCGCCTACCTCAACGTTTTTATTTCTTCTTTCAGAATTTGAGTTCCTACTGCAAATTTTTTTTGTCTTTTCTTTACTGCTTGCTCAATGCATACATTGAGCAACACAGTGGATAGGCTATAACCCTGTCTCATTCCGATGGTCGCTAAACTCGTAGTTTGTTAACCAAAGATATTGTAGAAAGTCTGCAGCTCGTACTCTAGTTGCTAGCCCTGCTGCCTCTAGATTGCAGGCCCTGATTCGGTTCCCTTACATACTGCATATTATCTTTGTTTGGGGAACATGATGTTTTTCATCTCATTTTCATCACAAAGATACCCCAATGGCCAAATTGAAAGAGTTGCACCCGGAAGTTAAACAAACCCAGAGAGGGCCAATAGCGACTCACAATCGTTTTTCGTTGAATAGAGAATAGTATGGATTGCCTTTCGGGAAAAGAAAGGTTCAGCCGAGTGCAATTGTCTGGATCTGATGGACGAACAGAGCAAGAAAAGTCTCTCAAGATCACACGCGTACTAATAACAATATGAGGCTCAGATTATCACACCACAAATGATTCTCACTGGATTCAAGCGTCACCCCATTTACAAGCTGCAGCAGCCTAAAGTCGAAGCTACTGGAGGGTAGCAAACTTACATAAAAATCTAATCACCTCTTTACAGAGTCAGGTAAACGCCTTCGGTCCACTGTGCCCTGACTCCTTCATGACTGTGCAGCGCATCCACCATGCTCCTCCTATTACTACTATGTTCTTATTGACCAGTAATATGAGAACCATCTCTTGACATTCACTTTATTTGTCACCGCTGTCGTACTACAGTAGTTCTGCAGCTAATAACTTAACAGATAATCGAAAAGTTGGCACACAGGCAAAGCGGGGATTTGGCGACAGTTTCCGGTTGGACGCCAGCGGGCAGCTCACTCCTCCCCGGTGACGGGTCGCCGTCTGGGCGGCTGCGACGCTGACGGATGGCCGGCAACGAGCTCAGGGCGTGTGATTAGTCGCGTGAAAAACTGCCCGCCGCGGATGGATGGCGCCATTAGACAAGGTCGGCTGCCGCCTGCATCGATCTGGCCTTAGTGCGTCGGACCGGAATTGCGTGCCGCGGCCAGTTTCGGAAGGACCACACTGCCCAAACAGGTGGCCCCGTCCTTACCCCACTACGTCTGCAGAGGCTTGACAAAAACATGGAAGCACCGCGAGAAACGCTTGCTTCACAGTAAATGCAGGTGGTAGCCAATCCTGCAGGTCGCGCTGTTGTAATTGGCCACGAACGGCAACTGTGCGATGTCCTCAATAATTTGCTAGAGTCGGTAGTGGTCAGAACAGTGTTTTGTGTAGTTGTGAGTTCATTGTGTAAGAACTAAGTGAATTCAAACTTGGGTAAATTGTTGGTGCTCGTATTTTTGGTGCTTCCAGAAATACGGGAGCGAGTGTTTAAAAATACTGTATCATCATCCGCTAAGGCACAATGCGGACGAAAGTTCTAAGGTGCCTCTTACGTGAGGAAGACATTTTTACCAGTTTTAATAAATTGTCTCTTTACTGATGTATTCACGATAGGTTGTGCTGTAGTCCGTAGCCGGCCATGAGTCGGAGAGCAATTCCCACGCTGGCTGGCTAGGTGACGAAGCGACCACGTGTCGCGCGTAGCGGGGCGGGGCTTGGCGCTGGACCGTAGCAACAAGCGTCAGCCTGGGAAATATACATGACGGGAAGTACCGCCATCTTGGCGCCAAAGTCAACGATTTTGTTTATTTATATTTAATAATTAAAGTCATTTATGACAACATGAATACTAGGAGGATGCTCTGGATGTTTAAAACTATTTATTGTAATTTTGCCCCGTAAAAATTCACACCTGTTCATTAACAAATGCATATCTTAGTAAGTACGAACTTGATCGGAAATCCACGAACTGTGACGAAACTAGTAAGAGATACAGACTGCGCGCCAAAGTCGGCAGTCGGCGTTAAGAGCTCTTCCTGTCTTGTTCGATGGTAGCCATGCTCTCGGTTACGAGTAGTTTGTAACATGAGTGTTTCATTATTGATCCAATAAAATTAAAAGTGATTTTACGGCATTCTGAATGTTAATTTCGAGTAAATAGATACCCCAAAATTGATCGACAGCAGTTTCAGATAATTAGCTTCCACCGACAGACACATCCAATGCGCCAATGAAGAATCTGCACGGGACGACATTTACGAGAGCTGCACCGCGCACAGGTAGGAGGAAATCCGACGACACGACCCACTAAGGCGGATCAAGGAAGGTCCGACTAACACTCGCAAATTCCGGGTAGAAATGCTGACCAGTTATACTGTACGTCACATATACCACCATCTACGGACTCGCGGCTAAGCTGTAATAACAGTGTCAGTTTAGAAGCGAGGGGATCTTGCTAAGTGTGTCACGAGTGATGGCGACAGACGGTCGTAGAAGAGGATTGTGACGAAAAGTAAGAGGACGACCACTGCAAACGTCACTGCAGAATTGGGTGTGGCACTTGCGATCTCTGCCAGCACCAAATCAACGTGAAGGGAGCTCCATAATAGGAAATTTCAAACCGAGTTGGAATTCCAAAACCACTTAGTGATGCATATGCTCGTAACAGGGAGGCGTGGCGCCGGGCTATGGAGCAATGGAAGAAAGCCATTTGGTTGGGTAAGTCTTGTTTAACATTCGATGAGATTTCGGGATTGCAGCCGGATCACGTTGACTTCTTGCCACGATATTTCGGCTGGCAATCGTCCAGCCATCTTCAGGTGAGTGTGCGTCACTGGAGACTGCAAGTTCCGGGAGTCAGCTTTATAGCAAAAATTTGGCGCGAAAACGCATGCGCATTGGCCACCGTCACAGGAGCGTCCTCTGTCGAAGTCCGCGCCCTCTGGAGCTACTGTTCTATCTTTGGAGCGCAGGCACATGCGTAAAGGTGAAACTACATGTCCGCTCTCTGTCGGAATGCGCGCCCGCGTCGCTAAAAACAGACGTCAGATGTCGCTAGACGTGTCATTTAGAATAAACCGTCTTCTCTCAGAGGAAATTAGAGAGATCACCGGGTCCCAAGCCTTGTCCAGTTGAAAACCGCCGTCACGATTTATAAGATTTTGCGCTAGGCGTATCTCCACAGATTCTTTAATAACGGAATCCCAAAAAGTTTTCGCTGGGGCCAAGATTTTCGTGGCCGAAAATTCCATAGCGTGTCCTGTGGTAATACAATGCTCAGCTACGGCCGACTTACTGGGCTGCAAAAGGCGAGTGTGGCGTTCGTGTTCAACGCACCTTTCATGTACTGTGCGCGTCGTCTGACCGATGTAAGCTTTGCCACACTGGCAAGGAATTTTATAGATTCCGGCCTTCCGCAGACCCAGATCGTCCTTTACCGAACCGAGAAGGGCACTAATCTTCGCCGGTGGCCGGAAGATTACTTTTACTTGATGTTTCCTTAGGATCCTGCCTATTTTAGATGAAAGGTTGCCGGCGTATGGAAGGAACATTGTTAGCCGAGTTTACGTGTCATGAATGATACATGGCGAGAGTTCAGTGATGAGTTGAGCAACCATATGGATGTATTCCATAGGTTCCATGTTTACTCTGCAACGTCGCATCACTGCCAAGGATAATGTGACCATTTCGACTGACCACGTCCCTCTCATGGTTCCCAATGGTGACGCCGTCTTCCTAGACGACGGGGCCCCGGTTCAAAAACTCTCATTGTCGAAGACTGGTTTTGGGAATACGAGGTTGAATTATCACATCTCCCTTGGCCAGTACAGTCAGCAGATCTCAATATTATTGAGGCTCTTCCTTGGAGATTCGTCAACTCGAAGGAAGAATGGTATAAGATTCGCTGGTAAACAGCATACGATCTGTATTCACCCGTACCGAGATTACTGGAAGCTGTTTTTAATATCAAATGGTTTCCCACACCGTGTTATGCGTGATAATGTGTTGTGGTTTTGGGGCTTCGATATTTTTGAGCAACCGCTGTGTATCTATACTCCGTAAGTCACCTTTCGGTGTGTGACGGAGGGTATTTATGGCACTGCTGTCTGTTCCGCACCTTACCTGTTATTATTCGCGAATGACGCGTGAGAAGGATGATTGTCGGTAACCCTCCTCGTTATGTCTAATTTCTCAAATTTTCTCGTTGTGATCCGGCTTGCCCGCCTGTTGACAGAATCTCTCTGAATTTCAGTAATACAGTACTCAGCGACAGAACAGAAAATCTCTTGTAAAAGTATGTTGAGCATTTCCGTAATGCTCTCGTCCCACTTCGCTGAGGTCGGCATGCTGAGAACACAGACACCGATTCAAATGGTTCAAATGTCTGTGAGCACTATGGTACTTAACATCTGAGATCATCAGTCCCCTAGAACTTACTACTACTTAAACCTAACTAACCTAAAGACATCACACACATCCATGCCCGAGGCAGGGTTCGAACCTGCCACCACAGCAGTAGCGCGGTTCCGGACTGAAGCGCCTAGAACCGCTCGGTCACAAAGGCCGGCGACACCGATTCCAGGAATTCACCATGGGTATGCAAATGACCAAATCTTTGTAATGTTCCTGATCCTAAGAGATGATTAAATACCGGCAGGAAACACGTGGATTTTAGGGATATACCGACTGTTGCGCATAAGAAACGGTGATATTAAATACCTAAAACTAGCTTCTGGTCACAGAATTCGGCAATCAATATGTGGAGTATACTAAATGCGAGACTTGGATTAATAAAATTTTATTTTTATGCAAGAAGAACCTAAGCAAATCGGAAAACTTCAGAGTCATTAATTACAGAGGGCAAAACGATTGAAATGGTACCCACAAAACAATTTATAACACGCCAATGATAATTTCGATCCTTCTAGGAAAATAATAATTAGCATAATACCAACAGAGTACACAACTGGAATGAAATTTGAAATTAAAATGTTGAAACATCATTAGACTAGCAGTGAAACCTACAGCTAATAACACAATTCATCAGTGGTGTGATTCAAAATCCTCAAGAAAAGAAAAGCCTCCTTGCAGAAAGAACTTGCATGACTTCAAGTAAATGAGGCCGTGGCTAAGAAACAACTACTCAGCTGTAAATCGATGTTAAGCCCCTCTTTCTACAATCTGCCGCATAACCCGAAACTGGAAGCGCGCATTGCAATTTTCACTCATGCTTTGGCGGCAGTTACCGTAGCCGAAGGTGGCAGCACCGACCACTGGGTCGTGAGAGACATTAATAGAGAATGCTGCTGGTTGTAGCAAGCTGACTGCGTGAAGTCGAAAACATCACCTTGTCGATACCGACGTGATTGAATAAATGGTTCAAATGGCTCTAGGCACTACGGGACTTAAAGTCTGAGGTCATCAGTCTCCTAGACTTAGAACTACATAGACCTAACTGACCTAAGGAGTCGCGCAGTTCCAGACTGTAGCGCCTAGCCGGCAGGCTGGCCACCACACTCGCCGGATTTAAACCCACTCGAGGATCTGTGGGACCAGCTCGGTTGGGCTGTTCGGGCCAGGGGTCCTCAGCCGACCAAACCTGGAGCTGCACTGGAGTCGGCATAGCGCCACATGCCTGTCAGTGTCTTCCAGAACCTCATTGACTTTTCTTGAACGCCCGCGCTGGTTATTCAGGGTTTTGTCAGGTGGTCACTTTGAGTCGACCGTTACAATGGAGACTAGTTTGAAGGAGATTGTACTTATGTGCACAAACAAATAAAACTGTTGAAAAAATTCCCGATTATTTTGAAACTCAACTCGTACTTCCCCCTCGATTAGATTTTCCACTTACAGGGTGTTTCAAAAATGACCGGTACGTTTGAAACGGCAATACAAACTAAACGAGCAGCGATAGAAATACACCGTTCGTTGCAATATGCTTGGGACAACAATACATTTTCAGGCAGACAAACTTTCGAAATTACAGTAGTTACAATTGTCAACAACAGATGGCGCTGCGGTCTGGGAAACTCTATAGTACGATATTTTCCACATATCCACCATGCGTAGCAATAATATGGCGTAGTCTCTGAATAAAATTACCCGAAACCTTTGACAACGTGTCTGGCGGAATGGCTTCACATGCAGATGAGATGTACTGCTTCAGCTGTTCAATTGTTTCTGGATTCTGGCGGTACACCTGGTCTTTCAAGTGTCCGCACAGAAAGAAGTCACAGGGGTTCACGTCTGGCGAATAGGGAGGCCAATCCACGCCGCCTCCTGTATGTTTCGGATAGCCCAAAGCAATCACACGATCATCGAAATATTCATTCGGGAAATTAAAGACGTCGGCCGTGCGATGTGGCCGGGCACCATCTTGCATAAACCACGAGGTGTTCGCAGTGCCGTCTAAGGCAGTTTGTACCGCCACAAATTCACGAAGAATGTCCAGATAGCGTGATGCAGTAATCGTTTCGGATCTGAAAAATGGACCAATGATTCCTTTGGAAGAAATGGCGGCCCAGACCAGTACTTTTTGAGGATGCAGGGACGATGGGACTGCAACATGGGGCTTTTCGGTTCCCCATATGCGCCAGTTCTGTTTATTGACGAAGCCGTACAGGTAAAAATAAGCTTCGTCAGTAAACCAAATGCTGCCCACATGCATATCGCCGTCATCAATCCTGTGCACTATATCGTTAGCGAATGTCTCTCGTGCAGCAATGGTAGCGGCGCTGAGGGGTTGCCGCGTTTGAATTTTGTATGGATAGAGGTGTAAACTCTGGCGCATGAGACGATACGTGGACGTTGGCGTCATTTGGACCGCAGCTGCAACACGGCGAACTGAAACCCGACGCCGCTGTTGGATCACCTGCTTCACTAGCTGCGAGTTGCCCTCTGTGGTTGCCGTAAGCAGTCGCCCTACCTTTCCAGCACGTTCATCCGTCACGTTCCCAGTCCGTTGAAATTTTTCACACAGATCCTTTATTGTATCGCTTTTCGGTCCTTTGGTTACATTAAACCTCCGTTGAAAACTTCATCTTGTTGCAACAACACTGTGTTCTAGGCGGTGGAATTCCAACACCAGAAAAATCCTCTGTTCTAAGGAATAAACCATGTTGTCCACAGCACACTTGCACGTTGTGAACAGCACACGCTTACAGCAGAAAGATGACGTACAGAATGGCGCACCCACAGACTGCGTTGTCTTCTATATCTTTCACATCTCTTGTAGCGCCATCTGTTGTTGAAAATTGTAACTACTGTAATTTCGAAAGTTTGTCCGCCTGAAAATGTACTGTTGTCCCAAGCATATTGCAACAATCGGTGTATTTCTATCGCTGCTCGTTTAATTTTTATTGCCGTTTCAAATATACCGGTCATTTTTGAAACATCCTGTATTAACAGATGTCTTTTTTCGGCTGAGCAGCCAGTATCACACTTGGTCGTTTCTGAGAGTCGATATAAACGAGGGTTTTATGATTCGCATAAAAACGAAAGAGGCGGCGGTCGATAGTGAAATTAACTGCCTACAATGGGAAGCTCGTCATGAAGAACGTGAATCTCCAATGCGACAGACGGAACGATATATACAGCAGGAATCAAACTAGTATGAAGTGTACTACAGGCTTGGAGATGTAAGTGATTAAGATTGGTTCAAATGGGACTTAACATCTATGGTCATCAGTCCCCTAGAACTTAGAACTACTTAATCCTAACTAACCTAAGGACATCACACAACACCCAGTCATCACGAGGCAGAGAAAATCCCTGACCTCGGCGGGAATCGAACCCGGGAACCCGGGCGCGGGAAGCGAGAATGCTACCGCACGACCACGAGCTGCGGACTAAGTGATAAACATTTTAGCGCCTTCACGTAAAGCAGGGTATGTATGGAAATAGAACGCAATTGGTTTCTCATTCAGAAATGAATTCTGTTTTATTTGTTTACGAGAAGATCGTGGTGTGCCTCTAATTCGCATAGGTGGCAGTTTGGAAAATAGCCTCTAAATTTTTTGCCGTATTAAGGCTTCTGGCTGTACCCTGTTTTCAGTTTAGACGTGTCATATGTTTCAATAGGATAACGCAAGACCACATATTACTCGTGGTGTCCTTTCCGACTCTTCCCTCTCCAGTATGCTCTCTATATCTCTCACCACAGAAATCACGGGTTGGTGAGAGATTTGGAAGTCACCGTTACGACTGATGAACTCTTGATAGATAGCTGAAACAGTACGTCCAGCCTCAATTCAAGTCGATATTGTATGAGTTCAGAGCCGTTTTTGTCGCCGGAAGCGACAACTCCATATACTATGTTTCGCACCAAATTACCTACAAATTTAATGTTGTATTCATTAGACTATATGCCCGCAATAGGCAAATTTTCGTTCTTTGCTACGTTTCCTAGTGTTGCACTTTTAATGACCTGTGGTGTACACTTAATTGCCTGTGAATACTTCCACGATACTATCGATAGAGTATCTTCTTGAGCGGATCAATAGCACAATCGCGGGCCTGACGTAGGTTCCTTGGCTGTCTTTGCCACCTCCAGCGCTCAGGAAATGGAGCGGGCTGGAGAACTTTCTCCTTGGCGCGGCTGGCAGGGAGCCGGCCAGCTCCCGCATGTGCGGCACGTGCCGCCTTTATTGGCACGCCAGCACACGCCACGCCACGCCAGCAGCGCTACATCAGCCGCAGCCGCAGTCGCAGCCGCAGCCGCGCCCCCAGCCTCCAGGCCAGCGCTGTTGCGCCAGCACTGTGGCGCCAGCACTGCTCTGTAACCGATTATCATCACCGCGCAACGTCGACCAGGTTACACTTCGCTCCGTGGATGCACCCAGAATTAAGGAGCATGTTACCTCCCCTAAAACGCCGTTATTTCACAGGTCAAACAACAGAAATTCCATAATACAGGTCGTATGAAGTGTGTAAGTCGACCACCATATTATTGCACCGGGGACTAGGAAGTTTCGATTGACATATCGTGACTCAGGACGTAATCGTGGTCGAATGTACATGCACAACTGACCTGAATGCGGTGACTGCGCTATGCGTTCTCGTTAGCCACCACTATGTACCGTCCCTGCGTGTTTATGATAACGGTCAGTGCAATATTACCGTGGTTGAGTAGTTTATTGCTGTGTAAGTTCCCCATATCTGTAAGGCTGTAAATAGCGGATTACCGGTTGACATGGTGTGTCTTTACTTCCGGAGATCGACGCGCAAGTCGCCGAAGTGGCGTCATATCGAAAGACTTGCACTCGGCGAACAGTCTACTCGACGGGAGGCCCTAGTCACGTGCGCGGCTTCCGGAGAGGCAGCACTCTACTATTTCGCAACGTCTCTCAACTAAATGCTTATGCAAATGTTATGCGACTGAATTCAAGATTACGCAGAAAACATGCCTAAATTTGAGCCATAAAATTGCGGTAATTCAGCCGTTACGAAACGTTATCTGCCGCTAAATTTGCGGACCAACAGCCGTCACAGAGGAGTCACGGCAGCAAGTATCTTTGCCGCCCGTGTGGTATTTCTTCCTCTATGATTCATCTCAATTAGTTCATCTGCTGGTGTAGCCAGCGGCTCCTCAACATGAAACCTACCGAAACGAAATCAACAGTTGTATGCCAAATGACCCGTAGCTGCCGTTCCCGCAACTTTTACCTAACCATTTTCGACCGTCCTACCCTGTTAACTCGCACACGGAAGCCTCATCTACTAATCATTCAACAGCAAACTCACAAGAGACTGGCTGAACATCCACACTTCCGTGCATCTGGTATGCAACTCTCGCATAGATTTCCACCCTTCCATTCTTTAAGTACGCCCTCCAGCTAGCCTTTCAGATCCGCTTACCATTCCGCACCCGAATCCTCTACCAATTTAAAATTCCCCACCCTAATCTTCTATCTTCAACACCTCTCAGCATCCTACGTTACCCATGAGCTTGACACTACCCACCCGCTTGTTTATTCGCCTGCTCACTGATCGCAGTACTCTGCCGAGCCTCTGTCACAACATTCCCCCAGCACTACACCCCCACACTCTCCACGTCCTCTCTCAACGCTTTCATCGCCTCCTTACCCAACTATGAAATCCGCTCTGATATGTAGCCGTCCCACCAGATCTAAAAGAACCTACCCCTCCTCTCCTTGCCAGAGCTACCGTCCCCTCGAGTCCTCTCCTGACACAACCTAAGGCTTGGTCCAGAACAGGATCCCTCTTCATTCTCCCAAATCCCTCCAAACATCCGCCCACTCCTCTTACATACTACCCTGACTGTCGCGTTCCCATGATATCTTTATCCCTGGTCTTGCACATACACTCATCACTTAGCTCGTCTATGTCTCGTCTTAATGAGTCAACACATTGGCTTTTGAGCTTTTAACTTACGCAACTGTCCATCTGTCTTGTATAGTTTACGAAACATAGATTTGCCATTTCATCTGTATTAATATTTTAATTAATCAACAAATCTACCTTATATATTTTAACTAACGCAGCTGACGATCTATCTTTTTCTTGTGTCAGACATTCATTTTTGTCGACTGCTATACCCACGTTTATAATGTGTTTCAAAATTTTTATTTCGATATGGATGAAGAGCGGCTACTTGTATCCACTACAGTTCACACCCGCCTGTACGGGGCGAGGGATGAAATAAAAATAAAAGAAAGAAAGAAACGCTTTATTGTCAGTCCTTCCTAATGGTCATAACCAAAAAAGTCCGAAATGTATGTCCAAAGTGTAGTAACCCAGATAGTCGTCACAGTATGAAAGCGTTACGGTTGTGTTACAGTATCGTTTGAGTCACTAATATATACCGTAGCGGACACATAGTTCTGTTCTTTCTCCTAGTGCATTTCTGATTTTGTAGTCAGTTATATCAGAGAAACTTGGACACTCGGTACCCACTCGCGCGGACTACAGGTTGGGTGTCAGTGCTCACTGACATAAGAATATCATTTACGTCACAGGATTACCGAAAAATCAAAACGTACTCTGGAAATAAGTTCGTGTCGTCCTGCGAATGAGATCGCGGTGTTCATGCCGTCGTGCCGGTAGACTGTTCACGGACCAATACAGATTCCTAGTTCTTTTGGTAGGAACGACACGAACCATCGTCTTCCATTACTGAAGTTACAATCTTCCATCACTGAAGTTACAATCTTGTTCAAGGGGCTAAATATCTTGCGTCTACTACTAAATTTCTACACGAAGAGCTATTTTTAATACAATGATAACACAACCGTACCTGTGGTATCTAACATTTACAGAACAAGCGTTCCTAAAAATTATTCTTTCTTCTCTAATTCTGCAGGGTAAGTCAGGAGGAAAGGTTAATGCTTTGAGGGATGATAGTGATTCAGAACAAAAACTTCATATGAACTTACGCCCTATTGCGAATGGTTTCCGGGAGAAACAAAGATAATATTACTTTTGTTTTTCTTGAATAGCTCCAGACAAAACGAGTCGCGATTAGAAATTAAATACATTTGATACTCTACAAAAAGGGTCCTATTCATTTTTTTCTTTTTTGCCTTAGACTAATAGTTTGCCGCCAGCGAGCGCAAGAACGTTGAAAATCTCGCGCGACGCGCATACACTGTAGCTTAATTTCTGTAGGCCAGTTGGAGGAAGTTTTTCGACTTGACGGACAACAAGAGTTCTGTATGTAATGCTTCGTCTGAACTTCTTCTGCACTACTGAGGTACACTGTAATCAATCACAACGTTTGAATAATATAGAAAATAAATAACAATGTCCATTAAACGCGTTCTAGCTCGGAAAGAATATGAAATAGGACATATGTTCATATGAAGTTTCTTCTTCAGAATCACTATCGTCGCTCAAAGAATATACCTATCCTCCTGACTTACGCTGTATACCAGTCCTTTGCATGCGAAATGAAGCAAAATATCTTTTATATCCTAGTAAAGAGTGTCGAATACGACACGCTGAATACAGGTTCCGGACGAACCTGCTCTGAATAAATAGTACCCAGCAAATCACGACTGCTTCAGCTCGTAATACTAATATTTGAATTCATATCAGTCATTCTTTTGAAGCTATGAGTGGTAAAAAAGTTATAAAATTTTTATAAACTTCTCCGGCTTTTCCAGACACGGTTTACCTTTATGGACCACACGGAAAGACAGACAACGAGTAAATAAAACTTCCATCTGAATAAAAGGGATGGAAGAACAATATAAATTTCCCACAAAAGGCGTTAATTTCGTGAGAGAAACGTAAGTTTAATGAACAAAAAAGGAGGTATTTCAGTCGGTGTGTCCGACAAAAGGAAGCGACGGGCGTGGGTGCGAAGTAACGCAGAAATTTCATTTTAAAAGTAAATAAAACGTGTTCCACAGTTTTGAAGCTATTTCATCCTCCGTTGCTGCAGACAGCCGGATAAAATTTAAACCGGAGGAAGCGTCTCACAGCGCCCTTATATTTACGGAAATATTTACGCGCGCGCACCAAGGCCGGAGCACGAATCGACAAACGAACTCGCATCGCGCGCTCGTGCGACGTGCGGCCGGCAGACTAAAGCGCACTCTCCCTGCAACCCCCTCCGCCCAACCCCCAAACCATCCCTTTTGGATCCCTCCGTATTTCTCTCGCTTTGAGAGCGCAAAGGCAGCGCTACAAACGCATTCGGCACACAAACAAGCAATTAATTTATTTAAAGCCGAAAAGCAAACGCACGGCAGGGGATATATTAGGCTTAGCTGCGCGCCACCGGTTGCGGAGAGGGGGTACCTTTGGGAGGGGTAGGCGGCCCACTTATCGGCTCTCACCCCCCCCCCCCCCCTCCCCTCGCCACCTCACCATCCCAGGCTGGGCTTTCTGCTCCACAGCTGCCGATTTTCTATCCGTCCACATGGTGCTCGATGGCCCCGCCTCCTCCACGAAGTCACATTAAAACGAAATAAACTAGTTCTTAAGTGTTGTGAAACGTAACGCAGAGTGGAAATGCATTTTCAGTACGCGGTCATCAGAAAGCAACAGCTTTTTTTTATGCATTGGGAATAGCGATTGTACGAGGAACATGTATTTCAGATGAGATCTGCTTTCGTAAAATACTGTCATTAGCTCATGAACTGAAGAAGTATGATGGTGACCAGGGCAGGTAACGATTATATAGGCTGTATTCGAATGACACGTGTTCGGGGAAAATATCTCTTCAAACCTTGACTTGATTTAAATAGCTCATACTCAGATAACAGTAGTTTAGTCTCAACGTGTTCATTCCATACTAACGGTGCAAAATTTAGTTGCAGTACCCATTCATTTAAAAATATCCCTATATTCAAAACAGCAGCAGCTTTACAAGACATTCGAGTATCTGTTGCAACCAAACTGTGCATACTCAGCATGTAAATCCGTGTTAAACGTAAATTATTTGAAGATAAGGGATGATTGAATCCTGCCATAGATATAAGAAACGTAGTTCTTCGAACGAATGTGACTGCATGTTGCTATTCCAACACAATCCGTATTTCAGTACAGTGTTGCCATTCGCTAAAAATAGACAAAATATTTACAATACATACATACTGAAGATGCGCTAGTAATAGGTAATCAAGTAGACAGAAATGACCACTCGCTGTTTTAAGAAATTAAAGAGGTGATAAATAAATTAAGGCACACACATACACACGAGAGGGATGGGGAGGGAGGGAGGGAGGCAGTCGGTTCAGGAGACCTCCGAATGGGTACGGAAAAATAGATAAGAGCTTATACGAAATAAATCATAACATGTAAGCGTAATCCACAGCTGGCAAAATGAAGTGAAAAATAATCCCAGGCCATTGGCTCCTTGATTTGAAACAATGGAATTCTTACATAATATTTCCAATACTTCATAAGCGGCCCAAGACAGAAAAATAATACTTTTCGTTAGTGATAATACACAAAAGAGAAGTATTTTTTCATTGTTTTTTTGCTGCTGATTAACGCCGTAACTTTTTATCTATCGAAATGATGATGCACGTACTGGTTCTTTTACCCTTTCTTTTTTTTTAAATTAAAGACTGCTATATCCTAAAACTCCTCTCACTCTTAGATAGGAAACATGTCTTCGGGATGCTGGAAAAAAGAAGCAAGATATGAAGCAGGTCAAGCAAAATTTCAACTCTCAGGCATTGTAAACGTCGGGTAAAGTGTCAAAGTTTGCTTTGAGACTTCATGTAGTACGTTTCCTCCTTCTATTCCCACTTTTATAAATTCAACAAGTTTCATTTTATTGTCGTTCTCATTTCAAGAATGTCGAATGTAGTTAAACAAAATATACAGCTCCATTAGAAAACGATGTACAGTATCGCGGTAGAAGGAAAAGGGACGACTGTAAACCATACGGCAAACCATACGGTCTCTTACCTGCTATCGGCTTTTGGAAACAGTCTTTATGTCCAGAATTGTTCGCAACATATTGCGGTGGGCACGTTGTGTGTGACATACCATGTGTCACATACACAATATAATCGTGTCCTGCGTGCTACGAATTTGCAATGATGCAGAGTCCTCAGAAGAAGACTAAATTGGCAACAGAAGAATATCTGCGTGAACAAGGTCGGCAATCTCGTAAATGATAATTATACCTGTGAATAAAAGACGTGTCTAAATAGTCGTCAAACAAAAAAAGTATACGAAAGCAGAATGTGGTAAATGGATAAAAACGAATGTTTCTCATAAAGCAGAAGTCCGTAACTAACTAAAAACAAATGTGCCGAATAAATATTGATGCGTTTGAGATCAGGCATTTAGAATGACATTTACAATCAAAAATATTAGAGACTGAAATCTACACTCTATAATATAATAAATCATACCTCGCGAAAAATAACAAATCAGTAGACTCATTATAAAATTGTACAGTATTCTCAGAAACAGTAACATGTTTGTGTTGATGTCCTGCCTGCCTAGATACAAAATCTGTTTGCTCAGAATTGCTCATCTTTTCACTAATTGCCACATATACACTCCTGGAAATTGAAATAAGAACACCGTGAATCCATTGGCCCAGGAAGAGGAAACTTTATTGACACATTCCTGGGGTCAGATACATCACATGATCACACTGACAGAACCACAGGCACATAGACACAGGCAACAGAGCATGCACAATGTCGGCACTAGTACAGTGTATACCCACCTTTCGCAGCAATGCAGGCTGCTATTCTCCCATGGAGACGATCGTAGAGATGCTGGATGTAGTCCTGTGGAACGGCTTGCCATGTCATTTCCACCTGGCGCCTCAGTTGGACCAGCGTTCGTGCTGGACGTGCTGACCGCGTGAGACGACGCTTCATCCAGTCCCAAACATGCTCAATGGGGGACAGATCCAGAGATCTTGCTGGCCAGGGTAGTTGACTTACACCTTCTAGAGCACGTTGGGTGGCACGGGATACATGCGGACGTGCATTGTCCTGTTGGAACAGCAAGTTCCCTTTCCGGTCTAGGAATGGTAGAACGATGGGTTCGATGACGGTTTGGATGTATCGTGCACTATTCAGTGTCCCCTCGACGATCACCAGAGGTGTACGGCCAGTGTAGGAGATCGCTCCCCACACCATGATGCCGGGTGTTGGCCCTGTGTGCCTCGGTCGTATGCAATCCTGATTGTGGCGCTCACCTGCACGGCGCCAAACACGCATACGACCATCATTGGCACCAAGGCAGAAGCGACTCTCATCGCTGAAGACGACACGTCTCCATTCGTGCCTCCATTCACGCCTGTCGCGACACCACTGGAGGCAGGCTGCACGATGTTGGGGCGTGAGCGGAAGACGGCCTAACGGTGTGCGGGACCGTAGCCCAGCTTCATGGAGACGGTTGCGAATGGTCCTCGCCGATACCCCTCGAGCAACAGTGTCCCTAATTTGCTGGGAAGTGGCGGTGCGGTCCCCTACGGCACTGCGTAGGATCCTACGGTCTTGGCGTGCATCCGTGCGTCGCTGCGGTCCGGTCCCAGGTCGACGGGCACGTGCACCTTCCGCCGACCACTGGCGACAACATCGATGTACTGTGGAGACCTCACGCCCCACGTGTTGAGCAATTCGGCGGTACGTCCACCCGGCCTCCCGCATGCCCACTATACGCCCTCGCTCAAAGTCCGTCAACTGCACATACGGTTCACGTCCACACTGTCCCGGCATGCTACCAGTGTTAAAGACTGCGATGGAGCTCCGTATGCCACGGCAAACTGGCTGACACTGACGGCGGCGGTGCACAAATGCTGCGCAGCTAGCGCCATTCGACGGCCAACACCGCGGTTCCTGGTGTATCCGCTGTGCCGTGCATGTGATCATTGCTTGTACAGCCCTCTCGCAGTGTCCGGAGCACGTATGGTGGGTCTGACACACCGGTGTCAATGTGTTCTTTTTTCCATTTCCATGAGTGTAGTAACGAAGAGAAAGTTGAAGTCTAAGAGATTAGCCAGGAAGAATCAATATGCAAAGAAGTGGGATGCAGAAGTACTAAGGATTGATAAGATCTACATCTACATGGATACTCTGCAAATCACATTTAAGTGCCTGGCAGAGGGTTCATCGAACCACCTTCACAATTCTCTATTATTCCAATCTCGTATAGCGCGCGGAAAGAATGAACACCTATATCTTTCCATACAAGCTCTGATTTCCCTTATTTTATCGTGGTGATCGTTCCGCCCTATGTAGGTCGGTGTCAACAAAATATTTTCGTATTCGGAGGAGAAAATTGGTGATTAGAATTTAGTGAGAAGATTCCGTCGCAACAGAAAACGCCTTTCTTTTAATGGTTTCCAGCCCAAATCCTATATCATTTCTGTGACACTCTCTCCTATATTTCCCGATAATACTAAACGTGGTGCCTTTGGTTGAACTTTTTCGATGTACTCCGTCAGTCCTATATGGTAAGGATCCCACACCGCCTAGCAGTATTCTAAAAGAGAACGGACAAGCGTAGTGTCGGCTGTTACATTTTCTAAGTGTCCTGCCAATAGATCGCAGTCTTTGGTTAGCCTTCTCCACAACATTTTCTAAGTGTTATTTCCAATTTAGGTTGTTCGTAATTGTAATACCTAGGTATTTAGTTGAATTTACGGCTTTTAGATTAGCCTGACTTATTGTGTAACCGAAGTTTAACGAGTTCTTTTTAGCACTCGTGTGGATTACCTCACACTTTTCATTATTTAGGGTCAACTGCCACTTTCGCACCATTAAAATATTTTTTCCTAAATAGTTTTGCAGTTTGTTTTGATCTTCTGATAACTTTATTAGTCGATAAACGACAGCGTCATCTGCAAACAACCGAAGACGGCTGCTCAGATTGTCTCCCAAATCCTTTATATAGATAAGGAACAGCAAAGAGCCTATAACACTACCTTGGGGAACGCCAAAAATCACTACTGTTTTGCTCGATGACTTCCCGTCAGTTATTACGAACTGTGACCTCTCTGACAGGAAATCGCAAATCCAATCACGTAACTGAGACGATATTCCATAAGCACGCAATTTCACTACAAGCCGCTTGTGTGGTACAGTGTCAAAAGACTTCCGGAAATACAGGAAATCGATCTGAAATCCTTTGTCAATAGCTCACACACTTCATGTGAATAAAGAGCTAATTGTGTTTCATAGGAACGATGTTTTCTAAACCCATGTTGACTGTGTGCCAATAGACCGTTTTCTTCAGGGTAATACATAATGTTCGAATACAACATATGCTCTAAAATCCTGCTGCATATCGACGTTAACGATATGGGCCTGTAATTTAGTGGATTACTCTTATTATCTTTCTTGAATATTGGTGTGGCCTGCGCAGCTTTCCAGTCTTTAGGTACGGATCTTTCGTCCAGTTAACGGTTGTATATGATTCTTAAATATGGAGCTAATGCATCAGAATACTCTGAAAGGAATCTAAGTGGTATAAAGTTTGGACGAGATGACTTGCTTTTATTAAGTGATTTGAGTTACATCACTACTCCGAGTATATTTACTTTTAGGTTACTCATGTTGGCAGCTGTTCTCGATTTGAATTCTGGAATATTTATTTCGTCTTCTTTTGTGAAGGCATTTCGGAAGGCTGTGTTTAGTAAATCTGCTTTGGCAGCACTGTCTTCGATGGTATCTCCATAGATATGCTTGAAGTTCTCTAAGGCTGTATATACAGCAATAAAGAATAGCACAGTAGGCAGTAGAGATGAAGAGGAATGGACGTCTCTAAAAAGGGCACTCACACAAAAGAAAAACAGGTACAAAGAGGGTGACTGCTAAGAAACTAAGCATAGCAGATGAAATACTTCAGTTGATCGACGAAAAAAAGGAAGTACAAAACCGTTCAGAGAAATTCAGGAACGCAGAAATACAAGTCGCTGAGGAATGAAATAAATAGGAAGCGCAGAGAATCTAAACTAAAAAAATCGAGAAATCGAAAAATAAGTGACTGTCAGAAGGTCTGACTCAGAATATGGGAAATTCAAAACAACCTTCGGTGAAATTTAAAGCAATGTTGGTAACATTACGAGTGCAACAGGAATTCCACTGTTAAATGCAGAGGAGAGAATACACTGAAGACCTCTATGAAGGAGAAGATTTGTCAGATGTGATAGAGGAAGATACAGGAGTCGATTTAGAGGAGATCGGGGGTCCAGAACTAGAATTAGAATTTAAGATGGCTTTAAAGGACTTATGATCAAATAAGGTAGAAGGAATAGATAAAATTCCATGAGAACTTCTAAAATCATTGATCGAAGTGGTAACAAAACCACAATTCATGTTGGTGTGTAGAATGTATGTATCTGGCGACATATCATCTGATTTTGGGAAGTATTTCATCCACACAATACTGATGATTGCAAGAGCTGACAGGTGCGAGAATTATCGCACTATCAGCTCAACAGCTCATGCATACGAGTTTTTGACAAGAATAAACTACAGAAGAATGGAAAATAAAATTGAGTATGTTTTAGGTGACGGTCAGGTTGGCTTTAGAAAACGTAAAGGTACCAGGGAGGCAATTCTGACGTTGCAGTTGATAATGGAAGCAAGACTTAAGAAAAATCAAGACACGTTCATAGGATTTGTCCACCTGGAGAAAGCCGTCGACAGTGTAAAATGGTGCAAGATATGTGAAATTCTGAGAAAAATAGGGAAAAACGGGTAATATGCAATTATAAGAGTGGTCGACCAAGGGCGAAGTGCTCGGATTAAAAAGAGAGTAAGACAACCATATAGTCTTTCGTACCTACTGTTCAAACTTTACATCGAAGAAGCAGTGATGGAAATAAAAGAAACGTACAGGAGTGGAATTAATATTAAAGGCGAAAGAATATCGCCGGCCGGAGTGGCCGTGCGGTTCTAAGCGTTACGGTCTGGAGCCGAGCGACTGCTACGGTCGCAGGTTCGAATCCTGCCTCGGGCATGGATGTGTGTGATGTCCTTACGTTAGTTAGATTTAATTAGTTCTACGTTCTAGGGGACTGATGACCTCGGAAGTTAAGTCGCATAGTGCTCACAGCCATTTTGAGAGAATATCAATGATACGATTCGCTGCTGACACTGCTGTCCTCACTGAAAGTGAAGAAGAATTACATGATCTACTGAATGGAAAGAACTGTGTAATGAGTACAGTTTATGGCCTGAGAGTAAATCGAAGAAAGACGAAAGTAATGAGAAGTAGTAGAAATGAGAACAGCGAAGAACCTAACATCAGGATGATGCTTCGAAGATGCTACTACCTAGGCAGCACAATAACCAATGGTGGACGGAGCAAGGAGGATATCAAAAGCAGACTAGCACTGGCAAAAAAGGGCACTACTCGCCAAGAGAAGTCTCAAACATAAGCCATAAATTGAGCAAGACACCTCTGAGAATCTACGTCTGGAGCACAGCACTGTATAGTAGTGAAACATGGACTGAGGGAAAACGGAGACAGAAGAGAATCAAAGTATTTAAGATGTGGTGCCACACACAAATGTTCAAATTTAGTGGACTGATAGGGTAAGTAATGAGGGGGTATTGCGCGGAATCGGAGAGGAAAGAAACGTGTGGGAAACTCTGAGAAGGGAAAGAGACAGGATGATGGGACATCTATTAAGGCATCAGGGAATGTCTTCCATGGTACTAGAGGGAGCAGCAGAGGGCAAAAACTCTATAGGAAGGAACAGATTGGAATACATCCAGCCAATAATTGAGGACGTATGTTCAAGTGCTATTCTGAGGTAAAGAGGAATTCGTGGCGGGACCATCGAAGTAGAAGACTGGTGATGTACCACTGTGTTGTAAGGGTGCCGTAGATGACAATCAAGCGTGTCCTGCTATGAAACGAAATGGCATCCAGACCCTTACACCTGGCCGTCCGGGCCGTGTGGCGGACGACAATCTCACCAATCTCCTGGATCTCTCCGGGCACGTCTTCGCTGGTCACTGAGGATCGATGCGGGATATACCACTGAAGACATTTCTACTCCAGTCATCGAGATTCCAGTCCGAATATGTGTCTGGAGAGGCGCCGGTCAGAGGTGGGAGGGTTCGCTAAAGTCGATCATGGTGTACCTTTCGCAAAAGCTTTCAGAAAGTACTGCGCTATCCCGGCAATGCCATGGAGAGATTGTAGGAAACGGCGAGACCAAAGGACCCGTCGTTGACAATCGTGAAAGGACGACGGCCTTATAGGCAGCTCGATCTTTGATAGACAACTCTGCAGCATTGACAGCTGAGCGGCACTTGCAAATTTCAGAGTCGAGTGTGTTGTGATTTAGTCCAAGCTAGTGTTTTGTGCTGGGTCAGGGAATTAGTAGATGCAGGAGGAGATGATGAAAGATGTCTATTTTATCGAAAAAGTATTAGTGTCTGCTACATTTTACCGGTAACTGTCCTATACGTGTAGCAGCAGAAAATAACTGATAATAAAGCGCCATGCTCTTCTCCGCTATTTTACAGGCGGAATTTTCTTTATCAGTCCGAGGCGGGTAGTGTATATTGTGTTTCGTTTTTTTTTAGTAGGACCTCCACAGCTATAATCTATTGTTTTTATTTTATGAATTTGTATTTCTTTCTTTGAGATTAGTTTCGGGTACGTAGCCAAAATCTCAACTACTAAAATAAATTTTTTATAAATTACCTTATAACAGCTTCATATTGCTCTTAATTTATGTCATACACAGTAGGACATTAACCTATACTAAACTTAATATGTAGTTTAGGTTGCAGATAGCTACGTACTCTACTAGGAAAGTAACTATACTTCGTCATAGGAATAAAAATGATGCAGTTCAAGGTAGAACAGCCAATAAGTAACATTGACTACACACCATACAATCTCAATAAGATATATAAGCAACGCATGTTGCTCGGAACAGAACGTATTCTGCAGACTTCTACTTTATACAGTTGTAACCAAATGGAATGAATGTTATATCTACCTTTCAGATCAAGACCAGTCACAAGCCAGAACGTTAGACTTCTGACCTTCTATGGATCTATTGGTGATCCTACAGCTCTCAAAGACTGAAATTATACTGAATTCAGACCATCACCTGCTTAGAAGCGTTGATAAATATCAACGAGAGGCGCTGAAAATGTCGAACTCAGGATCTCCTGCTTACATGGCAGACGCCCTTTCCGACTGAGCCATCTAGGACACAGAGGATAGTGTGACTGTAGGGACTTTCTCTGCGACGTTCCCCGTGAGACCCACACTTCCAACTCACTTTCCACACACTACATTTGTGGTGTCCCTGCCCACTATACTCATTACTCGCGGCAGTCAGTCTCTCGATTCCCGTAAGAGTTTCAGCAATGTGAGTGTGTCCGGACTGAAGAAGATCATTAGCCCGTAAACCTTAACTACATGAAGATGGTATCTGTTCCTTCGGACATGTTCGGATTCACTCACTGCACTGACTGCTAGTCAGACAAACGCATGATGCATGGAGGATCAGTAAGCCGTGTGTAGAATGGGGAAGGCCAGCGGTTTGAGTTTGACCGAGGGCAGATTTTGATGGTCCGACGGCTCAGCACGAGCATTCACTAGACGGGCGCTCTCAACCCACGGCGCAGCCAAGGTGATACCGCGTCCAGATGTCATGGGGTTGGACCGCCACCCCCCGTTACTGGCTGGGCAGACGGGTAAAACAGGACAGGTGGCGAACTGTGGCTGAACTAACATCAGACTTTAAGCTGATCAGAGTACATGTGTGTCTGAACACAAGGTACACCGAGCACTCCTAATGACTGGCTGCCGCAGCCGACGATCCATGCATGTGCCAATGTTAGCACCACGACATCAGCAACTACGGCTGAAATGGGCACGTGGCCATCAGCACTGGACGTTGACGCAGTGCAGAGAGTAGCATGGTCTGATAAAACCCAATACCTTCTTCATCATGCCGATTGGAGGGCACGAATCCATCGTCTTAAAAGGGAAGAACTCCTTGACACCTGTACTGCGTGCCGGAGACAAGCTGGTAGCGGCTCTGTTACGCTCTGGGTAACATTCACGTGAACATTCATGGGACCAGTGGAATTTGTGAAAGTCATCATGACGGCCAAGCAGTATTCCACAATGGTTGCAGACCACGTACACTCCTTCATGACGATCATGTTTCCCGACTGCAGCGGCGTTTTTCAAGAAGATACTGCGCCATGTCATAAAGCCAGGAGTGGGATGGAGCGGTTAGCGGAACACAATGGCGAGTTCCAATTGATGTGCTGGCTCCACAAACGTCAGATCTCTACCCGATAGAATACACGTGGTATGTGATTGAACGTGGTGTCAGAGCTCATAGCCCCCCTCCTCGAAATTTAAGGGAAATAGGTGACTTGTGTATGCAGACGTGGCGCCAACTCTCTCCAGTGTCTCACAGTGTCTTACCAAGGTCCATTGCTTCTACGCCATGACGCGTTGCTGCTGTTATCCGTGACAAATATAGAGATATCAGCTGTTAGGTAAGTGATCAAAATGTTCTGGATGATCACTGTATAAGACGGGATAATAAGGAAATAGTCATGGTCGACATATCACGAGGTGTAGCTTCCTGGCGTCCACTGTAATAAAACTGAGATATTTATGCGAAGCAACACTTCCGAACATTTAAGTACATACAAAGGTCTATGTGAGGTATAATATCATATAGAATGAAGGAAAATACATGCAAAGGAAAGGGTATAAATAAAAAACGTAAAATCAATAAACTGTAGCTCTGGATATGCTAGGTATAAAAAAATAGTAAATACTTTTTTTAGTGTGATTAGTAATTTAAAGTTCGTTTGTACTCCTCACCCTCATGTCGTTACGTCATAATATTCTTTTTTTGAAATCGCCGAGGACTGTCCGACGAAGCAGCAGATGACTGGATGAGGGTACATCATGCTTTCAGTCCAGCTGCCGGACCCTGAAACTTACCGGAGGGCAATCGTACTGCTACAGAGCGGTGGTTGGTGGCGACGGTGACTATTTCACCTTGGCTCAGGTGTCATTATGAAGCAGGTGACACTTCACAAAATTCTTTCACAAACACAAGGGAGCAAAGAGCTGTTCTGGATCCACGCATTAGCAGTTGCTTCCCTGACAGCTGTTAATTTACATCGGATACCGAGCCGTGCGGCCCTTCTTTCGCTGCTTGGTAGTGTAGAGCGGACGGTATTCTTATACTATGAAAGACGAAGGCGGAGGTAAGGAGAGTCGTCTCCGACCAGTCGAAAGAGTTCATCAACGACGGAAAATATATAACTATAACTTTTGGTGGCCTATGGACGTGTATAAGATTCTGCAGCGCAGTTCCATCTCGCAGCTAGCAAGGACAGTAAACAGGGGACAAGTGCGATGCCAGGGCATAAAGTTCTTGTGAATTTAATTCCGTGTACTCAGTTGGACAGTAACTATGCCTCGCTGATAGAAGCGTGAACAGTACAGGATGTATCATAATTAATGGTGTAAACGCACACAGTTGAAAGTACACGACACTAGAAGCAAAAAAGGCTCAGTAAACATAGGATCGAAAATGCATACCTTCGGAGCAACGAGCAATTTTTCATCTTCGATTGAAACAAATCTCTTCCACTGCAAGCTCTTTGCTTTCCGTAATTTGGGAAGTGGCAGTATGGACTAAAAGAAGAAAAACCTGTCCAGTAAACATGTGCTCCAAAATGCATACCTTAAAAGTTATGAGCATTTGTTCATTAGAAGAGTTATGTTTCAAAGTAGCGAAGATGAAGAAGTGCTCATACCTCTTAACGTTTGCATTTTGGAGCACATGTTTACTGGACATGTTTTTCTTCTTTTGGTCCATACTGCCACTGCCAAAGATATGGAAAGCAAAGAGCTTGCAGTAGAAGAGATTTATTTCACAGTATCGAAGATGAAAATTGCTCGTAGCTCTTAAGGTATGCATTTTCGACCCCACGTTTAATGAGACACTTTTGCTTCTAGTATCACGTATTTTCAACTGCATGTATTTACGCCATTAATTATGATACACCCTTTATACACGTAAGTCAGAATTTGAGGGCGGACTCGTAGCTGCGCTCAAAGAAACCGGTTGAAAAGTGTGTGAATTCCTAAGGGACCAAACCTTTAGGTGATCGCTCCAGACTAATATAGTGCTTAAAATAACTTAAACTAACTTACGCTAAGGATAACACACACACGTGCCCGAGGGAGGACACGAACCTTCAACGGGAAGGGCCACGCAATTCGTGGCGTGGCGCCTCTAACCGCGTGGTTCAGCCGGTTGAAGTAATCGTCGAATCGCTGAAGATTTCAATAGAAGCGATGCCATTGGTCGACGATGTTGGCGGGAATGGGCGAACCACGGCCGAACACTGCGTCAAGAAGAAAGCGATCCACTTAGAGAGACAGGTGAACAGGAGGACTGAGCAGTCATCAGAGAGGCAGATCACCGGATTCATCATTATCATCAATACGACGTACAACTAGTGCTTCATTGACCACAACAACCATTAACAAGCAGCTGACAGAAAGGGGGCTGAGCTCACGGGGCCATTGCGACGACTATTATTGACCTCTGAACACCAAGAAGGCCATACACACTCGTGCTGGGCATATCCAGTAGGGAATTTCATTAATGGGAGTAGAATTATCTTCAGTGATGAGTGACGCTTCGAACCGAACCCAGATGACCAGCAAATATGCGTCTGGAGAAGACCGGAACAGCGGTGGGATACCAAATTGACTGTCGCCCACCATTCGGCGCGACAACCAGGAGTTTGGGATGCAATTTCATTTAATCGGAGGACCCCTTCAGTTCTCATCCGCGACACCTGAGAGCACACTAGTACGTCGACGATATTCTACGCCTCGTTTTGTTGCCCTTCAAGGTAACCCATCCTTGGCTTACACTTCAGCAGGATAATGCTACACTTCAGTAAGATTATGCCCGCCGTTACACGGCAAGAGTTTCTACTGCTTGTCTTCGTGCTTACCAAACTCTACCTTGGCCTGCAAGGTCGAAGGATTTCTCCCCAGTTGAGAATGTTAGAACAGTACGGCGGAGCCCTCCAACCAGGTCGGGCAATTTGATAGCATTTGGCAAGATATCTCTTAAGGAGGACATTCAACAACTCAATCAGTGCCAAGCTGAATACTGCTTGCATACGGGCCAGACGAGGAGCAATGCATTATTGATTTGCTAGTTTGTCGAGCTCTTTCTTCTCAATAGATCACACATTTAAAAAAAAAATTACAATCAATTGCTTGTCTGTACATGTACATTACATCTGCCGTTTTCCGTCCCACTCAAATAATTCCTTAGTAGTATGTTGTTTTTCTTGTGTTAGAGTTTACATTCAGTTCCTCGCATTCAAGATTTTCTTCCCTTTTTTTTAACACCAATCCATTTTCGTCTACGTGGTCCTCTTTTATCGTGAAGACAGGTTCTTCTTAGCCCATATTTAGTTAAGCTCAACGTCCAACCTAGTTCTATTTCGTAACATGCACTGTCGTTTTCTCAACTCTTAGCTCCTCTCATCCATTTATTTTTCCGCCCCCTTTTGCTCTGCTTATCATTCTTGGTGAGCAACGCTGTGTTTGCGCCTTTAATGTCCCTGTTTCGCTCCCGTAAACTGGTAATGGGACAATATACATTGTTTATCCGCTTCTCATTTAAGAGAAACTGGGAATTCATGTCTGAGTACGGGATTCACTTTCTCAAACAAGCTTTAAGCATTTTTTGAACCCGTACCCCCCCCCCCCCCTTCCCCCGCTCCCCGCCCCCCACCGTCTCTCCCTCAACCCCTCCCACAGCCACGCGCTTTATTTCATTTTTACTTCGCATGTTGCTCAAAACGCACAACTGCGTCAATTGTATAGAAAATTTCACAATTTCTGACTCCAAGGCAAACAAAACAATTTAATTTGCAAGTCGAGTGCGGTTCAGGTAAGATGCGTTTGTGCGTATTCCTTCATC
Source organism: Schistocerca gregaria (assembly GCF_023897955.1). Taxonomy (NCBI): domain Eukaryota; kingdom Metazoa; phylum Arthropoda; class Insecta; order Orthoptera; family Acrididae; genus Schistocerca; species Schistocerca gregaria. The sequence continues at coordinate 329,957,451 of NC_064920.1, forward strand.
AAAGCTCTTTAATTTAAACATTTTCCCGAAGGCCGCAAAAAAAACTTTAGTGAAATTAAATCCCATTGCGCAACGCATTCCCAATCTGTTTCCACTCTCTTGGTGTAACAGTTTGTAAAGCAGCAACCTTATTCTACATATTCATAAACAAATCGGTGTACGCCTTTCTTTTTCCTTGGTTCAATGACTTGTAACTATAAAATAAACTATTGCCCAATAAAATTTTAAGGCCAGATATGATTATATATATATATATATATATATATATATATATATATATATATATATATATATATATATATATAAAGAAATTGTGCTTGTATACACCGTGCGTTTCTGAAAAAGAGAAATTTGTTAACATCGAGTGTAGATTTTACTGTCAGGAAGTCGTTTCTGAAAGTATTTGTATGGAGTGTGGCCATGTATGGAACTGAAACTTGGACGATAAATAGTTTGTACAAGAAGAGAATAGAAGCTTTCCAAATGTGGTGCTACAAAAGAATGCTGAAGATTAGATGGGTAGGTCACGTAAATAATGAGGAGGTACTGAATAGGATTGGGGAGAAGAGGAGTTTGTGGCACAACTTGACTAGAAGAAGGGATCGGTTGTTAGGACATGTTCTGAGGCATCAAGGGATCACCAATTTAGCATTGGAGGGCAGCGCCGAGGGTAAAAATCGTAGAGGGAGGCCAAGAGATGAATACACTAAGCAGATTCAGAAGGATGTAGGCTGCAGTAGGTACTGGGAGATGAAGCAGCTTGCACAGGATAGAGTAGCATGGAGAGCTGCATCAAACTAGTCTCAGGACTGAAGACCATAACAACAACAACACCGTGCGTAATTTAATGCACAGCAGCAAGAGTGGCTCTGACCCGGATCGCCATCGAGGCGAACTATGATCATAGTCACAGGTACAGCATTCCATGCTACTTCTCTGTTGTCCTTGAGTTCAGCAGTTCTAACAGCTGGCGAGTATTAGGGTGCCAGAGTCTCAGATACCCATGACCATAAGTTTACAACGGGCGAGAGGTCTAGAGAACTTGCTCGTGAGGACAACTTTCAAACACAGCCGTTCTCGTAGGTAGGTAGGTAGGACGGTATGGGCTACATGGATTCTTGCCTTATCTTTTTCAAAGATAACGTCACGGACACCTTGACAAATGGGCACTGTCAGCGTCTCCAGCTCGTCAGTCTCCACTCCTACAGTCGAAATTGTGGGTGGCTTTTTCACGTACCCAGTGGCGCCCCTTACCATCACTTCAGATGAAGCGACTACGTAGCCATGCCGAATGCTATATGATAACTTTTGCTCTTCTCGGATATCCCCTACGTGATTCTACACGCCCTTCGGCGCGTTGAAATGACGATGTATTGCCACTCACGTCTTTATTCATTTGGACATCTAAGCATGCACACCTTTTTGACGTCCGTTGATTGGTGTCTTCATGAAGTTCTAATTTTCACCCTCCGAGTAACAGCGTTTAATACCTCAAACCGCTGTTTTATTTATTTTGTTTTGAAGTACCAGTGCCTTTCGCATTAAAACACCGACGCTATTGCAGGACAGAGACATCTAGTGCTACACTGAGACACTTATATGAATGTAGTGCACTGTAGCTGTCCGTCGCAGCGTTCAAAGCAACAGTCGACCAGTAGATTTTGCTAAACGATTCTTACGAAATTGTGACAAGTGTTCTTTTTTTGTAGTGATCATACTGAGGTCCTTACCAGTGGAAGTAAGTACATCTTAATGTATTGTAAGATAATTTTGAGTTTATATTACTGCTTTTAGGATCTTTTTCAGAAATAAAACCGTTGAGGTAGTATCTATTTTTGAAGCAATTTTATTAAATTTTTATGTTCATGTATTTTTGTTTTAGGCATTATAAGTTCGTGGGACTTCTGAATTGTGGAATTGTGTTTTGGAAAAATGCTAAATTGCTTTCAAATACATCAGTGAAATGATGGTTGCTTGAAAAGTATAATTCTAAAATTAAATCACCTCCTTCAAACAATTTATTATTTACATTTTGCCAGTTACTTCTTGTATTTCGTGGTTATTATGATAATAAAGGTTCATTTTGTGAAAAATTTGAAAAAAAGTTTTTCATATTGTTGGGATTCAAAGGATGGTCGATAAAAATAAAACTAAAGTATCAGATGCATAGTTGCAAGGTACTGCGTACCTCCTGTATCGGGTAATGCAGAACTTTCTTTCACGGTGGAGCTGTACCTACTGCGCTGTGAATACGCATTCCGCGTGCCTCTGGTGGATCGCGGCGTGCAGAAAACACGCAACTGGGAGCCGAGGCGCATTGATTTCCGTCTCAGCTTTCCGCAGGAGCACTTTGCTCTCCCGCTCTCTCGCCCTATATAGACATCGGACTCGGGGGCGGAGGAGGGGTGGCGGCGCAAAACACGGCGTCTCGAACCCATCCACGCTACACGGTGGCCCGCAAACACCGCGTCGCCTTACACTTCTTCAGACGTCGCCCGTCGATAGAGGCCTAATCCACACCACTGCTGCCTCCTGCAGTTACACGCTCTCCTCGAAAGTGGTCAAGTTCTCATACCAATATTATTATTTTATATATCTTTCTCTCTCTTTGCATCGAGTACGAGGGAGGCCACTGGTCTTCAGTATATGCCATTTGTAGTACTGGACATAAAAATATGAAACGAAGTTTCCAAGCATGCTCATAATTTTTGAAGATGGAAAAGAAAATTATGAAATTTGCGGTGAATTCCTATGGGACCAAACTGCTGACGTCATCGGTGCTTAGGCTTACACAATACTTAATCTAACTTAAACTAACGTACACTAAGGACAACACACACACCCATGCTCGAGGGAGGACTCGAACCTCCGACGGGGGAGCATCGCGAAATGTCGCGAGGCGCCCCAGGCCACGCGGCTACCCCGCGCGGCTTCGAAGATGGCAGTACCGTATGAGAATAATAACAACAGAACGAAACACGAAAGTAATAAAATCTAATTTGAGGGAATGAAAATAAATACATTCAAAATATCTGCGATTACGTAACTGCGTTTATAATGAACATAAACTTAGCATCAGAAATCAGATCTCATCTTTAACGAGCTATGATCTATCACGGACGAGTGCACTTCGAGCAAAGATCACCTATAAAAGCAGAATATTGTCACTCTCCGCTGCTTAACTACAATAATTCAGCTGAATACTCCATAACATCCATAGAGGAAAGTAATTTACGTTATCATTTTTCGCCAGTACCCTCCAACTGGATTAACAAACCGGTTCCAAATTCCTTGAAAATGTTCTGCCTTTTGAGGCAGATTTCCCTCCATTGTTTACTGACAGCTCAATAAATATTTTTTCTGCTCACTTCTCTCCACAGCACGGCTTCAAGATGCAGGTCCGACGGCAGTTCTTTATGTATCAGCACCAGACAGTACCAAGAATTTTACTTTCATTTTCATTATTATCCGATGCCGTGGCGGTAGAATTCCTTTAGTCTCTGAGGAATGCCAGGGAACCGGCAACACTGGGGCGGGCCACCACATACCCTGTCACGCCCCCCCCCCCCCCCCACACACACACACTCCACCTGGTGTGTGAATTGCAAGCCCTACTAAGTATAATGTTATTCAATAAGACTGTATCCTTTCGTATATGGTCTAAGTGCTTTTGTAACCCACGGGTAAAGATCTGAATACATCAATGGTACGAAGCTGTCGTTAATTTTATGTGTCCTTATTCTGATTACAAATGAAACTGAAAGTTTATTTTTACCAGTTACATCCCTTTTATTTTTTGAACGGATACACATATCGAAATGCAGTTTTCAGCAAATGTTAGAGAATCTAGGGGCCCTTATTTTTTGTTTGATTAATGTTTTTAGCATCGATATCAACAAGGATACTGAAGGAGGTGCCTTTTCTTAAATGGAACCGTGTACTTTTTATAACAGCATTTGATAACTCTTAAGAAGGCAATTACAGTGACAGCGTTTGTTAAGATTGATTTAGAACTACTTAAACCTAACTAACCTGAGGACATCACACACATCCATGCCCGAGGCAGGATTCGAACCTGCGACCGTAGCAGTCGCGCGGTTCCGGACTGAGCGCCTAGAACCGCTAGACCACCGCGAACGGCGTACACACAGTGTACGGGGTGAGTCACGTAAGACGTAGCACCTCTTCTATTTCTTAGAAAAATCCGAGAAATGTCCTGTAACGTGAGAGAATGGTGGCCGGAAGCGGCATTATCGGTGCAAACACTGCCAAGCAGAGCTCTGGTGCTACTCTGTGTCAGAATGTTAACGCATTTACCTGTTTGTTTGTCTGCGCTGCACGCCGCTCATTTCTGCTTCAGCATTTTTTGAGTGCAGAAAAAACAACAATGAGGGGAAATTGGATGTACAACTTTTATATGGTGAACGTAAAAGGAATGCCGTAAAAATAGTATAGTGATGTAGGGCTATCTATCCAGATCGTCAATGTCCGACGCACCAGGTAATGGCACGAATTATTAAGACTCTAGTGCGGGCAGGCTGCTTGAACGTTGAAAAGAGGACAAGAAGGAACTGCGACGCTAATAAGTTGCCCAAGAATGTGAAATGAGCCAGACGAGTGTCACTCGCGTCCTGCATATCTCCCTCCCATCACCCTGCGTTACAACAGGCACTCGACGACCGTGATTTCGCACGTCGTACAGGATATTGTCGGTTTGCCTTTTGGCAACTGAGAGACGACCCTACGATCTCCCAGCGTGTGCTCTTTAAAAGTGAAACAACGTTCACTAACCAAGCTATTGTAAATTTGGATAACATGAACTAGTGGACATCCGAAAATCCACAGTGGATTCTTCAGGTGCTACATCAACGGCCGTGGAGCATAAACGTAAAGTGCCGCATCACTGGAACCTTCTGAGGCGTTCTAAAGGGACATTTGTACGTACACTTTCTAACGAACATTCAACCGTTTTTTTCTAGAAGAGGTACCACCTAATATTCGACAGCGTATGTGGCTGCAACACGACGGTTGTCCAGCTCATTCGACTCGTATAGGAATGCAAGTGGTGAAGGAGAACTTTCCATGACGTTGGATAGAACGAAATTCTTTTGTCGAATAGCCTGCAAGGTCCCCTATTTGAGTGCTCTTGGCTTTGTTCTTGGGGAGCATGCGAAAATGCAGACTATGACGAAGCCCCCAACTACGCCACACGATATTAGTCGTCGAATCGCCAGTGCATGCTCTGTTATATCATTCACTGTAATGACATCTGTTCATCGTTCTTTCGAAAGGCGGTTGCAAATGTGCCTTTCAGTCCATGGTCAACAGCTTGAACACATACTTAAATAAAGGATATAGTTACATTTCCGGAAGACAAAACTTATGCTACGTACTTTTGGTGGTCACAAAATCATTGTTAGTAAATCGTTAATTTCAATGAAATGTGTACAAAATTGCGTAGAGCTGGTCACTAAAATATTTTTAATAAAGTGTTTAGTTCAACAAATGTAGCACATATGATAAAATTTAGAGCAATGTAGGTAGAGACAGTTGTCCGACAGCATGTATTTTACCATTAAGCAGCAGACGGCCACGTAGATGAAAAGATAGGTCAGATCTTCCAAATATTTAGAAATTTAATACAGTATATGCTTTACGCAGCGCGTAAGACCTCTTTATTTTTGAAGAATGAACAGTTGATTCCTCTGCTTCAGCTCACCAAAATCTGGGAGGATACGCAAAGGTGAAATAGTTTTCCTAAGCTCTTTGTGATTCACTAGATTTTAGCCTATGATGCCGCATTTGGGTCGTATGTTGGTTCAAGAGGAAACAAACGTCTATTCTCGTAGCTCAAGCCTGCTCTACTGTGTACAAAAACGCAGCGTTTTCCGTGAGGCCTGCTTGGCAGTGTTCGCACCCCAAAAGCCGTTTCCGGTCACCGTGCTCTCACATTCTAGGACACTTCTCGAGTTTCTTGACGGTAGGTTTCTACACCAAACATTAATAAATACTGTGTCAGTGTAACTGTCTTCTCAACTGCTGTCAAATGCAGTCATAAAATGTATAGGCTTCCATAAAAAAAAGTACTTACTTCAATATTTCCGTTGGCAATACCGCTAAAACAATTAACCAAACCAAAAAATACGCGCCCTTCGACGCTCAAACATTTGCTGAAAACCGCATTTCGATATGTGTTACACTTCATGAAATAGAAGAGGTGCTACGTCTTACGTGACTCACCCCGTACATTGTGTGTACGCCGGTCGCGGTGGTCTAGCGGTTCTAGGCGCTCAGTCCGGAACCGCGCGACTGCTACGGTCGCAGGTTCGAATCCTGCCTCGGGGATGGATGTGTGTGATGTCCTTAGGTTAGTTAGGTTTAAGTAGTTCGAAGTTCTAGGGGACTGATGACCACAGATGTTAAGTCCCATAGTGCTCAGAGCCATTTGAACCATTTGAACATTGTGTGTACGACTTTCCAGTAACCTGTGGCACTAATATCAGAAGGCGAAAATAAAACATTATGTTAAAACAAGTCTTTGTGAATGTCTTTCTTTCATTGTAGAGATGAACAGAAACGTAAATTTAAATGTGTCCAGCGGTCGATGGCTCCTTTTTCTGTCATGTTTAGATTGCGTAAGTTTTGTTTACTTTGAAGGAAGCAAAGGTAACGTATAAGATGCGAATGAACGTAAAGGACATATAAAATAAAAATGTGGCAAAGACTCAAAAATTAATTATTATCATAATTGGTTGTTATATAGCTACCTTCAACGTCAATTACTTTCTAAAAACAGGAAATTAAAGCGTTTCACAGACACCCTCAAGAACCACAAAATTCTCATAACGGCCCTAAAAGAACCTAGATTCTTGGATGAAAGCAAGTTTGATTATGGAGGCTTCTGAACATACAAAGGAAAAATACGCAAAGAAATTATGAAAAATTCATCACCCTTTGAACTGGCTTCGTAATAGCCAAAAATGTTCAAGACTCCATTATCAACTTTGAATCACAATCCGAAAGACTCTCCACACTTACTTTCAAATCTGTTAACAAAGTATACACCATCGTTGATGCACATAACCTCATAAAAGAAGACAACAGAAAGTAGGATGAAAAGGTGGAACGTTTTTATGACCAGTGCGATGACGCGCAAAAACGCCCAGAGAAACACAATGTCCTACTTCTGAGGGACTTCACATCCCAGATAGGGAAGGAGAAGAAATACGAAGAAATTGTTTTCAACTGCCCAGCACGTAACTGGATTAACCAAAATGACATCAGAGTCATAGAATTATGCCAAGGGCACAACATAATCCTTAAATCCACAGCCTTTAAAAAACTACCTCGAAAACAGAAAACATGGGTACCACCAAATCTACTCTTAGGTGAAACCAGAAATGTACAAATTGTCATTGCTGCCTGCCTGTCCCCAACTCCACCGCACCCATTAAAGCAACACAACCTGCCACAACGGAGACACGAGATTTTCTGCGTACTGAAGCACACTGGTTAATGCAGAGCAGCTTCGGTTTCCGGAAGCCTGACGAGCTTCACGGGACGCTTTCAGCTTGCTGCAGCTGACAATAGGTTGCGCTATCAATCCAACGTTACTAGCCAGGGACAGGTTTGCGTAGGCTGTTTCACTGCAGCTCGTTTATCGTAAAGTTGGAAGCAGGAAAATGAACAAACGAAATGTAACGAAGGTTCAGGAGAAATTAAGAATTTATAAATGGGTAAGTATCTCAAGATGCAAATTGTGTAAAGGATTACTAAACACTCATTCAGGAACCTGTAGTGTGTTACAATGTGTTGGTACCTTTAACCTGCAGTTGCCTCACCCCATAAATATATTAAACGAGGAAAAAGACTTAGTGTTACCGAGTGGTGTGGCGCAGTGGTTACACACTGAACTCGCATTCGGGAGGACAACGGTTCAATCTCGCGTCCGACCATCCTGATGTAAGTTTTCCGTGATTTCCCTAAGTCACTCCAGGAAAATGTCGGGATGGTTCCTGTGGAAGGACACGGACAACTTCCTTCCGCGTCCTTTCATAATTCGATGAGACCAATGACCTCGCTGTTTGGTCTCTCCCCCATACAGTCCAATCCAATCCAAAAACTTAGTAGCTTACAAGTGTGTGAAAATGCTTGTTGTTAACACAATATGAAAAACGAGCTTTGCGTTTGCTAAAATGTATTTGGGGAAATTAGAATGAACTGTTATGGCCACTTAGAATGAATTGAGCGAACGTGCAAAACACTTACTATCAATACCAGAACAATATACGTAAAGATTTAAAATCACTTACTCTTGCTCAGAAAGGATCCAGTATTCAGCAATGCATATTTTCAGTAAGTTACCAGCAACCATTAAGAGTTTAGTTTCAGACAAGGCACAATTTAAGCATAATTTAAAAGAATTTTTGGTGGCCAACTCCTTCTATTCCATCCATGAATTTCTCAACAAGTGCAGTAGACCATTTTAATGAAAATTTATTATACTTTAACTATTGAGAATACTTGGTTCCAACAGCCACGTAACTAGCTAATGTGTGAATGATGGATTTAATGAAAGCAGATGTAAGTATTAAACCTGTAAATATCTGAAGTTTAATTTTAATTCATGTACATAATTTTACTGTTTATTGACTGAGGATCATTAAAATAAATGAAACTCAAGTTTTTCTAATTAAATTTTTGTAATGTGTTTATCTGACATGTTCCACACCCAGGAGGATCCCCTATTTTGTGGGTCTATGGAATGAATATTCAATATAATCTGATCTAAAACATCCTTGGAACAGTGCTTAAAATTTGTATAACTGCGGTCACATTTGGCTAAACCACACTAAGGTTACAGATACTAGACTTATAAAACCTTGTTATACTTGCTGTTGCAGTATATCACACAACTTAAGGTTCTTAGGTGCAAGGGATCTCGACTTTCAGAGATGGTTCCCATTAATGCAGAAAACATCTATTACAGTTGATCTGATGATGGTTCACACTGTGAATAGCCAGTAATAGTCGAAAGAGGGTAAAGCTGCAGAGAAAACCACATCTAAATAAATAAATAACCACGAAATACGCTGAAAGGGAAATAAAATTCACTATCTTCTGGCCTACAGTGGCCCAGAATGAATGCATATTTCATGAAGCCTCGTCTTCTGGTGGTAACACTAGAATGAAAGCGTACAGAACAAACACTTGCGTAGAGTAGCACAGTGGGAAGACGGTCAGGAAAGCAAGACCCCTTTAGTTTGCCTGGGTTGGACACAGCTTGGCCTGGCTGGGAGTAGAGTAGCGTGCTCCGTGCGCTGGTAACGTGCGGCGGCTTGCCTATCTTGTTAACAGGTAAGCATGGGCAAATTAAAAGCGATATTGGCACTACTCTGATTCCAACTTCATCGCGTGCCGATCAAACTAAAGTTCCATGAATAAATAAAAAGTGTCAAAGTCCTCAGAGGAGCAAACCTAAATTATGATCACTAGGTATATAAAATAAATCTGAGAGTCATCCCAAGAATGGAAAACGGAGACTACGCCCCCCCCCCCCCCAAAAGAGAACATACGATCCAAAAGTGGTAATAAATTCCGAAGAGATTCCTCTCATAACTGAAGATATGCAAAACCAGAACTGGGACCAAATCAAAGAAAGCCTAATTAGTAAAGGGAACAATTTGCTCTCATAAGCAAAGCGAAAAAAAAACTTGATTGGCGGACAGAACAATGTGTCAGGCTCCTTGACCTAAGAAGAAAAGCGTGCAAGAGTGGTAACCACAGAAAAATGATAGCAGACAAAACTTCTTAAATACAAAAAAAATTAGTGAGCAAAAGTATCAGAAGAATGAAAAGAGCCCAAGAAGACTAATTCCTCTTACAGATCAATGAAGACTTCATCGAAAACATCAGAGTGAACATTTGTAAGACTTTTAAACCAAAAATAACCAAGTACAGCCCACCTACCGTACAGCTCTACGACAGAAACTGAAATCTTGCCCACAACAGAATAATTGCAAAATATTGGCAGTCATTTCAAATCTCAAAAACTATAAAGCCTCTGGCGAAAACAAAGTCACAGCTGAACTTTGGAAAAATATCAACAAAAATGCCATACATTCTTTTCTAAACATCTTTAAGGGAATCTGCACAAATGAAAGAACACCAGCTGAGTATAAGACAGCTCTCATCCTCCCACTCTATAAAAAAGAGTTCAAAACAGGCCCCTAAAACTACAGAGAGATCTGACTCCTTGACGTATCATAAAACATATTCTAAAGTCCTACTAAACAACCAGAGCGCCAATTAGACCATCAGCTCGGAGAACACCAAGTGGTTTTCAGGAATAAGAAATCTTGCCCAGAACAAATCCTAAATCTCAATAATCTAATGCCACACCAAACATCAAAAGGGAAATCATACATCATCACTGTCATTGACTTTCAGATAGTATACGACGCAGTAGACGGGAATCCCTCACCTATATATTAAAAGAACTAAACCCTGACAACAAAACCACTAACTTAATCAGAGAAACCCTTACAAACTCATACTCCAAAATCAAATTCGTGGGAAAACCCGCCCATCCTTTTGAGATAAAAACTGGTGTACGGCAAGGAGGAGGACTTTCTCCACTGCTGTTTAACTGTGACCTAGAAAAAGTAGTCAGGAAGTTGAATACAAAGATCCATAGTAGAATCAGATTGGGAATAAACTGTCTAGCTTTTGCAGATGATCTGGCCTACTAGACGAGACCAGGAAGAAACCAAAAGACAGGGCCTCTAACTCCAGAAATAAGCTAAAACAATAGGTCTCATAATCTCTATTTCAAATCTAAGATAATGACATATATAAAAAATCTACTAAAACATTTAAGATGGGAGAACAAAAACTTGAGATCATCCAAGAATTGCAATATGTTGGAGATTGGATCAGTTGGAATGTCGTCGAGGAAAACGCTATGGAGTCTGGAGGAGTAGAGTTGAACTGACGTTCCAACTCGCTAAAAACACGTATGACAATAATCCCCTGTTATTGAATGCAAAAATAAGAAATTACAATACAGCAATCAAACCGGGAGCTCCGTATGCAGCCGAAACATCATCCATCACTAACCATGGCCCAGTTGAAATTATGAAGATCAAACAAAGCTAGGTATTTATCAAACTACGAAAAAACCCTGAAATACAATGGGAAAAGAAGAATTGATTTTTATGGACACATCCTCAGAATGAACCGAAAGAAATGAACTAAAAATTTTTTGACTACTTCCGTAGCAAAACAACACAACCAAATTATTTTAAGGAAAGGGAGAAGGACTTAACAGAACGTCAAATCACAGAAAATATTCTCATGGATAAAACTGAAAAAAAACGAAGAAAGCCAGGTCAAAATGAAAGGAAGAAAGGAAAGTGAGATAAAAAAGAATGAAAAAATACTAGGCTAATAAAAAGGAATGTGACATTAAAAACTGATTGATTTAACGTATCATATAGTAGTGTGGAACGAAAGGAGACTGTTTGTGTAAGTTTGTAACATAAGCAGACAATCATTGTCTTGAATTAACGTTGATGTTTGCATGGATATGTTGGATTTCTGAGCCAGGCTAGACAACTGTTTATTTGTAATCCATCATGGAAGCATGGTTAACAGGACAGTTCAACTATCAGTCTCTGAACATAAATTTCAGTAAAAAAATAATGCTCCAAATGAATGGCATAGTAGCTTCACGGTAGACACACTGAAACAATCAATAAGAGCGAGACACTCACAACACGAAAAACACACATAAAAAAATTTCTTCCGCGCTTTTGCATTCCTGAGCAACATTTCATATGAACTGCATCTTTAAGGTAAAGACGTAAACATATATTTCACCACTGACAACAAGATTGGGCAGAAATCATTTCATCGGCATGTATACAAAACCGAATGTCAGAATTGGGTTTTTACACAGTTCAGACAAGCAGATCATTTGAGATCAGATTTAAGGAACACATAGCAGTGCTAAAAAACAAAGATGGCGACACATCAGCGGTAGACACCCTTCTGCATGAAACAAAGCATTAAGTATTCTACACATCTCACCTAAAGGCAAAGGCAAGAAATACTTGAAACACACCAAATATACCAACGCGAAATAAACCTGTGTCCATCATAAAAATTTACCACAGTATCATGTTTTTAAAAGAACGATATATTATTAAATATGGATGGTAAATAGTTATCTGCATGTTGCCTTGATAGTTTCGAAGTAATCAGTAGCCTTGGCTGACCCTCAAAACCGAACTGAATCATCCACATACTTACTGTACCTCTAACAATTTAATTTATATAAAACATCAATTTTGGTCTCATTGTTATTTCGTATTATTTCTTTTATAATACACCATGTACACAAAGTAAAGTGATGTAAACGACGGAGAAAAAACTTCCACAAACATAAAGAAATGTAAGAAAACTAGTTTTTGTTGCCTATATTATATGTCCTAGACGGCATATTCGCTTACTTCAGGCCACATGAAGATATGTGATGTGTCTTTCCTGAACAATACAGGAAAGGGAGATGTTTAGTTTTAAATTTCGTTAATCTTTGCTCTCAAAGACGTCCAAATTACTTTAAGCCTGTTAGTAAAACAGTGTTCTGTTTTTCTCTTCCGCCGCTAGACAGACTCAGCTTATAAAGATCATTCTATATCGAGAAATTAATACTTTTTCGACTTTATTTAGTGTCGAACTGTGGGCAAATTCGTGACGCATGAGTAAAGTGACACTTACAGCCTTTATAATGACCAAGTAAGCGTAGGATTTCGAACACCATCTGATTAGCGGAAACTCTGAGGAAGGTTTTTCGAGTTTGAAATACCTTTCCAAGTATGTCAACACATAAAAAGAATTACTAGAAGAGGTAATGACAACGATTGTTCGTAACACATTACATTAATGAGAACCATGAACATTTACAACAATACAAATTGAAAATAATGCATAAAACCAACACAAGAAGACGAACGGCTCAGCCAGTGACAACCAACTTCTTCGAAGATTCCTTTCGCCTTAGGACCAAGGACACAGCTGTGGGTAGCACTCGGTGGCGTGAGTCGACGAACTCTGTGGATGTTTTGTGTGGCGGACGGGATGGCGGGAGAGAATAGGCAGTGTTTAGTGACGGAAAACTAAACGACAACGCGATAGGCAGATAAAAATATTTTTGTGTACATTATATCGTACAGTTTCGGACGACTATAAATGTAGAGTAAAAAAACCATGAAGCACTGATGGTTGATGCGATATTTATATGTACCCCATAAGTACATTAAAAAACTTAGTCATTTATATTCCGATTTACGAGAACGGTTTCTATTAGCAATTACTCACAAGACAAGCAAAAAGCGCGGTGATGATTTTATCATCAAAGAAATAATCCGCGGATACAGTAATTTTCCCGTATTTTTTGAATAATTCTAGTAGAAAAATGATCAATGACCTATTTAAAGGCTTTTGCTACTAACTGATTTACAAATTGAGTCTCAGAAACTATGGGAAATAGGATGTATTCAAAGTCTGTATAGTTAAAGGACAAAACGTGTAGAGCTATGCAGCATTTAAACAGCGTAGTTTCAGCTAATTACTGTTTCCGACAGATCATAATTCCAAATAATTCTGATTTGATTTTGAAATTTTCTCAAACTGTAGTGTACGTCGTGGCAGTCCCGGTTCAGCAGCAGCTGTGGTTGCAACCGCGGCTGCGAGGGTATCGGATTTCGTTAGCCTCTGACTGGCCGCACGCTTTACGTGCCTGGCAGTCCTCTCGAGTGGCCAACAACGTTCGCTTACTGGACCTTACAATTGCTACCTGCGGACCGAGGGGGGATTTCGGGAGGGCGTAGAGCGAATACACCAACAGCGCCTGCTCGTTTCCAGAGACCGGCTTTCATATACAATAAAACGACATCGGATTCTGTATTTCTCGTTTTTAAGAAGAGACATCACGGCAAAATAAGTATATGCTGCCTTACCAAACGTTAGTGGCACAAGTTGGGCCACGTATAGCTCGAGGCGTAGTTGAAATCGAAGCCGCGCGGCGGAGCCGTTCGGTCCGAGGCGCCTTGCCACGGTTTGCGAGGCTTTCTTCGTGGGAGGTTTGAGTCCTCCCTCTGCCATGGGTGTATGTGTTGCCCCTAGCGTAACTTAGTTTAAATTAGATTAAGTAGTGTGTAAACCTAGGAACCGATAATCCCAGCAGTTTGGTCCCATAGGAACTTACCACAAATATCCAAATTTTATATCTAAAGGTGTGCAATAGTTTTTATGGAAAGGAAGAAAGGATGAATATATTTTCTGTTGTCTATTATTGCAATGAGTATGTTTGAGTGAAATATAGACGTATTTTCTCGTGTCTTCGCATAGAAAATTGGTTGGTAAAAGTCGACGGTACCATTCTTTCTGAAATTGTTTTCCTCTTCCATGGTTTTCGGTTGTACTGCCGGGTCCGACCATCGAGTCCACGATATTTTCGCGGACAACGGTTTTGCTATAATCAGTTGGCGCTGATGGAATGGAGTGTCTACTACGTGCTCGTGGTATTTATACCTGTCGGTCCTGAGTTCGACGTGAACCATGTACAACTGGACACAAAAGATCCACACAAGCAAGACAGACATCGGGAGACCCAGACTAAAAATAAATCATTCTGAAATTCATACAGACGATGCATTTGTTGCCATTACGCCAACAAATGCAGTCTCCACAAGCAACAAATTTAAAATAATGACCTCGGTCAGGACACAGTTACTGACGAGGGTGCTAACAGAGCACATACAGATCAAACAACAGAACATATGGAAGCGTATAAACACGAACACGACTGTAAACCAACACCATAGTCATGAGACCACATCCACCACCAGCAAGGACAGAGACGAGGAACTTTCAGCCGATGACTAGAAACGGCACACAAATAAAAAACAAAGAAAATTCCTTACGGCACTGAAAACGTTAGAACCCCGAAAGAGAGAAAAGAAACTAAAATGAAACATAGTTGCAAAGGGGAGTCCCATATCGTGTGACGACCACCAAATTAAACCAAGGGCGATACGCAAGTACAGAATTAACAGAACACACACCCAAACATCATCCAAGTGTCAGTGCGAACGCGTGTGACGACCAACGACAACGACAAGCGACGTCTACATCTTGTGCAGGCAAAGTGCCCCCTCACCACGACCAACAACTCCCTACTACCCCAAGCCTCCAACTAAGTCATCCACAGAACCACGTGCACAGCTCACCAAGGGCAACAGCCGGACTTCCATTGTAGAGTAACCTAGTGACGCCGGAACACCATCACCGCGCCCCAAGTCAGCACATTCTCCGATGCCAGCCACTGTAACAAACGCCATAAATTTTGATGAAATACACTCCTGGAAATTGAAATAAGAACACCGTGAATTCTTTGTCCCAGGAAGCGGAAACTTTATTGACACATTCCTGGGGTCAGATACATCACATGATCACACTGCCAGAACCACAGACACATAGACACAGGCAACAGAGCATGCACAATGTCGCCACTAGTACAGTGTATATCCACCTTTCGCAGCAATGCAGGCTGCTATTCTCCCATGGAGACGATCGTAGAGATGCTGGATGTAGTCCTGTGGAACGGCTTGCCATGCCATTTCCACCTGGCGCCTCAGTTGGACCAGCGTTCGTGCTGGACGTGCAGACCGCGTGAGACGACGCTTCATCCAGTCCCAAATATGCTCAATGGGGGACAGATCCGGAGATCTTGCTGGCCAGGGTAGTTGACTTACACCTTCTAGAGCACGTTGGGTGGCACGGGATACATGCGGAAGTGCATTGTCCTGTTGGAACAGAAAGTTTCCTTGTCGGTCTAGGAATGGTAGAACGATGGGTTCGATGACGGTTTGGATGTACCGTGCACTATTCAGTGTCCCCTCGACGATCACCAGAGGTGTACGGCCAGTGTAGGAGATCGCTCCCCACACCATGATGCCGGGTGTTGGCCCTGTGTGCCTCGGTCGTATGCAGTCCTGATTGTGGCGCTCACCTGCACGGTGCCAAACACGCATACGACCATCATTGGCACCAAGGCAGAAGCGACTCTCATCGCTGAAGACGACACGTCTCCATTCGTCCCTCCATTCACGCCTGTCGCGACACCACTGGAGGCGGGCTGCACGATGTTGGGGCGTGAGCGGAAGACGGCCTAACGGTATGCGGGACCGTAGCCCAGCTTCATGGAGACGGTTGCGAATGGTCCTCGCCGATACCCCAGGAGCAACAGTGTCCCTAATTTGCTGGGAAGTGGCGGTGCGGTCCCCTACGGCACTGCGTAGGACCCTACGGTCTTGGCGTGCATCCGTGCGTCGCTGCGGTCCGGTCCCAGGTCGACGGGCACGTGCACCTTCCACCGACCACTGGCGACAACATCGATGTACTGTGGAGACCTCACGCCCCACGTGTTGAGCAATTCGGCGGTACGTCCACCCGGCCTCCCGCATGCCCACTATACGCCCTCGCTCAAAGTCCGTCAACTGCACATACGGTTCACGTCCACGCTGCCGCGGCATGCTACCAGTGTTAAAGACAGCGATGGAGCTCCGTATGCCACGGCAAACTGGCTGACACTGACGGCGGCGGTGCACAAATGCTGCGCAGCTAGCGCCATTCGACGGCCAACACCGCGGTACCTGGTGTGTCCGCTGTGCCGTGCGTGTGATCATTGCTTGTACAGCCCTCTCGCAGTGTCCGGAGCAAGTATGGTGGGTCTGACACACCTGTCAATGTGTTCTTTTTTCCATTTCCAGGAGTGTAGATTTAAACTTAAAATTAAGTATTCGAAATTGCACAACGAATGCTTATTCGTACATTGAATCCGTACGGTGATTCTGCCTGCTTCCGAACATTGGACCATACAGACAGAATCACCCTTAAGACGGAAAATATTCCTACGGACCGTGATAGGCTGCTAGACATTTTGCTGCATGGGTGTGCCCACTAGGGAGGAAGCCTTCGACCTAGACAGCATATACAAAGACCACGTCAGGGCCCTTGGGAGGATGTACTTCAATTGCAGTCGAACAGGTAGCAGGCGCTACGTACATATCAAACACCCAAATTGAAGATAGCACTTTTCAGCTCGGAACTCCCACGAATTCTGCGTGATCTACATTGTCACTTACTATGTATCCAAGAACCGTATACAAAACAAGGGAAAGTGCCTAACTTCCCTCCCTTTGCGGTAACAGAAGCGGGTCATGCGGACTGTATAGCATCTGTTGTGATGCTTAATTCCAAAATACATCCAGTTAGGGTACAGAACTACACTCCTGGAAATGGAAAAAAGAACACATTGACACCGGTGTGTCAGACCCACCATACTTGCTCCGGACACTGCGAGAGGGCTGTACAAGCAATGATCACACGCACGGCACAGCGGACACACCAGGAACCGCGGTGTTGGCCGTCGAATGGCGCTAGCTGCGCAGCATTTGTGCACCGCCGCCGTCAGTGTCAGCCAGTTTGCCGTGGCATACGGAGATCCATCGCAGTCTTTAACACTGGTAGCATGCCGCGACAGCGTGGACGTGAACCGTATGTGCAGTTGACGGACTATGAGCGAGGACGTATAGTGGGCATGCGGGAGGCCGGGTGGACGTACCGCTGAATTGCTCAACACGTGGGGCGTGAGGTCTCCACAGTACATCGATGTTGTCGCCAGTGGTCGGTGGAAGGTGCACGTGCCCGTCGACCTGGGACAGGACCGCAGCGACGCACGGATGCACGCCAAGACCGTAGGATCTTACGCAGTGCCGTAGGGGACCACACCGCCACTTCCCAGCAAATTAGGGACACTGTTGCTCCTGGGGTATCGGCGAGGACCATTCACAACCGTCTCCATGAAGCTGGGCTACGGTCCCGCACACCGTTAGGCCGTCTTCCGCTCACGCCCCAACATCGTGCAGCCCGCCTCCAGTGGTGTCGCAACAGGCATGAATGGAGGGTCGAATGGAGACATGTCGTCTTCAGCGATGAGAGTCGCTTCTGCCTTGGTGCCAATGATGGTCGTATGCGTGTTTGGCGCCGTGCAGGTGAGCGCCACAATCAGGACTGCATACGACCGAGGCACACAGGGCCAACACCCGGCCTCATGGTGTGGGGAGCGATCTCCTACACTGGCCGTACACCTCTGGTGATCGTCGTGGGGACACTGAATAGTGCACGGTACATCCAAACGGTCATCGAACCCATCGTTCTACCAATCCTAGACCGGAAAGGGAACTTGCTGTTCCAACAGGACAATGCACGTCCGCATGTATCCCGTGCCACCCAACGTGCTCTTGAAGGTGTAAGTCAACTACCCTGGCCAGCAACATCTCCGGATCTGTCCCCTATTGAGCATGCTTGGGACTGGATGAAGCGTCGTCTCACGCGGTCTGCACGTCCAGCACGAACGCTGGTCCAACTGAGGCGCCAGGTGGAAATGGCATGGCAAGCCGTTCCACAGGACTACATCCAGCATCTCTACGATCGTCTCCATGGGAGAATAGCAGCCTGCATTGCTGCGAAAGGTGGATATACACTGTACTAGTGCCGACATTGTGCATGCTCTGTTGACTGTGTGTATGTGCCTGTGGTTCTGTCAGTGTGATCATGTGATGTATCTGATCCCAGGAATGTGTCAATAAAGTTTCCCCTTCCTGGGACAATGAATTCACGGTGTTCTTATTTCAATTTCCAGGAGTGTATGTGCACATCGCCTAGCTACTTTATAAATCACACGTAAGGGAGACACATGGATCATCGCAACGCTGTATGCACAATACAACCACTGTATTCTGCCCTATGCCAATTACATCAGTGAACTGGCATACTATGCTAGAGGCAAAATGTTAATAATATGCGGTGACATCAATGCGAGGCCCACCTTGTGGCACTCCGACAGAAAGGATGACAGAGGCAGAGTAGGCAATGACATTATACAGAAAACAGGACTCCACGTAATCGACAGGGAAGGACATAAAGCAACTGTAGCTTTCACGAGATAAATTTTAGCTCCAGTTCGATGAGCGAAAATTATGCCTCTAACAGTTATAAACATTATCTATTCGACGTATGAAAAAACAGTGAAAACGAATGTAAAGATGATAAATATTAATTATTTATATAATATTCTATGATGTAATTGGACATATCGATGTGTATCATACAAAGACAATGATAATTGTAAATTCCTTTCATGATCTGCGTTTGTCTTCCTTTGTTTTTACCTTTTGTTGGTTGGCTTTTGTAGGTTGCGGACGCATATCGAACTGAGGTCTGTTAAGAAACTGTAAGTATTTGTTAATTATTAATTGGAAATAGAGTTCCTTATTATTATAAATATGAGTGAATAATTATTTTTAACTTTAATTCCTCTCCCAGTAAGCATTATCTGTGTTAATTATTTCTTTACAGTGCAAGCAGCGCAGCCATTGATGATAGCGATTTGTATCGCGTTTTTGTCTGTGTTTTCCTTAGAAACAAATCAATGTTTGCTTGATGAAGTCTAAATAGTGCATAATACGAAAGTAGATTTTATAGCGTTTAATAAGCGTTTTACATATTTACTTATTTGCTCTAACAATAGAAAGTCTCTATCAATTGTCTGCCGCCATCTTAACAATTATCTCAGCGGCAAATTCAAATTTAAATTACGCAACTCTGCTGAATAAACGCCGAAGGTAATACAAAAGTGTGAAAATAAATGTGCACCGGTGGTCCCGAACTCATTTTAATAAAAATGATTCAATCAGATTGGTTCTTTAAAAACAGTGCTCATAGCACGATCCTTATAAGAAACTTTTCTAGCTGATGTATGGAACCGAAATTAATTACGCACGAGTTGCGAAGAATATTGTTTCAGGTAACATACGTCAGTGTTGTGCACGGCTGATATTCGGTGGTTTTAATGAACATTTTGCTGAAGATAACTGCTTCCATCTTAATCAATAGTTGTAAGGAATCTGTTGTATGAACTGTGATTCACCGACACTTACACAACTTACAGACAGCACTTTAACACAACGTTAACTTGGAGTTCTTTAGCAACTGATCAAATCTTTAGGCGGGAGAAAAAGTATTTAGTAATTACTCAATGTAATAAATTAAGATTATTACTTCCATTTACGAATTAGTTAAATGCCAAACCACTGAATAACACAGCAAACGCCACACAACATTCCATGGACACGATCGCTCTACATGAAACACAGACACTTGCTAGCAACGCAGCAACCACTAACATACGCGAATGGACAGTGCAGGACCAAATAACCACAATAGATAATGTCATCACTTTTACTCTCCAGAACACACCATACATATACATACAGAACCAAACCGACATGATTAGGAAGACCATACAGGAACACGCATTACATGACATTGGTGTAAGTATCAGTTATAGAGACCACATGCTCACTGACATTATATCACACACACAAAACACTCGCACACAAAACACAAAGCAACAAACAGTTCCATGGACAACAGAACTGGCACAATTACAAAAGGTCACGAGACGGAAACGCAAACTATACCAAAGAGAATCTCTGAAAGAGAGATACCATTTGATGCATTTCAGGTTGCCAAGAATAGATACAAACAGGAACAACAAAAGACGAGGAAGGACCACTGAAACAGACAAATAGCAGCAAAAACACAGCTAAATTATGGGGGGCGGGGAGCAGGGGCACCATATAGAGTAGTCACGGAAAAAATCTAGAGCCCACTAGTTCTGGAATGCTACGACAGGACAACGGTGCGATGATAAAGAGTTGGAGACGCACAGAGGAATTTCTCCTTGTCAAGCTCCTACCAGACTACATCGCAAACGCAGGCACATAAGAACAAGTAGCACTTTGATGAAAACTGGACAAAGAACATAGCACACCGACAGTGAACTGTCCACTTGCGCCGGAAGATGTGTCGATAGTGATCTCAGAATTAGAAAGCAAAAAGCACGCAGACCAGACGGTATCCATTCAGAGGGACTAAGAAAAATTTCACAGCGGATCACCGCATATCTGACGACATTGCTGAACGATGCATTAGGGCTGGACCCCGTACATGCAGTGTGGAAAACCTTTAAGGCAGTAATTATAAGAACAGCTCCAGACAAAAATCCTTCAGACACAAAATCATACAGATCCATCTGCCTAATACCAAGGCACAAGAAAAACTGTTTTGCAAAAGCCTATACGTACACAGAACATTAGAGGGACTAACAACACATCAATACGGTTTTCGTGACTGGAAATCAAAAGATGATGCAATTAATAGAACATGCAAATAGTACACAGCACACCAGCCAAATAAGCACTAGCAATAATGACAGATATCGCAGGCGCATTTGACAATCTATGGTGCCCAGCCTTGTTCAAGATGCTAAGACACCTGCAGGCGCCGGAGTCTCTATACAATAGTTTTGTCGACTACTGCAGTAACACAGCAGTTGTTTCCAATATGGACAACTAGAAAGTAATCAAGCGAATTACTAAAGGCCGCCCACAGGGGTCGATATGGGGCCCCATCTTCTGGAACATAGTAACAGAACTGCTCAGATAGTTACTCGAGGAGCATAATCAGACAGGTGGAGTTGTCGCCTATGTTGACGACCTGCTTGTCGGGGTATCAGCAAATAACTGTACCCAGCTAGAAGAAAGGAGCCAATGGAACACTGCGAACAACAGGACAGTGGCGCACAAATAACAAACTCAAGGTAGCGGAAAATAAAACAACATATATATTGCTGAAGGGGATCCTGCACAAGAATCCAATAGTTAATATTGGGGACACCAACATAAAAAGATGGTTTGTAACTCGCTACCTTGGAGTACACATTGATGAACGTTCGAATTTTCATGAACACATAAAAATCAACACAGATAAAGCAGAAAATATACTCCATAAACTGGAAAAATTAAACTCAGATTAATACAGACTATCCTTGTCAGTCACAAGAACATACCATTGTGCTCTCTTCGAGTCATTATTATACTTTGCCGTTGGTACATGGGCCCACAGACTAAGCCTGTCAACCAACAAATCCACTGTACGTCGTGGGCAAAGAAGAGTCCTGTTTCCACTATCGGGGGCCTTCAGCACCACGTCGATCGATGCACTAAGCGTCGTGCTGGGAATCTTCCAGATAAACATAACAATCCATAACGTGCGGGTGTGTACTGGCTTAGCATGGGGAGGGTACACCTGTTTCGGCAGATCAAATGTGTACCATATTTAAGAACACGCCAACTCTCAGCTTGGCTACTGGACACCTGGCAGGGTGAGGTGACAATGGCCCCCGAGTATACAATTTCTTGCCGGATATCGGGGAAAGATTTAAGCTCAAATATATCGACCCCAGCCCCGTTATGGTGCATTTTCTCACAGGATGCGGCCCGTATCCTACGCACTCGAGTCTCGTGAGTCTGTAGTAGACATCCAGTTGCACATGCGGGGAAGAAGGTTCCCCTGAATACACTGTCTTTTTCTGCAGGATGCATACGAACATAAGACACACACCTTACACGTCAACCTCAATAACATCAAGAACACGCTATAGGCGCGTTACGAAACCCTCACCGGTGGACGGAATTAAACATACCAACCGACGAAACATCGAAGAATATGTACACGGACTACCTCCGCAAAAGACAAGAACAACAGTGTTCACGGGATAGATGTCAGCACTGATACCAGAAATGACGACGACACTGATATTGACACGGACAACAAATGAAGCAATAACATTGCCTCTGTTAATGAAGTGGTACTTTCTGGGTGGCGGTCAGCTACTTGAAGAATATTTCCAAGACCCTGGCCACAACCACCAACAAGATGACGGAAATTTCTCCGCCCAGTTCGTTCCTATCTTCCTCTTTGATTCTTCTTTTTCTACGGGTAGCGTCTTTGATTCATAATCAAAACGTCTTGGGTCCACGGTTCGAATTCCGCCGCTTCTTAAATTTTGATAAAAGCAGCGTTGGCGCCATAGACTTCCGGCATAAGAAGTCACCATCACTCTTCCAACGGGCTTGTCAAAGAGGGTGGAGGAGTAGACAGGGGTTCAGGGCACTCACTTGTCCTAGGGGTGGGAAACTGCCCCTAACAGGCGAAGAATCAGCAATGATCAACGACATGAAGATGCAGAAGCCAATGGAATCCACAGCCTTAAAAACATGTAACGTGTATCAATAGGACATGTGGCCTGTAATTGAAGTGTCATGATGGTCTCTCCATTGGCAAAAGATTCCGGAATATCCCCCATTAGGATCGCCGGAAGGGGACTGAAAAGGGGGATATAACCACGAGAAAAAGATTAAATAATCAACGGAAGGATGACGTACTAGTCGGAGAGTGGAATGTCAGAAGCGTGAACGTGATAGGGAAACTCGAAAATCAAAAAGGACAATGCAAAGGCTCGGACTATATATCGTAGGGGTCAGTGAAGCGAAGTGGAAAACAGACTAGAATTTCTGGTCAGATGAGTACAGGGCAATATCAACAGCAGCAGAAAATGGTGTAACGGGAGTAGGATTCGTTATGAGTAGGAAGGTAGGGCACAGAGTGTGTTACTGTGAACAGTCCAGTGATAAGGGTTGTTCTTATCACAATCGACAGCAAACCAATAGTGACAACGATATTTCAGGTAAACATGACGACGTCAAAAGCTGAAAATAAAAGATAGTGTATGAGGATATTGAAAGGGTAATACAGTATGTAAAGGGGGATGAAAATCTAATAGTCATCTTAGACTGGAATCAAGTTACAGGAGAAGGAGTAGAAGAAAAGGTTACAGGAGAATATGGGCTTCGAACAAGGAATATGAGAGGAGGAAGACTTACTGAATTCTGTAACACGTTTCAGCTAGTAATAGTGAATACCCTGTTCAAGAATCACAAGAGGAGGAGGTATACTTGGAAAAGGCAGGGTGATACGAGAAGACTTCAGTTAGATTACATCATGGTCAGACAGAGATTCCGAAATCAGATACTGGATTGTAAGGCGTACTCAGGAGCAGATATAGACTCACATCACGATATAGTACTGATGAAGAGCAGGCTGAAGTTTAATAGAGTAGCGAGGAAGAATCCATACACAAAGAAGTGGGATACGGAAGTACTTAGGGATAACGAGATACGGTTCAACCTCTCTAAGGCTATAAATACAGTAATAAGGAATATCTCAGTAGGCATTACAGTTGAAGAGGAATGGACATCTTTAAGAAGGGCCATCACAGAGGTTGGGAAGGAAAACATAGGTAGCAAAAAGGTTAACTGCGAAGAAACCATGGGTAACAGAAGAAATAATTCAACTGATCTATAATAGGTGGAAATATAAATATGTTCCGAGAAACTCAGGAATACAGAAATACAAGTCGCTAAGGAATGAAATATATAGGAAGAGCAGCGAAGCTAAGACGAAAGGTCTGCATGAAAATGTGAAGACATCGAAAAAGAAATGATTGTCGGAAGTACAGACTCAGCATACACGAAAGTCAAAACAACATTCGGTGACATTAAAAACAAGGGTGGTAAATTAAGAATGCAACGTTAATTCGACTGCTAAATGTAGAGGAGAGAGCGGATAGCTGGAAAGAATACATTGAAAGCCTCTATGAGGGGGAAGATTTGTCTGACGTGATAGAAGGAGAAACAGGAGTCGATTTAGAAAAGATAAGGGATCTAATATTAGTATCAGAATTTAAAAGGGCTATGGAGGAATTAAGATCAAAGAAGGCAGCAGGGATAGATAACATTCCATCAGAATTTCTAAACTCATTGGGGAAGTGCCAACAAAACAGCTGTTCACATTGGTGTGTAAAATGTATGAGTCTGTCGACATACCATCTGACTTTCGGAAAAGCATCGTCCACACAATTCCGAAGACGGCAAGAGCTGACAAGTGCGAGAATTATCACGCAATCATCTTAACAGTCATGGATCCAAGTTGCTTACAAGAATAATATACAGGAGAACGTAAAAGAAACGACGACCAGTTTGGCTTTAGCAAAGGTAAAGGCACGAGAGAGGCAATTCTGACGTTGCGGTTAATAATGGAAGCATGACTATAGAAAAATCCAGACACGGTTATAGGATTTGTCGATCTGGAAAAAAGGTCGCGAATGTAAAATGGTTCAAGTTGTTCGAAAGTCTGAATAAAAGTAAGGGTAACCTATAGGGAGAGACCCTTCGTATACAATATGTACAACAGTCAAGAGGAAATAATAAAAGTGGACGACGTGTTCCCATTAAAAAGGGTGTAAGACAAGATTGTAACCTTTCCCCACTACTGTTCAATCTGAACATCGAGAAAATTTGATGGAAATAAAAGAAAGGTTCAGAAGTGGAATTAAAATTCAAGGTGAAAGGATATCAATGTTACGATTCGCTGACATTACTATACTGAGTGAAAGTGAAGAAGAATTACATTTTTTGCTGAACGGAATGAACAATTTAATGAGTACACAGTATGGACTGAGAGTAAATCGAAGCAAGACGAAGGTAATGAGAAGTAGTAGAAATGAAAACAGCGAGACACTTAACGGTAGGATTGTCAGTCTCGAAGTAGATGAAGTTAAGGAATTCTGCTACGTAGGCAGTAAAATAACGAATGACGGACGGAGCAAGGAAGACATCAAAAAGAAACTGACAATGACAAAAAGGGCATTCCTGGGCAAGAGAAGTCTGCTAACATCGAATATCGGTCTTATTTTGAGAAAGAAATTTCTGAGAATGTACGTCTGGGGTACAGCATTGTATGGTAGTGAAACATGGACTTTGGGAAAATCGGAATAGAAGAGAACGGAAGCATAACAGATGTGGTGGTACAAAAGAATGTCGAAAAGTAGGTGGACTGATAAGGTAAGGAATGAGAAGTTTCTTCGCAGAAGCGGAGAGGAAAGGAACATGTGGAAAACACTTATTAGGAGAAGAGACAGAACGGTAGGACATCTGTTAAGATATGAGGGAACGACTTCCATGGTACTAGAGGGAGCTGCAGAGGGTAAAACTGTAGAGGAAGAATGAGATTGGAATACGTCAAGCAAATAATTGCGGATGTCGGTTACAAGTGCTACTCTGATGTGAAGAGGTCAGATGAATTCGTGGCAGGTGTTGTATTTCAATTTTCTTAGTTTCAGTTTTTCAAACTGCTGCACATAACAAAAATCGACCATATTCCGCCTCCAGGTGGCGGACACGGGCAACGATGCGACAAGGGTAGTAGCCAGACAGAGACCACACTCGGACCTCGCAACCTGTCGCAGCTCCGAAGAGTCTAAAATAATAAATAATATACAACAAAGACTAATCATAAGACAATTAGACGATGAGTCAATAAAGAAAAGCAGCAACTGAAAAAAACGTCCCCCCTCACCGGTCCCGCTCCGTGCTTGGTGGTGGTGGTGGGGGGGGGGGGGGGGCGAATCTGCGACGGTGGAGGGGAGAGTCTTCGCAGCCTCCCCTTCGCCGTTTCTGACACATCTCGCGTCCAAGTGTCAAGTTTTGTTTTGATGGAGCTTAAAATTGTGTCTTCTGCATGCTCAGTTGGAAGCCTGTGTCCTCGAGAGCATTGAATTGAAAGAAAAAAAAAAGCAGTTTCCAACACCGTTACTTATGTGGCTTTTCTTTTTATTTAGGCTACCAGTTTCGATTTTTCTATCATCTTCAGGTACTTTAGCATGATTGACAAAAATCATACAGTCATGCAAGTATATAACACGGAATCAATATTTGCCCCGGATTCCGTATGGCACATTCCCAGCAATGTGTGCTCATCTTACGTGTAACAACGACTTTCAATTAAATATCGGCCGGCCAATGTGGCCGAGAGTTTCTACGCGCTTCAGTCTGGAACCGCGCGACCACTACGGCCGCAGGTTTGAATCCTGCCTCGGGCATGGATGTGTGTGATGTCCTTGGGTTAGGTTTAAGTAGTTCTAAGTTCTAGGGGACTGATGTCCTCAGACGTTAAGTCCCATAGTGCTCAGAGCCATTTGAACCATTTTTGAACAATTACATGTCAATATATAGAATAGGAGCGCCAAACAGCGTACAACAGCCAAAACAGTCTTCAATAGCAGAACGCTACACTTAAAATTAACACAAAAATAATTACTAGCAAAGGAATGTCGTGACCACCACAAGTAAATTTTGCGATGACGTTTTTTAAAAAAAGTGCTGAAATTTGGTATTTAATCACCCTGCAGACGCACGTGAAACGTCGCCTTAACCACGCAAAGCAGGAGATTAAGGCGACCATCGAAGAGCATAGAAACCGTGAATGAGTGGATCTATATGATCAACTACAACGATGGCGGCGCCTGAACAGTAGTCAAGAGCTTCTTGCATCGCTCTCAGCGCATCCCGTCACTACAGAACAGTCAGTAATTTGTCTGCGAGCCAGATATCAAGTCAGTGTGCTCTCTAACACATTCGCGGCCAGCTTCTTGACGGAGGACGAACAGCTACGCACCGTCCTGGTAGCCAAGGCTGAAGATGAGTCATGCAGCCGATGCCAAGGATAGAAGACGCACTGCTACTCCTGTCCATGAACACTAAGATAGTGGGAGGGATTGATAGCGGTAAACATGTTTAATAAATAGAAAAGTCTTGCTGCTCCTTCTCTTGCGGTTTTATTTCTGTGCGTGCTATTTCTGTGCTTGCTGCGGAGGATGGCCAAAGTAAACAAACTTTTCCTGTTGAAAAGCATGTCACCTAGGATAATCGGCCATCGGCGTAATTCCAATCAAATACTTCTTTGCGTGTAAATGCTACTCTGAGATAAGGAGGATGGAGCAGGGGGTGGGGAGAGGGAGGATGGGGGTGTAGGCATGGCAGGCATATACCAATCAGAACACTGATTTTGAAAAAGATATTAAATAAACTTAGCAATTACACTGAAGCCACGCTCTGAAGAAGATGATTAATGTACAGAAATGTACATGAGTAAGGGCGTCTATACGTGTATTTCACCCTGCATAATCACATGGTAAATGCGCAGAAGAAAAAGAAAGGCAGGAGAATGGTTAGGTCTCAGAGATATTCATCGTCATGATATCGAGGGGTAATGAATGTTCCATTAGATTTAGGGTGTGCAACCGCTCCAGCACAAGCGCGGGAGTACTCTCCTTTAAAAGAGAAGGCCACAGTGGTCTCTGACAGTTCTCACTCTACATTGGACACCACAAGATCCTGAAGTCTCCAGCAGAGGGGTCGAAACGTCGTTTGTCTGAAGAAATACGACTCGGCATAAGATCGCAGATGATTTCAACCCTTTTGTATATCTTGCAGTTGAGAGCGTAGTGATACGATCAGCGGGTTCAAAATGCTGGAGCCAGTGTTGTAGCATCAGTCTAGACGCACTCGGAAGACGACAGAAACATATACAACCGAGGTATCAGATAAAAAAAGGGTTTATTCGGTTAGACGTTCTAACCCTGATGGATCAGCTCTCGATAATAGACGTGTCTTTCAGGACGCACGGACGTGTGGGCGGCATGTGAAGGGCCTCATGTGTGCGCCGGCAGCTGGAAGCGGTCGAGGACCGGAAACGCACGCAGCGCTGTCTGCTGGCGGCCAGCCATTAGGCCGTATAAATATTTCGTGTGACCGCGGAAGGCCGGGTGCTGGGGAAGTGGTGGGCCAGAGGAGAGCAGGCAGACGCCCACGCTTCCAAGTGAGCTCAGGCCCAGCCAGCGGCTTCCAGTGCCGTGAAGGCCACCGGATATGTGAGAGGTGTGACAGCTGGGGACATAGGTGGCAAGTGCTACTTTCATATGAAAAGTTTCGCACATGAAGAGGAGTTCTTGGGGGCCGCATTAAATCATTCTGGAGGCTGGTAACACAAAAGGTGACTAAAAGGTGGAGGAACGTAATCTTTCGTAATCCAACAGATCGACTGCGACATTAGTTTCACAACTAAGACTCAAAAATATATTAACTTAAGAAAGTTGATTATGTATTACTCTTATCAATAACTGATGCTTTTGAAGTCCCTGACTGTTACCTGAAAGCAAAATATTGAAGAAAATCCGCTAACGCTCAGTACTGAAGATTTAAAACGCGACCGATAGCCCCCATTTTGGAGCTCCCTCTCTAACATAAAAGGCAAAAAACGAGATTTTTACGAAGAAATAAATGGAATCACTGAATGTATCAGAATGATTTATCAGAATCATTTATCCCACTTACGGTCGGAGGAAGGGAACGGCAAACAACCTCCTCTACGACCTTGCCTAGTACAGTGGTGCGGGTCTCCAACATGATCCCCTACGCTCCTCTGAGTGTGGGGGATCATCAAAGAGGGGCTGCATTCTAACTCGGAAAACACCCCCATACCTACTACCATCTCCTCCTTACTTCATTGCCGGCACTACACGTAATGGCACACAATCTTATCCAGGCTTTCGCCAAATCCAGACACTTGCTACTGGGTACACAGTGATTCAACGCTACCAATCAGTAGTTTCCAGTCATCCACTGTTCAGTCAAATCGCTCTTTACACCAACTCAAGCGTCGCTTAGTATTCAGGAAACTGCTCGATGACTATCCCCATTCTTTCTAACTACCGACTATCATTTTACTAGGTGGCCCGGCAGTATCTCTTTGGAACTCACGTGTGATTCCTTACGCTGAATTCATGCAAAGCTTTCTCTGACCGTCAGCACATGAGGCGTGTCTGGTCTTTGCTTAGCTATGGATATTACTTAGCGTTTCCACTTCACAATCACATCATCTGTTGTCGACTTAGGCAGTTTTAGAAGGGCTGAAATGTCTGATGGATTTTTCTACACAGATGAAGTCCAGTGTCTAGTCGACATTTGAAGTCACTGAGCTCTCGTGACCGTTCCATTCTGCTGTTAATCCTTTTATACTGACAACAGGTTACTCCCCGCATGTTTTGTACTCACGGCTCGTCCTTTCGAGAAATATCGTGGTTAATTCCGCATTACATAGTGGTGCCCAGATACTTTTGAGCCGATAGTGTACATCTCCCGTCTGCCACTTAGAAAATTGTCCTTTTCCTAAGCAGTGACTGGGTGACAAAAATCTGCAGCCATTATAATACGACTTGCAGTTGTTGGAGCTAGCTGGATTTCCCTAAATTTCCCACATACGTTTAGAACCACGCGTGGTGACCTGTATAAGCATCCAACTAAAACTTTGTTCCATTCGTACTTGTTATGCGTTACTAAACCAGATGAAATCAAGAGATCAGCTAAATACCATCAAATGTTGTCCATAGCGCTGAACAATCGACGGGGTGTTGAATATTTTGTTTGTTTCTGTTCTGCTCTGTGTACATGTTTGTAAGAATCCACTGCGTCCTCGAGAACGCACTTAGCGGTTTCTGGTCGAAATTTTGAAGGTATTTCAAACAAATGAGTTTTGAAAAAAGTAATTAAACAGTCTCGCAGGATAAGTTTAATAATGTGTTGATTCCAAAGGCAAACATTGAAGAAACTTTTCGTTAGTGGAAGTGGCTTATCCTTGTGGTTTTCAGTGTGCTAAATCATTATATGATTATAAAATTCATATCATTCACCACCAGTAGTAAATTATCACACTCTATAATTAAAAATGCTATTTAGAAAATTTAGTAATTCATAATTAATGTGTTGTTGCAGTTAATCACGATCCGAAGTTTAAATCTATGTTCAATTGCTTAGTGCATGTTGCAACCACCTTGACAAGCGCTTTCGTTCTCACAACATCCTTGTGGAACCGAAAATGTTCTATTACCCATTTCTTCAGATTTAGATGGCCCAAATGAAGCTCAGGCCATCGAATATCCAGATAAGAAGAAACTGAAAATTGAAAACGCAGTCCTATCGAGGAGTGCTATAAACTAAATGAGCAGATGCAATACGGAACGAGGAAGTACTAGAAAGAAATGGGGAAGCAAGAACTCTTTGGAAAACTCTTACCAGAAGAAGTTCGAATGGTCTGAGCACTATGGGACTTAACATCTGACATCATAAGTCACCTAGAACTTAGAACCACTTAAACCTAACTAACCTAAGGACATCACACATTTCCATGGCCGAGGCAGGATTCGAACCTGCGACCGTAGTGGTCGCGCGGCTACAGATTGACGAGCCTAGAACCGCTCGGCCACACCGGCCGACATCAGAAGAAGTGGCTGATTAATGGGAGACCTGCGACAGTGCCCAGGAAAAGCTAACGCGACGCTGGAAGGGACATAAGACGGGCAAAATAGTAGGGCAAGACAAGGCTCGAGTAAGCAAGTAAGAAACAGAGGACTTTCTTTGTGATAGTTACGTTTAGATGAAAATAATAGCTCAAGATAAGAAATTATGAAAAAAAGCATCAAAACGAGCGAAAACTCAGGGACGTAAGAAAATAAAAAAGAATATCTTTGCTGCTGCAAAGATGTTCTAATCTAGCAGTAAGCTCAATTACAGTGAACATCACGGTTGTAGTAGCAATGTTATGTGGGATCTTGTATCGTACATGTCCGAGGAATCTCACTGAGGCACAAAAGAGCCAACGGACACACACTGAATACAGGAGGAATAAAATTCATTGCACTTGCCTAAAACAGTTAGCTGAAACTGATTTGGTTAAAAACCGAAATTTAGGAAGTCATTGTGCAGAGTAGTCTTCCAGGTTGAGAGTGTGGCAAGTTTTGATTGTTTCAAATATTTACACCAACAGAAATTTTGTTAATATTTTATGCATTTGTTTTGCTGATTTTAACAGGGATTTAAGAACAAATTTTATTGTGCTCCTGTGAGGTTGTTAAATTCATCTGTATTGTTGTAATAATGGCCCTGCTGCTTTCTGTCATATTACTGGACGCCAATAGCACGTTCCAATTAAGCTTCCCTTTGGATCACGAACGATCGAAGGCGTATGAAGTAGAACATCTTACACGGGGTGAAATGAACCTCTCGTCACAAGATGTTCTCGGAACTCATTTTTCGGTTCTCAGTACTACTGTGTACATAAATCAGTCAAAGACGAGCTGTGCGCCAGCGTCGTGCGGCGGCATGATAACGATCTCAAGTTCCGGTACTCTGACCGACATATAGGGACTGTCGTGGTGGATTACACTGGTTTTGCCCTCCGAACGTGGCGGGTTTTCGATTTCCCGTGTGACGTGACGTCGGACGCTGTTGTGGCCGCCTTTAAACCTTGCGGCAACGTCGTGAGTCACGTGGCTGAAACGTGGAAGACGTTCGCAACATACCGTGTCCTTAGTGGTTTCCGTCAGTTGAAAATTCAACTACGGAAACACGTGCCTTCCTACTTGGTTACTGCCGGCTACAGAGCGGTCATCGTGTACGATTGCCAGCCGCGATTCTGTTCTGGTCGTGGCCAGGAAGGCCATGTCCGTTCTGAATGTCTCCTACATAGACGTTCAGACGCTGATCGGAGACGTCGCTCTTCCGGCTGAGCCCACTGTGTTAGCCCCGTCTTACGCGTTTGTGGCGGTGTTGTCTGCTACGCCTCCTCTGAGTCGGTCGGCATCGGCGTCAGCTCCTCTCGTCGACGCGATGGACGTTTCGCCTGTCTCTCCTTCTCCCCCACACCCCTTACGGAGGCAGTACAAATGGACGATGACCATCAGCAGGCACAAGCTACCTTTCCCGACCCCATGGTTTTCTACTATCTGGCCACATGTCAGACGATAGCCGCCCGCCATCCGACACGGAACAGCATGTTAGGATGCAACGGACGCCGAGGACACAGAAGTGACAACGCCGTAATCATTCCGATGACTGCCTACATCGGATGTTGCATAGGATGACGATCCTGCTACAAATGGTGCGCTGTCGTCCGACTCCCTGCCTCCTGACGACGCGAAGTTTTTCCCAGCCTCCATCTCCAGTGAGAGTCCACCTCCGGACATTGACCTTCCCCCGCTTGCGTCTGTGCAGTTGCTCCCTTTTTGTGCCTGACGCTATCTATGAGCGCACCTCTGATAGTGTTCCACTAAACCCGACTGGTGGGATGTCCGTCTCCTGCACGGACGTCGTCGATGCTGAAGATGGAAATTCGGGAGGTGTCCAGAGCAATGGACCCTATTGGTGCAGTCGGCTCCCTCCTCGTCAGTTATGTGCCCTTCCATGGGGGACTAACAGCGATTCCCTGTGCTCCCCCGTGTTCAAATCACCCGTTCCCCTGGCAATGTCAGCTTTCCGGACTTACCACACGGTCAATGTCAACAACACTCGTGTATGGCAAAAACTGGCTTTACCCCATGACATGCTGTATGCCGCGGACGTTGACGTTTATGTCCTTCAGTAGGTGCATTTCGCAAGTATCTTTACTCCCCTTGGTTTTACAGCACATGTGTCTCACGCTTCCTCTACTGCTACTGGGGTGGCGATCCTATTACGTGACGGAATCCTGATGCAGTTTCCTATCTCCCAGATCCCAGAGTTATGGCTCTCACGTTTAGTGCAGAAAGGATCTTCAAAGTCTATGTGCCATCTTGTTCGGGTTACCGCCGTGAACGTTCCACCATCTTTTTAGAGACTGTCACGCCTCACTTTCTGGGTAGGCAGGATGCATTGATCATTGGACGCTATTTCAACTGCACCCAGGCACCCAAAGACGAACTACCACGTCGCTCTCTTTGCGCAATGCTAGCGACAATTCTCCAGCACCTCAGCCTAGTGGATTCTTGGGAGCATCTTCATGGCGATAATCTTGCATTTAGCATTTCACTAGTCTTTCTTCCAGCCGACTTGGTCATATTTACATCTCCCGCGATATTATCAGTGGGGTGCAGGTCTGGGCCGTTGTGTTCTCTGACCACGAGGTATCCATTTGCGCCATCAATCTCTTCCGCCGACGGGTACAGGTCTGGCCCGTTGTGGTCTCTGACCACGAGGCATACATCTGCACCATCAATCTCTGCAGCAGAAGGGTGTGGAAACTGAACACGACCTACCCTACTTCACCCGACTGCCGACAGCTCATTGAGACCTCATGGACAGCTTAGAATAAGACGTCGTGATGGCTATCAGTGTGCCCTGTCTTGATGAATGCTGTGCATAGCCTGCTCTCCGCAAGGCCTTGGCTGGTAACGGCGTGGTGACGACTGAGTCAGGAATTTTGTTTCCAACGGCATATCCGATCTGCCCTCCATGTTCATTGTGTTACACTGTACTCTGAACAACGTCACCATCCTGCCGACATTACGGCGGTTTCCAGACTCTCCATTGGCTCGGTTCCTGTGGATGCGACGATGGATCTGATTGCTAACGTCACGAAGTCCATGACGCTATCCAGGCGGATTCTATCAACAGTTTATTAGCACTGATGGCCTCCCATTGGAGTTTTATCGGGCATTTCATCCCCTTCTGGCACCAGTGTGGACGTAAATTTCTCAGGACCTTTTGTCACCTTTCGTGCCGATTCCAGGCGGCTTCGTCGATGGTTTCCCCATTCCTCGAGTTACCTCACGGATATGCGATTAACGCCCCTTGGCGTTACTCAACAGCAACACAAAATCTTTATCCGGTTGTTAGCTGCGCGGTTTAAACGGAGAGCTCAGTATGCGGTTTCCTCCGATCAAACTCCTTTGAGAGGAGCCCATAAAATCCTCACTGTCCTCTGTTGCTATCGGGACATAATTTATTTTGCTCACTCTCACCTTATACCTGGACTTTTGGCAGCTCTTGACTTCAGCCAGGCGTTTGATCAGGGCGATCACGACTACCTGGAATATGGGCTAACCTGATACTACCGTCGACGTCATAATGCGTCTCCTTCGTGGAGCTACGTCACAATGGCCGTCTCATTCCCCCCATCTCGATTCGTCGATCAACGTGTCAAGGCTACCCGCTCTCTGCACTCTTGTATGCTTTCGCCATGGAACCGTCAACGCCTGTCTGAGGTGTTTCTCGGCGACCACGAACTGAGCTGCACTGCTTATGCAGACGATCTCGTCATTGTTCTTCGTAGCGGTGCTGAAGTCAGGGAGGCACTGGCGTGGGTTAACAGCTACGGCGGAACATCTGCTACCCACCTTACTTTCTGCAAAAGGAGCGCAATGGCTATATGGCTATAGGTGCTTAGCACTCGATTTCGCCATTGATCTGCGGTGGATAATTGTCCTCAAGTGCCGGCACCTACTTTCCCAAGTACGAGCTGGCCTCTTAGATCGTCGTCTACGAACATTCGATATCTGAATGGACACAATACATAAATGTATATTTGGCGTCACGTATCCCCCACGTGGCACGGAAACTTCCTATTTCGCCATCCACGGCCCACCGCATGCTAGCGGCATTGGGTACATTTGTTTGCCACGGCTTGCCGTTCAAGATAAGGTACGAGACCCTCACACTCCCTCGGTGCAGGTGCGGTTAAAGTCTGTATCATGTACCTCACAGAGAGGGAGTCCTTCTCATTAGCTCTCACATGACATTGTGGCGCCGTAGCCCCACATGCCTTACCAGCGTATTGCTGGAGGCCCTTGCACCCACACACTCTCTCAGCACCTATCCAGCTTTCGGAAGTCCCGCCGCCCTTCCTTTACTTCCGCCACTTTTCCCTTGAACTGAGCTACGTCCGTACTGTGGTACTGCCGGCGCACTTGACATCCAGGATGGCAATCGATGATTTCCTTCTGCAGCACAGGTCACTAAGTGTGACTGAGTGGAAGCAACACCAAGTCGACTGGCTTGCCGTTTGGTGGTCTGTGTGCGCTCCTTATCTTGACACTGTCGTTCAACCTGCACGTTGCCTTATTGTCAATGGGAAGCAAGTATGCCGGTCACGCCTTCGCAGGATTCACCTCGTTGTGTGTCACCTGTGATGTTTCGGACATGGACGAACACCGCCTGGTGTGCAGATCATCAAGAGGTGTCTGGTTACTGGTGCGACAAATGTTGCCCTAATTAACCGTGGGACTCCTCATCAGGTACCTACTCAAATGCTCCTCTCTCC
This sequence comes from Schistocerca gregaria, assembly GCF_023897955.1. Classification (NCBI taxonomy): domain Eukaryota; kingdom Metazoa; phylum Arthropoda; class Insecta; order Orthoptera; family Acrididae; genus Schistocerca; species Schistocerca gregaria. The sequence continues at coordinate 329,993,451 of NC_064920.1, forward strand.
AGACGCGAGATACTTCCCGCAAGTGGAGACAAACTCTGTGAAGTGGATTTGTACACACGCAGCTCACTGTTTTTTTGATGATGGCGAGAAAAGTATCCTTGATTTTTACCAGTTTCTTAATCGATGCCATTGTGCAGCTGCACGCAATAAAAAACATAGACAATATTTCACCAATTTCCGTTGCAGCGTCTTCCTTAAACTACCCAACAGCTAGGATGTTCCTGTCACGAAGAGTTGTTTCTCGCCTCTTCCACACTTAGAACCGATATGTTCTCTGGTCATCGTAATGTTCTTCTCAGAAAAACTATACGTTTATAGACTCAATGAGTCTGACGTCCTCGCGACTCCGGTGTCCTGCTGTTCTCGGTGGTATTAATGTAAAAGAAAAGAAAGAAAAACATAAATAAACAAACAATATTTATTCTACCTCTACTCCACGTTCCCTACGCTTTCCTTGGTTCCTGGAAAGTGGGAATGGGGCTTTGTGGCCAGGCCTCAGATTGCCACCCCTATCCACTTTGCTCAAACCCTCCCTTTCGTCGCCGGGGAGGTTTCTTAGTAAAAATAAAAAAAAAAACGAGAATAGTGGCTAGAATACCTAGCTTTCACCCAGGAGACCCGAGTTGGATTCCCGGCACCGATCCCATTTTTTTATCCACACGAATTGCGACAAGTTTTAGCTGTTGGAGCTGCCGTTTTCCCGTCCCTCTCGCAACATAGCAGCAGAGCAAAAATAAAATACAATAAAGGAAAACGGGGTAACATTATTAATTTATAATCAAAACGTTTTCGGTCGCGAGCTCGGAACCTGCTTCGGTTTAAATTTTGATTAATAATCAGCAATGGCAGTCGAAGGCATCAGACATAAAAAGTCAGCCTCAATCTGCCACCACCCTTACCAAATAGAGTGGTGGATCGGACTGACGTTCAGGGCACTCTCTTGTCCTTCGGGTGGGAAACGGCTCCTTTTTAGACGGAATAATTGGGAATGATCAATGGCACGGGGATGCAGAAGGCAATGGAAACCACTGCGTGAAAGACACGTAACATGTGTCCACAGAACATGTGGCCTGTAACTGAAAAACTTCAGGTACACATGCCGACGTCGCAAGCTGAAGATGAAGAGATAAAGTATATGAGGGTACTGTAAGGGTAATACAACAGATAAAGGGAGATGAAAATCTAATAATAGTGGGGGACTGGAATGAAGTTTAGTTCTGTAATAAATTTCAGCTAGTAATAGCAAATTCTCCATTCAAGAATCACAAGAGGAGGAGGTATACGTGGAAAAGGCCAGGTGAAACTGGAAGATGTCAGTTACATTACATCATTGTCAGACAGTGATTCCGAAAACAGATACCGGTTTGTAAGCCGTATCCAAGAGCAGAAACAGACTCAAATCACATTGAAGTACTGTCGAAGAATTGGCTGAAGCTTAAAGAGTTAGTCAGGAAGAACCAATACGCAAGGAAGTGGGATACAGAAGTACTAATTAATGACGAGATACGCGTGAATTTCTCTAAAGCTGTAGATATAGCAATAAGAAATAGCTGAGTATGCTGTACAGTTGAAGAGGAATGGACATCTCTAAAAATGGAAATCGATTAAAGAAGGAAGAACAAAAACGTTCACGGAAATTCAGGAATACAGAAATACAAGACAAAGAGCAATGAAATGAATGGGAAGTGCACGGAACCTAAGACGGAATGGCGGCATAAAAATGTGAGAAAGTAGAACAAGAAATGATTGTCGCAAGGACTGACTCATGATACAGGAAACCAAACTAACTTTCGGAGAAATTAGAAGCAAGGGTCATAACGTTACGACTGCAACAGTAACTACACTATTACATGCGGAGGAGAGAGCAGATAAAAGGAAAGAGTGCCCTGAAGGTCTGTAATGAGGGGGACAATTTGTCTGATGCGACAGGAGGAGGAGTCGATTTAGAGGAGGTAGGGGAACCAGTATTAGAATCAGAATTTAAAAGACCTTTGAAGGACTTAGAGGGGATAGATAACATTCCATTAGAATTTCTGAAATCATGGGGGGGAGGGGGGGGGGGAAGGAGTGGCAACAAAACGGCTGTTCACGTTGCTCTGTAGGATGTATCGGAAAAATATCATCTTACAATTTCGAAGACTGACAAGTGCAAGAATTATCTCTCAATTAGCTTAGCATCTCATCTTACATACAAGTTGCTTACAGGAATAATATACCGATGAATGGAAATGAAAACTGATGGTGTGTTAGGTGATGATGTATTTGGCTTTAGGATAGGTAAAGGCACCATAGAGAGCAATTTTGACGTTACGGTTGATAATGGAAGCAAGGCTAAAGAAAAATCAAGGCACTTACATAGGATTTTTCGACCTGATAAAAGTGCTCGCCAATGTAAAATGGTGCAAGATTTTCGAAATTCCGAGAGAAATAGTGTAAGTTGTAGCGAAAGGCACGTAATATACAATATGCATAAGAGCCAAGAGAGAATAATAAGAATGGACGACCAAGAACGAAGTGCTCCGATTAAAAATGGTGTAAGACAGGGACATATTCTTTCGCCCCTACTGTTCAGTCTGTACATCGAAGAAGCAATGATGGAAAATAAAGGAATATTCGTGACTGGAATTAAGATTGAAAGTGGAAAGATATCAGTGAAAAGATTCGCTGGTCACTATATACTATACTAAGAGAAAGTGAAGAAGGATTACAAGATCTGATGAACGGAATGAACAATTTAATGAATACAGAATTTGGGCCGAGAGTAAATCGACGAAAGATGAAAGTAATGAGAAGTAGCAGAAATGAGAACAGCCAGAAATTTGATATCAGGATTGTTGGTCACGAAGTAGATGGGGTTAAGGAATTCTGCTGCTTAAGCAGCAAAATAACCAATGGTGGACGAAGGGGTTAGGACATCAGAAGCATATTAGCGCTGGCAAAAAAGAGCATTCGTGCCCAGGAGAATTCTACTAGTACCAGACATAAGCCATGATTTGAGGAAGAAACTTTTGTGAATGTACGTTTGGAGCATAGCATTGTATGGTAGTGAGACATGAGCTGTGGGAAAACCAAATAGAAGAGACTCGAAGCACTTGAGATGTGGTTTTTACAGAAGAATATTGACAATCAGGTGCGCTGATAAGGTAAGGACTGCGGAGCTTTTGCGCAGAATCGGAGAGGAAAGGAATATGTGGAAAACACTGACAAGGAGAAGGGACATTATGATACGACATCCGTTAAGGCTTCAAGGGATGACTTCCAAAGTGCTAGAGGAATCCGTACAGGGAAAAACTGTAGAGGAAGACAGAGGATAATGTACGTCCGGCAAATAATTTGGGACGTAGGTTGCAAGTAATACTCTGAGACGAAGGGGTTCGGACAGGAGAGGAATTCTTGGCGGAGAAGAAATCGTGGCGGGCCGCATCAAACCAGTCAGATGACTGATGACGCAGAAAGATAAAAAAACTTCTGTTGCCTCTAGCTGTCCATCAGATTATTTCTCGCCTCACGCCGTGACTGCTCACTCCACACCCGAATTGTGTCAAGTAATTTGATGTTACAGCCATACCATTGCTCAAATGGTTCAAATGAGATTTAACATTTGGGGTCATCAGTCCCCTAGACATAGAACTACTTAAACCTAACTAACCTAAGGTAATCACAGACATCCATGCCTGAAGCAGGAGTCGAACCTGCGACAGTACCAGCAGCGCGGTTCCGGACTGAAGCGCCTAGAACCGTTCGGTCACAGCGGCCGGCCATTCCATTGCATTTGACATGACAAAAGGGCAATAAAGAGAGTGGACGGACTTGCTAATTAAATTTTACATTTGCTTTAGGGCTCGGTAAGCTAAAAGTAGACGCAACGGTTTCCATTTAAAAAGTACAGGTTTTCTTTGAGAGCTGTACTGAGAAAGCCAAATCGATTGATTCCGGGGTTATTAGTGCACTAACGGCGAGGTCACAACCACACGGTGCTGCGACGGTAGTGGTGTTACAGGAAGTTTTGGAATGGTCTTCTGCGTGTTCTGCGAACGCGTAGGAGGGTGTCAGCAGGTGGGTCCGGTTAGCGAAGCTTGTCGGACACGCGTTCGCACTCGGCGAGCGTGGCGCAGCTGCGCAGCTAACAAGCACACTGCAGCACCGCCGCCCACCATCCATGTTCCGCCGAGCGGACAGTCCTGCTGGTTTCTGTCTGTCGACTACCTGCTTCTTGCTCCCGTTGCTCATTTACCTACTGGTTAAAATATCCACTATAGCAGGCATATTCTTCGCGAGGAAATAGTGTAGTTGTAATGATAATCAAAAAAAATTTTTTTGGGGTGTGGCTAGTTTCGGTCGCATTCTATCATCTTCAGATTCCACCAGTCGCGTCTCTATAGGAACTTCACATCAGAATACTGTGTAATGGGTACCGTATTCTGAAGTGTAATAATGTGTAACGGGTACTGTGTTCTTATGTGTAGTTCATGTATAGTTCCATGGAACTACATTGGTCAGAAGATGACAACAAATAAATATTATAAAATTTTTAAAAGATAAAATGTCTTAAAGGATAAATTGTTATCAGGGAATGGCGAGGCAATTAGATTTGGCCGCGCGGAGTAGCCGTGCGGTGTAGGGCGTCTCGTCACGGTTCGCTCGGCTTCCCCCCTTCCCCCCCACCCCTCCCCCCCGTCGGAGGTCACAATCCTCCCTCGGGCTTGGGTGTGAGGGTATGTGTGTATGTTGGTGTGTTGTTCTTCGTGTAGATTATTTTACGTTAGATTAAGTAGTCCGTAAGTCCCGTGGTCTGGGGTAGCGGCTTTGATTCATAATCAAAACGTCTTCGGTCCCGCGTTCGATCTCCGCCAATGCCTAAATTTGGATATTCAGCATTGGCGGCCGAAGACTTCCGGCAAAATAAGTCAGATTCATTCTGCCAACGGCCTTGTCAAAGAGGGCGGAGGAGCGGATAAAGGTTCTGGGCACTCTCTTGTCCTAGGGGTGGGAAACTGCCACTAAAGGCGGAAGAATCAGCAATGATCAACGACATGAGGATGCAGAAGGCAATGGAAACCACTGCATTAAAGAAACGTAACGTGTATCCACAGGACATGTGGCCTGTAGTTGAAGAAGTGTCATGATGATCTCTCCATTGGCAAAAGATTCCGGAATAGTCCCCCATTCGGATCTCCTGGAGGGGACTGCCAAGGGGGAGGTTACCATGAGAAAAAGACTGAATAATCAACGAAAGGATAATGTTCTACGAGTCGGGGCGTGGAATGTCAGAAGCTTGAACGTGGTAGGGAAATTAGAAAAAGTGAAAATAGAAATGCAAAGGCTCAATCTAGATATAGTAGGGGCCAGTGAAGTGAAGTGGAAGGAAGAAAAGTATTTCTGGCCAGATGAGTATCGGGTAATATCAACAGCAGCAGAAAATGGTGTAACAGGTGTAGGATTCGTTATGAATAGGAAGGTAGGGCAGAGGGTGTGTTACTGTGAACAGTTCAGTGACCGGGTTGTTCTAATCAGAATTGACAGCAGAGCAACACCGACAACGATAGTTCAGGTATACATGCCGACGTCGCAAGCTGAAGATGAACAGATAGAGAAAGTGTATGAGGATATTGAAAGGGTAATGCAGTATGTAAAGGAGGACGAAAATCTAATAGTCATGGGCGACTGGAATGCAGTTGTAGGGGAAGGAGTAGAAGAAAAGGTTACAGGAGAATATGGGCTTGGGACAAGGAATGAAAGAGGAGAAAGATTAATTGAGTTCTGTAACAAGTTTCAGCTAGTAATAGCGAATACCCTGTTCAGGAATCACAAGAGGAGGAGGTATACTTGGAAAAGCCCGGGAGATACGGGAAGATTTCAATTAGATTACATCATGGTCAGACAGAGATTCGGAAATCAGATACTGGATTGTAAGGCGTACCCAGGAGCAGATATAGACTCAGATCACAATATAGTAGTGATGAAGAGTAGGCTGAAGTTCAAGACATTAGCCAGGAAGAATCAATACACAAAGAAGTGCGATACGGAAGTTCTAAAGAATGACGAGATACGTTTGAAGTTCTCTAACGCTATAGATGCAGCAACAAGGAATAGCGCAGTAGGCAGTACAGTTGAAGAGGAATGGACATCTCTAAAAACTGCCATCACAGAAGTTGGGAAGGAAAACAAAGGTACAAATAATCAAAATATCCACGGGTGTACTGCCGGTCTATAGTGTCCAACGGGCACAATATTTCGGCGATCAAACATGTCGCCATCATCAGGTGAACTGACGGACTGAGCGCCTGTGAACGTGCCGGCACGGAGATCCGTACGCTATGGCTGCTCAGGGGGAACTGGATTCGGTCGCGGCGGCGGCCGATTTAAATACCCTCCGCCCGCGGCGCGCTCCCTCCGCGGTCCGCGCCCCGCGCCACGGTAGCGAGGTGGAACAGATTGCGACGACGTCTGAGATGACGTCGGTGTGATGGCTCTGTCCGCCGTGGTCGTCACAACTATGCGTTTGCTCGATTTACTCTTGATTAACCCAATTAGGAGGAGGGAGCGCGCCGCGAGCGGAGGGTATTTAAATCGGCCGCCACCGCGACCAAACCCAGTTCCCCCTGAGCAGCCTTAGCGTACAGATCTCCGTGCCGGCACGTTCACAGCAGCTCAGTCTGTCAGTTCACCTGATGATGGCGACATGTTTGATCGCCGAAATATTGTGCCCGTTGGACACTATAGACCGGCAGTACACCCGTGGATATTTTGATTATCAAATACGCCGGGAGAAACTCAAGAATCACAAAGGTACAAATAAGATAGCTGCGAGGAAACCATGGGTAACAGAAGAAACACTTCAGTTGATTGATGAAAGGAGGAAGTAAAAACATGTTCCGGGAAAATCAGGAATACAGAAATACAAGTCGATGCGGAATGAAATAAATAGGAAGTGCAGGGAAGCTAAGACGAAATGGCTGCAGGAAAAATGTGAAGACATCGAAAAAGATATGATTGTCGGAAGGACAGACTCAACATACAGGAAAGTCAAAACAACCTTTGGTGACATTAAAAGCAACGGTGGTAACATTAAGAGTGCAACGGGAATTCCACTGTTAAATGCAGAGGAGAGAGCGGGAGGGGGAAAGAATACATTGAAAGCCTCTATGAGGGTGTAGATTTGTCTGATGTGATAGAAGAAACAGCAGTCGATTTAGAAGAGATAGGGGATCCAGTATTAGAATCGGAATTTAAAAGAGCTTTGGAGGACTTAACGGTCAAATAAGGCAGAAGGGATAGCTAACATTCCATAAAAATTTCTAAAATCATTAGGGGAAGTGGCAACAAAACGACTATTCACGTTGGTGTGTAGAATATATGAGTCTGGTGACATACCATCTGACTTTCCGAAAAGCATTATCCATACAGTTCCGAAGACTGCGAGAGCTGACAAGTGCGAGAATTATCGCAGAATCAGCTTAACAGCTCATGCATCGAAGCTGCTTACACGAATAATATACAGAAGAATGGAAAAGAAAATTGATAATGCGCTAGGTGACGATCAGTTTGGCTTTAGGAAAAGTAAAGGCACGAGAGAGGCAATACTGACGTTACGGCTAATAATGGAAGCAAGGCTAAAGAAAAATCAAGACACGTTCATAGGATTTGTCGACCTGGAAAAAGCGTTCGACAATATAAAATGGTGCAAGCTCTTCAAGATTCTGAAAAAAGTAGGGGTAAGCTATAGGGAGAGACGGGTCATATACAATATGTACAAGAAACAAGAGGGAATAATAAGAGTGGACGATCAAGAACGAAGTGCTCATATTAAGAAGGGTGTAAGACAAGGCTGTAGCCTTTCGCCCCTACTCTTCAATCTGTACATCAAGGAAGCAATGATGGAAATAAAAGAAAGGCTCAGGAGTGGAATTAAAATACAAGGTGAAAGGATATCAATGATACGATTCGCTGATGACATTGCTATCCTGAGTGAAAGTGAAGAAGAACAAAAACATCTGCTGAACGGAATGAACAGTCTAATGAGTACACAGTATGGTTTGAGAGTAAATCCGAGAAAGACGAAGGTAATGAGAAGTAGTAGAAATGAGAACAGCGAGAAACTTAATATCAGGATTGATGGTCACGAAGTCAATGAAGTTAAGGAATTCTGCTACCTAGGCAGTAAAATAACCAATGACGGACGGAGCAAGGAGGACATCGAAAGCAGACTCGTTATGGCAAAAATGGCATTTCTGGCCAAGAGAAGTCTACTAATATACAGGGATTAGTGATCACAAGGTCATTGTAGCTAGGCTCAATACCATTTCTTCCAAATCCATCAGAAACAAACGCAAAATAATTTTATTTAAAAAAGCGGATAAAGTGCCACTAGAAGCCTTCCTAAAAGACAATTTCCATTCCTTCCGAACTGACTATGCGAATGTAGACGAGATGTGGCTCAAATTCAAAGATATAGTAGCAGCAGCAATTGAGAGATTCATACCTCATAAATTGGTAAGAGATGGAACGTGGTACACAAAAAAGGTCCGAACGCTGTTGCAGAGGCAACGGAAAAAGCATGCGAAGTTCAGAAGAACGCGAAATCCCGAAGATGGGCTAAAATTTACAGACGCGCGAAATTTGGCACGTACTTCGATGCGAGATGCCTTTAATAGGTTCCACAACGAAACATTGTCTCGAAATTTGGTAGAAAATCCGAAGAAATTCTGGTCGTATTTAAAGTACACAAGCGGCAAGACACAGTCGATACCTTCGCTGCGCAGTGCCGATGGTACTGTTATCGACGACTGTGCCGCTAAAGCGGAGTTATTGAACGCAGTTTTCCGAAATTCCTTCACCAGGGAAGACGAATGGAATATTCCAGAATTTGAAACACGAACATCTGCTAGCATGAGTTTCTTAGAAGTAGATACCTTAGGGGTTGCGAAGCAACTCAAATCGCTTGATACGGGCAAGTCTTCAGGTCCAGATTGTATACCGATTAGGTTCCTTTCAGATTACGCTGATACTATAGCTCCCTACTTAGCACTCATATACAACCGCTCGCTCACCGATAGATCTGTACCTACAGATTGGAAAATTGCGCAGGTCGCACCAGTGTTTAAGAAGGGTAGTAGGAGTAATCCATTTAACTACAGACCTATATCATTGACGTCGGTTTGCAGTAGGGTTTTGGAGCATATACTGTATTCAAACATTATGAACCACCTCGAAGGGAACGATCTATTGACACGTAATCAGCATGGCTTCAGAAAACATCGCTCTTGTGCAACGCAGCTAGCTCTTTATTCGCACGAAGTAATGGCCGCTATCGACAGGGGATCTCAAGTTGATTCCGTATTTCTAGATTTCCGGAAAGCTTTTGACACCGTTCCTCACAAGCGACTTCTAATCAAGCTGCGGAGCTATGGGGTATCGTCTCAGTTGTGCGACTGGATTCGTGATTTCCTGTCAGGAAGGTCGCAGTTCGTAGTAATAGACGGCAAATCACCGAGTAAAACTGAAGTGATATCAGGTGTTCCCCAGGGAAGCGTCCTGGGACCTCTACTGTTCCTGATCTATATAAATGACCTGGGTGACAATCTGAGCAGTTCTCTTAGACTGTTCGCAGATGATGCTGTAATTTACCGTCTAGTAAGGTCATCCGAAGACCAGTATCAGCTGCAAAGCGATTTAGAAAATATTGCTGTATGGTGTGTCAGGTGGCAGTTGAAGCTAAATAACGAAAAGTGTGAGGTGATCCACATGAGTTCCAAAAGAAATCCGTTGGAATTCGATTACTCGATAAATAGTACAATTCTCAAGGCTGTCAATTCAACTAAGTACCTGGGTGTTAAAATTACGAACAACTTCAGTTGGAAGGACCACATAGATAATATTGTCGGGAAGGCGAGCCAAAGGTTGCGTTTCATTGGCAGGACACTTAGCAGATTCAACAAGTCCACTAAAGAGACAGCTTACACTACACTCGTTCGTCCTCTGTTAGAATATTGCTGCGCGGTGTGGGATCCTTACCAGGAGGGATTGACGGAGGACATCGAAAGGGTGCAAAAAAGGGCAGCTCGTTTTGTATTATCGCGTTATAGGGGAGAGAGTGTGGCAGATATGGTAAGCGAGTTGGGATGGAAGTCATTACAGCATAGACGTTTTTCGTCGCGGCGAGACCTTCTTACGAAATTTCAGTCACCAACTTTCTCTTCCGAATGCGAAAATATTTTGTTGAGCCCAACCTACATAGGTAGGAATGATCATCAAAATAAAATAAGAGAAATCAGAGCTCGAACAGAAAGGTTTAGGTGTTCGTTTTTCCCGCTCGCTGTTCGGGAGTGGAATAGTAGAGAGATAGTATGATTGTGGTTCGATGAACCCTCTGCCAAGCACTTAAATGTGAATTGCAGAGTAATCATGTAGATGTAGATGAATATCAAATACCGGCCTTAATCTGAGGAAGAAATTTCTGAGGGTGTACGTCTGGAGTACAGCATTGTATGCTAGTGAAACATGGACTGTGGGAAAACCGGAACAGAAGAGAATCGAAGCATTTGAGATGTGGTGCTATAGACGAATGTTGAAAATTAGGTGGACTGATAAGGTAAGGAATGAGGAGGTCCCACGCAGAATCAGAGAGGAAAGGAATATGTGGAAAACACTGATAAGGAGAAGGGACAGGATGATAGGATATCTGCTAAGACATGAGGGAATGACTTCCATGGTACGAGAGGGAGCTTTAGAGGGCAAAAACTGTAGAGGAAGGCAGAGATTGGAATCCGTCAAGCAAATAATTGAGGACGTAGGTTGCAAGTGCTTCTCTGAGATGAAGAGGTTAGCACATCCACGCCGCCAGGGGCCCCAACCTGCCCACGCGCTGCGAACCTAATCGTTGCTCCGTCCGAAGCCAAACTGCCTGACACACACGACGACCCAGAAATACAAGCGGCCGCACCAAAGATGGTACCACAGTACTGGCTATCGATAACCGCTGCTGCTGCCACTGGCGGACAAACAATACTAGCAAACTCAGTGGCGCCATTAACACAAGAAGGAACCAAGCGCCACTACCGCTATTACAAGACGCCAATTTATGAACGGCAATAACGCGAGTCGTACACGGCTCAGGGCCAACGAAGTATAGTAGTTCAGCTATGGACGTTAGAACCGCACTACAAAGAAAACGCTTTGACTTTAGAAAGAAACACACGAAGTATATTGGTGTTGTTCCAACTTCAGGATATAATGAGAGATTTCTGAAAACGCTCTAACTGAACCATAACTATCGTCTAAAAACGGGAAAAATAACTAATACGAGTTCCACACTAGTGTACGGCAATGTACTTCCAAATTATTCTAAGCTTTTGGTACTGGCAGAATACTTTTATCGATCAGTGGGTGACATCAACTCACATATTAGAAAGTAACAAATACTTTCAACATTATCTAGACCCCACACATTCCAACCTCTTCCACTTGGTAAGGTCGCTGTCCGTCTTGTTCCTGAAATTATTTAATTATTCAGGCCTTTCGGTCAGTCAGCCTCCGTATTAACACTTTTTACACTATTGGTTACGGTGCTGGTGAAATACTTGAAATCAGCGGAAACAATGGGCAAATACCTAGCGTCCAAACGTTCCTAACAGTCTCCAAACACGGCATTCAGCATGTATTGTGTATATCGCCTACAGCACAGATGAAGGAAACACAACGCATTAGCTCCAGGCCTCACAGTGAACATCAAATTCGAATACACTTCCAAGAAAATCCGCTGGCACCATCTCTTGGGTAAGTAACAGAAAAGACCTTCTTCTCTTGGCATGGTCCTCCATAGGCGCAGATACAAAGGAAACCTAAGAACCCGGCCTCAATAAAATCTGACTCAGTTATTACCACTTCCGAGCACCCACCGTTTGAGACCAGAAATATGTTACATTCATTACCCATCGACAACACAAAGATGTAAGCTGACCGCACAAAATTGCTAGTTACACTTGCTTTCAGGAGCCTCGATAGACTCACTAAGACAGGTACACAAGCTTTAATGTGTGGATGACATCTCTCCGTATCTCAACAACACGACCAGCGGACCACGTTCCGCAATATAAATGGTCCAATGTATACTGATTTCCTACGTAGTGTTCTGCCGATAGTACTACAAGATGTTTCACTGCATGACAGAATGGCGATGTACTTCCAACATGATGGATGTCCGTCACATAGCTCACGTGCGGTTGAAGCGGTATTGAATAGCATATTTCATGACAGGTAGATTGGTCGTCGAAGCACCATACCATGGCCCGCACGTTCACCGGATCTGACGTCCCCGGATTTATTTCTGTGGGGAAAGTTGAAAGATATTTGCTTCCATGATCCACCGATAACGACTGACAACATGCATTGTCAATGCATGTCCGAACATTACGTAAAGCAAACTACTCGCTGTTGAGAGAAATGTCGTTACACGTATTGCCAAATGCATTGAGGTCCATGGACATCATTTTGAGCATTTATTGCATTACTGTGGTATTTACAGGTAACCACGCTGTAACAGCCTGCGTCCTCAGAAATGATAACTTCACAAAGGTACATGTATCACATGGAACAACCGAAATAAAATGTTTAAACATACCTACGTTCTGTATATTAGTTTAAAAAACCTACCTGTTACCAACTGTTCGTCTAAAATTGTGAGCCATATGGTTGTGACTATTACAGCGCCATCTATCACAAAGCGAAAAAAGTAGTCCAAGTAAAACATTCATATTTCTTTACGTACTTCACGAAAATGTAATAAAAATGGGGCCTCCTATTTATAAAAACGCAGTTGATATCCGTTTGACCTGTGGTAGCGTCATCTAGCGGGCCAAACATAGCGCCATCTGGTTTCCCCCTTCAAGCTAGAGAAGTTTCGTTCTTTGTAGTTTTTTCGTTTGACGCTTATTTCGTGAGTTATTTAGCCCGGTTACGATCAACGGACCACCTTATATATTTACTACTGTCGTTGCATTATAACTTCGTTTATGAAGAAAATTTTGCAATTCGTAACAGTGAGGAGCCGGTTAATGTAATGTGTGACAAAATCTTTCTTTCTGGCATCATTCTGTTTTCTTTAGATATCAGAAATCTAACTATGAATAATCCCATTAATGCCCATTAATGATAACATTCTCCATAGGTAGCACAAGCTCACTGTTGACGAGGTCACTGAAACCACATCACTTCTTAAATTAAGGACTTTATAAAATTATTTTTCATTCCATAATCAGTTTTGTAAGACAGGGGACTAGCCATGGGTAGCGAGTTTACTTGTCAACTATTTTTTGTTAATGATTTAGACAGTAGTTTTGTAAGAACGGCACAGATAGATCAAAGCAGATCCTTTTCCATAGACGTTACGTCGGTGACCGTTTTTGTCTTTGACGATATTGTTAAAAAGTTCCCGGGACTAATCGAAGATTTTAATTCGCTGCACCCTCAGATGGCCTTCCTAGACAAGCTAACGGTTTGCACCAAGATTCTTGATTATTTGGATCTGCTATTACAACTAGAGTGAGGTAGTGTAAACTTCGAAATTTTTCGTTAGCCGAAACAAGCGATTCCCTCATTCCTTCCTCTTCTTGTTTTTCATAGTGCCACAAGATGAGCTTTTTAAATCAATGAATCACATTATTACAGAACTGCCCATACTTCTTCCATAAAGAAATAATTAGCAAACCTTAGATATAGCTGGCTGTGGTGGCCGAGCGGTTCTAGGCGCTACAGTCTGGAACCGCCCGACCGCTACGGTCGCAGGTTGGAATACTGCCTCGGGCATGGATGTGTGTGATGTCCTTAGGTTAGTTAGGTTTAAGTAGTTCTAAGTTCTAGGGGACTGATGACCATCGCAGTTAAGTCCCATCGTTCTCAGAGCCATTTGAACCTTAGATATATTGCAATCACCAATTTGCAAACACTAATTTTATAGATAATCTTTATTAAAAGAAAAACAATCTTGATAACTCTAAATTTCCAAAATCTGTTAGCTGCTACTACTAAATTTGTTAAAATTGCTTTTGTAGGCACCCTATCGTACGATCTCACAAAGATATTCAGAAAATACGGTGTGGACATCGCCTTTTTGTTGACATAGGAAAAGCAACATCCGTACATCTACAACGAGCTATCTGCCAAAGACAAATGCTCAGATTCAGGTGCTTATAGAATTAAGTGCGGCGACTGAGAAACTTTGTATGTGGGACAGACTGGTAGCAAATTTCATACAAAATTAAGTGAACTCTTCCTTAACAATAAAGGACTGATTAAACAGCTTTTGGCTGTTGCTGTGTATTCAAAATCTAGTGGCCATGTCGACCAATTTACATGGTCTTTATACTGCCCGCAAAGTAGAATGTTAAAACATTTAGAGGAAATGGAATTTCTTAAGTACACCGGTGCAGAAAAGTATAGATTATTGAATGATCAATTGGTTATCAGAAACCAGTTTTATTATGATATGATATCCACTGCACTAACCCATCAAGAGCCGACATGTTATGTTTTACTCATTTTAAGTCTTATTGTTAGACAAGTTCTAACAATTTCATACTTTATAAACGTCATTTTATCCTTAAACAGCTTGTGCCTTTTCACTTATGTAATCACAATAGTTCCACTAATTTCATTTCAATAATTTAACTGTTTACTTAATTTATTGTTTTTCGAATATGTAATTATATACGCAACATCTTTCCTTAAGTGTACTGGTTAACCAGAGCCATCTGCGCTTAGTGTCTGTCTGCACAATTGTATAATCTTGTCTACTCTATGTCTCCACGGCCGGCTGTGACGTACCTTGTGTTCTCGATCGCATTTGGTTTACATTTAGTCCGCTATACACGGCGGTCTATGCTGTATACATCGCAAAGTGGTTTGCTCCGTATCATGTAAGATCTTTTAAATATTGTTCTTGGTATGCCATAGTTCTTTTTTCTAGCCGATAGTGTGGGTTTGGCATTTCATTTGCGGTTTCAGGCCCCTTATGCCTTTGTTTGGCTTATGACGATAGGACAATGTTTCTTTGTAATTAGTATCTTAACGACATATGCTGGCTTTAAAGGACGAATGTCGGCTCACCATATTAGGTCTTTCTAAGTTAGTAGTAGACACAGCTGCATAGCCCAGTACTTTGCCTTATAGTATCCATATATCCTGTGTTTAATATACTTCGCAATGTTATTTTATACCTCTAGGTCGATGTAAACATAGCCACAAGGGTGAAATGCGTCATTGTCAATAAATAGATGAAAACAATTTGCAAAGAAGACTATCTGATGTCAGGGGAAAGATAGATGGTTACTCACCGTAAACATGGCACGCAGAGTTGCAGACATAACAAAATAACACATTACGCTTTCGGCCAAAGCCTTCTTCAGAAAGGGAAACACACACATATTTAATTTATGGATGTCCATCTTACCGCATGGTCGAGGGACTTCAGTTGATGATATGTATGATAAAATTACCTCCACAGCTGTATCTTGAGAATGTATTTATGCTATCACACGACTAGTTTCGGAGGCACATTACTTCCATCCTTCCCCTGCCAAAAGAGTATTTGATTTCCTTGCCGCATGTAGTGACTAAAATTGTCACCGTGGACTTAGACAGTGCGACGTGGTGTGTTAGAAACAACGGAGACTTATACTCGGTCTCCTGGATAGCAGCAACGGACGCTACCGTATCAGGTGGTGACGCCAGAAGCCGTTGTCGCCTGGACCGGAGCTGCTGGCGATCGGCAATGTTGGCTGGCCTGCTGACGGAGCTGCCAGCAGCGCAGGGGAATCCCCCGCGACCGGATGTCGGGCGACGGCACGGCTGCGGACGTGACCGCGCGGCTAATTGCACGCCGGCCGCCCTCCATCCCATTACGTGGCCGGCCGGCCGCATTATCCGGCCTTAATAAATAATCAGAAGGCGGCAGGGCAACGCCCAGGCTCTCGTAACGCCGCACTCACTCATCTGCCGCCGCAAAAATAGCCGACCCCACGCACTGCCCTTCTCTTCCCTCTAGCGCCAGAAGCTTATTTTACACCGCTTTTGCCTTCTGTTTTCTTCTTTCGCGGTAGAATAATGTTGGTAGTGTTTAAAAAAGTAGCTTACGAGGCAGCATCTGTGTGCAAACAAGTTAACGATGGCTACCAGATAACTTAGCTACCTAGAATTCCACTGCGTGATCACAGGATGTAGGCTTTCAGGGCCGGCATTTTCTTCACTTAAACCTTCCGGGCTGATAGGCCGGATGTCTCCCGCAGCCGGAGACGAAACATCAGGGAAGAGGTTTATACATCGACCTATGCCTATCAGCCCAAGTGTTTTAAGTGTCCAATGCGTGAGTCAGCTTCTCTAGCAGAGAGAAGAATCAAAAGCACTTTTACAGGTGCCATGGCAATTCTACTTGGTCCAGTCTGGAGTTAAAAGCTGACTAACAATTTTGGTCACATCACTTCTATAGATTTTCAATATGTTACTGTAAGGGTAGTTTCAAGCGGCGATTTCTGAGTTCACCGGGCAGTATACGGGACTATTGATAAATTAAACCCGTTGGCCATTAAAAATATGAAAATGGTTGTACGTTCATAGGAGTTGTACCCTGTAACAGGAGACTTTGAATGTCAGGCTCTGTCAGTAAGCAGATTCATAGTCACTTGCATCGTGTCTGTGAGTGAAGTTGTAAGGGTCTGGCGAAGAAAAGGCTGGTCTCAGAGGCTGGTGTCACCGATGTGTATAATTAAACTGGTGCTGCCTGTGCAACACGTTGACGGAATAGTGTTTACGGAACATTCGCTAACAGATCCCAAGGACAACTTTACTTAACATTGTCGTTGGTAGTTTTTCTTCAGTTTTGAGGGCGGTGGTTACAAAATGTCAAGTATCTGAAAAAAAGATTCAGCCTTGATATTCCTTCAGCGCTACCACGGCGAGAGGGAGAATTTTCTGATCTGAATCGTGACTAGGAAAGAGACATTGGTGCAGTACGTGAACTCTGAAACTGAGGAACACACCAAGCAGTGACAGCTCACTGATTCTCTCAAAAAAGCCCAAAACATTTAAGCTAACGGACGGCGAAATGATGGTGACAGCTTTATGGAAACCGAAGAGAATCGATGAGTTTGAAATATGGAGCTACAGAAAAATATTGAAAATTAGGTGGACTGATAATGTGTAATCATCAATGAAAGGATCGTATGGAGCACACTGACAAGAAGAAGGGACAGGATGATAGGACATGTGTCAAGGCATCAACTAGAGGGATCTGTAGAAGAAGGCAAGGACTGGAACATATCCAGCAAAAAGTTGAGGACGTAGAGATCGTGACTACCCACATCAATAACAGCGTGACATTACAAGGTTATTGTGACATTTTATAATAATCTAAAAGTTAGTCCAAAAGAAAGTGGGCAGGATGAGTACTGGAGCAATCGCGTTCCTTTACGACAAAGCACAATCCCATACTTCGAATCAAAGGAACACTTCGTACTTTTTGACTGGGAGATTTTCGCGCACTCCGCTAAGTGATTTTCAACTCTTCCCAAAGATGGCTGGGAATTCAGCAGCTCACGACAAATGACGAGCTCAAGGATGCTGTCAAAACTGGCTGAAGCACTTGGCGGCATCACTCTCTGATGAAGGTATAAAGAAACGGGCATCCCGATACCATAAACGTTTAAATTTGGGTGGCGGCTATGAGCAGAATTAAAGTCAACGTGTAACTACAGACTGCATACAAAAAATTATAATTTTTAATAGCCAATCAGAGGTTAATTTATGAATCGCCTTCATATCAGTCACCCTGTGCCATGAACAGAGGGAATAGCCTTCGTCTCGCGAGAAACCGCTAGGCGGTGCCACGGAACTGGAGGTGCCTGCAGGTGACACCACCTAGTTGGGGGTGTGACGTACTGGCTAGGGGACTCTGGACGCCGGTTGCGCATCGTGGCGGCTACCCGCAAAACCGTGCTGTTGCCACGCTGATCTAATATCGGGGGCGAGCGATGACGCAGTGGACCGCTGTGCCCGTTGTGAAGAATCTACAGGATGTAAACGATACATGTTTACAACGTACCGCAGTGGCATAGGAGAAGTCGAGGCGAAAAATTGGATATAAAACACATGTAGTCCATCAAGGTGAGAAACAACGTACGTCTTCTTTCAAAAGCCGCTTTAGCTACATGGCACGTGCGCTGCGCGAGGTTCTTAAAATCCCCTCACCAAATTATGGACTGGCTTAGTCGTGCATTCTTAAACAGTAAAATTGTTCTGTGTGTAAGTTTCAACTCCTAGTTACGTAAATTTCGAGAGGGTAAAATTAACAACTAAACCGTTTTGTTTCTCTGATCTTCTTACTACGAGAGGATTGTTCTTGTACTGGTTAAGTTTAGATCGAACCCAAAGGGTAACTGAAAGTGCCAAGCGCTTATGCACAACTTGCTCAAAGCACTTTTCCTTTCACCGCAGATATTCATAGGCTTACATGAATGCGTGGTGTCTGTTCTTTCGGACATGATAGGTGTCGCTCGGTGAGAATGCGGATCGGTCGTGAGGCGTGCCGCTGCGAAAACGCTGTGGCCCGGATGACGCAGTGGTTAACGCCCCTGCTTAGTAAGCGCGAGATCCTGGGTTCGAATCTTGATCCGGTACACATTTTCGCTCGTGGCCGCTGATCACGCGTAATATGTGCAGCAGATGACAGCAGTGATCTTCTTCAATTTACATATAATACTTACAGACGTTTTCGGAATTTCTACGGAAACCTGGCGGAGATATAGTGGAAAACACCTGCTTCAGTCCCTATAGTTTCATGAAGTTATTCCGAGCACTTAGTTCACAAGCTCACGCGAATAGCAAACGGTTGTGAAATCACACTTGACCTCTTAGCAACAAATAATCCTGAGTTAATAACCAGCATCAAAACCGATATAGGGATTAGTGAACTCAGGGTTGTCGTAGCGAGATTGGATATTGTAATCCCCAAATCCTCGAAAAATAAGCGAAAAATATTTCTATTCAAAAAGCAGATAAAAATTCACTTGACGCCTTCTTGAGAGACAATCTCCACTCATCCAAATTGATAATATGTTTGTAGACCAGATGTGGCTTAAATTCAAAGAAATAGTATCGGCAGCAATTGAGAGGTGTAGATTGAGAGATCGCTACCAGGAAGGTGGTTCAGTCAGAGCAGTAGCCATTCCTAGAAGACAGGTGCTGTTTCTGTACAGTCATGGCATCGGTGGCTACAACTTCCAAAGAAGATATAGGGAGACTAATTACCATGGAAATTGTAGCCTGCATGAAAAAACGAAGCGCAAGGAGCCATCTGTGTTTGGCGACCAAGTTACGACTTGTCGTTGTTCTGAATTAACGAAAGGTGTGACAGCTCAGAGAAGCAAACAAAGCCTGAAATAAAAACTATAGTCGCATAAATCCTAGATAGAACATAACCGTCAGTTTCTTTGCCATATGTTTGACCTATTACCCGTCCCACTGTAGCTATGATCTGCCCAAGACGTACTACAGTTTGTTAACAAATATCACTGTGACAAAGTTGATCAACTGGCGCTGATACATATGCGTAGAACACGTCTCTTTGCCAAACGTTTGACCTATTACTCGTCCCCGTATAGCTAAGGTCTGCCCAATGCGTACTACAGTTCGTTAAAAATTATCAGCGTGAAAAAACTGATCAGTTGGCGCTGATATATATGTATAAACCACGTCTCCGTGACAACTTTCGACTGTCTAGAAACTCGTTTTTTTTTCGACTGTATAATTTTTTTTATTTGCTGACTCTAAGACATTTACAGTTCCAGCTGAAACAGTCGTCTTTTGTTAGCTAAAAGCTTCACATATCTTCGTATATGATATTAAAACAGGTTATTTAAAAAAGAAGCATCCGTAGTCAGAATAGTGTACCTTCCACATGAATGAAGACAGAAACGTCGAATAAATTTGTGTTACACGTGTCCCTGGTGCAGTTATCTCGTCCGCTCTTGCATTACGTAACGTGCGTTGAATTGATGTGTCGACAACAAAGCGATAGCGCGAGTAAAATGTCGTTCCTTCGTCTCCTTTTCGGCAGGTGCAATTGAGGTACATTTTCGTCTAGAGCACGACACTGTACCTTCTACAGCTTAAAGCATTCGACGGTATCACCAGAAATTTCAAGACATTAATTTTTTTATGGAAGAGAAAAAACACTGATCGTCGCCGACATAGTAAAATAAGTAAAATTTCGTTTGCACTTTTGATAGCCAAGAAAAGAGATTCGAAAGGCTAGTTTCCAAGCTGACACTGCTCCATGCAACTGATTTCGCTCAAGCTTCAGATTCTGTGACAGCTGCCCACTCAGTAAACTGCCCAGTTTCGATACTTGTT
This sequence comes from Schistocerca gregaria, assembly GCF_023897955.1. Taxonomy (NCBI): domain Eukaryota; kingdom Metazoa; phylum Arthropoda; class Insecta; order Orthoptera; family Acrididae; genus Schistocerca; species Schistocerca gregaria. The sequence continues at coordinate 330,013,851 of NC_064920.1, forward strand.
TTAAATGATGAAAAACTGCACCAGTTACTTATTTTTTCTGGCTTAGTGCCATACGTTGCGAGAATGTATTCTTCTTTTCAAGTGGATTTTCTTATATGAATATTTTTAGTGATGTTTGCATGTATGATTATCCCTCTTGCACTGCAGGTCATATTACGACACTATGGTTTCACTAACAATTTGTATACAGTCGGAGGTGTTAAACTGTTTTAGGCTATAATATATATAAAACTGCCAATCACAAAATTCAGTTTTAGCACTATTGACTATTAGAGTTATCAGTTACTTCGTTTCTTAATATATGACAAAATGTACAATTTTTTTGAAAATTACTACTTACATATGAAAATTTCTATAGGAGAAACATTTGAAAAAGTTAACTTATTCACTATCTGTCATTAATAATGTTTTCTCCTTGCTTCTTGTGGTGTACAAAAATTTCCAGCTCCTCCATCAAGTCCACTGCATCTGATTTTTGGACTTCGTGGAGTATCTTACGATCGTCTTTTATGTTTCTGAATGGGTGTCCAGTGATTTTCATGTGTGTTGCTACTGCTAATTTTTTACATGGATTATGTGTGTAACAGATGATGTCTTCAGTGAATCTAATTTGAAAACCTACCAGTTAGTCCTATATATACAGGAATTTTCAAATTAGATATACTGAACACATCAAATGATGGAATAGAAAAAGCTGGAAACTCGCCACACCCAGTTCATTCCCTGAAGATTGAGAATTAAATTTTTGTGTTGGTGAAAATATGGGCCATGTGGGATTAGCTGAGCGCTCTCAGGCGCTGCAGTTATGGACTGTGCGGCTGGTCCGCGGAGGTTCGAGTCCTCCCTGGGGCATGGGTGTGTGTGTTTGTCCTTAGGATAATTTAGGTTAAGTAGTGTGTAAGCTTAGGGGCTGATGACCTTAGCAGTTAAGTCCTATAATATCTCTCACTTTAGATTTTTTTGAAAATATGTTTTACTATGGCAAATATACATAATCTGATAAAAATTATTCGGACGCGTATAAACGCAGACTGTGAAATGTAATAAATGACTATCATGGCCAGTTTTGGTTGTCTGCTAAAGGTTAATTGAAAATACTGTAAGTAGGCTGTTTAGGTTTTTTTATTGGTAACGCCGCCGCCACGTAGCGCTCTGTATGAAAATCACTGGCAGTGCCGTGTGCAGTCTGTGGCAGGTTTGCATTGTTGTCTGCCATTGTAGTGTTGGGCAGCGGCAGCTGGATGCTAACAGGGCGTAGCGTTGGGCAGTTGGAGGTGAGCCACGAGCGGTGGTGGACATGGGGAGAGAGATGGCGGAGTTTTGAAATTTGTAAGAATTGGTGTCATGAACTGATATATACATTATGACTATAAAGGTAAATACATTGTTTGTTCTCTATTAAAATATTTCATTTGCTAACAGTGCCTATCAGTAGTTAGTGCCTTCCGTAGCTTGAATCTTTTATTTAGCTGGCAGTAGTGGCGCTCGCTGTATTGCAGTAGTTCGAGTAACCAAGATTTTTGTGAGGTAAGCGATTTGTGATACATATAGGTTAATGTTAGTCAGGGCCATTCTCTTGTAGGGATTACTGAAAGTCAGATTGCGTTGCGCTAAAAACTATTGTGTGTCAGTTTAAGCACAGTCGTGTATAATTGTTCAAAGGGGACGTTTCATATGTTAATGAGATTTTAATTGAACATTTTGGTTTGGTTGAAAAGACATTCTTTACTTCAAGTACTTTCTGTGAGATTAAAGATGTCTTAGCATTTGGTTTCTTTGATAGCTACACGATTATATCACGACGCTACTAATGTGTGATCCAATTTACATTGTGCTTTTTCGGTGTGTCTGTTTTATGTTTTATATCTGCACAGTTTTTCTGAATTCTTCTGCAAAGGAAAACATGTTTTAGTAGTAACTTTGTGGTATAGCTACAATGAGACAGCCTTTTCTGTAGCACAGCAATACGTTACAGCACAGTACTTTCTTCATCACGGCAATAAGCGTAATAACTAAGATATTTATACGCAAAGCAATTCACTTCGTTTATTACGAGGTAAGTACATGGACTTCAGCAAAACTTTGCCTACAGAGGACGATAACTACGACACTTCCACATAATTATCTTACAACAAGACGCACAGTTTATCGCTACAGTACACGTATTTGAGTGATTAATTTTGTACTTAAAACATTTATTTTTAAAGATATTTGAAGTACAATGATACAAAGGTTTTCCGTGATACATTTCATTCCATTGCTGTAATCTGTAACACCTGAGGATATAATTACATTAATCCTCAGGGGGGTACACACCTACGTTGTGTACCATGTGTTTGGCAAGCACAAGGAGCCCTAGCTAATATGGTATTTACTTATACAACTTTACACATCGGTACCATATTTCTCTAAAACATAAGTTACACAGCTATCTGGTCATTTAACTGAGAGAGACAAACATTTATTTTACTTCATGAGTGACAGATGTTTACGTAATTACACCGTTGGATAACGTCACACTTACGAAATTGTATTTGTCTGTACTTTGTGAACTGTTCATATTTTTTCGGAACCATTGTTATACTATGAGAGCTTTGAATGATGTATTTGGTATTGGATCATGATTTTTAAAGTACGTTTGAGGTAGTTGACACTTTTGACGTGAGCAGAGAATTTTTTTTAGGTTTTGAAATTATTGGAGGAAGCTACGACGATTTTGAGAATTTGACTGAGGTGTTATGATGTTATTATTACGATGACTATGTGTATTATGCTGTTGCGGTATGTTTATGATCAATAAGCTGATGCTGTATGAATTATTTGATTATGCTATGTATCTGTTATGATGAAATATTGAAGAACTGTCGACGAATAAGGTAAGGAATAATGAGTAGTGGTTAGGGACTCTGGTTTGTGAAAAAGGTTGTTGGACGCCAAGAATCGTACTTTAAGAGTTACGAAATGTGTGTAAATGCGTGAATGTATCACTATGCTGGCGAAAATTTTTTGGACACTATTATATTTAAAGGATTTTGTTTCTACAGATTTGTAACGCAAATTCTTGACCTGTAAAATATTTTTATACGAGACTGTCACTGTAGCAGAAACTGCTATCGTAAATATTTCGGTTAGAAAGTTAAGTGACCACCTGCACGTAATGCATCGTGGGCAACCAGCTGTGCGACAGACGCCTTGAAAAAAGCCATTAGTGTGTGCCTGTCAGAGGCACAGGTGGAGAAAAAAGAAAGAGGCCATTATCCGCGCTATTGACGTTACTTTGTAGAGAGCATCGCAAATACGACACCTTCAAACTTGAAAACATGATTACACTGTAGAGTTCTTAATTTATGATATTTACTGAAATGAAATGATGAGAAACATTTTATATCTATTGTCTTTCTAGCTGAGAGATTGCTTATTTTGTTTAATATCCAGTTTTTATCTACAATGCAGCATTGGTTAAAATAAAATTTAATAGATGTACTAATATCACTATTTTCTGTCTACAGACCTAGTAAAGAATCATTTTATGATGTACTTTCTTGGAAAAGAGAGCACAAATAGACATTTACCTTCACAGGAATTGCAAAAATAATTTTTTTACGATTTGGTAACTTATCTGCTATCGTATGTTCTCGTGATGCATCACTCTAGTGTTAAGATGTGACATAGGTATTAAACATTTTTACTGTAATATTTTTTCTGCTTCAGCTTTGTCATGTTTAGATATAAGTTATTTCATTTGCTGCTGCTATTTGCCAGGCATAATGTTACTGAATTTGACTTTGTATTACTCTGTTAAGCCAGTTTTACTACGGATTTATTTTTCTTGTTTGCTGTGCATTGCCTTATATAAGTTTTAATATTGCTGCTTCTTTGACAACTTCCATTTTGTTTTATTGCTGTTTGTATTAATTGTTTTGTGCTGCTGCATTGCCTCGTCCCTTAGTTAAGCATCTGAGCTCAGTAGATTTAAGTTAGCTTAAGAGGGGGTAGCCTATATAAGAGGATGAGTTGCGATGGATTTGAAGAAATGCACTGAGAGGTTATATGAGAAAAGTACAGAAAGCAGGTATAGATAGGACTTCTTGGAAATAATGAAGAACGAAGGGAGATCTCCAAGAAGTAATGAAAGTTTTGTTTGCAAGATACTGCAGTAAAACAAACCCTGTCCTTTCCCTTTCTATTATTCCGCTATGTGTTTGTGTACTCTTGTATATTTGTGTTCTTCCTGTCTTTATGTGTTTAGCTCATAATATTTACATTGTAGAATTTTTCTGATGTTTAGACATTATTTATTCTCTTTTATTTTAATGCTAATGTGTGAAGTTGATATTTCAATAACTATTCTGATCTTTTATGTATGTACTTATGTCATAATTCCTGTAACACTGATGTATTTGTTATTTCGATTCTTTTGTAAAGTCTGTATTACTACAAATGTTATCTGTTTTGTTATGTTCTTTAATGATATATTTTGTACCTTTGTTATTGTATTCTCATGTTATAAAATTGTAATTGACACCAGTTCATCAAATTAAGTAACTTGAAAATACATTTCACTGCACACGTTTCTGTTGGTCATAGTATACGGACAATATGTGAGAAGCAGGGACTGATAGTGTTTGCACGTGTGTTAATAATTCAGTAAGGGACTGGATAACAGCATTGCTGGTTCTAAGGACATTTCAAAAACAATTTTTGTGAGTGCACAAGTGGTGGTTTATGGACTTGCTATATTCTGCGCAAGACTCATCGATGGTGATTGTGCACCTGCTCAGTCGCAAAAGATGGCTGCTGGCCCTCTCTACATGGCGTCAGTGGGTCTGCATCTTTGATGGCCCACCAATACCATTATTTCTGCAGTGGGTCTGCACCTTTGATGGCCCACCAATACCATAATTTCTGCAGTGGGTCTGCACCTTTGATGACCAACCAATACCATTATTTCTACAAGGACTGCAGTGGGTCTGCACCTCTGGTGGCCCACCAATACCGTAATCTCTACCAGGACTACAATGGGTCTACTCTGTGTTGACCTACCTACCAATATTCTTCAAAACTTCGACTGACTATGCTGTGGGTTTGCTCTGTTGTTGCCCATTACCTGTCAGCATGTCAAGAGTCAGCACTGTCTTTTCGTTGGAAGGACAACACTACTTCTTCAAGACTGCATGGAAATCCACTACTTCCATGTGCACTTCCTGTTGCTGCTCAGACTTTGAGAAAAAAAAAAACTCTCCTATTTTACTGTGATGAACGATCAGGACTGTCTTTATGGACTGTGAGAAAATTTTAGGTTTTGACCAACTTTGTATCGATAAGTGAGTGCATTTCATTTCTTTGTTAGTGTAAATATAAAAAAATTTTCAAATCTGTATTGGCCACTGCCCAAAACAATTTGTAAATTTTTTGTGGGGAGCATGGGGGCTATGTAAGTAGGCTGTTTAGTTTTTTTTTATTGGTAACGCCGCAGCCACGTAGCGCTCTGTATGAAAATCACTGGCAGTGCCGTGTGCAGTCTGTGGCAGGTTTGCATTGTTGTCTGCCATTGTAGTGTTGGGCAGCGGCAGCTGGATGCTAACAGGGCGTAGCGTTGGGCAGTTGGAGGTGAGCCACGAGCGGTGGTGGACATGGGGAGTGAGATGGCGGAGTTTTGAAATTTGTAAGAATTGGTGTCATGAACTGATATATACATTATGACTATAAAGGTAAATACATTGTTTGTTCTCTATTAAAATATTTCATTTGCTAACAGTGCCTATCAGTAGTTAGTGCCTTCCGTAGCTTGAATCTTTTATTTAGCTGGCAGTAGTGGCGCTCGCTGTATTGCAGTAGTTCGAGTAACCAAGATTTTTGTGAGGTAAGCGATTTGTGATACATATAGGTTAATGTTAGTCAGGGCCATTCTCTTGTAGGGATTACTGAAAGTCAGATTGCGTTGCGCTAAAAACTATTGTGTGTCAGTTTAAGCACAGTCGTGTATAATTGTTCAAAGGGGACGTTTCAATACTTAATAATTAACTTAAAATTGCATTAGTTCTTGCAATCTCAAATGAAATAATAAATTAAATTCACAAATTTCGTATCCATTTCTATTGAAATAATACTATTGTATACAGGTTTGGTTCGTGCTTTGGCGATGTCAATCTGTTGACAGCCAATAGTTCCATATTTGATCGGTAGATTTTCGTAGTAATTACGATATATTCAAAGTACATAGCTTTTCAGATCCAGGAAAACCCTCCACGTAAATAAACGTTAACATGAGATTATCTAAATTACCGTCTCATCTAAAAGGTACCTCCAGACATTTACTTAGCAATAAACAGTTTAAATACTCTGTAACTAATCTACTAACGGTATAATAGAATGGCTTGCTTTACCGTTTATTATTTCCTAACGCGTTGCGCTGACAGAAACGTGTGTCAACCTTCTGTTGTCACACATACAGTAGAAGGATTATGTTTTTTTTGCTGTGCGCATTATTGATCAGATATTGGACAGACAGTGAACAATTTTGCTGGCGATCATTGTAATTGATTTCTGTATTATTTCAGTTAGATTTGTTGTAGACACTTTGAGTCATATGATACACCTTTTCGTTTCCTATTTAGTAACCAAACCAAATCCAGGCAAGTAGAAAGTTCCGGAGTAGTATACGTTGCCCGTTAGAATAACCTGTTGTACATTAATCTTCACCAACTGGTCCAATTTTCTTCGGAGACGGTAGCCTTGTCCTATATCAAATTCATTAGGCGTAAGTGATCACGGTCAAATTATCACAATATTATCGCAGTGACTAATCACTAAGTGGGAAGGTTACACATTAACGACATTGATAATGTCGTAAAACGTCATAGTGTCGATATGTCGCGGAAAGGATAACGTACACAATGGAGGACGCTTCTTCGAAAAGTAAAGTGTGTATATACAGGTACAATAGACACAACTGCTATTTTTCTTTTTATTTTTTCAATAATTTAGACCCCGGTGATGGGAAGCATGCTTTTGTGAGCAAGAGCACTCTACATATGCCTTGCATTCGTGGGTCTCAGCTAATTACAGAGCAAAGCAGAAGTCTTCGATCGCTGGCAACTCTTTTACCTACAACAACAAACAAATACGCGGCCGCGCTACATTCAGTTTCAAAACCGAGTCTCGCGGCTAATTGGCATCTGTGCTTTTTCAAGCTTTCCTTTTATCGCACCTGAATAGAGCTCTGGCGCACCAGTGAATGGCCGCTAGTCCAATTATGCGAGGTTTTGTTTCCGAGTTGCGTTTGTATGGCGTGCTGCCGAGCAGCGTTTTCCCTCGTTTGCTGTGTTTCGCGCTCCCAGCGCCACAAAACGCGGCGAAATGTTGCACCGCGACCTGATCGCTGCTAAGTCACTTTTCCACACCATAATTTTTTCCTCAATTCTTTTTAATCTGTGTACCATCTTACTTTTAAGTCATCCAGAAGAAATATCTAGGCAGTGAGCTTAGCGTGCTGCGAATGTCAGCAACATTAAACGGAAACAGTGACGTGATGTTTTACTCTTCTTTAAATTTTGAGCTAAGGCTGAATATTAAAATTTACCCTTATTTCGTTTCAGAAATTTATTTATGCACGTGTATACGTTGAGCTGTTGTTGCTGAAAATCGAAATCGGTCAAGGGAGGAACAGCTATTTTCACAAATAAGTTACTATGCCAGAAAGAGGTAGTAATCAACGCCTCGCTGATCAATATCGAGGCGCAGTGCCATAAAGACAGAATATTATAGATTTATTTTATGTGAGTTGTTTGTCACATATAAACAGGACAAGGCGATAGAAATTCTTTAGGTCCGCCATCAATTCATTGGATATATATACATGCAGAGCTGGTTTTACCTGTGAATAAAGAATATCTGCTGTTTGATTCCTTGATGGTGTTACAAGCTTCCGCGGATGATGGAGAAGGATAAATGTGTCAGTTTCAGGTAAGGGATCTTAGCCTGGAAACGACGGAATCCAAGGGTACAAGCAGAATCTATCCGAGTTCTGCTTAGCCTTGCGCTGCTCTCAAACTAAGAAGCCCATCTCCCGATCGTGACGTACACAATAACCGTTGGATACTCCCAAGTAGCCTTAGATAATTTTCCCTGTTGATGGACTGGTAACGGTACACATAAGAGAGACTGAAAATCGTAAGCCTAGGGTACAGTAACAGTGAATTTTATTTATCTGCACATGTTGCACAAGCTGCTACATTTGGAACAGTTGTTCAAAGTGATGGCCCCCAGCGTCCATGGAGGAATGTCATCGTAGCATACAGTTCTGTAATACACATTCTAATATCCCTGGTGCCATTTGAACAGAGGCGCAAACAGCGACACTTCTTGATAGGAGATCCTTTTCAGTCTCGACAGGCGTCTCGCACACGGGAGTTTTCACATGGACCCACCAGAAACAATGAAGTCGGTTGAGAACAGGTAGACGTGCTGGAACAGATCTTTCTCTGCCTATCCACTTTTCAGGGAATGTCCGAGCCAGGTTTTTACAAGCCCACAGTCCATAGTGAGGTGGGGATCTACCAAGCTGCAACCACATCCGCTGACGCATAGCAATTGAAACATGCTCCAGGAACATGATTAATACACTCCTGGAAATGGAAAAAAGAACACATTAACACCGGTGTGTCAGACCCACCATACTTGCTCCAGACACTGCGAGAGGGCTGTACAAGCAATGATCACACGCACGGCACAGCGGACACACCAGGAACCGCGGTGTTGGCCGTCGAATGGCGCTAGCTGCGCAGCATTTGTGCACCGCCGCCGTCAGTGTCAGCCAGTTTGCCGTGGCATACGGAGCTCCATCGCAGTCTTTAACACTGGTAGCATGCCGCGACAGCGTGGACGTGAACCGTATGTGCAGTTGACGGACTTTGAGCGAGGGCGTATAGTGGGCATGCGGGAGGCCCGGTGGACGTACCACCGAATTGCTCAACACGTGGGGCGTGAGGTCTCCACAGTACATCGATGTTGTCGCCAGTGGTCGGCGGAAGGTACACGTGCCCGTCGACCTGGGACCGGACCGCAGCGACGCACGGATGCACGCCAAGACCGTAGGATCCTACGCAGTGCCGTAGGGGACCGCACCGCCACTTCCCAGCAAATTAGGGACACTGTTGCTCCTGGGGTATCGGCGAGGACCATTCGCAACCGTCTCCATGAAGCTGGGCTACGGTCCCGCACACCGTTAGGCCGTCTTCCGCTCACGCCTCAACATCGTGCAGCTCGCCTCCAGTGGTGTCGCGACAGGCGTGAATGGAAGGACGAATGGAGACGTGTCGTCTTCAGCGATGAGAGTCGCTTCTGCCTTGGTGCCAATGATGGTCGTATGCGTGTTTGGCGCCGTGCAGGTGAGCGCCACAATCAGGAATGCATACGACCGAGGCACACAGGGCCAACACCCGACATCATGGTGTGGGGAGCGATCTCCTACATTGGCCGTACACCTCTGGTGATCGTCGAGGGGACACTGAATAGTGCACGGTACATTCAAACCGTCACCGAACCCATCGTTCTACCATTCCTAGACCGGCAAAGGAACTTGCTGTTCCAACAGGACAATGCACGTCCGCATGTATCCCGTGCCACCCAACGTGCTCTAGAAAGTGTAAGTCAACTACCCTAGCCAGCAAGATCTCCGGATCTGTCCCCCATTGAGCATGTTTGGGACTGGATGAAGCGTCGTCTCACGCGGTCTGCACGTCCAGCACGAACGCTGGTCCAACTGAGGCGCCAGGTGGAAATGGCATGGCAAGCCGTTCCACAGGACTACATCCAGCATCTCTACGATCGTCTCCATGGGAGAATAGCAGCCTGCATTGCTGCGAAAGGTGGATATACACTGTACTAGTGCCGACATTGTGCATGCTCTGTTGCCTGTGTCTATGTGCCTGTGGTTCTGTCAGTGTGATCATGTGATGTATCTGACCCCAGGAATGTGTCAATAAAGTGTCCCCTTCCTGGGACAATGAATTCACTGTGTTCTTATTTCAATTTCCAGGAGTGTATATCTCTGATAAACATGGTGTACACTGGTACATATATTACGTTGTCAGAGATATCGGAATGATTCTTGCTTACATTTTTAGATTCAATCGTTTCCGGAACCAAGTCCCTGATTAATTTAACCTTCTCCATCCTGTATGTATGCTACGTCGTTGATGTTCAAGAAAGAGGGGTCGAACGATGACGCTCATGCTTATCGACTACCATTTTGTCTGATGTGGCGAGCTCTGCCCACAGAGCGTGTTTTCAGTCGGAAGCTTCTACTTTTTATGTTAGGCAGGAAGTGCAGCAAATTAAAGTAAGTCGATCGAACCGACTACTTCTGTTCTCGTGAGAAAGTTTTAATACATTTGGATAAAAAATGTTCATAAACTCTCGCAACTGTATGCGCTACAGAGGGATTATAAATGCAGAGAAAAGAAATTTTTTTAAAATATGCCACTACCTACTGAAGGCATGGAAATAACATATCGAAGTTCATAACAGTGAATTATGTATTAAAACTACTTTTTGTTTTGTACGATGTAATAGACCCTTTTTAAGGAAGATGAAAGTCTTAGAAGAGTATGGAGAGGTTTCAAGGTCGCAACGAGTTTAAAAAATGTGGAATACATTTAGTTTTCAATAGCATTCACTTATAAGAAATTGTCATTTGCACGAGGGAAAAAGTTTTTTTGCGTTTTAAAACTACACACCTAATATTTGGTTTGGCGTAAAAGATTGGTTTGGACTATGAAGAGACTGTTTTTTTTCGCATTAACAGATCGTCACCAGAGGTGAAAGAAGCGGAAAGTAACAGCACATATAGCGGAACTGAATCCATTATATTTTAGTTAGAATATTGGCAACAAAGTAATAAGACTGCGAGTCCGTTTGTTATGTCCACACATATTTGTATATGTCCATGTAAATGTCCATAAGTATATGTCCTTATAATTTACGTGATTAGAAACACAGTATCATTCTCAGGGAAAAGACTATTCTATGGGGTATGTAAACTCGAAAACTGCACGAAATGTAAAAATCATTGGCTCATTCAAAGGAGACCGTTTTCAGTCCTAACTACGGTGTGACCATCTACATTACTGGCATTAAAATTGCTATACCACGAAGATGGCGTGCTACAGACGCGCAATATAACCAACAGGAAGACGATGCTGTGATATGCAAATGATGAGCTTTTCAGACCAAGGATGGCGCCGGTGGTGATACCTACAACGTGCAGTCATGAGGAAAGTTCCCAGCCGATTTCTCATACACAAACAGTAATTGACCGGCGTTGCCTGGTGAAACGTTGTTGTGATGCCTCGTGGAAGGAGGAGAAATGTGTACCATCGCGTTTCCGACTTTGATAAAAGTCAGATTGTAGCCTATCGCGATTGCGGTTTATCGTATCGCGACATTGCTGCTCACGTTGGTCGAGATCCAATGACTGTTAGCAGAATATGGATTGGTGGGTTCAGGAGGGTAATACGGAACGCCGTGCTGGATCGCAACGGCCTCGTATCATTAGCAGTCGATATGACAGGCATCTTATCCGCATGGCTGTAACGGATCGTGCAACCACGTCTCGCTCCCTGACTCAATAGATAGGGACGTTTACAAGACAACAACCATCTGAACGAACAGTTCGACGACATTTGCAGGAGCATGGACTATCAGCTCGAAGACCATGGCTGCGGTTACCCTTGACGCTGCATCACAGGCACGAGCGCCTGCGATGGTGTACTCAACGAAGAACCTGGGAGCACGAACGGCAAAACGTCATTTTTTCGGATGAATCCAGGTTTTGTTTACAGCATCATGATGGTCGCATCTGTGTTTGGCGACATCGAGCTGAACGCACGTTGGAAGCGCGTATTCGTCATCGCCATACTGGCGTATCACCCAGCGTGATGGTATGGGGTGCCATTGGTTACACGCCTCGGTCACCTCTTGTTCGCATTGACGGCACTTTGAATAGTGGACGTTACATTTCAGATGTGTTACGACCCGTGGCTCTGCCCTTCATTCGATCCCTGCGCAACTCTACATTTCAGCAGGATAATGCACGACCGCATATAGCAGGTCTTGTACGGGTCTTTCTGGATACAGAAAATGTTCGACTGCTGCCGTGGCCAGCACATTCTCGAGATGTCTCCCCAACTGAAAACGTCTGGTCGATGGTGGCTGAGCAACTGGCTCGTCACAATACGCCAGTCACTACTCTTGATGAACTGTGGTATCGTGTTGAAGCTGCATGGGCAGCCATCCAAGTTCTGTTTGATTCAATGCCCAGACGTATCAAGGCCGTTATTACATCCAGAGGTGGTTGTTCTGGGTACTGATTCCTCAGGATCTATGCACCCAAATTGCGTGAAAATTTAATCACATGTCAGTTCTAGTATATTTTCCCAATGAATACCCATTTATGATCTGCATTTCTTCTTGGTGCAGCAATTTTAATGGCCACTAGTGTAATTACAACTGAATGAAATACAATGTGTTTGCCATACGCGTTTCGCCTCTATCCTTTGCAAGGCATGTTTACTGTCATGGAATTCGTACATATTTTGCATGCATTGCATAGATAACATTTGGGACGCAATTTACAGGATGATTAAAAAATAGTTTACAAAGTGACATGTCACATTGGGCTCACAACGAGGGTCAGCAGTAACATACGAACCGGGGATCGTTAAGGCCGTCTGGGGCTACATAACGGCGTTGCAGTTATTTAGTCACATGTTACAAGTGGACGTCCAATACAAGAGTTTAGTTCAGGCAGGTGCGTACAAGCAAGCCTGTCATAACGCTGCATTGAACGGTGTAGCCTCTGTAAGATACTTGATGTGTCTCGAAGACATCCTGATGCAGCAACAGTCCTTCCCACTAGCCCCTCCGGCGATGAAACAGATGTTTCATGGACAAGACCCTTCAGATACACCCACAGGAAAAATTCATCAGGGATAGATCGGGGCTTCGTGGTGGTCATGATACTGTCACGCCGACCCCAATTCAGCGCCTAGGAAAAGTTGCCTGCAGATGTGTCCTCACTTGGCTGCTGAAACACACGAGGGCTCCGTCGTACTGCAATCGGATGCCGCGACGAACAGGCATGATAACATCATACCGTATGTCCGACAGAACCTCTCGCAGAAATACAAGATACGTGCGACCATCTAGTTGACCTGTGAGATTGTGTGGCCTAATTAAACAGTCTCCGACCATGCCAGCCCTCAACTCAGGAGTAAATTTGAGTTGTGAGGCATGCCTACGTGTTAGCGCTGTTCCTTTGCCTACAACTACCATTTAAAATTTTGCTTTCAGACTTCTTAATAATAAGAATGAATAGTTTTCATGTCAAGTTTGGATGATGTTAGTATCTCTCGAATGTTATCACCAACGGTCGAACGTTATTACCAGCTATTGATTGTGGTTTTTTGACATATGTGACTGTTTGTGTCTGCGCTTGTGTGTGTGTGTGTGTGTGTGTGTGTGTGTGTGTGTGTGGGGAGGGGGGGGGGGGGGAGCGTCTCTCTATCACAAATTCCCTTTTGCTAATTACAACCCACTTGTTCCCTTGAGCTCACTTTAGGATTCTTCAGAACATGGCTTTTAATTTGGTTTTATTGATGAGCTATTGTTGCTGTTAGTAATATTCCTTAAAAATCCTTCATTTTGGTTTTTATTGTAATCTTATTTCTATTATTATCAACACTGCTGTAGTTTTTTTACCTACTTCACTTACACTGTTGATAGGCTATAAAGCGCTTTGTAGATTCGATTCCATTTTCTGTAGTTTATCTATACTTCTGAACTGGTAAACATTAGTGACAATTCGAATTCATAGCGTGCTATATGAATTCTTGAATGATACTACAGGAATTATGTTCATTTACTTAGTTTTGGACCCATTCGATGGTTTCTAAATGGTTTACGGCACACGGTGTATTCTGTAATATTAGTGCGTCTCTGGCACGAGTGAAGTTAGTTCTCACTGCAGTTGATGCTAGCCTTTACGTTCTCAGGCTTGGCGATAACGGTTAATGTATTTCAGATCTTGACAGTCACTTGGCGCAAGCAGTGCACCCGCTCGGGTTACGGCTACATAGCTTAATTTTATCTTTTGTCTCTGATTGGCACGGGCGTGATGGGTGCTTATGCAACACTGGTAAGTCGCGTCCATCACTCAGGGGTCGTACTGTGTATTCACAAATGCCTGCAGGTGAACAGATTATATACCCGTTTTTTTTTTTTTTTTTTTCGTTTCAGCGTTTGAAAGACAGCGGACCCATGTTTGGCAGCTCTTAAGCCCATACATTTGAAAGTTTTGGAGTGGTACTTATGAGATGCGGGTCATATAATAATTTATATTTTTATTTTATTTACAGTGGTTCCACTCTTTTAATTTGGGGTCCCATATCTTGTTATGTAGGTTCTGCTCTGTGAAATGCATTCCAGCAGACACAAGAACTGAGAGCTTATCCCCTTTCATGCCACGTATCATGGGTGCACTATTTTAACCTAACTTTGTTTCTTTTTTCTTTTCAGTCATCAGTTTTCTGACTAGTTGGATGTGTTCATCTACGAGTTCCTCGGCTGTGTCAACCTCTTTATCTCAGAATAACTCAGAGTAACACTTGCAACTTACGTCCTCAATAGCTAGCTTTATGTATTCCAGCCTTTGTCTTACCCTACAGTTTTTACCCTCTACAGCTCCCTCTACTACCATGGACATCATTCCCTTACGTCTAAACAGATGTCCTATCATCCTGTCTCTTCTCCTTGTCAGTGTTTTCCACATATTCCTTTTGTCTCTGATTCTGCGCAGAACCCCGTCATCCCATATCTTATCAGTCCATCTGATTTCCAACATTCGTCTGCTGCACCACATCTCAAATGCTTTGATTGTCTTCTGTTCCTGTTTTCCCATAGTCCATGTTTCACTACCATACAGTGCTATGCTCCAAACGTACAGTATCAGAAATGTCTCCCTCAATTTAAGACCTAGGTTTGATATTAACAGATTTCTCTTGGCCAACAACATCCTTTTTGCCAGTGTTAGTCTGCTTTTGATGTGCCCCTTACTCAGTCCCTCATTGGTTATTTTGGTGCCTTGGAAATAGAATTCCTTAACTTCGTCTACTTACTGACTATCAATCCTGATGCTAACTTTCTTCCTGTTCTCATTTCTACTACTACTCATAACTTCCGTCTTTTTTCGATTTACTCTCAATCCATATTCTGTAATTATTAGACGATTCATTCCAACAGATCATCTTAGTCTTGAGTTTCGCTAAGGACAGCAATGTCATCAGCGAAGTGCATCATTGATACCCTTTCACCTTGAATTTTAATTCCTTTTATTTGCATCATTGCTACTTTTACGTATAGATGGTACAGTAGGAGCGAAAGACTATGTCTTTGTCTTTGTCTTACACTCTTTTTAATCAGGTCACTTCACTTCGTTCTTGGTCGTCCTCTCTGATTATTGCCTCTTAGCTCTTGTACATATTGTATATTACCCGTCTCTCCCTATAGCTTACCCCTACATTTTCAGAATGTCGAACATCTTGCACCATTTTACATTGTCGAACACTTTTTCCAGGTTGACAAATCCTATGAACGTGATTTTTCTTCAGTCTTGCTTCCATCATCAACCGCAACATTAGAATTTCCTCTCTTATGTCTTTACCTTTCCAAAAGCCAAACTGATCGTCATCTAGCGCATCCTCAGTTTTCTTTTCCATTCTTCTGTATGTTATTCTTATAAGCAACTTGGATGCGTCAGCTGTAAGTTGGCTGTAATATTTTTCCGAGACTCAGAGGGTATGGGTCCACATTCATACATTCCACACAGCAAGGTGAATAATCGTTATATTGCCACTTACTCCAATGATTTTAAAAATTCTGATGGAATGTTTTCTATTTTTTCTTCCCTATTTATTCTTGAGTCTTGCAAAGCTCTCTTAAACTCTGATTCTAATACTGGATCTCCTATCTCTTCTAAATTGACTCTTGTTTTTTCTTGTATCATGTCAGATAAATCCTACGCCTCATCGAGCCCTTCAATGTACTCTTTAAAGTTATTCGCTCTCCCCTCTGCATTTAAGAGTGGAATTTCCGTTTTACTTTTAATGTTATCACCGAAGCTTGTTTTTACTTTCGCATATGCTGAGTCAGCCTTTTCCATAATCATTTCTTTTTCGATTTCTTCACATTTTACAGGCATTTCGTCTTAGCTTCTCTGCTTTTCATATTTATTTCATTCCGTATTCCTGAATTTCCCTGAACATTTTTTAATTTCCTTTTTTCATCGATAAATTGAAATATATTTTTGTTACCCAAGTTTTCTTCGCAGTTACCTTCTTTGTCCCTATGTTTTTCTTCCCAGCTTCTGTGACAGCTCTTTCAAAAAATGTCAATTCCTCTTTAACTGTACTGCCTACTGAGCTATTCTTCATTGCTCTACGAATAGCCTTGGAGAACTTCAAGCGTATCTCGTCATTCCTCAGTAGTTCGGTATCCCACTTCTTTGTGTATTGATTCTTCGTGACTAATCTCTTAAAACTGAACCTTCTCTTCATCGCTAGTACATTGTGATCCGAGTGTATGTCTGCTTCGCCTTACAATCCTGTATCTGATTTCGAAATCTCTGTCTGACCCTGATGTAATATTACTGAAGTCTTCCCGTATCATCATACATTTCCAAGTATACCTCCTCCTCTTGTGATTCTTGAACAGAGTATTCGCTATTACTAGCTGAAATTTGTTTGAGAACTTAGTATTTCTCCTCTCTCAGTCCTTGTTCATAACTCATATTCTCCTGTAACTTTATCTGCTGATTCTTTCCCTACAACTACATTTCAGATTTTCATCTCCCTTTGCATACTGTATTACTCTTTCAATATCCACATGTACTTCCTTTATCTTTTCATTTTCTACTTGCGTCTTCCGCATGTATACCTTAACTATTGTTATCGACGTTAGTTTGCTGTCGATTCTGATAAGAACAACCCTATCGCTGAACTGTTCACAGTAACACACCTACCTTCCTGCTCATAACGAATCGCACTCCCGTTATACAGTTTTCTGCTCCTATTAATATTGCCCTATACTCATCCGACCAGATATGTTTGTCGTCTTTCCATTTCACTTCACTGACCCCTGCTACATCGAGGTTGAGCATTTGCGTTTCCCTTTTCATATTTTCTAGCTTTCTTACCACGTTCAAGCTTCTGACATTCCACGACCCGACTCGTAGAACGATTTACCTCCCCCTTGGCAGCCCCATCTCGGAGATCCGAATCAGGGGCTATTCCAAAATCTTTTGCAAATGGAGAGATTATCATGGCACTTTTTCAATTACATTCCACATGTTCTGTGGATGCACATTATGTGCCTTTAATGCAGTAGCCCCCATTTATTTTTGCTTGGTCATGCCGTTGATCATTCCCGATTCTTCAGCCATTAGTTTCGCATCCCAATGACAAGAGAGTGCCCAGAACATCTATCCGCGCCTCTGCTTTCTTTGACAAGGTAATTGGCAGAATTAGGGGTTACTTCTTAGGCCGGAAGTCTTCGACTGCCAAGCTGATTATTAATTAAAGTACTGACATACGTAAACAAGGTTTTTTTCGTTAAGAATTTTAGTATTATTTCTGTATAGGTTTGTTAATGCTAACAGTTTGGATAGCCGTCATTATTATTTTTATTAGTAACTTTGCAGATGCACCTCAATATGGGACTAAAGGTCCCCAAACTGGTTTGTGTTTCCCTTTTAGGAAATAAAATCTTCAGCGGTAACTGATGACTGATAATGAATATCGACAGTTATTAATGTATCGCCAAGAGAATCATGTGACTGATAAGTGGGCTCCTATTGCCCAGTACTTTGTAAATTTCACTCTGTTTTGTAGTCACTGAACCAAAATCAAATATCCTCGCAACACGTGACCTCTTCCCTCTCAGCGTGCTTCACTTGTGAGGCTGTGTATTAATGGTAGCAAGCACTCTAAAACCAGAATAAAGAGGCCCATGTCTGGTGCGCTGCTGGTACACAACACATCAAAAATCATAGAAAGTTACCCTCTCAGCCCGACAGCAGCCTTGTTCGTTATATACGGACCAGGGTGCACAACTGTGTCCGTGGACCACATACAGATTTTGTGCATACTCTGCTACGTGAACTAGACTACACGCAGAAGAGAGACGTAAAGGGAAGCCCTCTCGTGGTCAGAGAGGACTGCAGGTAATCTGTACCACGCTGTCAGAGGCAACCGTCTCAAGAATACTTGTGATGCAAAATTTCCACACTACCGATTTGACATCGTATGCTGAAATGTCTCGGCGCGTTTCTTACTGCCAGAAGAACTCAGCACGTGGTATAAGGCTGTAAATAGGACGATACAGACCAATGAAAACGTGGCGACACTGGCAAGCACCTAAAACCTCTGTAGCACAGAATTTTGTGTCGAACAGTCGCAGCCCTTTGGCGTAGTAGTGAACAAATACTCCACCTGACGCACAGAAGCACGGCGAACCAGTGTGACGCAAGAACAGTCAAGGCAATAGAGTTTAAACTATTCGTTGCATGCAGCAGATTAGCTTCCACATGAATAGTCGCCTACACCGCGGCCTACATCTTTCACCTGGGACATAATTTCTATCCTATTGGAGGAGCTTAACATGAAGAGAACAAGGAAACCAAAATGCAACATATAAAGATTAGGTGTGATTCAATGAGGAAACAGTTGTGATCAGTGACTGTATTGATTTCAGTTAGTAAAGGGTACAGCAATTAGTCGCAAATGATGTTTACTGATTATCCTGAACTCAGCCTCGGACATCAATAGTGCAGTTGGAACTGTTTGCATTTACATGTGTTTTTAATGTTTTCACTTATAGCTATTGCGCTGAAGATGGCTACACAGTCACCGAAATCTAGATATGCAATAAATATCGTTTGCAAATGATTGCTGTTCGCTTTACTACTTGAAAACGTAAAGAAATCCTAATTATACAATTATACTCAGCCTTCAAAGAAGCTGGCCGGTGATGCCGAGCGGTTCTAGGCGCTTCAGTCTGGAACCGCGCGACCGCTACGGTCGCAGGTTAGAATCCTGCCTCGGGCACGGATGTGTGTGATGTCCTTAGGTTAGCTAGGTTTAACCTTCCGTCGGGCGCGGCTGTTCAAATTGATACACCTCAAAGTTTAAATTATTTGTAAACGAGTGGCAGCACTGACGCCTACTCGCTAGTAGCTAGCGTTTTCCGAACGCTTGTCATTGTTGTGTGCTTCAGTGTCGATATGACTGCTCTGTTGTCGATATATGTGCCGATTGATCAGTTTGATACACTGCGCCGGTTCATGTTGCGTTTCAACAATTCATTCCTTTGGTTATCAAGATAACTTAGTAACTAGTACAATGTTAATATACAATGTGTAATGCACTTATTTTATTTTTGGACCGTTTAATCGTCAGTTAAGAATGTTTGAGTATCAGGTATCAATTTGATACACTGCGCGTGACTGCATTATTTTATAGGAATTTTATCATTTTAGGTGTGAGACACTTGATCATGGCAGGCTACAGTAATACGTACAACCTCCTTGACCCAAATGATGTTGCAGAAATACAAAAAAATGTTGTTCGAGAAGGATAATGATGAAGTTCAAGAGGGTTTTGAAGATGAAGTAGACACAAATTGTGATGCCACAGTTGAAGTTCGGCAGGAAGATTTAGAAAGAGAGGAAAACGACAGTGAAAACGACGAGGAAGGACGAAGAAAGCCAGCATTATTATACTGGAAGGGACAAAGAGACAAAATGGAATAAAGTTCCACCATCGCAGAGAGTACGTTTCAGAGCCAACAACATTATTCGAAAGTTACCTGGTCCTATAGGTGCGGCGAAAGCATTGAGAACGCCTTTGGAATGTTGGAATTGCCTCATAGATGACGACATTTTGTCGATTATAGTTCTGTATACCGATCAGTGTATTGAGAGCATCAAAGCTTCTTTTCAGCGAGAGAGAGACGTAAAACCTATAGATAGTATTGAATTAAAAGCTTTCATTGGTCTTCTGTTTTTGGCTGGTGTTAACAAAAGTAACAGACAAAGCTTAGAAGATCTGTGGGGAAGTGAAGGGGATGGAATTGAAAAATTTCGTCTCGTTATGAACATAAAACGTTTCAAATTCCTCATGCGGTGCCTTAGATTTGATAAACGTGTGAGTCGCGATGAAAGAAGAAAATTAGACAAGATAACAGCGATTCGGAAAATATTTTCTCTGTTTGTACAAAATTGCCAGAAATCCTACACCCTCGGAGAAAAACGTTACAGTAGATGAGAAACTTGAAGGGTTCTGTGGAAGGTGCAGTTTTCGCCAATACATACCTAGCAAACCAAACAAATATGTAATTAAGATATATGCTCTTGTGGATTCGCAGGTATTTTATCTCTATAATCTGGAAATATACGCTGGACTGCAGCCAGAAGTATTGTACCACGTTAGCAATAAACCTTCAGATGTTGTTCTGCGACTATGTGAACCAATTTACCAGTCAGGTCGAAATGTGACAGCAGACAATTGGTTTACTAGTCTTGGTTTGATAGAAGAGCTAAGAAGAAAAAAATCTTTCTTTTGTTGGGACGATCAGGAAAAACAAGCGTGAGATTCCTCTGGAGTTTGCTACCAGTAAAGGCAGAGCTGACCGTAGTTCACTTTTTGGCTTCAAGAAAGGCTGTACTCTAGTTTCCTACGTTCCTAAAAAGGGGAAGTGTGTTACTTTGGCAACAAGTTTGCATGAAGATAATTGGATAGATGCTGACACTGGAGATAAACAGAAGCCATCCATTGTAACATTTTACAATAGCACCAAAGGTGGAGTCGACACTACAGATAAGTTGACCGCTTCACAGAATGTAGCAAGAAATGTGTACCGTTGGCCCATGGTCATATTTTTTGCAATGATCAATATGAGTGGAATCAATTCACAAGTAATTTACTATGGCAACAACTAGAATTTTATCAGAAGAAAAGTATTCCTGAAGTAACTCTCACATGCGTTAGCTCACTTGGTTCGTAGATGCTTGGACACCTCAGGAATTCACAGAGATCATCAACTGCGGCTACAACAATATAGGCCAACGTGTGAAGAAGAAGCAGAAGACACAAGCAGAAACGAAGAACAAGGGACTCGGATCAAGAGGAAAAAGTGTAATACTTGCACAGAAAAAACAGACTGACGAAATATTGTTGCAAAATGTGTCAGAAGCCTATCTGTTTGATACACATTGAATCTTTTTGCTCTGAATGCGGAAAAATTCTGCATTTGTTACCACAGTCAAAAAGTGACGATGAAACAAATGAATGAGTCTCATAATAGCCTTTCTGTAAAGATAATTGTCATTTGTAATGTGTTTCATTATTGAAATATAATAAAGAATCAAATGAAAAAGCGACGTTTTTATCATTTGTTACTAAAGCCTAACATTGACGATAAGAAATCTGAATGATGAGTACTTCTACTACAGTTGTGCTCGTATGTCATCTTTGTCTTTCTTTAAATATATCTGGCACTTATAATATGTTTTGCGAACAGAATTTAATAAATGATCACGTGAATGAACGGTGTGATCAATTTGATACACCGCGCCCGATCTCACTGCGACAAACACCACGCCCGACAGTAGGTTACGTAGTTTTAAGTTCTAGGAGACTGATGACCTCAGATGTTAAGTCCCATAGTGCTCAAGGCCATATGAACCATTTTGAACCTTCAAAGAAACTATAACGAATGTCACAAACCAGGTCGGGTTTAACTGCAACACCAACCGACGGACTCCACTATCAACATTAAGAAAAAGCAGCTATGCGACTCAAGACCTGAGGAGAAATTCCAGCAACCGAACGGACGAGACATCCATCCACACGGTGTCGACATTCAGGAATACGAAGTCCCAAATAATATCAAAATGCCAATTTATTTTTTTATTTTTTATTTTTTTTTATTTTTTGCTATGTGTCTCATTTATTCATTGCTGTGTTAGGTGTCAAAATGTCAAAACATTTTTCACTGCACAATGCTGAATCAACCTTGAAAACTGCGTAAGACATCAATAAAAGTTGCTTTAAAAAATCGTGTTCGGTTATCTCCGGCCGTGCTCCGATTGCAGTTGCCTCTTGTGGCAACCCCATAAGTAGCACACTTCTCACAAACTATGAGCTACTCACCTGTTAAACGGATATGCTGAACATCTCTAGTTGGTCTGTAAACCAAGTACAATCAGTTTGATTGATTACGCTATTCAGTCACCTGACTATCCGCAGAAATGACGGCAAAGTAAGGGGGTGTTTTAATCCACCCAGTTACACTGTGGCACAGTAGTATATATCTCTCTCCGGGTCTTCGAATGAACGTTTACAATTATTCTCTGAGAGGTGGTTCACTTATCTGTGTCCACTGTTATGCCAAGCGGCCGGTACATCTGGCAACTGTAGAGCGAGTTTTTACTCCGCTGCTGCAGCGCCCGCCCCACTGCGCCACTTGGTTACACACGTTTGCAGTGGCAGCAGCCGCCGGACAGTTGCCGCCCCTGCGGCGACGTTGTTATGGGATTTATTGAAAGCTCTCCGTCTCGTCCGCCTGCGGCCGACCGCCCCCACTGGAGGGTCGCAGACACAAGCGCTCTAATGAAAAAACTTTATTACTGCCTCACTTATTACAAATCTGCGTTCCATGTCTCGCCTGCACCAAAAGGCAAGAGCCGAGGGCTCCTATGCAGGAGATAGCCCAGGCACCACTCCTCTTCATTTGCCCCTCTCTAACTGGCGGCCAAGCCATAGCTCAAGGTAAATTTACTACTTCTGAAACAGTGAGGCTTTCTTCTACAGGTAAAATGCTTCGTTCTAATATACGGAATGTTATTGTGTACCAAAGAGACTAAAGTACGCAGGTTCAAACTCTTGGGACGAAAGTATCTGTCGCATAATAACTAACTGCCAAGTATCATACATTACTGGTCATTAAAATTGCTACACCAAGAAGAAATGCAGATGATAAACGGTTATTCATTGGACAAATATATCATACCAGAGCTGGCATGTGGTTGCATTTTCACGTAATATGGGTGCATAGAACCTGAGAAATCAGTACGGCCTTGATACGTCTGGGCATTGAGTCAAACAGAACTTGGATGGCGTGCACAGGTACAGCTGCCCATGCAGCTTCAACACGACACCACAGTTCATCAAGACTAGTGACTGGCTTGTTGTGACGAGCTAGTTGCTCGGCCACCATTGAACAGACGTTTCCAATTGGTGAATGATCTGGAGAATGTGCTGGGCAGGACAGCTGTCCAACATTTTCTGTATCCAGAAAGGCCCGTACAGGACCTGATACATGCTGAAATGTAGGGTTTCGCGGGGATCGAATGGAGGATAGAGCCACGGGTCGTAACACATCTGAAATGTAACGTCCAGGTGTTCAAAGTGCCGTCAATGCGAACAATAGATGACCCAGACGTGTAACAAGTGGGATCCCATACCATCACGCCGGGTGATACGCCAGTATGGCGATGACGAATACAGGCTTCCGATGTGCGTTTACCGCGATGTCGCCAAACACGGAAGCGACCATCATGATGCTGTACACAGAACCTGGATTCATCCGAAAAAATCTCGACAAACGCGAGTAGCAATGTCACGATACGATAAACCACAATCGAGATAGGCTGCAATCAGACCTTTATGAAAGTCGAAAACTGGATGGTACGCATTTCTCCTCCTTACAGGAGGCATCACAACAACGTTTCACCAGGCAACGCCGGTCAACTGCTGTTTGTGTATGTGAAACCGGTTGGAAACTTTCCTCATGTCATCACGTTGTAGGTGTTGCCACCGGCGCCAACCTTGTGTGAATGTTCTGAAAAGCTGATCATTTGCATATCACAGCATCTTCTTCCTGTCAGTAAAATTTCGCGTCTGTGGCACGTCATCTTCGTGGTGTAGCAATTTTATTGTCCAGTAGTGAAGCTCGATAAAATTATATCATACTCAGAAGAAACTCCAGTATAATATGGAAGATAACTGAATGAAATACAGTCAGACACACATAAAAGACAACTTCATTCGGAGATAATGATTACAGTGAAGTCACCGTGATTTCCGACAGTCCGCCGAACGTTACAAAGGGCGCGACATGGCTTTCAGTACGGTGTGTGATCACCACGGACGACAGTGGACGCTGTGCAGTGTGTTCCAATGCTGCCCACAAAGCTGGCTACTTCTAGTGGTAGGGCGACCGATTCCTCCATCAGCGACGCTCACAACTGCCGGACGGTCATTGGTGCATGCCGACAGGCTGCAACGCATCCTAAAAGTGTTCGATGCATTTAAGTGAGTGGAACGGGCAGGCCAGTCTATTCGCCGAATATCTCTTCGCTCCTAAAGCTACTCAACCGGCGCTGTTTGATGCTGTCACGCATTGTCCGCAATAAAAATGAAGTCAGGGCCGAATTCGCTCCTGAGACCATGAAAGGACTTGGAGAAGGACTACAGTGTCGCAGTGGCGTAGACCAGTGAGAGTGCCGTGATGACAGATTTGGAGTCAGATGTCCCATACAACATTATGCCCACACTGTAACACCTGGACCATCAAGATGACCAAGTGCGGCAAAGTTAAACGTCACCTCACATGGTTAGAGGTAGGAACACATAATGCACCCAGGAACATCGTCGAACGAGAATGGTTTGGTGGTCCAGCCGTTATGGTGTGGGAAGGAATGATGTTGCATGGACATACTGGCCTTCAGTCATTAAACACGGAACACTCAAACTGTTCCAATGCGCATGAATTACTAAGACATCAAACTGTTGAGGTCATCGGTCCCTAGACTTACAAACTACTTAAACTAACTTATGCCAAGAACAACACACACACACACACACACACACACACACACACACACACACACACACACATGCCCGCGGGAGAACTCGAACCTTTGGCGAGAGGTGCCGCGTAATCCGTGACTTGTCGTCTCCAACCCAGTGGCCACTCCGCGCGGCAGATACACTCAGCCGTCAATGTTATTGTGACACTGTACTCCATCCTCATGTCTGTTTTTCGTCATGAGTTCTACCCTGCTTCGTTTTTATTGAGTACAGTGCAGGACCGCATCGAACAACGCAGGTGGAGCAACTTTTTGAAGGAGGAGATATTCGGCGAATAGACTAGCCTGCCTGTCACCCCGACTTAAATTTCACCTAGTACACGTGGTAATACGTTTGGGAGACGCATTGCAGTTGGTCCGCACGTACCAACTATCATCCAGCAGATGTCGTCCTTGCTGGTGGAGGAGTGGTACCCCCTACCACATCAGCTGCATACTAACCTTGTGGGAGCACGTTGGAGAGCATACATCGCGGTTCAGTTAACCTGTATAATATACTGTAGCCCGCCCGGTTAGCCGTGCGGTCTAACGCATGGCTTTCCGGACTGTAACTGTGTCGAGGTCCGGTGAGCCAGCCAGTCTGTGGACGGTTTTTGGTCGATTTTCCATCTGCCTCGTCGAATGCTGGCTGGTTCCACTTATTTCGCTTCAGCTACACTATGTCGTCGAATGCGGCGCACACAAGTTCTCCACGTACGCGTACACCACCATTACTCCACCATGCAAACATAAGGGTTACACTCGTCTGGTGAGAGACGCTCCCTCAGTGGGTCCACTGGGGGCCGAACCGCACAATAATCCTGAAAGTGTGGTTAGGTGTGGGGCGGCGAGGTGAAGTGGACTGCGGCAGTCTTTGTTGGGTTGTGGACAACTGTGGCTGTGGCGGGGAAGTAGCCTCTCCGTCGTTTCTAGGCCCCGGTTACCATACAGTACAATATAACACAGTACTGTACTGTAGCAGTTCTCTGTAGGTATGGTCCAAGTTTCATCGAGCTACGTTACTAGGCAGTGGCGCATAATGCTTAAGTTTTGCGAGCTAGTATACTTCGTCTCTCCGTAGTATAATTATTCCTTTAAACATAGTTTTATACTTCTCAGCTCCTAACTAAGTGAACCCTGAGCAACATTAATTAACATAAACATTTGGAAAGAATTACCAGACGCAAATCCGATGAAAATAAAACTACTGCCCATTAAAATTGCTACACCACAAAGATGACGTGTTGCAGACGCGAAATTTAACCGACAGGAAGAAGATACTGTGATATACAAATGATTAGCTTTTCAGAGCATTCACACAAGGTTCGCGCGGGTGGCGACACCTACAACGTGCTGACATGAGGAAAGTTTCCAATTTCTCATACAGAAACACCAGTTGACGGCGTTGCCTGGTGGAACGTTGGTGTGATGCCTCGTGTAAGGAAGAGAAATGCATACCATCACGTTTCTGACTTTGATAAAGGTCAGATTGTAGCCTATTACGATTGCGGTTTATCGTATCGTGACATTGCTGCTCGCGTTGGTCGAGATCCAATGACTATTAGCAGAATATAGAATCGGTGCGCTCAAGAGGGTAACACGGAACGCCGTGCTGGATCCCAACGGCCTCGTATCACTAGCAGTCGAGATGACAGCAATCTTATCCGCATGGCTGCAACGGATATTGCAGTCACGTCTCTATCCCTGAGTCAACAGATGGGGACGTTTGAAAGACAACAACCATCTGCACGAACAGTTCGACGACGTTTGCAGCACTATGGAAAATCAGCTCGGAGACCATGGCCGCGGTTACCCTTGACGCTGCATTGCAGACGGGAGCGCCTGCGATAGTTTACTCAATTACGAACCTTGGTGCACGAATGGCAAAACGTAATTTTTTCGGATGAATCCAGGTTCTGTTTACAGCATCATGATGTTCGCATCCGTGTTTGGAGACATCGCGGTGAACGCACATTGGAAGCGTCTATTCGTCATCGCCATACTGCCGTATCACCTGGCCTGATGGTATGGGATGCCATTGGTTACACGTCTCGGTCACGTCTTGTTCGCACTGACGGCACTTTGAACAGTGGATGTTACATTTCAGATGTGTTACGTCCCGTGGCACTACCCATCATTCGATCCCTTCGAACCCCTACATTTCAGCAGGATAATGCACGACCGCATATTGCAGTTCCTGTTCAGGCGTTTCTGGATACGGAAAATGTTCGACTGCTGCCCTATCCAGCACATTCTCCAGATGTGTCAGCAATTGAAAACGTCTGGTCAATGGTTGGCGAGCAACTGGCTCGTCACAATACGCCAGTCACTACTCTTGATGAACTGTGGAATCATGTTGAAGCTGCACGGGCATCTGTACCTGTACACGCCATCCAAGCTCTGTTTGAGCACGACCGCATGTTGCAAGTCCTGTACGGGCCTTTCTGGATACAGAAAATGTTGGACTGCTGCCCTGGCCAGCACATTCGCCAGATTTCTCACCAGTTGAAAACGTCTAGTTAATGGTGGCCGAGGAGCATGGGCAGCTGTACCTGTACACGCCAACCAAGCTGTTTGACTCAATGCCCAGGCGTATCAAGGCCGTTATTACGAACAGAGGTGGTTGTTCTGGGTACTGATTTCTCAGGATCTATGCAACCAAATCGCGTGAAAATGTAATCATCTGTCATTTTTAGTATAATATATTTGTCCAATGAACACTCGTTTATCGTCTGCTTTTCTTCTTGGTGTAGCAATTTTAATGGCCCGTAGTGTATAATTTTTTCTATTATGCTTGAATAGTCATGTCATTCGCGGACAGCTGCCGTACTTTGTGATACGCAAGACTATTATGTGTCTAATGATACCCAGGCGCAAAGATGGGCAGTAGAAATGAATAACTTCCACCCTCGAGACAAAACCATGAGAATAATTATACGAAATGAGTCATCCGCAGACATATGGGCCTATGGGTGAAAATGCGTTGCTAGGGAGGTACACATACTTAAAGGTAGAGATAAAAGTGTAGGCTCGAATTTCAGAAAGCATACACGAGAAGACAGTAGGCAAGGGGGAATGTTATGTCTATACTAGTGTACAATCCCTAGCCTAGCCTGCAACTCTTATTCTGACTGATTTGATGCGGGCCGCTAGGAACTCCTCTTCTGTGCCAACCTCTTCATGATGGCTCTATTCGAATCTCTCTACAGCTCCCCCTAGTACCATGGAAGTTATACCTTGACGTCTTAACAAATGTCCTATCACTCTGTCCCTTCTTCTTGTCAATGTTTTCAATATATTTCTTTCCTATCCGCGTCTGCCCAAAATCTCCGCGTTCATTACCTTATCAGTCCAACTAATTTTGAACATTAATCTGTAATATCATATGTCATATGCTTCGATTCTTTTCTGTTCCGGTCTTACCGTAGACCATGTTTCACTACCATATAAAGCATTTCTTTCACAGATTAAGGCCTGTGTTGTGATTCTTGAAGACTTTTCTTGGCCACGAATGTCCTTTTTTGACGTTATAGTCAGTTTTTTTATGTGCGTTTTGCTCCGTCGCCAAGGGTTATGTTGCTGTCGAGGTATCAGAATTTCTTAATTTCATCTGCTTTGTGACCATTACTCCTGATATTGAGATTTTCGCTATTCTCATTTCAGCTACATCTCATTACTTCGTGTTTCTTCGATTTACTCTCAAGCAATATTCTGTTCTCATTAGACTGTGCATTCCGTTCAGTAGATCTTGTAGTTCTTCTTCACCTTCACCGTCGTTAGCTATGTAGTCACGAAATCTTATTACTGGTATTCTTTCACTTTGAATTTTAATTCGAATCTTCGACTTCTCTTTTATTTCCATAGTGGCTTCTTTGGTGAGTAGATTGAAAAGTAGGAGAGAAAGACTACATGCCTGTCTTACACCCTTTGTAGCCATAGCATTTCGCTCTTGGTCCTCCACACTTATTTTTCCCTCTTGGCTACTGTACATGCTGCGTATTACTGGACTGTTCCTATAGCTTACCTCTATTTTCTTCACAATTTCGACATCTTGCGCAGCATTTTACGTTGTCGAACGCTTTTCCCAGGTCGACATGTCCTATGAACGTGTCTTGACTTTTTTTTAACCTTGCTTCCATTGTCAACCGCAACGTCAGAACTGTGTCATTGGTGCCTTTATTTTTCCTACTCCCAAATGATCGTCATCTAGCATTCTTCTGTATATTATTCTTGTCAGCATCCTGGGTGCATGAGTTATTAAGCTGATTGTGCTATCATTCTCTTACTTTTCACCTCTTGCAGTGTTCGGAATTATGTGGATGATATTTTACCGAAAGTCAGACTCAAACATTCTACAGGCCAATGTGAATAGTCGTTTGTTTTTTTTGCCACTTCCTCCAATGAGTTTAGAAATTACGGTGGATGGTTATCTGTCATTTCTGCCTTACTTCATCTTAAGTCTTCCAAAGTTCATTTCACTTCCGATTCTAATATCTCTCTCTTCTATCTCTTCTATACTGATTCTTGTTTCTTCTATCACATCAGACAAGTCAATATGAATTCTAAAAGTCCCTATGAGAGAGAACTGTGGGACAGTAGAACTGCAGTAAATAGGTGAATCATATTGGAAATTACTCAGCGTACGCATATATTATTATTCCAAGCTACTATACACTAGATGTCCGTAGCTGCCAAATATTAAAAAAAGAAATCCTGAAAATTACACCACGGAAATTATTAATATCGAAGGAAACAACCATTGCATCAAACACATTAATTTTACAAAGTCAATTACTCAGAAAAGTCTGCCTGGAGACATGGGGCTCAAGTCAATTGTTCAGACAGCTGTAAAAACTCATGTGAACCGTAACTTTGTGTCTCAACTTTACAGAAGTAGCTTGAGGCGTATGAGTCACATGTCAATAAATCTGGAGATATGGAGAGGGGTTGCCTTAAGATCTGTAAAATAGAGGTACACGTGGATTTCTTCATGAATTACTCGGTATGAGCCTGATAATTCTTACGTTAACTCGCGTACAGTACTTTGACGTTCTATTCAACGCAGTTTGCGAGATGGAACTGTATGAATGTTATAACCCCTGAGACCCGCCGGAAACAAGAAACAAATAAGGTAGATTTTCATTCTGTGCTATACTTGATAATCCAGATGTGTGATACAGGGGTGTCAGATGCTGAAAGCAGAGGAAATGAAATGGACTCCTTCTGAAACATTTTAAACTGTAGACAACCATACCATGACGTATAGCAGACGACCAACGTTATCGGAAACTATGAAACAGAATCTATTTCAACCATAAGACTTAACTAGCAAATAACAGTATATAGATATTTTTATGAGCATTGTGTCCTCCTAATTAAGTGGACTGATGTAGGGAATAAGGAAGTTCACCGCAGAATCGTTGAAGGGAGGAATATACGCAAAACACTGACAAGAAGAAGGGACAGGGTGATAGGACAGCTGTTGAGAAATCAGGGAGTAACTTCTATGTTACTAGAGGGAGCTGTAGAAGATAAAAAGTGTAGAGGAAGACAGAGATTGGAATACATTCAGCAAATAATTGACGACGCAAGTTGCAAGTTCCACCAGCAGATGAAAAGATTGACACAGGAGAGAAATTCTTGGTGGGTTGTATGAAAACAATCAGAACACTGATGACTGTATTGCGCCGAGCGGGAAGGTTCTTGTTTATTTCACTTGCCGCAGCGTCGCTTGTTTGAAGTTTTCCTCGTTAGTGTTGTTTAGTCTGCCGAGTGAGTCGTAGCGCCTTCGCTCCACTTTACTGCTGTTTGTGTTCATCTACTTGCAGCGGCGTCGGCCGCTCCACTATGTCTACCATGGTTACCACGTGTATTCAACGAAAAGTTACTGTGAGCTTCACTTTCGATAAAACAACGCGACATGTACAGCCCGGGTCTCTAGAAATCCATGATTGGCTTGTCGATATAGTTCATGTGAACTCTGATCAAGTGCACACCGCTCATTTTGACGTAGATGAGTACGTGTTTTACATGAAATTTAAGGATCCCCTTCACTTTGAAAGATTATTGTCATGACTTGGTTCTGAAGTCCCGCTCAAGCATTGCGATAATTCCGTTAGTATGGTGTCACTCGCAGATGCTGAAATTGACTATACCAATGTTCGAGTGTCCAACCTACCGCCGGAGGTTGATGACAACTTTCTAAAGGACATATTTACTCAGTATGGTAACGTAAAATCGTCCGTTGCGAACTTTGGTCTACTCTACAGAGATTAAAGTGTTATAGTGGAATTTGTTCCGTGGAAATGCATGTCAGACGCAATATGCCATCACATTTAGTATTGTGTGGTTATCGCGTTCGTGTCATGTATACTGGTAAAGAGGGAACCTGCTTCCTATGTAATGAAAGTAGACACGTTCGGTCTAATTTCCCGTGGAGGGTTTTTGTATTAAAGCCGTCCTTACTGCAGCGTCGCAAATGACGGTTGTTGATCTTGTTCCTTCCACTCCCGACGTTGCACTTACTTCTACTTCCGGTCATAATGAACAAAAAATCTGTTCTGATAATCGTGCAACTGAACTACCTCCGCGACAGGCTCAGAATTCTGTTGCCCCCGGGGTAGAACCCGTAACAGTGACAAACAAGTGACGTAGCACTCAAGATCGTGAGAGTGACGATTATGCTGTGTCTTCTGACTCACCCTCCTCCGCATCGATTGTGTCCCCTGCTCCTCTCGATGCTACGATACCTCCCATCCGCGGTACGGTTAGTGGCGAAGGAGTTATCCGCAGCATCCCTGCTGCTCGCGAACTGGCTTCTCGTCGGCTGCCTATGTCTGGAGGGGGAGCGGAATCGTCGTACCCCTCCCCCCCTCCCCATTCATCTTTGTGTCCTCCGTTACAGTATGAGACAACGGAATGCCTTCCTGCTTCTTTGTCTTTAGACGCCGGCGGTTTCTCGAATTTGTCTCCTACAACAACTCCGGAGGAGAACAAAATTAGCGACCAAATATCACCTCTTTCACCTGTTGTAGTGGTAGTTCCATAGAATGCTTCCGTCCTAGTGGCTGGATCTGCAATACATGACCCATGTTCTGAGGGGCAGGAGGCTGTGCCTATGACCCTTCCCACACCTCCGTCTGCAGAGGCCTCCATGCCACGTAGTCGACAAAAACAGCGTATACAACCGGACAGTGCAGTGGCACGTAAGAAATCTAAGAAAAGATGTTGTGATGATGGGTTTCTGGTCCCTCGATGTCTGATTCATCTGTGAACTCCGCAGTGGATCTTGAAGCTGAGCTGTCTATCTAATTCTGCTCAATACGTTCCGTACATACCTGTATAGCTGTGATCAATGACCCAAGCCTACACGTTCCTTTACTTAAATGTTAATCGTGCGGAATCAGAATTGTGGTTGGCTTCGCTGCGTCAGTTCATTTTGACTCATGTGCGGACACAGTCTTCTTACAGGAGGTGTTATTTAGTAATTACTCCTTACCTGGTTTTCGTATGCTCTTTAATGTAGTACCCGAATATGCTACGGGGACCGCCTTATTCTTTCGCGAAGGCATTCTTATTGCTGAGGTCGAAATGTTGGATTCTGGCAGGTTTATAGTTTGTCAACTTTTTAATCTTACCCTTGGTTGTTTTATATGCCCCTTCTGAAGCTAGTCGCGCAGTGAATAGTTCGCGTTTTTATAAAGAGGAAATTGTTTATCTGTTCCGTATGAGTCCTCCGGGTATTCTGATGGGCGGTGATTTTAACTGTGTATTGAATCCTGCTAATAAATCTCCAAATTTTAATTTCTCTCGTGAACTAAATGAATTAGTCCGCTCCTTAAGCTTAAAAGACGTCTGGATATGTAAATACCCGACGTTGGTTAAATTTACCCACGTTACTGCGATTTATAGTATTAAGTTAGATAAGTTTCACTTTCAGACTGTCTGAGAGATAGTATCTTAATGTTGAAGTCATCCCGGCTTCCTTTACGGATCACTGCTGTGGCCACAACTCTCAAACCAGTCAAATTGTTTCGCTCCCGTGGATGCTAAACTTCGCTCACCTAGCTGACCCCCTCTCTCGATGACGTGATGCGACTCTACGGTCCACTGGGAAACACTCTTCCACCCTTGACTGGTGGACATAGCTCACAAAACCGAGGCAAAGTTGTTGAAGGTTTGAATCTCCTGCCGAAGCCGCGTTCATTGGTGACGGAAGAATTGACTTTATTATAACATTTGCTTAGGCATCAGACCCGTCGCCGACGCGCTTGTATTCTCTCACGACAAGTGATGGACATATAGTAATGGCGCAAGCCGACACAGCGCGTATCTTACATCAGTACTATGTAGGCATCTAAGACGTCGATGAGTCCAATGAAACCTTAAACGATCCACTTCTTGGCGTCTTGGATACGACAATTACACCTGAACATAATGCAACGCTCTTAGCTGCTGCCTTTCAGCGTGAGTAAGTTTACAAATGTATTGTGGGATCACGTTCTCAAAAGTCCCCGGGACTAGATGGACTTTCAAAGGAATTTTACGTGCGTTTTTGGCCATTGTTGTGTACTACCTTTACCTCGTCTCTCTTTTGAATGAAGTGTTACAGGGTAGTGTAGTGCCGACCTCGTCAAACTGTGAAAAATTGTTTTACTCCCGAAATGCACTGGACCGACTCCCCCTGATAGTTTTCGCCGTCTTCCTTTGTTAAACTTTAGTTATAAGACTGTGGCGAGGTCAGTTAATAGTAGGGTGTCAGCTCTGATGGAGACGATTTCTGCAAAACATCAAAGCAGGGTACCTAGTCGTAGCATTCTCACCCTTATGGTCGAATGTCATGATGTGGTTTCGGTTGCTGCTGTAATATCCGTACCTTATGAAATTGCTTTTCTAGACTTCGATAAGGCATTTGATCGTATTAATCACGATTTTCTGTTTAGGATTCTGGAAGCAGTTGGTTTCACTGTTGGCACACGGCGAGTGCTGTCAAATCAGTTTACGGGTGTTTCTGCTTCGGTAGTTGTTAATGGCCAACTGACGCCGTTTAGGAGTATTTCAAGGAATCCCGCTGTCAACGACTTTGTTTGTCTCTGGAGCCCCTACTTTGGAGGCTAGGAGGCCAGCTGACAGTTTGGACGCTTTCCGTCGGGACTGTAGCTGTTCGTGCATACGCGGATGACGTGAATGTTCTACTTCGCAATGCTGCTGAGCTACCTCGACTGAAGGCTGTAATTGATAATTTTTGTCCGAGTTCTGGTGCAAAACGTAGCGAAGGTAAATGCAAGCTTCTTCCCTTGCGAGGTTTTGATGACGTGGTTGTTCCGTGGGCTACTGCGGTGAATCGGCGTATGTCTCTCGGTATCATCATTGATCGTTGTCCACTCAAAATGACGGCGCTCAGCTGGAAGTCTGGTATGGAAAAAATTCAGGGAACGAAACTAGAGAATGAAACGCGTTCTCTTACTCTGCTCCAGAAAGACCGAAAACTGGATATGCATGTCTTACGCAAAGCCCTAGTTTATCCGCTTCCCTCGATGATGGCGAAGAAACTACAACAATTGCCTGGTCGTTTCTTATTGAAAAGTTATATATTTCGCTTACGGTATGAGGTGATCACGAAGCCTCGTTCCTTTGGGGGGCTGGAAACTGACTGACATACGAAGGAAGACGCAGATGCTATAGTTGGGTCGTACAATTTTGACGATGACTCAAGAAACTCACACATTCACGTCTCATTTATTTCTCTGTGTCCGTCCTGCTAGTCTTGAACCTCGTATTGATGTTGGTCGGATAAATTATAAGTTCAAACACATTCGTGACTTCTATCTTGCGGTCATCAAATAGCTGACATCCTATGGAAACCGGTCCTCATTAATACATTCTTAAAGACTCTTTGGGAAGCAGTCCCTTGCCCGAACCTCATTGAAAGAGAATCTTCGCAAACAACATGGACGACAGTTTCGTTCAATATCAGTCTTCCGATTTTGCCGATGCGTGTAGCGTTCTCATGGTATAAGGTTGTAAATAACTTGATTCGAACGAACGAGCGACTTTCCCTTATTGGGTATAGTGGCAGGGATTTATGTAGTCGTTGTACGTCTCAAGAAACGATACGGCATCGTTTTACTTGTGCAGGTCATACGGCAAACTGGTCTGGGATCAGGACACAACTGGCTTTCCTTATTCGATCTGTGGGGACTGCATACTCTTCGGACACCATATTCCGCGCAGATGCTTCTTTCTTTCCACGGTCGAAAACCTATACCGTTATGTGGTTTCTGGGACACTTCACTCATTATGTTGTAGAAGGCGAGGGAGAAGATGACGTGACCTTCATGCAGTACCTGATCACTGCCTATTGGATATGCTTGCGAATGACTTGATATATACACCTCTTCGCCAACATGTTGAACATTGTTTTCCGTCAGCGAGGTGTCGGTTAGTTTAATTTTTGTGATGATAAGTGTTTTTCTTTGTTATCAATGTTCCCGTCTGATTTGCTTCGGCTTGTCCTCTCCTGGTTTCATTGTTCGTTTTGTTTTGTGTTGTGACTCAGCATCACTCCAGTTCTATTGTAAAATGTGCATAGATGAAGTATAGATACACATGAGCGTATACAACCCTTGCAATTAAATTTGGATTTTTCTTAGTTTGCTATTTCGAATGTGATCTTGTTTTTTTCTTATACTTTTAGATTCTATTACAAAATATAATAAATACAAAAAATACAAAATTTCAATCAAATAAAAATATACTAAAAAACACACCAAAATAATTGATGATAGATATTTTGTGGTGGTTTGTCGGCTAGGTTCTCGGTTTTTTTCCTTTCTCCATTTATTTATTATTCTATTATAATTAATTTTTTCTCCCATTGCAGTTTATATTACATGATGGTTTGACTATGGTCAACTCAAGTGTCATGATAGCACCAATTCATTCTGATAATAACAAAAAAAAAATACATGGTGCACTGGGTAATGCGAAAAAAGGAGGAAGAATCAGCAGTGATCAACGGTATGGGGATGCAGAAGGCAATGGAAACCACTGCATTTAAGACACAGAACGTGTATCAACAGGACATGAGGCCTGTAACTGAAGAAGTGTCATGACGATCTCTCCAATAGCAAAGGATTCCAGAATAGTCCATCATTCGGATCTCCGGGAGGGGACTGCCAAGGGGGAAGTTACCATCAGAAAAAGAATGAACAAGCATCGGATAGAGAAAGTTGTAAGAGTCGGGGCATGGAATGTCAGAAGCTTTAATGCAGTAGAGAAACTAGAAAATCTGAAAAAGGAAATGCAAATGCTCGATCTAAATGTCGTAGGGGTCAGTGAAGTGAAGTGGAAAGAAAGCAAGGATTTCTGGTCAGATGAGTATAGGCAGAAAATGGTATAACTGGAGTAGGAAGGTAGGGCAGAGAGTGTGTTACTGTGAACAGTTCAGTGACAGGGTTGTTCTTATCAGATTCCACAGCAAACCAACACCGAGGACGATAGTTCAGGTATACAAGGGGACGTCGTTAGCTGAAGACGAAGAGATAAAGTGAATGAGGAAATTAAAAGGATAATACAGTATGTAAAGGGGGATGAAAATCTAATAGTGACGGGGGACAGAAATGCAGTTCTAGAGGAAGGAGTAGAAGAAAAGGTTACAGGAGAATATGGGCTTGGGACAATGAATGAGAGAGGAGAAAGACTAATTGAGATCAGTAACAAGTCTCAGCTTCAAATAGCGAATACTCTGTTCAAGAATCACAAGAAGAGGAGCTGTACTTCGACAAGGCCGAGGCATACGGGAACATTTCAGTTATATTACATCATGATCAGACAGAGATTACGAAATCACATACTGAATTGTGAGGTGTACCCCGGAGCAGATATAGACTCAAATCACAATATAGTAGTGATGAAAAGTAGGCTGAAACTTAAGAAGTTAGTCAGAAAGAATCAACAAGCAAAGAAGTGGGATACGGAAGTACTAAGGAATGACGAGATACAGTTGAAGTTCTCTAAGGCTATAGATACAGCAATAAGGAATAGCTCAGTAGGCAGTACAGTTCAAGAGGAAATGAACATCTCTAAAAAATACCCTCACAGAAGTTTGGAAGAAAAACGTAGGAACAAAGAAGGTAACTGCGAAGAAATCATGGGTAACAGAATAAATACTTCAATTGATCGGTGAAAGGAGGAACTACAAAAATGTTCCGGGAAACTTAGGAATACAGAAATACAAGTTGCTGAGGAACGAAATAAATAGGAATTGCAGGGAAGCTAAGACGAAAAGGCTGCAGGAAAATGTGAAGACATCGAAAAATAAATGATTGTCGTAAGGACAGACTCAGCATACTGGAATGTCAAAACTACCCTCGGTAACATTAAAAGCAAGGCTGATAACGTCAAGAGTGCAACGGGAATGCCACTGTTAAATGCAGAAGAGACTGGATAGGTGGAAGGAATACATTGAAAACTTCTATGAGGGGTAAGATTCGTCTGATGTGATAGAAGAAGAAACAATAGTCGATTTAGAAGAGATAGGGGATCCAGTATAATAATCAGGATTTAAGAGAGCTTTGGAGGACTTAAGATCAAGTAAGGCAGATGGGATCGATAACATTCCATCAGAATTTTTAAAATCATTGGGGGAAGTGGCAACAGAACGACTATTCACGTCGGTGCGTAGAATTTATGAGTATAGCGACATACCATCTGATTTTCGGAAAAGCCTTATCCACACAGTTCCGAGGACAGCAAAATCTGACAAGTGTGAGAATTATCGCACAATTAGATTAACAGCTAATGCATCCAAGTTGCTTACAAGAATAATATACAGAAGAATGGAAGAAAAGATTACCTTTAGGAAAGGTAACGGCACGAGAGAGGATATTCTGACGTTGCAGTTGATAATGGAAGCAAGACTAAAGGAAAATCAAGACACGTTTATAAGATTCGTCGACCTGGAAAAAGCTTTCGACAATGTAAAATGGTGCAAGATGTTCGAAATTCTGAAAAAAACTATATAGGCTATAGGGAGACTGGGTCACATAAAATATGTAAAACAGCCAAGAGAGAACAGTAAGAGTGGACGTCCAAAACGAAGTGCTCGTATTAAAAAGGGTGTAACACAAGGATGTAGACTTTCGCTCCTACTGTTCAATCTGTACATAGATGAAGCAATGACGGAAAATAAAGAAAGGTCCAGGACTGGAATAAAAATTCAATGTGAAAGGACATCAGTGATACGATTCGCTGATGCTACTGCTATCCTGTGTGAAAGTGAAGAAGAATTACTTGATATGCTAAGCGGAATGAACAGTCTAATGAGTGAGAGTAAATAGAGGAAAGACGAAAGCAATGAGAAGTAGTAGAAACGAGAACAGCTAGAAACTTAACATCAGGATTAATGGTCTCCAAGCAGATGCAGTTATGGAATTCTTCTACTTAGGCAGTAAAATAACGAATGACGGACGTAGCAAGTAGGACATCAAAAGCATGGCAAAAATGGCATACCTATGGCAAAAATGGCATACCTAGCAAGAGAAGTCTACTAATATCAAATATCGGCCTCAATTTGAAGAAGAAATTTTTGAGAATGTACGTCTGGAGTACAGCATTGTATGGTAGTGAAATATGGACTGTGGGAAAACCGAAACAGAAGAGAATCAAAGCATTGGAGATGTGGTGCTACAAACTAATACTAAAAATTAGTTGGACTGTTAAGAAATGAGGAGATGCTGCACAGAGTCGAAGAGGAAAGAAACATGTGGAACACATTGATGAGGAGAAGGAACAGGATGATAGGACATATGTTAAGACATGAGGGAATGTCTTCCATGGTACTGGTGGGAGCTGTAGAGGGCAAAAGCTATATAGGAAGACAGAGATTGGAATACATCCAGAAAATAATTGAGGACGTAGATTGCAAGTGCTACCCTGCGATGTAGAGGTTAGCACAGGAGATGAATTCGTGGCAGGCCGCATCAAACCAGTCAGAAGACTGATGACCAAGAAAAAAAAATCAAAAAGTGCCATCAAATTTTTTAAAATAGTAATTAGTTTGTTATTTGAGATATTTGCGTGAACAACGTACTGTTGGGAACAGCAGACTCTCGAGCTTTACATGGTTCCCCTAGGTAGCAGCAGTGTGAGCCCACTCAGTCTTAGTACAATGGTGTCTGGACAACATAAAGCGTTTTTTGTTCTACGTTTTGCGCAGTGCGGGTCAGTAATAATTGTTCAGCATTACTTTCATGCTAGGTATGTTGTGGATTCTCTTACAGCACAGAGCATTAGACGATGGCATGGACAAATCCAAGAAACAGGTTGTTCATGTAAAGGCAAGTCACCGGGCCGTTCTCGAGTGTTTGACACAGACGTCGAACCCATCCGCCATAATCTCACAAGGAGCCTGCAGTAATCCGTTCGCCTCTAGCTCGCAGGTCAGAATGCCCCCGATGTCCGTCTCGCGTGTGTTGCATCGACGTTTACCCACGAAACAACACAAAATTTAGCTACTGCAAGCTCTTCGTGAAGGTGACAAACAACAACGTGTGGAGTTCTGGAATTTAGTTCTTTGCAAGGAGGAGGATTACAGTTTTCTTCCACGCTTAGCGTTAAGTGACGAGGAAAGGTGAAATGTCATAATGTGAAAATATGGGTTACGGAACAACTACATGAAGTTGTACAACACAAGAGGGATTCTCCAAAATTTAATGTCTTTTGTGCAGTTTCACGGGAAAAGGGCTATGGTTCATTTTCCTTTGCCGAGAACATTCTTAGAGAAAGCAAATAATTGTCTCGATATGCTTGAGAAGTATTTTTTTTTTTCCTACAGTTGGAGACTGATTCGAACGACTTCATTTACCAACAGTTTGGGACAACGCTACACTGGCATCTGTAAATGCGGGAATTTTGAAATCAAAGGGTTACTGAACGACTATTCGGTAGCATTGGAGCAAATGATTCGGCCTTATATTACTGACATTCAAGGTTACCGGACCTGACTGTATATGATTATTTCTTGTGGGGGCTTATAACAAACTCTGTTTATGTGCCTCCGTTACCAAGAACAATTAATGCACTGGGGCATCGCATAACAGTAGCTGTGAAAGCTGTAACTTAAGACAAGTTCGCTTTGAATACCGCATTGACATATGTTGTGCATGTCAAGGGTCTCCCGTTCATCAAAAAACTAATTTTATTATATATGTTATTAGTTTTAGAAATATGGACAAGCCAAATCGGATGATTCTTTTTGATACACCCTGTATATTTGCATACTTGTAAAGCCAGGTTTGGCAAGAAGTTTAGGGTTCAAATGGTTGGTTCAAATGGCTCTGAACACTATGGGACTTACCTTCTTTGGTCATCAGTCCCTAGAACTTAGAACTACTTAACCCTAACTAGCCTAAGGACATCACACACATCCATGCCCGAGGCAAGATTCGCACCTGCGACCGTAGCGGTCCTGCGATTCCAGACTGAAGCACCTAGAATCGCTCGGCCACTCCGGCCGGCGAAGTTTAGGGTTCACCCTCCCGTGAATGAAGAGTCAGTAGACACGGAGTACATGCTCTCGACAAACCTTTTCCAGAAACCGTCCTGACATTCATCTTAACTGATTTCGGGAAATACTAAATCTGGATACCTGGGCGGGGACTAACAATGTCAATTTCGGTGTTTTGATGACGATGATGGGTGATACTGACCACGGACGATAGCGGTGAAGAAAATGGTGCCAGCCAGCAGCTTTGTCAGCCCTCGGCTTACAGACGTTTACAAACTGTGGAGGCTGACATGTAGGAGGGCCAGTCGGGGCCTGTTGCTGCTGCGTGCCTCTAAGCGGCTTAGGCCGGCCGTGACCGGCGCTGGGCGGCGCTCACCGTCTCATTACCAGGCCAGCCTGCCTGGGTGGCGCTAACTGAAATTCGAACCACGGCGACCCGGCGCGCCGCCAAATTGCCCCCCGCGCAGGCCCTGCCCTCTCTTCTCTGTCCTCTCCTCTATTAAGGGCGGCGCCCCCTCCCACCCCCCTCCCCCCCTTCCCGTGCTCGCTGGCACAGCCCGCTTAAGCCGCCCACCGGCCGGGTAATGACTAAGCTTTAACTTGCTCGCTTTCCCGCGCTGATGAAGGCGGCTCTGTCTTCTGCCTGTTAATGACCAAAGTAACTCGTTTGCGAGACTTGTTTCGATAACCCGGGGAAAAGGGTTCATTTATTCAGGGTAAGCGCGCTGTTGTATTGCGGAACATTCTGCTCAATTGGCTGCAGTTTCCTTATTGCTCCTCAGTCGAAATTCCCTCAGCCATTTCCAACTCAAAATCTGAAGAGCAGACAATAAGTATGCTTGGTGCAACGTTAAAAACTCTTCGAGTGGTGGTTGGAAATAAAAGCCTCCTATTCGTTATATTGTACAATGTTGTAATGTCACAACAAGAGGGTGTGTTACACTATACTTCTAGCGTGTTTGAAAATACGAGGAGGGTTTGGTAAATTTCCATGAAAGAAAAAAACATTTTTGTTGTGACTGGCTCACACTGCGACGTATAAGTGAGCATTCATTAAAAGTCATTTCGTTTGCCATAATAACGTTTAACTCAATTTTTCTAGTCCTCTGGTACAAGGAAGCGCTTCAGCTTCTTTTAAAAACGACAGGAAATACAATTTGTTCCCAAGTCAGACGGCAGCACTACAGAAGTTTTTGGACGTTTCTATTTTATAGGTGGGCATAGATAGGGTAAAACTTCAGTGAAACCTTGTGTTTCGGTTACAAGTTCACTACTGGCAATTAAAATTGCTACACCAAGAAGAAATGCAGATGAGAAACGGATATTCATTGGCCAAATATATTATACTGTAACTGACATATGATTACATTTTCACGCAATTTGGGTGCATAGATCCTGAGAAATCAGTACCCAGAACAACCACCTCTGGTCGTAATAACGGCTTTGATACGCCTGGGCATTGAGTCAAACAGCTTGCTTGGAGTGTACAGGTACAGCTGCCCATGCTCCTCGGCCACCATTAACTAGACGTTTTCAATTGGTGAGAAATCTGGCGAATGTGCTGGCCAGGGCAGCAGTCCAACATTTTCTGTATCCAGAAAGGCCCGTACAGGACCTGCAACATGCGGTCGTGCATTATCCTGCTGAAATGTACGGTTTCGCAGGGACCGAATGAAGGGTAGAGCCACAGGTCGTAACGCATCTGAAATGTAGCGTCCACTGTTCAAAGTGCCGCCAATGCGAACAAGAGGTGACCGCGAAGTGTAACCAATGGCACGCCACACCATCACGCCGAGTGATACGCCAGTATGGTGATGGCGAATACACGCTTCCAATGTGCGTTCACGGCGATGTCGCGAAACACGGATCCGACCACCATGATACTGTAAACACAACCTGGATTCAACCGAAAAAATGACGTTTTCCCATTCGTGCACTCAGATAGTTGAGTACACCATCACAGGCGCTCCTGTCTGTGATGCAGCGTCAAGTGTAACTGCACCATGGGTCTCCGAGCTGATAGTCCATGGTGCTGCAAAAATGTCGAACTGTTCGTGAGATGGTTGTTGTCTTGCAAACGGCCCCATCTGTTGAGTCAGGGACCAAGACGTGGCTGCACGATCCGTTAGAGCCATTCGGAAAAGATGCCTGTCATCTCGACTGCTAGTGATACGAGGCCGATGGGATCCAGCTCGGCGTTCCGTATTACATTCCTGGTCCCACCGATTCCATATTCTGCTAAATTATTGGATCTCGGCCAACGCGAGCAACAATGTCGCGATACGATAAACCGCAATCGCGATAGGCTACAATCCGACCTTTATCAAAGTCGGAAACGTAATTGTACACATTTCTCCTCCTTACACGAGGCATCACAACAACGTTTCACGAGGCAACGCCGGTCAACTGCTGTTTGTGTATGAGAACCCGGTTGAAAACTTTCCTCGTGTTAGCACGTTATAGGTGTCACCACCGGCGCCTACCTTGTGTGAATGCTCTGAAAAACTAATCATTTGCACACCACTGCATCTTCTTCCTGTCGGTTAAAATTCGCTTCTGTAGCACGTCATCTTGTGGTGTAACAACTTTAATGGCCAGTAGTATACTTTAGCTTTCGTCAGATTGCCTTGTTATGCGGAATCGGTGAAGCTGTTCCCCTACACCACGTCAAACTTTTTCATCATGCGAACTCAGTGAACACGTATTTTATTTCATCAGATAACTCCACCAAGCAATCTAGTCGAAAACGTTTCTCATCAGATTCCTTCACTAGCGAACTCAGTGAAGACGTGCTTCTACGCTTCGTCCGACGGGTTCGATAAGCAGATTCGGTGAAGACTTGTCTCACGCTCCTTCATGTTGATTAGCTATCTGTTAGCTGACGATCGTACGAAAGACATCATTTAGGCATACACTGCGGATCAGATGCTCCGCTTTCGGTCACACAAAGTTGTTTATCCTACGGTTTCCATGCAGTATCATTTCCAGTGTCTGATTATTCCAAAGATTGTATGAAGAATTTGAACAATTTACAGAGTACAGGTCGTTGCTGAGGCCGTTTGAATTCGTTAGTGTGTCGACTGCGACCGGAAATGGGGAAAACAGCATTTCATACAATTATTAAGCATTTTTGTTTGACATGTAGGACTGCAGCACAGATCAAAACAGAACTGGATGAAATTCACACGAACTCTGCTCCATCATTGAAGACCATTTACTTTTGGATTGATGAAACCTGGTTGGACAAGTACCGAAGCGAAGCATGCTGCGGCTGTCGAGGTCGCCACAAAGGAAACCATTGACAAAATCTGTGACGTGATAATGGAAGACCGCCGAATAAAAATTCTTCCGATTGCGGAAATTGTAGACATCTGAGCTGAGTGAGTGCATAATATCCTGAATGGAGAACTGACTATGAACAAGCTGTGTGAGGGGAGAATACTGTGTCTGCTCGGAATCGAGCAAAAGCGCATCCTGCACAACATTTCAACTCAATATCTGGCGATGTTTAATCACAATTCGTAATACTTGAGGCGTCACTTTGTGACTGTTGATGAAGCGTGCACCCATCATTGCACAGCAGTCAAAAAATGGACAAAATCAGGTGAAAGTGCATCGAGGAATGCAAAGAACATTTTATTAGTTGGTAATGTGAGGGCCTCTTTTTTTTGGGATTAGCAAGGAATAATCATAGATTTGTTACAACCCCCGAGTTCAAGGATTGTAATATGCCAAACGACCGAGAGGTATGGTTTAGGTGAGAAGCGTTCAGAGAAACACAGGAAAGTTTGTAATTGGCTTCATTACATCGAAGGTACACAGTGGACCTTTTGCTGAATTCGGCGATGGAGCAGTGCAGCGAGCTTAGGTCAGCGC
Source organism: Schistocerca gregaria (assembly GCF_023897955.1). Classification (NCBI taxonomy): domain Eukaryota; kingdom Metazoa; phylum Arthropoda; class Insecta; order Orthoptera; family Acrididae; genus Schistocerca; species Schistocerca gregaria. The sequence continues at coordinate 330,058,199 of NC_064920.1, forward strand.
CAACGCGAATGCCGGATTGTGGGACGTCGGCGTCCGGTTGCCCTGTCTTGAAGGCGTAGCGCCCCTATTCAAGCCGCGTGCGTTAACTGGTCCTGGTAGCCCGGAAAACGGCTAACTGCTCCCTCAAGCGCGACTCATGGATACCATGTGGAGCGCCTAAGGGAAACAGCCGACCGCCATCGGCCCTTCGCCCTGGGCAGCTAGTTCAGTGTCAGCTCTGCGCCTGGGAGTCCACGAGGTCACGCCCCGGACCTGCCCTTTCGGATGGTAGCCTCCCAGAGAGCGGATTGTAGTAGCCTTCTCGCTCCTCACGCCGGTGTAGTTCAAGGGTTCGACGCGCTCAGCCACAGCAACGATTTCCCGTGATTTCCCTAAATCGCTTCAGGCACACGCCGGGCTGGTTCCTTTGAAAAGGCACGGCTGAATTCCTTCCCCATTCTTCCCTAACCCGATGGGACCGACGACCTCGCTGTTTGGTCCCCTCCCTTGAATCAACCAAACAGCCGTCGATATTCATTGTCAAAATGTCATTGTAATTGGCCTACAACTTAAACAATCGTCATTCTCTCCGGGTTCTAGATTCAGACAGAACGCCGAGACTACTGCTTGCTTTGGGCCTCCGAGCTCGCTTATTAAAACGTCTTTCCCCTACGTCTCTGACAGAAGCTCTGGAGGGGACACGTGGCGTGCTCTTTGATAGTTGCAACGTTAGCTATCCTCAGCGCGCTTCGCCCCATAGGCGCTGTTGTAACTGCAACGTGTGGGTTCTTCACAGGACGTCGGTGCCTTGTGCCGCCCTGACTACCTCACGTTTGGGTACAGTGCCCGCCGGGCCATGCCTTCTGGTGTGAGAGCGGTGTCGTAAACCTGCCTAGCAGACTCTCTTGCAAAATACCGACATCGTCGGCGTCCGCCGTCCAAAGTGCCAATCGGTCGCGTAACTACTGCCTTCCTGCCACACCTGCGTGAAATTTCAAAAATGACACTCAGCACTATGGGACTAAACACCTGAGGTCATCAGTCCCCTAGAACTTAGAACTACTTAAACCTAACTAACCTAAGGACATCACACACATCCATGCCCGAGGCAGGATTCGAACCTGCGACCGTAGCAGTCGCTCGGTTCCGGACTGAAGCGCCTAGAACCGCACGTCCACCGGGGCCGGCATGAAATTTCTAAGAATTCTCTAAATGTACACCTGTACTTATTCTTGGAGCAGCAGATTATCTTTCTACACATCCGCTCTCTCCTACTTCCTGAAACGACCCTGTCTCAGACCGAACCCTGTCTCAGAAGAACAGCGAAACATTGTTGCAAACACTGAGTGTTGTGGTCGTTGTCTGCGAGGATAAGTCTCCTGACACAGCCTTGTTGCCCGCTGTCCGTTGTCATTTACCTTTCCGAGCTTAAACACCAGGTCGGAAAGCTCTCGTTTCGAATGTGGAACCATTGAGTACAGCACTTTATAACACCCACTAAAATGTGAGTCAGCAAGAGAAATGAATCGGACTGAACATTACTAATTACTACAGCAGAGGGCGCTAGGCATGACGTATGATCAACAGTACCACCCTCGAACAGGAAAGCATGCATACTGTAACCGTGGCTGCATGGTACAGCACGTATTAGACCGAAATTTCTAACAAAGTTTTTGTTGTTGCGGTCTTCAGTCCTGAGACTGATTTGATGCAGCTCTCCATGCTACTGTATCCTGTGCAAGCTTCTTCATCTCCCAGTACCTAGTGCAACCTACATCCTTCTGAATCTGCTTAGTGTATTCATCTCTTGGTCTCCCTCTACGATTTTTACCCTCCACACTGCCCTCCAATATTAAATTGATGATCCTTTGATGTCTCAGAACATGTCCTACCAACCGATCCCTTCTTCTGGTCAAGTTGTGCCACAAACTTCTATTCCCCCCAATCCTATTCAATACTTCCTCATTAGTTATGTGATCTACCCATCTAATCTTCAGCATTCTTATGTAGCACCACATTTCGAAAGTTTCTATTCTCTTCTTGTCCAAACTATTTATCGTCCATGTTTCACTTCCATACATGGCTACACTCATTACAAATACTTTCAGAAATGACTTCCTGACACTCAAATCTATACTCGATGTTAACAAATTTCTCTTCTTCAGAAACGCTTTCCTTGCCATTGCCAGTCTACATTTTAAATCCTCTCTACTTCGACCATCATCAGTTATTTTGCTCCCCAAATAGCAAAACTCCTTTACTACTTTAAGTGTCTCATTTCCTAATCTAATTCCCTCAGCCTCACCCGACTTAATTCGACTACATTCCATTATCCTCGTTTTGCTTTTGTTGATGTTCATCTTATATCCTCCTTTCAAGACACTATCCATTCCATTCAACTGCTCTTCCAAATCCTTCGCTGTCTCTGACAGAATTACGATGTCATCGGCGAACCTCATAGTTTTTATTTCTTCTACATGGAATTTAATACCTACTCCGAATTTTTCTTTTGTTTCCTTTACTGCTTGCTCTATATAGAGATTGAATAACATCGGGGAGAGGCTACGACCCTGTCTTACTCCCTTCCCAACAACTGCTTCCCTTTCATGTCCCTCGACTCTTATAACTGCCATCTGGTTTCTGTACAAATTGTAAATAGCCTTTCGCTCCCTGTATTTTGCCCCTGTCACCTTTAGAATTTGAAAGAGAATATTCGAGTCAACATTGTCAAAAGCTTTCTCCAAGTCTACGAAAGCTAGAAACGTATGTTTGCCTTACCTCAATCAATCTTCTAAGATAAGTCGTAAGGTCAGTATTGCCTCACGTGTTCCAACATTTCTACGGAATCCAAACTGATCTTCCCCGAGGTCGGCTTCTACTAGTTTTTCCATTCGTCTGTAAATAATTCGTGTTAGTATTTTGCAACTGTCGCTTATTAAACTGATTGTTCGGTAATTTTCACATCTGTCAACACCTGCTTTCTTTGGGATTGGAATTATTATATTCTTCTTGAAGTCTGAGGGTATTTCGCCTGTTTCATACATCTTGTTCACCAGATGGTAGAGTTTTGTCAGGACTGGCTCTCCCAAGGCCGTCAGTAGTTCCAATGGAATGTTGTCTACTCCGGGGGGCTTGTTTCGGCTCAGGTCTTTCAGTCCTCTGTCAAACTCTTCACGCAGTATCGTATCTCCCATTTCATCTTCATCCACATCCTCTTCCATTTCCATAATATTGTCCTCAAGTACATCGCCCTTGTATAGCCCCTCTATATACTCCTTCCACCTTTCTGCTTTCCCTTCTTTGCTTAGAACTGGGTTTCCATCTGAGCTCTTGATGTTCATACAAGTGGTTCCCTTTTCTCCAAAGGTCTCTTTAATTTTCCTGTAAGAAGTATCTATCTTACCCCTAGTGAGATAAGCCTCTACATCCTTACATTTGTCCTCTAGCCATCCCTGCTTAGCCATTTTGCACTTCCTGTCGATCTCATTTTTGATACGTTTGTATTCCTTTTTGCCTGCTTCATTTACTGCATTTTTATGTTTTCTCCTTTCATCAATTAAATTCAATATTTCTTCTCTTACCCAAGGATTTCTACTAGCCCTCGTCTTTTTACCTACTTGATTATCTGCTGCCTTCACTACTTCATCCCTCAAAGCTACCCATTCTTCTTCTACTGTATTTGTTTCCCCCATTCCTGTCAATTATTCTCTTATGATCTCCCTGAAACTCTGTACAACCTCTGGTTCTTTCAGTTTATCCAGGTCATATCTCCTTAAGTTCCCTGCTTTTTGCAGTTTCTTCAGTTTTAATCTACAGGTAATAACCAATAGACTGTGGTCAGAGTCCACATCTGCCCCTGGAAATGTCTTACAATTTAAAACCTGGTTCCTAAATCTCTGTGTTACCATTATATAATCTATCTGATACCTTTTAGTATCTCCAGCGTTCTTCCATGTATACAACCTTCTTTCATAATTCTTAAACCAAGTATTAACTATGATTAAGTTGTGCTCTGTGCAAAATTCTACCAGGCGGGTTCCTCTTTCATTTCTTAGCCCCAATCCATATTCACCTACTACGTTTCCTTCTCTCCCTTTTCCTACTGCCGAATTCCAGTACCCATGACTATTAAATTTTCATCACCCTTTACTATCTGAATAATTTCTTTTATTTCATCATACATTTCTTCAATTTCTTCGTCATCTGCAGAGCTAGTTGGCATATAAACTTGTACTACTGTAGTAGGTGTGGGCTTCGTATCTATCTTGGCCACAATAATGCGTTCACTATGCTGTTTGTAGTAGCTTACCGGCATTCCTATTTTCCTATTCATTATTAAACCTACTCCTGCATTACCCCTATTTGATTTTGTGTTTATAACCCTGTAGTCACCTGACCAGAAGTCTTGTTTCTCCTGCCACCGAACTTCACTAATTCCCACTATATCTAAATTTAACCTATCCATTTCCGTTCTTAAATTTTCTAACCTACCTGCCCGATTAAGGGATCTGACATTCCACGCTCCGATCCGTAGAACGCCAGTTTTCTTTCTGCTGATAACGACATCCTCTTGAGTAGTCCCCGCCCGGAGATCCGAATGGGGGACTATTTTACCTCCGGAATATTTTACCCAAGAGGACGCCATCATCATTTAATCATACAGTAAAGCTGCATGCCCTCCGGAAAAATTACGGCCGTAGTTTCCCCTTGCTTTCAGCCGTTCGCAGTACCAGCACAGCAAGGCCGTTTTGTTTATTGTTACAAGGCCAGATCAGTCAATCATCCAGACTGTTGCCCTTGCAACTACTGAAAAGGCTGCTGCCCCTCTTCAGGAACCATGCGTTTGTCTGGCCTCTCAACAGATACCCCTCCGTTGTGGTTGCACCTACGGTACGGCTATCTGTATCGCTGAGGCACGCAAGCCTCCCCACCAACGGCAAGGTCCATGGTTCAAGGGGGGGGGGGGGGGGGTATGATTGAATAAATTGTCTCTACCATGGAAACCAAGCTATTTCCTGATATAAGTTCATTAGGCCCTATTTGTTCCATATGCTCTCACCGACCAATCCCTATAGTTTGTACACTGTAGAAAAAGTTAACCTGTATAGGCTCATATTGGTCATAAACAGTTCTCAATCTATCCCAGGCATGTTCGATAGGCTTCATGTCTGGAGAACATGCTGGACGCTCTAGAGGAGCGATGTAGTTGTCCTGAAGGAAGTCATTCACAAGATGTGCACAATGGGGGCGCGAACTGCGTCCATTGCACTAGCTGGACACTGTGTCTAAGGCGTTCAGCCTGACCGGATTGCCTCTAAACCCGTCTACGACGATTGTCTGGTTGAAGGCATATGCGACACTCATCGGTGAAGAGAACATGATGCCAATCCTGAGCGGTCCATTCGGCATGTTGTTGGGTCCCTCTGTATCGCGCTGCATGGTGTCGTGTTTGCAAAGGTGGATCTCGCCATGGTCGTCGGGAGTGAAGTTGCGCATCGTGCAGCCTATTGCGCACAGTTTGAGTCGTAACACGACGTACTGTGGCTGCACGGAAAGCATCACTCAACATGGTGGCGTTGCTGCCTGGGTTCGTCCGAGCCATAATCCGTAGGTAGCGGTCATCCACTGCAGTAGTAGCCATTGGGTGGTCAGAGCTAGGCATGTCATCGACAGTTCCTGTCTCTCTGTATCTCCTCCATAACTGAACAGGATCGCCTTGGCTCACTTCGAGACGTCTGGACACTTCCCCTGTTGAGAGCCCTTTCTGGCACAAAGTAACAATGCGGACGCGATCTAACGGCAGTATTGACCGTCTAGGCATGGCTGAACTGCAGACAACACGTGCCGTGTACCTCCTTCCTGGCGGAATGACTGGAATTGATCGGCTGTCGGACCCCTCCTTCCAATAGGCGCTGCTCATGAATGGTTCTTTTACATCTTTGTGCGGGTTTAGTGACATCTGTGAAGAGTCAAAGGGACTGTGTGTGTGATACAATATCCACAGTCAACGTCTATGTTCAGGAGTTCTGGTGACTGGGGTGATGCAAAACTTTTTTGATGTGTGTATAATCACAATTGTGTAAGACTCTAATATTGATTATGTAAGTTATCAACAATATAGATTACATAAGTTCTCAACAATCACTTTTTCTCAGTAGCAGTAGTGCTACGTAGGTTACAGGTTCCGCACTAAATCTACCCATAGTCCACCCATTGCACACATATGTTGCGCTTCATCCCATAAATCGCTGATTATAAAAGTGAACAATATATGTAACAACGAACTGCTTTTCATAACGGGTTCGTAACACTGTGTGCGAACATTCAAAAGAGCTCCAGACAATGCAGGGGATATTCATAGAGTTTGAATTAACACCTCAGAATACTATTGTGTAATCTATTTTTTGTTTGTTTGCAAGTACATATCATAAATTACCCCAGAGTTCAATTACTCATTAGCTAGTACGGTTGCCTCCCCACCCATTGCCACTCTCCCCCTCCCCACCCCCGGTTCCCCCACATTATCACCAAATTTAGCACCAAATTAACATGTAGAAAGACTTTTCTCGGAACATTTCTTTTATTTTTTAAATGAAGAATTATATTTAGTTTGTGTATATGTGTTAGACTTAATGACAAAGAAATTCGTGGTACATCGCAAGTGCTTCCACAGCTCCCGCTCACATAAGAAAGCTAACTATCCACAGTGAGGGAAGACACTAGCAATTAAAAAAAAAAAAGAAAAAAAAGATAACTCCCTTCCGTTACTCCTCTCCAGTGCGACACCTGCTGGACCTACACAATATAACTCCATTTAAAATTAACCACATGTCTACTATACTTACTTTTAATAAATCACTTGATTGTTGCATCACGTAATTCTGAACTGGCAGAAATTGGAAGACGTCAGGCTCAATGCTTTGTGTCCGATTACAGCCACTAATAGCAAGAGTAATAATAATAATAATAATAATAATAATAATAATGGCTTCAAATGTCTCTGAGCAAATCAAGCACTACCACTTTATCCTGGAAAGGTCACTGTGTGGTTCGGGTTTACGGCATCATTTATCATAGGGCCATATTTTTTCGAAGAGACAGGTTATGTTACCTGTACCGTCTCTGGTAAACACTGTGAGTGTCTTTTGCGCAACCACATCATTCCAGCTCTCCAACAGCGTGGATGTGTGGATGGGATCATTTTTATGCAAGATGGATCACCTCTGTAAATAGCAAACCCAGTTTAGGAGCTGCTGAAGCGCCATCTCGGATGCACTAATGTTACCAGCCGCCATTTCCCTGCAGCCTGGCACTCCCGATCACCTGATCTTAATCTGTGTGACTTCTGGCTGTGGGGCTTGTGTTCAGTGTTCCGATTGCAAACTTAGATGCACTGAAGACACGCACTGCGCAACACATTCTGAACGTGAACCCGGAAAAACTTCGGTCGGCTGTGGAACAAGCTGTTTCTCGATTTCAACTTGTTGCGGAAAACGGGGGACATCATATTGAACATGTTTTGTGCCAGTCACGCGGAAAATAATAATCTGATTTGATTTTGACTGATGCTTGTTATGCGACTTGTGGCCTCAGAAAGATTAAAAACCGAGCTGATTGATGGTTTTTATGCGGTTTTTGGCCTCAGGGTACTTAAAAGCCGATTGAATTGATGATCTTTATGCGGTTTTTTTTGTCTCAGGGCAATCGAAAACATATGTGATTAATGTTTTTTATTCGGGTTTTTGGCCTCAGGACAATTAAAAACCGATTTTTCCCATTCGATGTGGTATGACCTTGCCGTGGTGGATGGGTTTACATAAATAACACTATCATATCTATACACCGCGCGACTGCTACGGTCGCAGGTTCGAACCCTGCCTCGGGCATGGATGTGTATGATATCCTTAGGTTAGTTAGGTTTAAGTAGTTCTAAGTTCTAGGGGACTGATGACCTCAGAGCCATTTGAACCACTTTGAACATCTATACACCCATGCGCACTGAATAGTGCACTTTGTTTAACGTCAAACGTACACCTTAGGCATTGTTGTATGATTCATTTGTCACTTGTAGTCGACCACTAGTACATTATAATGCTAACAGTGCCATCTTTTGCTTCATTTTATAAGTAATTATTTTTCTTCTACCATGCTTTTCCCCCCTTCTCCGATAATATTCCGTTTCAATTTCACGTTATTCTGACCAGTGGTGTTATTTCTACAGTGTTTTGAAAGTTTAACTTTAATTATAATCACCCTGTAGAAAAGGAACAAAAGCCAAGACAGAATAAAAAGTGTGAACGACCGAGAACGAAGTGCTCGGGTTAAAAAGCGTATCAGAGAAGAACGTAATCTTTCACCCCTGCTGTTCAATCTGTATACCGATGAAGCAGTGTTGGAAATAAAAGAAAGGTTTAGAAGTGAGATTAAAATTCAAGATGAAATGGTATCTATGATATTATTTGCTGATAACATTCCTATCCTGAGTGAAATTGAAAAAGAATTACAGGATCTGCTGAATGGAATGAACAGACAATGAGTACAGCGTATGGACTGAGAGTAAATCGAAGAATGACGAAAGCAGCAGAAATGAGAAAAGGGAGACTTAACATAAGGATTGATAGTCACGAAGTAGATAAATTTAAGGAATTCTGTTACCTAGGCAGCAAAATTACCGATGATGAATGGAGCAAGGAGGACATCAGAAGGAGACTAGCACTGGCATAAAGGGCATTCCTGGCCAAGAGACGTCTATTAGGATCAAACATAGACCTTAATTTCAGAAAGAAATTTCTGAGAACGAACGTTTGAAGTACAGCATTGTATATTAGTGAAACATGGACCGTAGGAAAACTGGAACAGAAGGGAATCCAAGCATTTGAGATGTGGTGTTACAGACGAATGTTGGAAGTTCGGGGCTGTGGTAAGGTAAGGAATAAGGAGGTTCTGCTCAGAATGGGAGAGGTATGTGGAAAACACTGGCTAGAAGAAATGACAGGATGATAGGACATCTGTTAAGACATGAGGGAATGCCTTCTGTGGTACTAGAGGGAGCTGAAATACATCCAGCAGATAATTGAGGGCGTAGGTTGCAAATGCTACTCTGAGATGAAGAGGTTGGCACAGGAGAGAAATTCGTGGCCGCATCAAACCAGTCGGAACACTGAATTATCAAAAGGGAAAAACGGAAAAGAAATGAATGGTTGATCCCAAACAAAGGTGCTACTTTCCGTAGAAAAACTTGTGCACATTCACAGTCCACAAGAGATAATGTTAGGTATCCGGTTCGAATCTTAACTAACAGGAAATAAAGGGTTTCATTACGAAATTCCTGTGGGGTAAGCAATCAATCTTCATCTGACTGGAAATTAATTACATGTTGTGTTCCTCAAGATTCCATATTGGATTCAGTGTTTTTTTTCTTGTGTACATTAATGACCTCTCGTGTGTTACATTGCCCGATGCTAAGTTTGTTTTGAATGTAGATGATACGAACACTGTCACTGAGCTTTGAAAAACCAACTGTACGCACTGCAGAACCTGTAAGAGGTTTCCTAAAAACGCGTGGGCAACATTTGAAGACATGCAGATGGAAAACGTTGACAGTGTTAAATTTCTGAGATTACAACTGGATAATCAATTCAAAAATTGCTGAAGCGTCTGAAAGTAGGCTTCTGCAAAGTGAACTGTGTCAGATATCAATACAAAAAACTTGCATACTTTGCTTACCTTCATTCTATTATGTATTATAGGATGATAATTCGTGATAACTCGTCAAACCGAGCAAACTTCTGCAGAGTGCAAAAGCGAGTGGTAAGCCTTCTTTTGGTGTAAATTCAAGAACATCGTATAGAAAGCAGTTCAAGGAACTGGGCATACCTTCTCATTACATTTATTCCTTAATTAAATTTTTCTAACCATTATCTCAATTCGTAGAATCAGTGTTAGGAATAAGAACTATCTACATAAAGATTTAAAATCAGCTATCTTGGCCCAAAAAGGGATCCAGTATTCAGGAACATACATTTTCTAAAAATTGCTGGCAACGATTAAAAACTTGGTTTCCGAAAGTATAGCTTAAACGGAGTTAACAAGACTTTTTTGGTAGGCAACTCCTTATTCTCTATAGATTTTTTAACAGGGGCAGTTAGAGCGCCTTAAGTAAAAAGTCTGTTAAATTTCAGTTTTGACAGCACGTGATCGCAACAGTCGATATTAGGCATTTTGTATATGATGCATTTATTAAGAGCCCATAATTGTGTTGCATTCTGACGTTGTATTAATTCTGTAAATATCAGCAGTTCCAGTTTACTATGATGTATTCGCATATTTTGACAATCTCCTGGCAAAAGATCAAGGGAAGTGAGTATTATATTCAAATGTTCTGTTTTTTTTTTATGTTGTACTTTCTGAGATGTTCCACACCCACGAGAGTCATGTTAGTTTTGGGTCCGTGGAGCTGCACCTGTGTATTGACATATCCTGTCAGATGGAAGTGGGCTTCACCTCTCCACAAAATCTTACACTGCCAGTCATTGTCTTCTTCCGTGCGAGCAAGAAATTCTAAAGCAAAGGTATCTCTTGCTGGCAGGTCAACAGGAAGCAGCTCGTGCACAGGGGTAATTTTGAATGGACAGCAAAGAGGAATGTTTCTTAGGATTTTACGCGCCTTGCTCACGCGTATGTCCAATGTTCAGGCAGTTCTCCATGCACTACACGTTTGCACACCAGCACTCGTCTCCCCCCCCCCCCCCCTCCCCCATCTCATTGCTGTGGCCTTTGCTTCCACTGACGTCGAATCAATTCGTTTCCTTCCTCTACCAGGTTGCACACCAAAAGAACCCGTCTTTTCGAATTTCCGAATCATTTTTCCAGACTCACGGCAGTGAACGGACCAACGCCTTTTTTTTTAACCCTTCAAAGTCCGTAACTTCTGCAGAGCGACATGTGCACAATCATCATTATTGTAATACAGCTTTACAAACAGAGAGCCATCCTGCATTGAGACAGTCACGGCGAACGTCGCAGACGCGAAAGGAGTAAAAGCCGTGTACCCGGCATGTTTGTACCAACTTCAATGTGTCGTGAGCATGACAGGTGTTATCCTTTACTTATACGTATTCTGACACAGACATCTATTGATTAATTTTTCACCCTGTTGTCTCCTTTCTCCGATAATGTTCCATTGCAATTTGACTTCATTTTGACCAGTGGTGTAATTTCTACAGCGGTTTGAAAGTTTAATTATAATCACCCTGTATGTTATCCGTCTCTCCCTATAGCTTATCCATGTTTTTCTCAAAATTTTGAACAGCTTCGCCATTTTACATTGTTGAACGCTTTTTCCAGATCTACGGCTTTTTCATATGTTATGGCTCGTTGCCAGTAACGATACGCGATAGGAATGTTGCAAGTTCGTTAGACACCTAATGAGCTTATGACGCAGACATTTTGTGGCTGCTGTACAGAAGTTTGTTGCGAACAATAGACCGTTAAGAACATGATTCCACCGACACTATGACTTAGTATATACCATAGTTTAAATATGTGCGAAAACGCTAAGACGATTTTTTGTTTTGCCGGCCTGTCTGGCCGAGCGGTTCTAGGCGCTTATCCGGAACCGCGTGACCGCTACACTCGGAGGTTCGAATCCTGCCTCGGGCATGGATGTGTGTGATGTGCTTAGGTTAGTTAGGTTTAAGTAGTTCTAAGCTCTAGGGGACTGATGACCTCAGATTTTAAGTCCCATAGTGCTCAGAGCCGAGCCATTTTTTGTTTACGTTTTAACGATTCCACTATAGCTTCATTGTGTCAGAACAGATTTTGAAACAGATCCGAAGACGTCATCTCTGAGTGAAACTGGGAGCCAAGGACCCAATATTTTTGTGATCATAGATGGAAATAAAAGGATTTTTTTCTGTAGTTACTTTAGACACCACCATGTTTCTGGCCAAAATCCACAACCCTCTAGTGACGAAGGTTGCAGGATTGCAACTTACGTCGCAAAACAGAAATCCGACCGAGTAATATACATGAAACGCAGTACCCCAACCAAAATTGCGAAAAGAATAATAATTTCGGAGGCATTGCTTTTCAGGAGGCCCTCGTACAAAAGAAAAATCCGAATTTGAAATTAAAAGAACTAAAACCAATACAAAAGTAGTGTACATGAATGCATATCACACAAGTGTATGTCGATTATTGGCGGTGCTCTTCTTTCGGCAGCAGGACGTATTCTTTGCTGGTCATATTTGCATGACGACGCCGACATGGCTTGTTCGGCACAATACTGCACTTCGAGCTTACGGAGCATTTATGGTTGACGAAGACTCTCGCGGTACAGGTGGGACGTGTGTAAGTAGGCTGTTCAGGTTTTAATGTTGGTAACGCCACGTAGCGCTCTGTATGAAAATCACTGACTGTGCTGTGTGAAGGCTGTGGCTGGTTGGCATTGATTTGTAATACTGTATATCATGAATTGACATATATGTGATGACTTTTGAATATTAGTAAGGTAAATACATTGTTTGTTCTCTATCAAAATCTTTCATTTGCTAACTATGCCTATCAGTAGTTAGTTCCTTCAGTAGTTAGAATCTTTTATGTAGCTGGCGGTATTGGCGCTCAGTGTATTGCAGTAGTTCGAGTAACGAAGATTTTTGTGAGGTAAACGATTCCTGAAAGGTATATGTTATTGTTAGTCAGGGCCATTCTTTTGTAGAGATTATTATTGGAAGTCAGATTGCGTTGCGCTAAAAATATTGTGTGTCAGTTTAGTGTTGATCAGAATAAGTACAGAGAGAAATGACCGAGTACGTTCAGTTCTGGTCAGCTGTTCGAAATTCAAATAACGTAACAGGTTTACCAGTACAGTAATTCATAATTTTCTAAAGTGACGTTCCACGTGACGTAGCAGGTAGTCTGAAAGATTTTTGTATCAGAAGAGTTTGCGTGGAAGCAGGAAGAGGTTCGGGTCTGTGAGTGCCATCTGGAGGCTGCTGTACGGGCCTGAAAGACGCCAGGTGATTGGTTGTACCTGTATGGTGGCGGCCCCTCGCGGTATTTGATTTGTTCCTTTTGCTTCGTACACGACAGAAAACACACGTTTACTGTTTTGTTCGTTACCTAGATATTTGATGTAGCTTGTAAGCTACTGGCACAGAAAACACTGCGTTGCATCTCCTCTAGTAAATTACATATGTCTATCTTTCATTCTGTATTTGAACTACGAGGGTGAGTCAAATGAAAACCTTCAATATCTTTTAAAAATGATATTTATTCTGCAGAAGTAGTACAAAGCTGTATCACTTTTTGACATAATCTCCCTCACGCCCAATGCAAGTCCTCCAGCTCTTACAAAGTGCATAAACTTCTTTAGAAAAAAATTCTTTTGGTAGTCTGCGCAACCACTCATGCACCGCATGGCGTACCTCTTCATCAGAACGGAACTTCTTTCCTCTCATTGCGTCTATGAGTGGTCCAAACATATGGAAATCACTTGGAACAAGGTCTGGTAAGTATGGTGGCTGAGGAAGACATTCAAAATGCAGGTTTGTGATTGTTGCAACTATTGTACGGGTGGTTTGGGGACTTGCATTGTCATGTTGCAAAAGGACACCTGCTGACAGCAATCCACGTCGCTTTGATTTGACTGCAGGCCGCAGATGATTTTTTAGGAGATCTGTGTATGGTGCAATGGTGACAGCGTTCCCTCTAGGCATATAATGCTCCAAAACGACGCCTTTTTCGTCCCAATGGAGAGTCAGCATAACCTTCCTTGCTCATGGTTCTGTTCGAAACTTCTTTGGTGTTGGTGATGAGGAATGGCGTCATTCCTTGATCGCTCTCTTCGTTTCCGGTTGTTGCAAGTGAACCCAGCTTTCGTCCCCAGTAACGATTCTTGCAAGGAAGCAGTCACCTTCTCGTTCAAAGCGTCGAAGACGTTCTTCATGTGCATCAACACGTCGTTTTCTCATTTCAGGAGTCAACTGCCGTGACACCCATCTTGCATATAGTTTGTGAAACTGGAGCACATCATGCACAATGTGGTGTGCTGACCCATGACTGCCGGCCGGAGTGTCCGTGCGGTTCTAGGCGCTACAATCTGGAGCCGAGCGACCGCTACGGTCGCAGGTTCGAATCCTGCCTCGGGCATGGATGTGTGTGATGTGCTTACGTTAGTTAGGTTTAATTAGTTCTAAGTTCTAGGCGACTGATGACCTCAGAAGTTAAGTCGCATAGTGTTCAGAGCCATTTGAACCATTTTTTTTTCTTTTACCCATGAATAATCTGCAAACATGCTGCAATGTCATTCAGTGTCACTTGGCGGGTTTCCTTCACTACGGCTTCAACTGCTGCAATGTTCTGTGGAGTCACGACTCGATGTGCCCGACCTGGACGAGAAGCATCTTCCAATGAATTCACACAATTTGCGAACTTTCTACTCCATTCGTAAACTTGCTGCTGTGACAAACATGCACCACCGTACTGCATTCGTACAGCATTCGTCGAGGAATTTCAATGGGTTTCACACCTTCACTGCACAAAAACCGAATAACAGAACGCTGTTCTTCCCTGGTGCAAATCGCAAGTGGGGCGGCCATCTTTATACTGATACTGCGACGGTATGTGCGCATCTGCACTACGATGCCACCTACGCGCCATTCTGCACGCTGTTTATAGCAGGCTTTCCAACTTACAGGATAACGGCGCGAAATTTCGATTTGTTACTAGAAATTTAAGGTTTTCAATTGACTCACAATCGCAGATATTGGTCACCCACTGTTGTTGTTGTGGTCTTCAGTCCTGAGACTGGTTTGATGGAGCTCCCCACGCTACTCTATACCGTGCAAGCTTCTTCATCTCCCAGTACGTACTGCAGCCTACATCCCTCTGAATCTGCTTAGTATATTCAACTCTTGGTCTCTCTCTACGATTTTTACCCTCCACGCTGCCCTCCAATACTAAATTGGTGATCCCTCGATGTCTCAGAACATGTCCTACCAACCGATCCCTTCTTCTAGTCAAGTTCTGCCACAAACTCCTCTTCTCCCCAATTCTATTCATTACCTCCTCATTAGTTATGTGATCTACCCATCTAATCTTCAGCATTCTTATGTAGCACCACATTTCGAAAGCTTCTATTCTCTTCTTGGCTAAACTAGTTATCGTCCATGTTTCACTTCCATACATGGCTACACTCCATACATATACTTTCAGAAAGGACTTCCTGACACTATACTCATTGTTAACAAATTTCTCTTCTTCAGAAACGCTTTCTTTGCCATTGCCAGTCTACATTTTATATCCTCTTTACTTCGACCATTATCAGTTATTTTGATCCCCAAATAGCAAAACTCCTTTACTACTTTAAGTGTCTCATTTTCTAATCTAATTCCCTCAACATCACCCGACTTAATTCGACTACATTCCATTACCCTCGTTTTGCTTTTGTTGATGTTCATCTTATATCCTCCTTTCAAGACACTGCCCATTCCATTCAACTGCTCTTCCAAGTCTTTTGCTGTCTCTGGCAGAATTACAATGTCATCGGCGAACCTTAAAGTTTTTATTTCTTCTCCATGGATTTTAATACCTACTCCGAATTTTTCTTTTGTTTCCTTTACTGCTTGCTCAATATACAGATTGAACAACATCGTGGAGAGGCTACAACCCTGTCACACTCCCTTCCCAACCACTGCTTCCCTTTCATGTCCCTCAACTCTTATAACCGCCATCTGATTTCTGTAAAAATTGTAAATAGCCTTTCGCTCCCTGTATTTTACCCCTGCCACTTTCAGAATTTGAAAGAGAGTATTCCAGTCAACATTGTCAAACGCTTTCTCTAAGTCTACAAATGCTAGAAACGTAGGTTTGCCTTTTCTTAATCTAGCTTCTAAAATAAGTCGTAGGGTCAGTATTGCCTCACGTGTTCCCATATTTCTACGGAATCCAAACTGATCTTCCCCAAGGTCGGCTTCCACCAGTTTTTCCATTCGTCTGTTCGCGTTATTATCTTGCACCCACTAAGAAGGTACAAACAACTAGTAATCCAAGTACCGTTCTAGCTCTCTGTCATAACGTCTACTGAATTTTGCGTCAGATGGTACTGTGTGTTGCCAATAGATGGCGGTATTGTGCTATTCGTGATCCAGTGCCTCTGGGCACATTTCTTTTCTGCGGATACCCCACTTGGTCCGCACAGAAGCGCCACCACACCCTAGCGTCTCGAGACGCGAACGCCTGCAGTGTAAGCCACAGTAGGAGTTGCAGAGTTTGCGGAAGCCTGGAGCGGCATTTAGAGCGAGCCGAGGGCTAGGAGATGCGGCGTCGAGATTGGATCCGCCAGGCGGAAAACTCGGCGCTTCCCCACAGCCGGGCTTTAGGGGCCGGAGCGGCGCACGGCCCGGCCGCGGACGCCGAGCGCCGGCAGAGTCCATTCCGGCCTGTTGCTGCGAGCGCCCCAAATGAAAGGAATTCATCACCAGCAGCGGCGCTGCCACACCACGCATCCGTCTTGCTGAGCCCTGAAAAGCCGTCCGCCGGCGCAGAAACCCTACCGAGGAGCCGAGTCGAGGCAGGCGCTCACGCACGTTACCAGAGAAAGGGCGCCGTGGGGCGGCGGAAATGGGGAGGGGAGGAAGGGGGGGGAGGGGACCGCAGGCGCTGGCGGGAATTCCCCCGAACACGCGTAACGAACCGCGGGAACGTCGCGTGCGTGAATTTCCCAGTCCGTGGCGAGCGACGAAGACGAATGCGTCGCTTATAAACCGCTGTGCTGTCGACTGGAAGGGGGCTCTAAAGAGTGGCGAGGGGAGGGGATAGAAAAAAGAGGGAGAGAGAAAAGGACGGGGAACCCAGAAGATGTAAGAGAAGAAAGGGAGCAAAAGAGGAAGTAGGCCCGCAGTAAGGCGGCAGCAAAGCACAGTCATACGTTTCCCTGTTAAGGAGCCCTAAACCCCGAGCAGAAAACTGTCGTCCGTAATGGAGTGCAATTCCAGCTGAAGATACAGCCACTTGGCGCCCCGGATTGTAAATGCCAGGCCGTCGCTGGCGGCTTACGGCGCTCATGGGAGCGGCGGTCCGCGCCACCATACCTCGCCGTCTGTCACGCTGGCCACGCCGCGACGCGTCGCGTTTCGACCACAGGTGAATCGCGGCCGCCCTGGCGTAGGTTGGGCCTGCTTCACTCCCACTGAGGTACTTCTCTGCTAACGTGGTTTTCCTGGAAAAACGATTTGCCTTCCGTTTTATAACGTAAGCCTGAAACCTTCCTCGTATGGACCATTATCTTCAGATCATTTATATCCGCTTCTTACCTTCTTCCCACATTTCCAAAAGACGACACCTCGTTCACGTACTCCTCTGTTACAGTTCGGGGCAAAGCAGAATCCGACGATACTACATTGCTTACTTCCACCTTTTCACATTATCTCCCCTTGTAACGGTTCTTTATTTACGTGACCAATACGACACTCCAACACCAGTTCTCGATACCAGTAATACCGAACTACTTTTCTGCGAAGTAACAGACATATTTTTGTATAGTTAGTGTGATGTATTGATATATTACATTGACATGGTTCTTGTGTGTATTCATTTCTATGAGACTGTCATAATCTTTGATTTACTTGTAATCGCTTTGGCGTGAATGCGCACAGAGCAGTCTTTGTTTCACTTTGCAGAAGTTATGTTGTTATTTCACTTTCTAAAAGAACAGTTAAGTCTTGTGTTTGGTTAAAGTGGAAATTAAATATGTGAAGATTGATACAAAACTGTTTTCTTCATGATGTGACAATTAAGAAGAAGTATATGTGAATTTACAAGATGTTTATTAAAAATGTGGATCGTGAACAACTAGTCAAAAATTATTTCTATCATGCCATTGTTCCGATCTGGGATTGTTTGATCATTAAGAATTTCCTGAAAAACGCAATTTGTTAGGTCTTCAAATATTGCTAAAATACAGATCCGGACCTTCTAGCAGCCAAAGTGGAATCACCCTAGATTCAACAAGATGATCCATAACGACTTCGACGAAATCTACGTGGGAATCCATTGAAGATAAGTGCCAAATTAATGACTTAATTACAGTGGCTTCATTATTTCGTTTCTGACGATACCATCCACAATCAATAGTTTTGTTGTTGCCCGATAAAGCAAACATATGCTGCGTGGGCAACATTATTAATCTGTTTTCTAATCTACTTTGTTAGTGGTGGTATTGTTAGACCCGGCTGTGCCAATGATGCTGGTCCGCGAATGCGACTGCGGTGAAAGTGTGGTTTTATTATGAGCATCGTTTTTTTCTTCAGTATCTTCTGCTCTTTGTTCATGAAGTTGAGTATTGTTTCTGCAATGAAATTGAAAGGTACAGTGAGGTGAGAAAGGTCACGGGATACGTCCTAACATCGTGCGGACCTCATTTGTCCGGCGTAGTGCAATAACTCTACTTGGTGTGGTCTCAACAAGTCGATGGAATTCCTCTGCAGCAGTTCTGAGCCATGCTGCCTCTCTATAGCTGTCCATTATTGGAAAAGTGTTGCCGGTACTGTATTTTGTGCACGGACTGACCTCTCAATTACGTCTCATTTCGGGCGATCTGGGTGCTCAAATCAATCGCTCGAACAATATTATTCAAACCAATCGTCAGCAGCTGAGGCCCAGAAATATGGCACGTTGTCATCCATAAAAATTCCATTGTTGTTTGGGAACATGAGGTCCAAGTAGCCGAACGTAACAGTTTTCCTATGTCAATATTTTTGGCAGGAGGTCTCTGGGGCGATAGCCGTTTACTATTGTGACAAAATAAAACACATACAGCCGTCCTAATGATTTTATTTGATATTATTTTGTTGCAACCAGTTTCAACGCTTCAGTGCGTAACACTTTTCAGTCAACGATCGATTCAGTTGGACCATAGGACACAGTCCACGCCATTTAAACACAACCTGCATCATTATGGAACCACCACTAGCTTGCACAGTGCATTGTTGGCAATTTGGGTCCATGACGTCGTGGGGTCGGCGACGCATTCGAACACTACCATCACTCTTACGAACCGAAAGCGGGACATCTGACCAGGCCACGGTTTTCTAGCCGTGTACGGTGCAACAGATATGGACGCTAGCACACAAAAGGGTGCGGGCGATGCCGCGGTGTTAACAAATGCACTCCCGTCGGTCGTCTGCTGCCATAGGCCATTAACGTCATATTTTTCTGCACGTTTGTCACCCAACCCACATAGATTTCTATGGCAGTTTCAGGCAGTATTGCTTGTCGGATGTGAATGACGTTCGCAAATACCTGAAATTTAATATTCTTGGCACGCTCTTGACCCTGTGGTTCCCAAAATATTAAATTCTCTAACAATTTCCGGAATGAAATGTCCCATCCGTCCAGCTCCAACTACTACCATTCCGTTTTCAAAATCTGTTAACACCCGTCGTATGGCCATAATGACATCGGTAACCTATCCATATGACTCACTTTGAGTACAAATGACAGCTCCGCCAACGCGCTGCCCTTGCGTGCCTTGTGTACGAGATATTATTACCATCTGTATACGTGCATATCGCTATCCTATGACTTTTGTGACCTGAGTGTATAAACAATAGCACAAAGTAAGCGTCGTAAGCTTCCGTTTGATTTGTATAAGATTAGTTGAAGAGTCACCTGTAATAACGCTTATCATTTACGATTTTCAGGATCCCTCGTGCCGATTGCTTATTCCTTTCGCGACATTATTAATGCAAACCTCTTACCACTCCACTGCACAGTACTTCGAGCTCGGGACTTATGCGGGCGCAATGGGGTGTAGGGAGTGACAGACAGGGAATGAGCGCTCGTGTTTCAAAGCTGTTGGGTTGGGTTGTTTGGAGGAAGAGACCAAAGTACGAGGTCATCGGTCTCATCGGATTAGGGAACGGTGGGGAAGGAAGTCGGCCGTTCCCTTTTAAAGGACCCATTCCAGCATTTGCCTGGAGCGATTTAGAGAAATCACGGAAAACCTAAATCAGGATGGCCGGACGCGGGATTCAAAGCTGTACGTTCAGAAGCTCATATCTGCGTACTGTCAAAACAATGACCCAAATTTTTACGCAACATCGTTTGCTGGGTTGATGTCACGGACGTGTGCATTTTAGTGCTTAAAATACGTGGTCGATTTGGTGATGTTTCCCTGTAAAGGTGTATCATCGTCACGTACTATTTCAGATATGTATTTCATGAAATGTCTGTGGTCACATCGGAAATAATTGTTTATAACACATACAGTTTATAAATAGTAAGGTGAAGTTTAAAATTAAAATTCCCCATTGAAGTTACAATCTGGGGCACTCGTTTTTTCCTTGGTTTTTCAACTTTCTGTTCACTGGAGCTGAGAGACTCAGAACAAAAGCAGTGGATTATCAACAATACACAACTTTAGGAGCCTAGTTATTTTGGGCTGCTAAAAATAATTTTCGCATGGGATTTTTCTCAGGACCCTTATTCAGAACGTTAGCCCTTGGGATTAAGCCTGTGTGTTCCTTTAAGGCAGAAGCGGAAATCAAGGCACTCATGGAAGAGAATTACGAACTCATAACGGAACTGCCAAATGTCCCAACGTACCCTGCTGTAGCTTTTGCTCCTACTGTTACGAAACCTAAAAACTAAATGGTTAGTAAGATTGTGAAAGTAAGGGCAAACAAAACAAGTAATATGTTTTCTGCAGCCAATAAACAATCAGGACGCAAGGGCGACACGAGATACATTGACTAAAATGATTAAATCAAAGGGGTTCAGATCAACAACAAACACAGTGATTATCGAAACCGGAACGAAGACTGATGCCATGAAAGTCGCAGCTAAAGGGCATCAAATGTGAAGAGGCACAAAAAGGAAGACCACTAATGGCCGTATACAATGTCCTCACGTCCAACTCATGGAGGAACTGTTCGAGGTTAACATCAATGACGACATCATCAGAGAAATGTTTTACGTAGAAGTGAAGCTTAATTTATAGCAGAACCGAAAAACAAGCACACGGTGAACAATTATATTGAGGTTAGCCCTCGATATGGTATGTCTCAATGCAAAGAGAACGGATATACGTCGATTTCGAAGCACCTGGAATATAAAACTTCATAAGGATGCAGAAATGCTGCACTTGCCGTGTGCTAGGACACCCAGCTAAGCGCTGTAGGCGAGACGCAGCAGTCTGCTACAAAATGCGCCAAACCGGGACACACCCAAATCGATTGTGCTGAAAAGGTTGCATATCGTGTATGTACAGAAACCGTACTTTCAACAAAAGCAGTCGGTCCGGAATGACCCACATACAAACAGTTACTTGAAAAACTGAGCACTAACACAACTACAATTATCTAAACTATGTCTACTAAGACCACGAAATATCAAGAGGACCTTTATTCCACATATCTCGACAGCGCATACAGAGACATTCACCGCAGGAAAAACAAGCGTGCAGCTACGTGAGCGAGGTCATGGCATCGTGCTATTACATGGTGGCAACAAATGTAGTTCCTCCCGGAGACGTTCGATAATACTGAGCGTCCCATTCTGCTCGCTCACGATGTCCAATGACTACAGAGATCGCTGATAAACAGTACCTGGCAGTAGGTTCAAATGGTTCAAATGGCTCTGAGCACTATGGGGCTTAACATCTGAGGTCATGATTCCCCTAGAACTTAGAACTACTCAAACCTAACTAACCTAAGGACATCACACACATCCATGCCCGAGGCAGGATTCGAACCTCGACCGTAGCAGTCGCGCGGTTCCGGACTAAAGCGCCTACATCCGCTCGGCCTGCGCGGCCGGCGTGGCATTAGGTGGCAGCACAACGCACCTAGTATGCAAAACGTATGTTTTGGGAGGTGTCTGGTTACTTTTGATCACATAGTGTATCAACACAACGTACCTTAGGTTTAGGTATCTATATTTATTATGTTGCCATGTGCACTTTTGTTGTTGAACTCACGAGATACCGACACGATTATAGGTGCATTTATTGACTGTTCCATTGATTCTTAGCCATCATAATCTCCTTCCAAGGGTTAGGTGCAGTAGGGACCTTTTCTGGATTCTATAGTCCAGCCTACTCTTACGATGTTCTCCTACTTCTTTCTTTCCAGTTGGCTGATTATTCATAATTTTTTTGCTATATATTTTGAAATATTTTGTCAGCCCTCCATCTCGTCATTACTTGAAAATATTTTTAAATGTTTTCTTATTGCTTCATTACTTATTTTACTCATTTCATCAGAGCCTTTTACAATATCTCCTGAAGTTCATCTCTGCTGCCTATGCAAGTGATTTTTTCCGTATTGTCCATGATTCGGAACGATATTAGAGAGTAGGTACATTCATTGTATTGTATTGTATTGTATTGTATGGTAGCCGGGGACCTAGAAACGAAGGAGAGGCTCCGTCCCCGCCTCAGCCGTAGTGATCCACAGACCTACAATGACTACCGCAGTTCACTCCCCCCCTCCGCCGCCCCACACCTAACCACTTTTTCAGGGTTACTGCCCCCGGTGGACCCGACAGGGAACGTCTCAGAGCAGACGAGTGTAACCCCTATGTTTGCGTGGTAGAGTAATGGTTGTGCACGCGTACGTGAAAAACTTGTTTGCGCAGCAATCGCCAACATAGTGTAACTGAGGCGGAATAAGGGGAACCAGCCCGCTATCGCCGAGGCAGATGGAAAAGTGCATAAAAACCGTCCATAGACTGGCCGGTTCACCGGACCTCGATACAAATCGTCCGGGCGGATTCGTGCCGCGGACCAAGCGCTCCTTCCCGCCAGGAAAGCTGTGCTTGAGACCGCACGGCCAACCGGGCGGGCAGGTACAGCCATAGTGTCATAGAATTTAATTTGTTTCCTTTCTTCTTTCTCTTCCAATATCTCTTTCAATCATTCCATAGGCTGCTTGAAATTTATTAATCGTCTTGTAAATATTATTGGCTTATTACGCCTATGTTACCATTACTCATACGTCCTTTCCTGAAGCTTGATTTTTATAGTGACAGCATTGCGTCAGCAATAGTTTTCAGTCTTTGATTAACGATTTTCCCAGAAATTTTGTATCTATCTTTAGTAAACTGTTACGTTTATCGTTTCCTGTGTCTCTTCTATTGAGTTTTTTAAGTATAAAAATAACTTTTGCTTTCTTCCATTATTCAGGTAAGAAACTGTTTTTTCAACATGCATTTAATAAAGGAGGAAGGAAAATTCCAAACATATTCCTCCATACTTAATTAATTAATTCAGCATAAATTAAATCAGTGCTAGTTGCTTATCTGTTTTAAATTACATTTAGGGGTGGTTTTAATTCTTCCATGTCTATTTGGTCTATAGAGTTATTTATTATCAGTTAGTATATAATAACTATATTCACTACATTCATCATATCAGATATTTCTCTTGCATTGTGTCCATGGATTTTCTGCTACTATATTGCCATTTGCAATATCTTCTTCAATTTTATTCACATGTTGCATTAGTTTAAATAGTATATTCTGTTCTCCGTAAAGTGATGTTCAACATTAGTGATGAAACTTTCCCAAAATTCACTATGGTACTTTTCCATTAATTTTTTGGTTCTATTTCTGTTCAAATATTTCCTGCGATTTATTTGTCTGTGTTTGTAAATAGCCATTAAGCGTTGGGTTTTTCTTTAATTTTGTCAGCTATTTCTGTGTTCCACGTTCGAAACCATTTTTCCGATTTGCCACTTTATTTTTCCCTAGTACTTTATTAGCTATTTTCAACATTGATGATTTTAACATTTCTCATACCTCTCCAGTATTGTCCCTAGTTTCAGTCATTCACAGTTTGTGAGTGTGTTGATATAAATTTCTTATGCACTCTCCTTCCAGAACTTTAAACTTCAAGTTCCGGCTTTAGGTTTTCTTTAAAATTGTTTGTTTCCTCCATCTGTGCCATATTTCAAACTTTGAAGCAATTAGGAATTTTTCAGAAGCTGCAGCATCAGCAGCAGCATTCGGACATAGAGAAGCTAACAACTAGTAAGTGATCAAAGCCTGTATCACTACTTCTAAATACACGCATATCTTGTAGTTGAGAGCTTACGTTTTAATGAACTATTGTACAAGCAATTATTGATCTTCCATTGCAGCTGTATTTATATATGCATAACTTCCTAAGGAATGTATCTGTAATTTTTAGCTGTTTAAATGTAGCAAAATCTCTTAACGTCTTACCATTTTCATTTAAAGTTATTTCATAACACCCTTCTGCTGTATTTACCATAGGCACTTTTCTCATTGTTACATTTGAGGCTCTTGATATTTTCTGACGATCAGTTTTATTATTTTTGATTATATGTATCCAGAGTTCTCCAAGTTTTCCTTCTTCAGGTTCAAATACTTCTATGAGTCATAAATGTCAGTTTTAAATCTAGCAGTTCCTATCCTGTCATTTACACTGGGTGAGCATCAGTAAAAGCAACAAACCACAGGCATGGTTTGCTGAGTGGAAAAAAAGAGGTCCCATGAACAAGTGTCCGGAAATGTTTGGTGTACAAGCAACGACAAGAAATTGTCCCGTAACACAGTGCAGAGCTGCAACGCTTCTACATCACAACATATGTTCAAAATGGCCTCCTTGAGATTGCATGTGATTGGCATAGTAGCGGTTGTCATATATGATACGCGTAATCATACTTTGGCTTACACCATGTTGCCACGCCATCTGCCTGCAGCTTGTAAAAGATTTCACGAATACCGGGCCATTCTGCTGCTTACAGTATGCTGCACCAATCGCAGAGCCTGAAAACACAAGAAACGTACGGCACGTGGTCAGAGGAACTGTCATTCGTCAACGTGATCTTCTGTTGCGACGATGAGTTTCTGGACACATGTTCATAGAACCATTTTTCCTCCATTTGCTGTCATAAATCCGTCCCTGCAGTTTCTCGGTGTTTTTAATGGTCACACTGTATAGTCATAAAACCCTACCGTTGTTTTCCATTTTTCATTTGCAAAGACACCTAATCCTCTCACTGCTCGTTGCGTTTGTGCGACTCCACAGTAAATTAACGTGTAAATATTTTATTCGCCTCAGTTCCTTTGTCATTTCTTTTAATGCCTCAAGATTTATGTTTGTTCGTCTCATGTTTTAACTATATATGAAAGTAGTATCTGTTCCCAAAAGAACAGATACCATTGATGACTGTGTAGCTTCTCTAGAATGAAATGATAATTAAATCGACACCCTAGCTGCAAACAGGCGTTGATATACAACATTGGGGACATGATGAAAATGTATACCCCAACCGGGGTACAGATTCATAGAGCGTCTGCCATGTAAGCAGGAGATCCCGGATTCAAGTCCCGGTCGGGGTGCACATTTTCATCATGTCCCCAATGTTGTATATCAACGCCTGTTTGCAGCTAGGGTGTCGATTTAATTATCATTTCATTTTAGAGAAGCTTCACGGTCATCAATGGTATCTGTTCTTTCGGGAACAGATACTACTTTCATATATAGTTAAAATATGACTACCCGGCCATTGACCTCCTTGTGCAAACGCACACTTGGTAGATTAATCTGCCACGAGTAATGAGTGTGATGGACAAACATATATTAGGCGCACTACGGATGTAGTGGTGTGGACATGTTGGGAATATGGGTCTCATGGGGAGCGTGCAAGGGAAAAGTCCCTGCAAGCGCACTATCGTTTGTGACCTCGGTGGCTCAAATGGATACAGGCGGCTTTCGGCTATTTTATTTTTTCTGGACACATCTTCAAAGTCCAGTACGAAGCTCTCACCTTACCGAAGCGGGACGGTGGCCTCGATCTGGTTAATGTGAGAGCCAGGACTACGGCGCTTTACACCACTACTATGCTTCGGTTATGGAAAAGCAAAAAAGCTAGTTTTACTGGAATATTGACCACCGAGCTCGCACCTGTTTCGAGACGCTCACCGACGTCTCTGGCACACATCCCACCTCCGATGTCACATATCGGCAGTTTCTTTTTCGAGTACAGCTCCCCAGGACCAGGAATACGACCACCCGTGACATCTATTGCCTTCTCCGAAAGTCTCCATCCCGCAACCCCGTCGAAACACGTCACCCCCAGGTTTCATGGTCTACAGTTTGGAAAACGATCCACCAACCATATCACACCACTGACACCACCACTATGTGGTACCTTCTCGTCAACGGCAAGTATACTACAAGACAGAAACTGCATCGCATCCCGCTGGTGGACTCACCCCTGTGCCTATGCCTCAAGTGCAATGTCGAAGATACAGATTTACGTCGCTTTGAGTGTGGGCCAGCAGCAGCTGTCTCGACCCTCGTACAGAAGATTGTGGCCTTCTACCTCCGATTACCACCACATCACGTTTATCCTACCATGATGATATACCCCGACACGACCTACATTCCACCGGCTAAGTGGCACGCCATCACATGGATCAGTGGCATGGCTGTCAACTACCTCTCCCGGGACGACATCGTCGATCCGGCGGACTTTTGGACACGCCTCCAAGTACATAACCACACCCTTCGCCGACATCGACACTATCGGGCCACTTTCGCTAACTGTTTACAGAGTATTTTCACCAACCCGCCTCAGAGCTGGAATCTCAACGAACCGTGCCAGCGAAGACGTGACGATCCCACGTTCCCCATTAATGGTCAATGATAGAATGCATTTTGGTCTGATGGTGCGCCAAAGTGGAACATGGCGATGAAAGTATACCTATTTTATATCGCTTCTCTTTTCTCCTCCTCTTCTAAGTTTTTTTTCCCTTACACATGTTGAACATTTTCACGCATAGCTCTCTATCTGTAGCCTATTTGTTTTCTTTCTCCTGTGCTCCCCCCAAAAAATAACATAAAAAATGGGGTTGCTGCTGATGGTGAGATTGTATACTCATTTACGTTAAGGAAAAAAAGGTCGTTGAAAAAAAAGATGGATAGAGAGTCTGCCATGTAAGCAGGGCATCCCGGGTTCAAGTCTCGGTCGGGGTACACATTTTCATCATGTCCCCAATGTTGTATATCAACGCCTGTTTGTAGCTACCGTGTCGATTTAATTACCATTTCATCTCATATTTATTATAAGCTCTGATTATTCTATTAAAACTTCCTCTTGTTTTCAAGGTACCAACACATAAAATGCTGTGTTTCAGAACTACCTGCCTTCTTCCTTAGAGAGTTGGAAGCAGTTCTTTTTGTATGGATGGGTAACCGTCCAATGGCAGAACGCGGGGTGGAGCGGGTTTTATATCGGAGCACCAAGTCTTGGTATTGATACCAAATACCGCACATAATGTGGTATTCGAAGGATGCTGCTGCTGGCTACCTTTGGCTGAAGTGCGGAGTTCCTTAGCGTTACCAGCTGAGCCGCTGCGGATGCGCCACCCTCGCGGCTAGGGTGCGGCACGGCTGAGTGACAGGTGTCAGGCTGCTGCTGCTGCTGCTGCCGCAGCAATCCGGTTCATGACTAAGTCAGCCGCCGCCCCGCCACAATAATTCATACGGCCCGGGCCGGGCCGGCGAGGCGGCTCGTGAAATATTAGGCGCCCTGCGCCGCGCACCGGCTCACTGCGGAGGGACCAGCCGGCCGCGCCAGGCGAGCCGAGCCGAGACTGCAGTGGCCGCCCGCCAATGGCAGCACTCCTCCGTATAGCCAGTGTCCACACTCATTTCTGTCCGAAATTGTTTCCTGTGGCTTTGGAGAAGACTCTGTCAGTCGGCAGTGCCGTCTCAGGTCGGAAAAGTTAAAAGGGAAAATACTGCGGGACCTGCCAACACGATACCAGCCTCGGTATTTCGCTCTTCCTCAGCCGGGTATTTGGTCCCTGTGCTACGTGCGTCATTTCCTTGACAGTGTGCCGGACCGGGAATCGAGCACGGAGCCTTTATATTACGTGGTCAAACATTTTCAACTTGCTCACTGGAAAGGTAAACCACGCAACAATTGTAAAAGTTTCAAGATATGAAAGGAAGGCACGACAGAGTAGTGAATGAAGCGGCGTTGTGTTCTACACCCCGTGTACAACGACAAAGCCGTAAAGGAGGCTTTTATAACAAATGGTTCAAATGGCTCTGAGCACTATGGGACTTAACATCTGAGGTCATCAGTCCCCTAGAAATTAGAACTACTTAAACCTAACTTAATTACATCACATACACCCATGTCCGAGGCAGGATTCGAACCTGCGACCGTAGTGGTCGCGCGGTTCCAGACTGTAGCGCCTAGAACCGCTTGGCCACTCCGGCCGGCGGCTATTATAATAGAACAACTACGCTTTGGTAAACTTTCTAGAGTAGATCCTTGATGCAAGCGATTGTTATAATGTTAATCACGTTTACAACACATACACTATGCGATCAAAAGGATCCGGACACCCCAAAAACATACGTTTTTCATACTAGGTGCATTGTGCTGCCACCTACTGCTAGGTACTCTGTATCAGCGACCTCAGTAGTCATTAAACATCGTGAGAGAGCAGAATGGGACTTTGAACGTGGTCAGGTGATTACTTGTCTCTTGTGTCACAGTCTGTACGCGTGATTTACACACTCTTGTTTCCGATGTGTTAGTGAAGTGGAAACCTGAAGAGATACGCACAGCACAAAAGCGTACAGTCCGATCTCGTCTGTTGACTGACGGAGACCGCCGACGGTAGAAAAGCGTCGCAATGTGTAGTAGGCAGACATCTATCCAGGCTCATCATCATCATCATCAGCCAATTCAATCATTAAATTATGTGGCTTCATTTCGTGGATTCAGGTAGGCTTTCAGCAGTCCCCTCCAAGTGGAACGGTCTTGGGCATTTCTCTGCCAGATGGTACCAGAGATCTTCTTGACGTCTTCGTCCTATATGTCCGATGGTCTTCCTCTAGGCCTCCGATGCATTCTCAGGCTCCACTCCAGTACTAGCTTCGTCCATTTGCTGTCTTTTCTTCTCGCGACGTGGCCAGCCCAAAGAGCCTCCTAAGTCACAGACCGAATGTCATTTGCCCTTTTCCTCTCCTTTCTTGTATAGCACAGTATTGATTTTTCTATGGCTCTCTGTGCTGTCCTAAGTTTGTATTTGCTAAATGAGTTCAGTGTCCAAGTCTCGCAACCATACGTCAACACAGGAAGAATGCATTGATCAAATACTGTTTTATTCAGATTTACTGGTATTTTTGATCTGAATACTGTTGAGTTCCTCCCAGGTTTGATGCGCCGATAGATTTCTGGCCTTACATCTCTCTTCATATTTATAATCTGAATAAGGTACATATATTCACTAACCTTCTCTAATGGACTATCCTTGACTTTCACATCTCCAGCTGGGACCCGTTTGTTGGACATTACTTTTGTTCTGGAAAGGTTCATATTCAGGCCTACCGACTGACATTCCAACGCAAGATATGCAAGTAAGTTGTAGATCTCTGCGAAGTCGTTGGCCAGTAAGGCAATATCATCAGCAAATCTTAAGTTAGTAAGCCTTCTGCAATAATTCTAATCCCCTTACCTTCCCAGCTCAGCTATGACATAGCCATTTCCAGTACAGCTGAGAACAGTTTTGGGGAGATGGGGTCGCCTTGTTTGACACCCCGCATGGTGTGGTATTCTTGAGTTGATTCTCTGATATTAACATAAGCTGAAAACTTCCGCCCACACTGCCACACAGGAATTACAAACTGCATCAGGATCCACTGCAAGTATTATGACAGTTAGGCGGGATGTGAGAAAACTTGGTTTTCATGGCCGAGCGGCTGCTCATAAACCACACATCACGCCGCTAAATGCTAAACGACGCCTCGATAGGTGTAAGGAGCGTAAACATTGGACGATTGAACAGGGGATAACTTTGTGTGGAGTGACGAATAACGGTACACAATGTCGCTATCCAATGGCAGGGCGTGGGTATGGCGAATGCTCGGTGAACGTCATTTGCCAGCGTGTGCAGTGCTAACAGTAAAATTCGGAGGCGGTGGTGTGGTCGTGTTTCTCATGGAGGGGGCTTGCACCGCTTGTCTTTTAGCCTGGCACTATTACAGCACAGGCCTAATTGATGTTTTGAGCACATACTTGCTCCCCATTGTTGAAGAGCAATTCGGGGATGGTGACTGCATCTTTCTACACAATCGAGATTCTGTTCATAATGCAGAGCCTGTGGCAGAGAGGTTACACAACAATAACATCCCTGTAATGGACTGGTCTGCACAGAGTCCTGACCTGAATCCTATAGAGCACCTTTGGGATGTTTTGGAACGCCGACTTCGTGCCAGGTCTCACCGACCGACATCGATACCTAAATTAAATTTTACTTTCCTCAGAATTCCCACCTTTTGCTTTAATCACTGGTTTGCATATTAGGCATGCGGTGTGTCAATGTTGCCAGGGTCTCATTTCGACTTAATCTCCATTTTTGCTGCACAAATGTGTCCCACTCACGATTCCCCGTTTTCGGTTCGTCCGGTCCAACTCTCCACATACTAGCTCTATTGGGTTAAAACCGGGTGAATGGGGAGCGAATTCCATCTTTTTCAAAATTTTCTGTACTTCTAGAGATTTCACATATTTCTGACGCAAGACAAACCCTTTCGTAATCAGACGCAGATCGGATGTCTTGACGCGTTGCTAGTGAATGGCAATAAACCTATCGATTAATTTCTCCGTTTACTTTTATCAAGTCTTCTACTTTGTTTTCTCAACAACAAAAAAATCCCCATACCACACATCCATGCTTCACAGTTGGAATTATACAATGAGGATTCAGGCATTCATGAAGTAAACGTCAACGAAATGATCGCGTTTATATCCATATTTTTTCACTTGTATTCGTTAATAAATCTGGCAATTTCCTAATCCCCTGCTGTCCAGTGTTGGTGTGTAAGAGCTCACTAGTAGGGCAGAACAATGTTTCCTTTCTGCTACATAGCCCAGGTGGCGGTTTTCCGTCCAGCGCCGTCTCACTGTGTCCCTAGTTCACCGACAGTTCTGAATCTCTGACGTTTACTGGTCACTATCAAGTGTTCTTATTTTCCTGGATGCCCCTGTAGGAGGACGATCATCGTATGATCCTGTATGCCGATGCCGGTGTAAGCTCTTGATAACGCCACTGATGGCAATCGTCATTTTCTTTTACATCTGTCGGGCATTATTGCTTTCTTGGTGCAAAGTGATTATTTTTACCAGTAAATCATAAGAAATCTGTCTTTTCGGGCCCATTTTCAATTATTTTTGCTTCGTGTGTTCCCTTCTTTCGCGGCATGTCCTACTTTCATACAAACGGAACTACAACTGAACAGAATTGTAAACAACTTACCTCTACAAGGTCCTGCCGCTGCAATCGACATCTGGTGAATTTAGTATAAATGTTTGGACAAGTTAAGTCTGTTTATGCAATGCAACTGAGCAATACCGATATGTACCAATGCAAATCCATATGAACAATAATTGCTTTTATAAAAGTGGAAACATTATTAATCGTGATTTCAGCATTTTGTTCGTTATTCTTACCGATAACGTACACATATTGATCCAATCTAGCTCCGTTCTAATACACAGAAAGGTGTTGCAGCCTATGGTGGGCAGTGTTGTTTGCTATCTCAGGTTTCCTATTGATTTTTGCTGCCAAGGTATGTCGATATTACATTTAAATTGTCATTCGCTTCTGAAGCTTTCTCAGTGTTGCGTTGCTTGTTGTTTTATGCAACAAATATTAGCGTTGCATAAACTGTAGTGGTATACATAGGTCTCAGTATTCCTATAGGTGCGATCATCGTAAAGATTTCAAAACATTCTTTCACCATTATGTGAATTGACTAAATGTGGACAGACACATTAGCTGAGTCCCATGACATAAATCAGGCTGTAATTTAGCATATGTTGTGTAAGTGGAAATGTAGGATTTTTTTCCAATACTTGAATTGCTCACCGACAGGTAAAAATTAAGATTCTGAGGACGGATTCTAAACCAGGGGATGTAATGTCTTTTTTTAAATACTCTGCCTTCCCGAACACGTAAAATTCGATGATTAAAAGAGTCGTTTTGATGATCTGACAATAACTAAATTACAGCAGTCCTTACCACAACAGATAACCCGATTTAGCATGAGTAAGTCAGGGAAGGAACATGCCGTTAACCACTCGAAGTTCTGTTGAATGACACGTTTCTCTTCTCTTTCATTACTCCACTGTTCAACATGCTGCTTTGTTTTCACGGTCATCAGGCTTCTGGTTGATTTGATTGCGGCCCGACACGAATTACTCATCTGAGTCAATCTCTTTATCTCAGAGGAGCACTGGCTACCTACGCCTTCAATTATTTCCTGGGTGTATTTCAATTGCTGACTTCCTCTATAGTTTTTGACCTCTAAGCTTCTAGTAACATGGAAGCTATTCCCTGTGTATTAACAGGTGTTCTATCATCCTGTCCCTTCTCCCTGTTAGTGTTACCCACATATTAATTTGCGCGCAGAACCTGCTCACTTCTTAGCTTATCAGTCCAATTAGTTTTCAACATTTGCCTGTAGCACCACATCTCAAACGCTTCGATTCTATTCCGTTCCGGTTTTTCCACAGTTTATGTTTCACTACCATACAATGCTGTGCTCCACACGTACATTCTCAGAAATTTCTTCCTTAAATTAAGACATATGTTTCACATTAGTACACTTCTCTTGGCCAGGAATGTCCTTTTTGCCAGTGATATTCTGCCTCTGATGTGCTCCTTGTTCCGTCTGTCATTGGTTATCTTGCTGCCTAGGTAGCCTTACTTCATCTACTTTGCGACCATCAAGCTCGATGTGAAGCTTCTCGCTGTTCTCATTTCTGCTGCCTCCCATTACTCGTACTTTCGTCTTTCTTCGATGTACTCTCAATCAATATTCCGTACTCATTAGATTGTTCATACCACTGCTTCTTCTTCACTCTCACTCAGGCTAGACTACATCCCTGTCTTATACCGTTTTTAATCCGAGAACTTCGCTCTTGGTCGTCCACTCTTCTTATTCCCTCTGCCCTCTTGTTTCCTCTACATCTTAGGTATTAGTCATTTCTCCCTATAGCTTATCCCTATTTTTCTCAGAATTTCCGACATCTTGGAATATTTTACATTCTAGAAAGGTTTTTACAGGTTTACAAGTCCTGTGAATGTCGATTTTTCTTTAGCTTTGCTTCTATTATCAACCGCAATGCTACAATTGCCTCTCTGGCGTCTTTACATTTTCTAAAGCCAAACTGGTCATCTAGCACATCCTCAATTTTCTTTTTCATTCTTCTCTATATTATTTTTGTCAGCGTCCAGGATGATGAGCTGTTACGCTCATCGTGCGATAATTCTCACAATTGTCAGCTCTTTCAGTCTTCAGAATTGTATGGATGATATTTTTTCTGAAAGTCTGATGGTATGTGGCCATACTCGTACATTCTACACACCAACGTGAAAAGCCGTTTTGTTACCTCTTCCCCAATGATTTTAGAAATTCTGAATGAACGTTATCTATCCCTTCTGCTTATTTGATCTTAAGAATTCCAGAGTTCTCTTAATCTCGTATTCTAATACTGGATCTCCTATCACTTGTAAATCGACTCCTGTTTCTTCTACTATCACATCAGACATGTCTTTCCCCTCGTAGAGACTTTCAGTGTACTCTTTCATCCTATAGTCTCTCTCCTTTGCATTTAGCAGTGGAATTCCCATTGTATACTTAATATTTCTACCAATACTTTTAATGCCACCGATGTTTGTTTTGACTTCCCTGTACTCTGAGTCAGTTCTTTCACTAGTCATTTCTTTCTCTATTTCTTCATATTTTATATGTGGACATTTCGTTTTAGCTTTCCTGCATTTCCTATTTATTTCATTTCTCAGCGACTTGTTTTGTGTATTCCTGAACTTCCCTGAACGTTTTTGCACTTCCTTCCTTCATTGATCAACTGAAGTATTTCTTCTGTCACCCGTGGTTTCTCCGCAGTTACCTTCTTTGTACCCTTGTGTATCTTTCCAAATTCTGTTATTGCCCTTTTTAGAGATGTCCTTCTTCTCTTCAACTACACTGTCTACTAAGCTATTCCTTACTGCTGTTTCTATAGAGTTCAAATGAAATTATTCGTCATGAATAATGATATTTCCTTACAGTTCTCTGTGATCTCAGTCTACATCTGGTCCTGGGTACGACTTACAATCCAGTGTCTGATTTCGGAATCTCTGTCTGATCATGATGTAACCTAACTGAAATCTTCGCGTATCAGCCGGTCTTTTCTAAGCATCCCGCTTTCTCTTGTGATTCTTGAACAAAAGTATTCGATAGTACTAACTGAAATTTACTACAAAACCCAATTTGCCTTTCCCCTCTCTTATTCCTTGTCGCAAGCCTATATTCTCTTATAATCTTTTCTTCCGCCCATTCTCCTACAACTGCATTCCATTCCCCCACGACTATTACATTTTCCTCTCCCTTTACGTACTGTATTACCCTTTCCATATCCTCATATGCTTTCTCTATCTATTCATCTTCAGCTTGCGACGTCGGCATGTATACCTCAACTATCGTTATTGGTTTTGCTGTGTATTCGGACAAGAGCAACCCTATGACTGAACTTTCACTGTAACACTCTTGCTACCCTACTTTTCTATTCATAACGAATCCTAGTCCTGTTATACTACTTTATGCTGCTGTTGATATCACTCTATACTCATGTGACCAGGAATCCTTTTCTTCTTTCCATTTCACTTTACTGACCAGTACTATAACTAGTTTGAGCATTTGCATTTCCCTTTTCAGATTTTCTGTTTTCCGTACCACATTCAAGCTTCTGACATTCCACACCCCGACTAGTATAACGTTATCATTTCGTTGATTGTTCAGTCTTTTTCTCATGGTCACGTCCCTCTTGACAGTCCCCTCCTCGAGATCCGAGAGGGTGACTATTGCGGAATATTTTGCCAGTGGAGAGATCGTTGTGACACTTTTTCTACTGCAGGCCGTATGTCTTGTGGATTCACGTTATATGTCTTTAATACAGTGGTCTCCATTGCCCTCAGTATCCTCATGCCGTTGATCATTGATGACTCTTCCACCTTTAGGGGTGGTTTCCCATCCCAAGGACAAAAGAGTGCCCTGAAATTTTGTTCGCTCCTCCACCCTCTTTGACAGAGCCGTTGTCAGAATTAGGGTGACTCCTAAGGAGTGAAAAAATATTAATTTCTTGGAGTAAAAGAATAGGTATCTAATGGGCAATGACTTAGATAATGGCATATTCTGATTTAGGTTTGCCGTGGTTTTCTTAAATCACTTCAGGCAGATGTAATAGTTCCTTTGAAAGGTTACGGCCGACTTTCTTCCTCATCCTTCCCTAATCCAATGGGACCGATGACCTCGCTGTTTGTTCCCCTCTCCCTAATCAACCAACCAGCAAGCCAACCAACATAACTAAAAATATTTCTCTCTCATTAGTAGCAGATATTTATTTGCTTAAATCCCAAGGACGGGTGACAACTATTTGGAAACCACTAATTACATTCGACACATAAATAGTCGGGTTAAATCATACAGTAATAGAAAGTCACTTTGTGCATGACCGGCGTAGGTGCTCAAGGTGTGGCGATAAATACAATTACTGATGACTGTAGGATGATACTAATGTGAAAATCACATATTCACTGATGTGGTTAATATACAGCGTGCAGCCATATTAACTATTGATTACTAAGAACCTGACGAGCAAGGGTGAACAGACTGGGTGGGGGAGGAAACTCATACCAAAGATAAATGTACATTGACAAAGTCTTACGTAATAAAAAAAAAGATAACTGAAAAATAATTCGGCAGCATGTAGGTAGTCGACCTTCTCAGTGTAGGGTACCTCGCTAGCTCTGAAACCAGGAACACATGGCGGGATGAGTGGTGGTCGTAATCAAAGACTTGAGCAGTATTCAGAGTCAAATAACACACAAGCCTCACCTTTAGTTTTACTAGTGAGCGGAAACAAACAGTAGACACGGTGGGCCGTGGGTAAAGCCCATACAACAGATACACTACCTTCAAAGAAACTCTCAAATAATCGGAAAAAAGGACAGTGGTTAAAAATTCTTTTGGGATGTAGATATTCGTTCTATGTGAATTCTAATGTACTACACAATGCAATACTAGGCATGAAATCACGAACTTGCGGAAGACAGAGTTGAAAAAATTTCTCCATATTGCTCATAAAGAAACAAGCACAAAATTGGTATATATTTCACATGAATTTATATACATGGTATTCAAGAACATAACATTTGGCAGCTATGAACCATAATACTTAAAGAATGAGATACTCTGGAGCATACCGATGGTCCAGACTCATACAAAACAAAGGCCATTAGATTACACTCCTACAGCGAATTATGATGTGACGATCAAAACGAGACAAAAAAACAGCGCACTTCTCTGACGTAAGTAATGCAAAACTACAAGAGAGTTAAGTAATTCTACAATTAAATAACATATTCTGATACGTGCATCCATAACCTTATCAGTCCACCGAATTTTCAACATTCGTCTGTAGCACCACATTACAAATTCTTCGACTCTCTTCTGTTTCGGTTTTCCCACAGTCTATGTTTCACTACCATACTACGCTGTAATCCAGACGTACATTCCCAGAATTCTTCCTCAAATTAAGGCCGATATTTGATACTAGTAGACTTTTCTTGGCCACGAATGCCCTTTTCGCCAGTGCTAGTCTGCTTTTGATGTTCTCCTTGCTTCGTTCATCACTGGTTATTTCGCTACGAAATTAGCAGAATTCCTTAACTTCATCTACTTCCTGTCCAACAACCGTGATGTTAATTTTCTCACTGTTGTCATTTCTGCTACTTCTCATTACTTTCGTCTTTCTTCGATTTACTCTCAGTATATATTCTACACTCATTAGAATGTTCGTTCCATTCAGCACATTCTGTATTTCTAATCAACTTTTGTTGAGGATAACAATGTCTTCTGCGGATCGTATCATTGATATCCATTCACTTTAAAATTAGATCCCACTTTTGAACATTTTTTTTTATTTCCGCCATTACCTCTTCGATGTATAGAGCGGACAGTACGGGCGGAAGACTACATGTCTGTCTTAAATCCTTTTTAATCTGAGCACTTCGCTTTTGGCTATCACTCTTATTATTCTCTCTTGGCTCTTGTACATGCTGTATTTTACACGTCTTATACCTATCTTCCTCAGAATTTCGAACTTCTTGGACCATTTGACTTTATCGAACGCTTTTTCCAGATTGATAAATCCTATGAATGTGTCTTGATTTTTCTTTAGTCTTGCTTCAATTATCAACCGCAACGTCAGGACTGCCTCTCTGGTGCCTTTACCTCTCCTAAAGTCAAACTAACCGCCATGTGACACATCCTCAATTTTCTTTTTCGTTCTTCTTATTATTATGTTTGTCATCAATTTGGATGTTGAGCTGTTAAGCTAACTGTGCGATAATTCTCACACTTGTCAGCTCTTGTACTCTTCGGAAGTCAGTGGATGATATTTTTCCGGAAGTCAAATGGTATACCGCCAGACTCACACATTCTTGACATCAACGTGTACCCTAACTTCGTCGTCTCTTTCCCCAGCGATTTTACACATTCCGTTGGAATCTTATCTATCCCTTCGGCCTTATTTGGTGTTAACTCCTGCAAAGATCAAATTCTGATGCTAATATTGGATCCCCTATCTCTCCTATATCGGTCCCCGTTTCTTTTTCTATCGCGTCACACAAACCTTTCCCCTCACAGAGACCCTGAGGTGCTCTTTCCATCTATCTGCTCTGTGCTCTACGTTTAACATTGGAATTCTCATCACGATCAACGTAACCATCCCTGCTTTTATTTTCACCAAAGGTTGTTTTGACTTGTTTATGCTGTCAGACCATCCGACAGTTACTTCTTTTTTGATTTATTCACATTTTTCATGCGGCCATTTCGACTTAACACCCCTACACTTCCCCTATATTTGACCACTCAGTGACTTGTATTTCTGTATTCCTTTATTTCCCTGCTCCTTTTTATACTGCGTTCTGTCATCGATCATCTAAGTATTTCTTCTACTACCCACGGTTAACTTCTTTATATTTAGGGTTTTCTTTCCAACTTCTGTGATTACGCTTTCTAGAGATGTCCATTCCTCTCCATCTGTACTACCTAATGAGCTATACATTACCCCAAAATCTGTAGAGAATTCAAGCGTATCTGTTCATTCCTGAGTAATTCCGTATCCCAATTCTATACACGTTGATACTTCCTGATCAAACTGATAAACTTCAACCTACTTTTCATCACTACTAGTCCGCAGCTCGTGGTCGTGCGGTAGCGTTCTCGCTTCCCGCGCCCGGGACGACGTTTGCAGCAGCATGGACTATCAGCTCGGAGACAATGGCTGCGGTTACCCTTGACGCTGCATCACAGACTGGAGCGCCTGCGATGGTGTACACAACGACGAACCTGGCTGCACGAACGGAAAAACGTCATTTGTACGGATGAATCCAGGTTCTGTTTACAGCATCATGTTGGTCGCATCCGTGTTTGGCGACATCGCGGTGAACGCACATTGGAAGCGTGTATTCGTCATCGCCATACTGGCGTATCAACCGTCGTGATGGTATGGAGTGCCACTGGTTACACGTGTCGGTCACCTCTTGTGACGGTGCTTTGATCAGTGGACGTTACATTTGAGGTGTGTTACGACCCGTGGCTCTACCCTTCATTCCATCCCTGTAAAACCCTATATTTCAGCAGGATAATGCACGACCGCATGTTGCAGGTCCTGTACGGGCCTTTATGGATACAGAAAATGTTCGACTGCTGCCCTGGCCAGCTCATTCCTCAGATCTCTCACAAACTGAAAACGTGTTGTCAATAGTGACCGAGCAACTGGCTCGTCATAATACTCTTGATGAACTGTGGTATGGTGTTGAAGCTGCATGGGCAGCTGTAACTGTACACGCTATCCAAGCTCTGTTTGACTCAATGCCCAGGCGTATCAAGGCCGTTATTACTGGGTACTTATTTCTCAGGATCTACGCACCCAAATTGCGTGAAAATGTAATCACATGTTCGTCCTAGTGTAATATATTTGTCCATTGAATACTCGTTTATCATCTGCGCTTCTTCTTGGTGGAGCAATTTTAATGACCAGTAGTGTAGTGAAAGACATCACCAACACACAGTCTTCAGTATAATTAATAATTTGTTTTACTTCTATATAATTGCAGTTCTGAGGAGATCCTCGCAATTTTCTTTAAGCGGGGATCAAAGAGAATTTACTGAAATCAAGTTATATGAATATGGTTCAAAATTGGAAAAACTGATTACTATTACTGCTTCAAAGTAAGAATCTCTAATCATGAGAAGTGTCCTACATTTACATTTATTTTTATTATTCAAAATTAGCAAATATTAAAATATTTATTATGACTCTGGGCCATTATCTTTTAGAACAATGACGTTAACCCCTGAAGCAATGTGCTCCTATATAATTTGCATAAATTATTTAAGTCACTCATTTCACACTTCATGAATATAAGATCTGTTACAGTAAAACATTAGCCACACTTTTGAGTAATATTTGATTATATTTAGACTATATACAACATGAAACTAACACGTTTTAGTGCTTCGTCACAAAATGGATTCTTACACAACGAAAGGGAAGTGTATGAAGATGGTATCTGTTCTTTCGGACATGTCCATAAGAACAAATTCCAACTTCAGATAGTTAAAGCTAACCGGCCATTGACCTTCGTCTTCTCTGCTGGATGCACACGCATTGCCTGAACTCTTACGGGTCTCGGTAAGGCTGACTGCCGCGAGTAGTGAGTGTAATGGGCAGGGGCACTACGAAAGTAGTGTGTGGACATTAAGTTGGGACTGTGGGTCTGACGAGGAGCGTGCAAGGGACAAGTGCCTGCAGTCGCACTGTGCTCTCGGTGGCTCAGATGAATAGAGCGTCTGCCATATAAGCAGGAGATCCCGGGCTCGAGTCGCGGTCGGGGCATACATTTTCAACTGTCCCCGTGTATGTATATCAACGTCTTTCGACAGAGTAGGGTTTTGATTTAATTACATTTCAAAAGATGTGGTTTTGATCCTTTATCAAAAGGAACAGAGATTACAATAATAATCACAGATTACATTAGTTTATTACATAACCTTTGTGATTCTTCTGCGGTAATACTTATTTCATTACAACGTCAGTTTTGTTATACACTCCTGGAAATTGAAATAAGAACACCGTGAATTCTTTGTCCCAGGAAGGGGAAACTTTATTGACACATTCCTGGGGTCAGATACATCACATGATCACACTGACAGAACCACAGGCACATAGACACAGGCAACAGAGCATGCACAATGTCGGCACTAGTACAGTGTATATCCACCTTTCGCAGCAATGCAGACTGCTATTCTCCCATGGAGACGATCGTAGAGGTGCTGGTTGTATTCCTGTGGAACGGCTTGCCATGCCATTTCCACCTGGCGCCTCAGTTGGACCAGCGTTCGTGCTGGACGTGCAGACCGCGTGAGACGACGCTTCATCCAGTCTCAAGCATGCTCAATGGGGGACAGATCCGGAGATCTTTCTGGCCAGGGTAGTTGACTTACACCTTCTAGAGCACGTTGGGTGGCACGGGATACATGCGGGCGTGCATTGTCCTGTTGGAACAGCAAGTTCCCTTGCCGGTCTAGGAATGGTAGAACGATGGGTTCGATGACGGTTTGGATGTACCGTGCACTATTCAGTGTCCCCTCGACGATCACCAGAGGTGTACGGCCAGTGTAGGAGATCGCTCCCCACACCATGATGCCGGGTGTTGGCCCTGTGTGCCTCGGTCGTATGCAGTCATGATTGTGGCGCTCACCTGCACAGCGCCAAACACGCATACGACCATCATTGGCACCAAGGCAGAAGCGACTCTCATCGCTGAAGACGACACGTCTCCATTCGTCCCTCCATTCACGCCTGTCGCGACACCATTGGAGGCGGGCTGCACGATGTTGGGGCACGAGCGGAAGACGGCCTAACGGTGTGCGGACCGTACCCCAGCTTCATGGAGACGGTTGCGAATGGTCCTCGCCGATACCCCAGGAGCAACAGTGTCCCTAATTTGCTGGGAAGTGGCGGTGCGGTCCCCAACGCACTGCGTAGGATCCTACGGTGTTGGCGTGCATCCGTGCGTCGCTGCGGTCCGGTCCCAGGTCGACGGGCACGTGCACCTTCCGCCGACCACTGGCGACAACATCGATGTACTGTGGAGACCTCACGCCCCACGTGTTGAGCAATTCGGCGGTACGTCCACCTGGCCTCCCGCATGCCCACTATATGCCCTCGCTCAAAGTCCGTCAACTGCACATACGGTTCACGTCCACGCTGTCGCGGTATGCTACCAGTGTTAAAGACTGCGATGGAGCTCCGTATGCCGCGGCAAACTGGCTGACACTGACGGCAGCGGTGCACAAATGCTGCGCAGCTAGCGCCATTCGACGGCCAACACCGCGGTACCTGGTGTGTCCGCTGTGCCGTGCGTGTGATCGTTGCTTGTACAGCGCTCTCGCAGTGTCCGGAGCAAGTATGGTGGGTCTGACACACCGGTGTCAGTGTGTTCTTTTTTCCAGTTCCAGGAGTGTATTTGTGAAGTTCTTCAGTATTATTTTTCTCTCGTTATGTGGCGTACCGCCACTTCTGGTGAGTGGTTTCTTCAATGTTCTGTGTTCCTGAACACCTTACAAACTATCGACGAGTGCTACCCTCGCCATCCTTTGGTAGCGAACATCCAGGAGTCTATCTCTGCCCTGGGAAGGTCCAGACGTTCGGTGGTGTTTGGGTGGACTCCAGGATACGTCGGAATCCCAGGTAACGAACTTTATGACAGGCTGGCCAATCAGGTAACGCGGAAACCACTCTCTGAAACTGAGCTGCGTTTTATCTTACGCCTCAAGGTTTTTCGACTTTGGGGGACGGAGTGGCATAACAATATGCGCGACAAGATGCGTGTCATTAAGGAGACTGCGGATGTGTGGCAGTCTTCCCTGTGGTCTTCTCGCAGGGAATCAGTTGTCCTTTGCAGACTGCTCATTGGCCATACGTGGCTGACACATGGTTACTTCCTCCGTCGCGAGGACCCATCTCAGTGTCGCTGTGGCTCCCAAATTTTAGTCAACCACCTCTTACTGTACTGATCACTTTTAGCCGCCCTGTGCGGAGTTTTAACTTTCCCAGCACCCTACCTTCGGTGTTGAGCGACAAAGCCTCAACAGCAGCTTTAGTTTTACGTTTCATTCGTGAGGGTGGGTTTCATCATTTGATCTGAGTTTTAGCGCGTGTCCTTTGTCCCGCTGTGTCCTGCAGCCAAGGGATTTTGAGGGTGGAGATTTTAATGTGTTGCAG
This sequence comes from Schistocerca gregaria, assembly GCF_023897955.1. Taxonomy (NCBI): domain Eukaryota; kingdom Metazoa; phylum Arthropoda; class Insecta; order Orthoptera; family Acrididae; genus Schistocerca; species Schistocerca gregaria. The sequence goes on from NC_064920.1 coordinate 330,100,588, forward strand.
AGTGGCTGGCTTCTCATTTTTTCATTCCCATGGTCAGCCAACCATGGTAATCTGCTTTCACGTTTTTAATCTCTTCTCTCTGTGTTTTTTGTCCTGTTTTGTCTGTTCTAGTGTTTGCTGTCCTTCTGTCGTTCTTCTGGTTCTTCCTTTTTCCTGTTATTGTGCCATACGTCTTCTTTGTTTACTTCTTTCCCTTGGGTAATTGTTCTACTGGGAACAAGGGGACCGATGACCTTGCAGTTTAGTCAATTCCATCCCCCCCCCCCCCCCCCCCCCGCCGCTCCTTTTAAACCAACCAGTTCTCTCCTGCGGATCCGAATGGGGGACTTTTCTGGAATCTCGATACCCATTTTGTGCCTTTAATGCAGTGGTTTCCATTGCCTTCTGCGTTGATTATTACTGATTCTTCCCGCCTTATTCCCAAGGGCCGGAGTGTCCTTAACCTCTGTCTGTTCCTCCGCCCTCTTTGACAGACCTTTGGCTGAACGAGATTGACTTCTTATGCCGGAAGTCTTAGTTCGTCAAACACTTAGACCACAGGTGTATGGCTTCCACTATATGGTACCAGAAATCAATTGTCGCGGGTGGGTGATCATGGTAAAGGCCGACCCCGGAACCACGTGATAGTGTGGTGTTACGAGACCACCGACCCTGACTTCAGTCCCACTCTTGAAAATGACACCAAGAGTTTAAAATGGGATCCGAACCACGTGCCGCTTCTAGCGAATGTGCACCTCGTTGAAAGTTGAATACTAGGTAAATGACGATAAAAATGCGTGGTCCAACCGGGATTAGATCCCGTAATATTTCGATTTCCTGGAACACGCTTCATCGGCAGACCACCAGGGCCAACTCGCGTTCTGTTATCTGGAGTTATGGCGGCTGCTCCGTTTTCAGTGCTGCGGCGTATCATAGTTCAGCCACCTTCCACGAAATACCTGTAAAATTGTATACACGACCTTTCTCGTGGATCAATCTATCTCTTAGTCAAAATCCGACCTAGATCCCTACTGTAGTTCCTGAGATTAGCATAATTATATGGAAATAAGCGAGCAAGGAAATACAGTTTATATATAGAGAGGTAAGATAAGTAGAGAAGTCAGATCAGTGAGCAACATGATAGCAACATGAGTCTGTGTGAGCACAGCATCAAGTTCAAATATCCTCCAGTTTTGTGCGTCATATGAGTTGACCACACAGACTAGCTGTACTTTTATTGGATCAGATTAGCATACACGTTGGATTCATAGAACCTGAACCGGTGTATTAGTGAAAACACTTTCAAAATCCTTGCAGTAGGTACTGCGATTAGCCTTCGTATTCAGGCAGAAAAAGGGACTATCTCACAGACTCTGACGTGTTTTCCTTAAAATTCTTAATATGTGGAGCGACGTATAACTATTATGCATTTTTATAGAACACGTTTTTATGTCATCCTATTTCAACGTCTAATACGAAACCGATATAGTGCTTAGATGATGTTATGGCACATGGCAACGATGTAACTTTGGTTTATTGACTTATGTCGCAGTACCATTGACATCGTTTTGCTTCTATGTCACTGGTTAAGTACAAGATGTTGTACCAAATTGTTTTATGACTGATCAAGATCACTAAACATGCAACACATATGAAAACATTTTAAGTATGTTACTGTTAGTTTTAGATTTTGTATCAGCACATGAGTGTCCAGATCCTGAGAGTCCTGTTGGTATCGTTGGCAGCTGAAACGATTTGAGTTTGTTCCGTTACATTATGTCATTATGTCGTGGAACTACCACGTTTTGCGCACCAGAGCATAAAAATACCAGCTGCAGTGTCTGTTGTTTTTTCGTATATACAGTACTAGCTTAGCGCCCGCTGCCTCACTCGCATAGACTTTACGGTCTGCACAGATTTCTTTGTTTTCTTTTATTATAATTTTTATTTTGTTCATGAACAACAACACCTTCTCAACTTTTTATGCTAATTAAGACCATAGAAACATGATCTTTTCCGAATTTAATTCTGAACAAAAAGCGATTCTGGTAGCTGGAGTCAGCTGTCTCTGTTAATCCAGCCTTTTGAGTTCCTGTGGAGCGTTTCCTTATAAACGTCCAACCCCTAAAACATATTTCTATCGAAGTCAAATACCAATTTTCACAGATTTTGCTTTAACTGCATAAGGCGAAGTATTTCCAAAAAAATTTTCATCCCATTATGGATAGGATTTCCAAAAGATTCTAGACAACATAGGTTTTATGTCTGAACATGAAGCTAAACACAAATTTTCAGAGATTTAGTTTCAAACATGCTTACTTCATTAACTAACTCCGTAATAACTTTTCCCTCTAGGTTTTAAATTTCCAAGACACTGAAACACGTTTTTTTCTTTCTTTCACTTTATTTATAACCGAGACCATTTTTAAATTTTCTTCAGTTTAGCTTCAAAATACTTTATTAATGAAATATTTTCTTGAAAATTATCATATCCTGTTTCACCCCTTTATGGCTTCAATTTTCACAGCACTAAAATACGTATTTTATTTTATTTCTAACCAAGGAATCAAATACCAGTTTTCGTAGATGTAGCTTTAAAACTGCTTCAGTAGTACTTTAATAATGATTTGCTTTCAGAGTAAACTTAGACGCACTATCTTATCCCATTAGTGGTTGAATTTCCAAAAAACACTAAAGTCTGCATTATTTTAAAATTACTATTTTTGACTGAGAAATCAAACCTCCTTCCGAAAAATTCCTTCTTAAACGATGCTCACATCGTAAGATCAGCACCCACCCCCAAATTTCAAGTTTCTAGTCCTTTCGCAAAGAAGTGGGATACGAACGTTTTCGAGGATGACGAGATACACTGGAAATTCTCTAAGGGTATAGACACAGTAGACAGTGCAATTGAAGAAGAATGGACATCTCTAAAAAGGGCCATCACAGAAGTTGGAAAGAAAAACCTAGGTACAAAAAACATAACAGCGAAGAAACCATGGGCAACAGAGGAAGTACTTCAGTTGATAGATGAAAGAACAAAGTACAAAAATTTTCCGCGATACTCAGGAATAAATAAACACAAGTAGCTGAGGAATGAAATAAATAGGAAGTGCCGTAAAAACGTGACGAAATCGAAAAAGAAGTAATTGTCGGAAGGACAGACTGAGCGTATAGGAAAGTCAAAACAACTTTCAGTGAAATTGAACGCTAGGGTGGTAACATTAAGAGTGTAACGGGAATTCCATTGTTAAATGCAGAGGAGAGAGCGGATAGATAGAAAGAATATACGGAAATCCTCTGTGAGGAGAAGAAACAGGAGTAGATTTAGAAGAGATAAGGGATCGAGTATTAGAATCTGAATTTAAAAAAGCTTTGGAGGACTTAAGATCAAATGAAGCAGAAGGGATAGACAACATTCATTCAGTGTTTCTAAATCATTGAGCAAGTAGAAACAAAACGACTATTCACGTTGGTGTGTAGAATGTTTGAGTATGGAGACATACCATCTGACTTAGAGAAATATATCATCCATACAATTCCGAAAACTGCAAGGGCTTACGTGTGCGAGAATTATTGCACAGTCAGCTTAACAGCTCATCATCCAACTTGCTGACAAGAATAATGTACAGAAGAATGGAAAAGAAATTTGAGGATGTGTTAGATGACGATCAATTTGGCTTTAGAAAAGAAGCACCAGACAAACAGTTCTGCCGTTGCGATCGATTAAGGAAGCAAGATTACAGAAAAATAAAGACACGTTCGTAGGGCTTGTCGACCTGGAAAAAGCGTTCGACGATGTAAAATTGTGCAAGATGTTGGAAATTCTGAGATGTAGGGAGAGACGGGTAATATACAATATGTACGAGAGTCAAGAGGAAATAATAAGAGTGGACGACGGTGAACGAAGTGCTCGGATTAAAAAAGATGTAAAACAGGTATGTAGTCTTTCGGCCTTACTGTTCTGTCTGTACATCGAAGAAGTAATGGAAAAGAAGAATGTTTCAGGGGTGGAATAAAAATTCATGGTGAAAGGATATCAATGATACGATTCCCTGATTATATTGCTATCCTGAGTGAAACTGAAGAAGACTTACATGATCTGCTGAATGGAATGAACAGTCTAATGAGTATAAAATATGGACTGAGAGTAAATCGAAGGAAGACGAAAGTAGTAATAATAAAAACAAAGCGAAACTTAACTTCATGCCTGATGGTAACGCAGTAGGTGAAGTTAAGGAATTCTGCTACTAGAATTGGCAAAACGGGCCTTCCTGGCCAAGAGAAGTTTACTAGTATCAAACATAGGCATTAATTTGATGAAGAAAATTCGGAGAATGTACGTCTGGACTACAACATTGTATGGTAGTGAAACGTGGACTTCGGGAAAAGCGAAACAAAAGAGTATCGAAGCATTTGAGATGTGGTGCTACAGAAGAATGTTGAAAATTAAGTAGACTGATAAGGTAAGGAATGAGGAGGTTCTGCGCAGAATTGGAGAGGAAAGGAATATGTGAAAAACATTGATAACGAGAAGGGGAAGAATGATAGGAAGTCCTTCAAGACATAAGGGAATGAGTCCATTGTTCCATAGTACTAGATGGAGCTGTAGAGGCCAAAAACTGTGGAGGAAGACAGAGATTGAAATATATCCGGCAAATTATTGAGGACGTAGGTTACAAGTGCTACTCTGAGATGAAGAAGTTAGCACAGGAGAGGAAATCATAAGGGTTATTAATATACGATTGTAAAGTATACACTCTCATGCGAAAACCATGTAATCGTTTCAAGACAATTCTATCTACTTTACGTTTGTGTCCTTTGATAGCGCTCTTTTCCTTCTACGGTGACATACGACCTAGTTTGCGTTTATGATGAATAAGTGGGAAGTGGGACGCGATACTTTTTATCAACAGTGTTCTGGTACGTGCAAGTTCTGCTGTCTCTACTGTTGTATTGAGTTCATTATGTACACATGTTTCTCATTGTCTGCTTCTCCTTTTACATTCAGTTCCTTTGACAACTGCGAAATGCGTAATCGGTAAGGAAAAAGTAAGATACATAGTTAGTGATCGAACGAGAGTTAAATAATAAAAAATAAAAAAAATGGTTCAAATGGCTCTGAGCACTATGCGACTTAACTTCTGAGGTTATAAGTCGCCTAGAACTTAGAACTAATTAAACCTAACTAACCTAAGGACATCACACACATCCATGCCCGAGGCAGGATTCGAACTTGCGACCGTAGCGGTCGCCCGGCTCCAGACTGTAGCGCCTAGAACTGCACGGCCACTCCGGCCGGCTAAATCATAAAACCAAAGTGAAGTTTGTGAAGAGAATTAATAGATTTAACACTAGCCAATGGCAACGAAATTTTGTCAGAGGCATGAAAAACCTCTGAAGATTAGTTGAAGTTAGTGGAGAGTGTCTTGAAACGAGATTTAAGATTAAGATCATCAAACGTATTACAAGAGTAGCGCGGTACAATAAAAGTATTAATATTGAATACAAATTAATGTTTTAGGATGACATTTTTGAAGGTATTTGTGTGGAAATTAAGTTACACAAAAATAAACTGTCCAGAGAGGAACAAAATAGAAGGTTTGGAAAAGTAGAGGAAGAGAAAAATACTGATTATTATATGGGCAGGGCTTATAATTAATGAGGACGTACTGAATAAAATAGAGGAAAAGAAATCTGGGGCACATTTTCACTAAAATAAGTGCTCGGCTGACTGCACGCTTTATAATGCATCAGGGAGTACTAAATTTAGTTGTGAAGCGTAAATTGTGTGGTGCGAAACCAACACTTGACGGTAATGTGGAGTTCCAAATGGACGTGCCTTGCCGGAGATGAAGAGCCTCATACAGGAAGGACTAGCTTGGAGAGCTACATCAAACAAATTTTTTGGACGGAAGACCGCAACAACGCCTAAAATATTATGAAAAGCAATTGCAAATTTCGGAGATAATATTTCACTGCTCCTGAGATGACGAAATGTTCATAAGATTTCGTAATGAACTGGATGGGCTCTCCAGAATTCGGGTTGAGAACCATAACATAATAAAAGAAAGTAAGGGAATTCCGAACTGCTTTTTGAGATCTAGGAACCGAACCGCTGAGCGCTCCAGCCCTGTCCTCTTCATTGTCTATCCCTGCAACAAACAATTTCTTCTACCGCTTGTAAACAGCGTGGCATAAACGAAATTTTCCAAACAACCAAGGAAGCCTCTACATATATCATTTTAAATTACCTTGATAGCTATGTAAACGTATACATGTTTGAATCAAAAGGATGTGAGGAAAACCTGATGTAAAGATTTAACTGTCATTATACAGGATTAGCAGGCTTCATGTAGGACCTTAAAGCGATATATCCTTTGTGATTTTTGAAGAGCTATACTACGACAGAATGAACTTCATGTAATAACTTTTGCTTGCTGTATTCTGATTTTGAAACATTAAAAAATAATATTTGTTGCAGAGTATTATCTTTGCGCATGAGAACCCAAGTGTCTAGTATGAACATTGTTTATCGACGACAGAACATTGGTAGCCTCGTGAATGTAGTGGAGTAGGTTACGCACTTCAGATACATCGAAATGTTGATCGTGAGTATCATTGCGACGGAAGAACATAGACAAAGTTTTGATAAGTGCCGAATTTTACATATGCTTATTGAGGTTATTTGGTTTGTGCTGCGGAACAGAACGGTTTTCATTACTCGTACATTTCTGCCTCGTCTACAATACGTCCCATGTATTTACTGCACGCTGACAGACTCGTCAGCTTGCTACACATCATTCCGATACTCACTACCAGAAGAAGCGAGCTGGCCATACACCGACTGTGAACCTGCCAACGAAATAGATTGATTACTAGCACCTTTTTCAATATACCAAATTCTACAGTGATGCTAATCTAACAGTGAAATACGACCTCGAGGTAATACGCTTTGTTGCAGTGAAAAGTGTGAAGAACTTTTACAAAAATTTCAAGCTCTCACATGCGCCCATTACGTCAAAATAACTCTCTGTTTTTGAAAGAAGTATATCACTTATGATATCAAATGGTTCAAACGGCTCTGAGCACTATGGGACTTGACACCTATGGTCATGAGTCCCATAGAACTTAGAACTACTTCAACCTAACTAACATAAGGACATCACATCCATCCATGCCCGAGGCAGGATTCGAATCTGCGACTGTAGCGGTCACGAGGTACCAGACTGAAGCGCCTATAACCGCACGGACACACTGGCCGGCACTTATGATATCAACAGAGAGTGTTTTTGGAATCATTGTTGCCAAATCACTCTTCCCATAATCTTGTTTTCAACTTCAAACACATTAAATTACTGTGCATGGGCTGTTGTATAAAGCAATCTGCTACTTTCAACTAAATATCCTAGTAAGATGACAGTGAGACTGCTCTGGCAATTACCCCATGAGCAACGGAAACTCCCCGAAAGCCTTCTCTCTGACAGCGGGTACTCTAATTTAGTTCGCGAACAATGTTGGCTAGTGTCCCATCCAACAAGAAGAGTTCTTGCTTTCTCTGTGTGTGTGTGTGTGTGTGTGTGTGTGTGTGTGTGTGTGTGTGTGTCACTGATATGTCACTACCGCTGATATAGGTGTTAATATAAGGATTTAACTGCGATGGTTTTCGTTAACAGGGTTGCCGCTGACAGCGAGAAACGGAGTCCAAGAGTTATGCTGTTTCTTCAAAGTGCGTCTCCTTCATCTCAACCGATGTCGTTGGGCTGGACCAGTCTCTCATGTTAAATGCTCCCTTAAAAAATAGTCTAATGATTGTTAGCGGAAAATATTGTTGAAAACATCCTTACTTACTTATTTATTGCTGTATCCAAAATATATTTCCAAATTATTTATGCATTAGGAAACTAGCACACATTGTGCTTTGTTGTAATCTTACTACACAATGATTCATCATATCAAACAAAATATTTCTGATTCGATTTCTTAACAGCTCAAAAAAGTTTATGGCGATGAATGGTAATCTAATTTCTGTTACATTTCTTTAGCTCTTACACAGTTTGTTCCTGTAACGAAATAATTTTTTACTGACTTTGCAAGTACGCATATATTAAAGAGAAAGCTGTGTTTCATTTCTCAAAGCAATTTCTCTGACGCGCAACCACACTATTCCTTTACTTTCATTTTTGCCAAGTAAGACAAGTAAGAAAATATTACAGACTACTATTGATAGCGTCGCATTCTAAGAGATATCATGAATATATATATCTGTAGCGTAAAAGTGCGCTTTGGCAACTTTTCATTGGTATTTTGTCTAAATAACAAATAATGGAATCGCAGTGTCTACCAGTGCCTTTTCTTTCTTGGTACTCCTGCTGAGTGCACATTAGGTAGAAGGTGGTTTTATTCTTTTTTCTATATTTTATGACCATTATCAATTTAACGAGCTGCAACTATTAATCGTTGTTACACTAAACACTTTCGCCTCCTACCTTGTTTTCTAAATAGTTATATACAAAAAATTATTGGTGAGCGTGTGTCATGTCGAATGTCTCAATATGGTGATGAAATTGATCAGCTGCCATTCTAGCAGCTATAACTGCATATCGCAATATCAGTGCCACAACCTGCTTTCATTTGAATTTTTTCATATGAACTGATTTCGATAAGTCATTTTCCTAAAAGTTAATACTGGCTTTGATATTCTTAAATGTCTTCTCACAGTCACGCATTACCCTACTAACGACGGACTGTTTACCAGCATTTTCGCCGATTTTTCACCCTCCCCATAGGTCACTTTTAATCTCAGTTTTCTTCTTTCGTTATTATCTACATCTAAAATTGTACAAGAAGAATGGACTACAATAAGCAATAGGCATAAGCGCTGGAAAAATAAAAAGTGCAGTGTGTGACTGATGCCATTCACACTAATCGACGAGTGGTGGTAATACTAATTTTTTGAAGTTGCATTCCAAATGAGAGTAGGTCCAATTTCGGTATGGACCTAGTGCATACAGATCTTACAAGGAAGTTAAACATTAGTATCTACACACATCAAAACTGTTTTGCATCACCCTGGTTCCCAGAACTCCTGAACATAGACACTGACTGTAGATATAGTACCGCAGACACAGTCTCTTTGACTGTTCAGAAATGTCACTAAACCCGCCCAAAGAGGTAAAAAAAAATGCATGAGCAGTGCCTATTAGACGGAGAGGGTCCGACAGCCGATCAGTTCCAGTCATTCCACAAGGAAGGAAGTATACGGCTTGTGTTATCGGTAGTTCAGCCATGCCTAGACGGTCACTATCGCGGTTCGATCGCGTCTGCTTTGTCACTTTGCGCCAGGAAGAGCTCTCAACAAGGGAAGTGTCCAAGCGTCTCCGAGTGAACCAAAGCGATGCTGGTCTGACATAGAGGAGATACAGAGAGGCAGGAACTGTCGATGACATGCCTCGGTCAGGCCGTCCAAGGGCTACTACTACAGTGGATGACCGCTACCTACGGATTATGGTTCGGAGGAACCGTGACAGCAGCGCCACCATGTTGAATAATGATTTTCGTGCAGCCACAGGACGTCGTCGTAAAACTCAGACTGTGCGCAATAGGCTGCATGATGCGCAACTTCGCTCCCGACGTCCATGACGAGGTGCGTCTTTGTAACCACGACACCATGCAGCGCGATACAGGTAGGCCCAAAAACATACTGAATGGACCGCTCACGCTCTCTTCACCGATGACTGTCGCATATGCCTTCAACCATACAATCCTTGGACACACCGTCCAGTGAGTGCAGCAAGGTGGAGGTTTCCTGTTGTTTTGGGGTGGCATTATGTGGCGCCGACGTAGGCCATTGGTGGTCATGAAAGGCGCCGTAACAGGTGTACGATACACGAATGCTATTCTCCGACCGATAGTGCAACTATATCGGCACCATATTGGCGAGGCATTCGTCTTCATGGACGACAATTCGCGCCCCATCGAGCACATCATGTGAATTGACTTCCTTCAGGGTAACGACATCGCTCGACTAAAGTGGCCAGCATGGTCATCTGACATGAACCCTATCGAACATGCCTGGGATGGATTGAAAAGGACTGTTTATGGACGACGTGACCCACCAACAACTTTGACGAATCTAAGCCGAATCGTTGTTGTGGAGTGGGACAATCTGGACCAACAGTGCCTTGATGAACTTGTGGATAGCATGCCACGACAAACATAGGCATGCATCAATGCAAGAGGACCTGTTCTGGGTATTAGAGGTACCAGTGTGTACAGCAATCTGGACCAGTACGTATGATGGTCTCGTTGTATGTTGTACAACATGCAGTGTGGGGCTTTCATGAGCAGTAAAAAAGGGGGGAAATGATATTTATGTTGATCTCTATTCCAATTTTCTGTGTATGTTCCGGACCTCCCTGGTGATGGAAAACTTTTTAGATGTGTGTATCTGGAACGATATTCTCAGTACAATATTAAAATATGAGTCAGTCCTATAAGATCTACTATAAGAACAAATACTGAAGACTATCGTTAAAATGTGATAACTACTTAAACACTCAAAAGTTCGGGCACTGTTTTTATTTCGGGAAACAACGATGAAGTTGGCTCACATGAACTTCCACGGTGGGAACTGTGTAATTGATGGAAGCTCTCCATTTGTAAAGGTCACGTGTACGAAAAGAGATTGGGAAAAAATCTCTTAATCCGATACAGAGTCGTAAAAGGGCGATGGGCAGCGCGGCAGTGGCTGACGAACAGAGCCTCGTTAACATAACTGCCTTACGCGGCTGCGATCCCGGGACAAACCGCGCCGGCAATGCAATTAGGCTGAAGTGATTGCGCCGAGCTGGACGCCAGTTCCACGCCACTGGATTTGCACTGCGACCCGCTCTGATTGGATGATAGGACATGAATGCGGATTAAAAGGCAGCTGCACCGCTCGGCTATAGCCAGTGCCGCCTAGTGAGAGGGTGCAACGCAGGCACGTTGTGTGACGTCAGACCTTAAGGTTGTGAAGGTACGTCACATAAATATTGACATTTTTATCGGTTGTAAACCGTAATTAAGTACTTTATGAACATAATTAGTGTAAAAGATATAGTTAATGTTCTTGAAACAACTGATATGCAGCTATAATTAAAGAGTAGCATCCTTATTTAATGTCAATGAAAATAAAAAAGGATCAAAGGAGACGCGATTGTACGGCCGAGGAGGAAGGACATAATTTGTGGTACACACACACTGTTTTGTTTCGCTATACGGAAGGCATCCATTGAGCGGCTACACATATTTTATGTAAGTTATTCATATTTCTGCTTAAATAAACTTATTATTATTACAAAATGAATGTTTTTGTAATAGTTGTACCTCAAATGCACGCAGTGGCTAACTATTTTTAATAAGCATTTTTTCAGTAATTTGCCCTGCGAGAAGCTCATCTTCCTATGCAGCCTCAGGTCGGCCATTACGCGCCGAAGTATTAATTTATTTTTCAGTGTTAACAGGAACTGCAAATGCGAGAGATTTCGTTATAAGAACCTTTTTAAATTGCAACAGATAATTAATTTTCGTTAAAGTTCATGTTTTTAAACTATACAGATTCCATGAGTTCAGTAACTTTTTCTTGGCCGCTCCACGGCAACAATCGAAATTCTCTCAAGCCTTGCTCTGCAATCAATAAATAGAGATTAACAAAATTACATTCAATTCAGTTAATGGCAGCTATATTTTAGTTATCACGTTCAAAATGGCCCTTCAAGAGCCGTTTCGTATTTACTTATGCACGTAAGTAAAAGTGATAAGAAAAGACAATATCCCTGAGAGAAAGAAGCATGCTGATAAATTTGAGATTTTTGGTAACAATGTTAAGCTGCGACTTGTTTTTACTGTAGTAGGGTAGATTTTTGAGAGTAAATGAACTTTTCTCATCAAAGCTTCCTGTCATAGAAATCTGCTGTAGTAAGAAAAAAGGACTGAATAGCAGCAACGAACGACTCTGTCCATAAGAGTAAGAATTATAATTAGACCTGAAGGTCTGACGTAATTTGTGACGTCCTGGCATAAGTTATTCGTTATAGTTTGTATATAACGAATAACTTATGCCAGGACGTCACAAATTACGTCAGACCTTCAGGTCTAATTATAATTCTTACTCTTATGGACAGAGTCGTTCGTTGCTGCTATTCAGTCCTTTTTTCTTACTACAGCAGATTTCTATGACAGGAAGCTTTGATGAGAAAAGTTCATTTACTCTCAAAAATCTACCCTACTACAGTAAAAACAAGTGGTAGCTTAACATTGTTACCAAAAATCTCAAATAATTTCTTGATGGATTTACTTCAGATTTGTACACGTTATTCTAATAAACGCTGGGATGGACATAGGCTATAGATTATATATTGGCTAAGATGGGGTAAATTCGACCGGGTGGGTAAACCCGACCGCCGTCTATTTGTAAGAAACGGCAGAGCGGAGCAATTTCGTATTAGTGTTACCATATAGAGCATTCGAAATAACGAAAACGTCACCTTGACAGCTTTGTCGCCTTTGACGTTTAGGTATTCAAATGACAACAGGTGTGTTTTCGATTGCTTCAATTTCATTTTTGTGCAAGTTGCATCACTATATTTACCTTATTAAATAAAACGAACGCAAAACAAACAGTAAGTGATTTTGTAGTGCATTTAGTGATCTATTCAGTTTATGTACCGTTTTTGTTGGAAACTTCGTGCAAATTGTTTCTATGTGTGTTAAATGAAAACTGGTATGGTGGGCTAAATCCGACCGCTAAACGGTGGGATAAATCCGACCGCATAGTTTTTATCGTTTATGTGTATGGAATTATTTATTTATGGAAACAAAGGGAATTTTTCTTTGTTTTTAGGAAAATGGTATGAAATTACAAACTAAAAATGACGAAATACAATGAAAACGATATTCGCCTAGCAGTTGCTGCAACGCAAATAGGAATGTCTTTACGAGCTGTCGCTTGTCATTTTAACATTCTGAGATCGACATTGCAGTTGCACCGCGATGCAATGAAATCATCTTTTTTCAGTTAAAATTTATATTATTTTAACTTTCAGTTCATTTAGTACTCTAAACATTGTTATACTTTTTCATATATTTTGTTCCTTTATGTAGAAAACATAATTGCTTATAATGATTTCCCAAAAAACTGTTCATTTAGAACAGTTACTGTGCAAAATCAGCCAAAGAAATAGGGGTCGGATTTACCCCACCATTTTTGCAAATGGCAGAAATGGACATTTCTTAAAATACGGATATGTCAAAAACTATTGATGATATAACAAAAATATTTTGCAAACAGTTGCTCCTTTATAACATAACATTAAGATCCGACCTCGGATAAGTATTTTTTAGCCACAAGAAACTACTAGGTCAGTCCATCCGAACGTTTAATAGAGTAACGTGTAAAACTCTGAAGTAAATCCCTCAAGAAATTAGTGAGATTTTTAGTGATAATGTTAAGCTACATCTTGACTTTATGTAGTACAGTAGATTTCTCACGATTTTAGGAAAACTCTTGGAAAATTCCTGAACGGTTTGCTCCAAATTTTTAGACGACACTTCAATAAACGCTCGGACGAATATAGGCTGTATATTTTAATACATACGGTGTATGAATATAATCTATCGTCTACACTTGTGATCGCAGACAAGTCGTAGATTAAGACTGTTGCCCAAAATTTCAAAAAGGTGTTTACCGATTTCCTTCTAATTTTTACATGATACTCTAACAAACGTTCCGACATAGGCTACAATTTTTAAAACATATATGATGTAAAAGTGCATATATACTATGTAACTGGCAAAATCTCAAAAATTACTTTCCCTTTTTAGTTAATATCTTCAGACGATACTCTAATACAATTTGGATTGCCATATACTATGTATGAATGTAGTATATGCATGTATGTAATATGTAAATATATACAAGATACAACATGCAAATATTGTTGACAAAAATCTCGAAAATTCTCGATCGAATCATTTCAGATTTTTCACAGTGGTCTAATAAAAATTCAGACTGACTTAAGCTTTATGTTTTCTTAAAAACAGTGTACGTGTTTTCTGTTAAAACTGACTGCAAGTAAGAAATGCTGAGCTGTGCTGTGGAAATGTGGGGCGTAGTTCTCAATGGCACAGTCAGTTTTAACTATGATATCACGACATTTAAACCATTAGACAAATTTATCTCCTAAATATATTCTTTGTCCTTACATATCATTTTAAATAACATTTGCACACACAAATTTGCTGTTTCATTTCATTTCTAGCAGTCGGTTTTAACAGAAAACAGGAAAGTTGTCTTTATGGCTTGTGATTACAATACTACTATGTAGTGTAAATCATCGAAGACTTTGCAATCCTACCCGTTCGGAGATTAAAACCATGTGCAATACTGTAATTCAAGCTACTGTCTCCACAAATCAAGCTCACGCTCCAACGACCCCGACCCATTTACTCATTCATTTTAAGGGACTTCAGTTTCCAATCTTTGCAACTCTGACAAACGAGGCTCAGAGTCAGAGAGGAGGGGGAGGGGGGGGGGGGGGGGAGTGATGGACAGAGATGGATGGGAGAGCAAATGAACACTTAGCAGGGGAAGGAGGAGATGGACAGAGAGTACGGGGGGGGGGGGGGGGAGGTGGTGGAGAACGACAGAAGGAGGTGGCGGTGACACACAGAGAAAGGGGAGAGTATCTAACACGTGTGTGTCTGGTTCTGATCTGTCTTCCTAGCATAGTTACGCAAGAATGCTCCGTGAGCGTTTTAGGACTTTGAAGTTTAACCTATGAACTGAAATGTAGGAAGACGCCATCTCACAGATGAAGAGTTCAGAAGAGTGCAGCAGTATGGTCAGTGATGTAATAGTCTCAATGTCGGTTCCACTATGCTCCCTGTAAAGAAAACATTATCGCTAACAGTAATTAGTATACCGGTTCAGGCATAACTATGTGTTAGCAAAACATGAATACCTTAGACTTCGTTACTAAGGTTCATATTTACTCTAAGTATGAGTAATGTTAGCAAAACTACGTACAGTTTGGAAGAATATTGATACTGGGTATACACAACTGTGAAGCGAAATTCCTATTATAAGATTCTATAATAGTAAGATGGTGTCCACCACCCGAGCTGAGTGCTAACACGCTTGTCTCCCAATCGTTGGGCGTGGGTTCAATTCCCGACTGGCCTGGAGATTTTCTCCACGCAGTGGTTGACTGTTGTGTTGTTGTCATCATTATTTCATCATCATCACTAGGCGCAAGTCGCTCAATGTAGCGCCGACTGAAACAAGACTTGCACTTGGCGGCCGAACCTGACTGAGACATCCCAGCACACAATTCCATTTGATCATTGCATTTTTTTATGGTAAGATGGTTGATGACCATATCTGGGAGACGATAAAAATACAAACAAATGAAATACAATTGGGGCCAGAGATATCAATTACACTAAAATGCACTCGATGATTTCTGCAAGAGAAGAGCCAATTACTCTGTTCGCAATTTTCCTGAATCAAAGCTGATAACCCCGCATTTTCTTTCTAGCCAATCAGAGCATTCATACTTTGTTGTCACTCCACCCCCTAGAGTTTTTGTAGCCCATTACAGGGGTCGTTTCTTTCGTAGAGCAGAGTTTAACTTCTGCTACGTAATTTTCTTTCATGCAAGCTTTTAAACCAGGTCGCTACAATGAGTCCCCTATGTTTTGATTTGGGTTTCTTCAGACGTTTTACCTCCAGATGTTTTATTTGGCATCTCCCGCTGTGTTCCTGTAGAAAAGCTTTCTGAAGGGTCATCGTTAAAAGCAGGGTCGGCCTACGCAGTGGCGGTAGGCGTCTCATTGTGTCTGCTAGATGCCCCATGCAAGAGGTGTCTGCCTACATTGGATGGGATATACCAGCGTAATTTATTTTCCATCATAACTGAATCTCGTAGCTCAGGTTGGGGAAATTACATGCATGCAATAACTAGTGTGAGTGTTAGTGGTTTATATTCACGAAATGCTGGCTTGTTTATTACACCAACATTTTAATAACATTTGCTAAGTTTCATGGAACTATGCCGTCTGGCACATCGTGTTAAATGGAACTTTTTCAGGAATTCAATGTAAGAAATGGAGGAGATAAACAAAGAGACCAACAGAGGGGAGGGGAGAGAAGAGGAGGAAATTTGGAAATTTGTGGTAAGTTCTTATTAGGCCAAACTGCTAGGCTTACAAACTACTTAATCTAACTTAAATTAACTTATGGTAAGGACAACACACACACATCCATGCCCAAGGGAGAAATCGAACCTCTGACAGTGGGAGCTGTGGCAATGCGCCCTAGATTGTGTGGCTACCCCATGAGGCCGAGAGGAGGACAGGGACAAATAGAAGAGAGAGATAGAGATTATGACCCTCGTTCAGTTCCCATATGTATTTAGCAATTTCGAACCTTGCAATTGAGAATATACACACAGGCTTTATAATGACACAGTTTTGCTGGCATCAGCTATAGACAATTATGGATATACTTCGTGAGCATGCCCAGTTTGAGATTAATTTAGCATGCTGAAATCACTACACTACACAACCTTGCAATTGAGAATATACACACAGGCATTATAATGACACAGTTTTGCTGGCATCAGCTATAGACAGTTATGGATACACTTCATGAGCATGCCCAGTTTGAGATTAATTTAGCATGCTGAAATCACTACACTACACAACCTTGCAATTGAGAATATACACACAGGCATTATAATGACACAGTTTTGCTGGCATCAGCTATAGACAGTTATGGATACACTTCATGAGCATGCCCAGTTTGAGATTAATTTAGCATGCTGAAATCACTACACTACACAACCTTGCAATTGAGAATATACACACAGGCATTATAATGACACAGTTTTGCTGGCATCAGCTATAGACAGTTATGGATACACTTCATGAGCATGCCCAGTTTGAGATTAATTTAGCATGCTGAAATCTCTACACTACACAACCTTGCAATTGAGAATATACACACAGGCATTATAATGACACAGTTTTGCTGGCATCAGCTATAGACAATTATGGATACACTTCGTGAGCATGCCCAGTTTGAGATTAATTTAGCATGCTGAAATCACTACACTACACCTTCTAATAAGATTAAGAACGAGTAGAAAGCTCGTATTTTTACTGAGATCTTCATCAACAAAATTAACCTGAACTTAATGTTTTATTGCTTTTGCACGAATATTTAATGTTCTCTTCCAGAAGATTAATGATCGATCACATGTCATTGCCCATGGGGATCACATGTAATCCGACAATCAAAATAATGAAAAAAGGATAGCACTTGTGATAAAAAATGACATAACGAAGTTAATAACAGAATTTCATAATACTGCACTCCACCAATAGCAGTACATGGCTACATACCCGGAGTGCTGAAGCAGCCCCGGCAGTCAGCAGCTGATTCAGATAACGCGGTCTCCTCCACTTTGATAGATGGTTTGGTTTGGTTGTTGTAGCAGTCGTGTCGCTACTGTACCTTAACAAAGGTCTCCGAAGAATTTGTGCAAATCTTTTCGTAATTTCAATTGTCTACATCTTGCAGATGAAGACGGGCAACGAACTCCACAACATATGTTGCCACTGAAAATAATATGTCAACTTATTAATATAAATGCAGAACACTTAACATCTTTCTGTCACTGCTAATAAAATAATAAAACAATGAAGTGTCCATCATATCAATAAAACTCTCAAGGACACGTTTTAGGCTTATCTATTGTTACACTGAGACAAAAAGAACAATATCAATCGAAATTTTAAAGAAATAACGTAGTACATATCATTTACTGGGCAGTGTATATAGATTTCTGTACAAACGCAACCCCAATGCTTCATCAGTATCATTCATTTGCAACTAATTGATAAAACATGTGAATTTTAATTCTAATGAAACAGTAAAATAATAAGCCGAAGGACACGAAAACATTTTCGATATAATCGTACTGAAGGTCTGTTTACACCTGCATGACTTTCCGTGTGTACTAGATGCCGGCAGCCTTGGCACAGAGAGGCAAGGAGGCGCATGCACTGGTGCAAAATTGCGTATACCTCTGAACTGTGCGGAAAGAGGCGCAAGAGTCCTCCCACACCAGCCGAGGAGACACGTGTCTCTGGTTGTGGACAAATTGCAGCCACATGGCAAGTAGCCGCAAGGCGCACAGGTGTAAACGCAGCTTTGTACGAAGAACACTCGTCATTAAAGATAAAAAGTTTCCGACGGCGAAGAAAGGATTGATGCCCCCTCTCAAAAAATCGTGACTTGTTGTAAATGACTCCTCTTTCCTCAGAACATCTTGTGGTGAGCACTTCATAGTCGGTGACTGTTGTTCGATAAACGAGATCCTTTATAAAACAAAGCGCTCAAGTTCGGTAACCGCTAGCCTCCAACCTCCTTTACTCTATTACTGGTGTACTGCTACGATTACGAAACTTAGCATCGGTCTCATTCCTGCGGTTGATCAGCGCCTATCTTATTATTAGTCTATTATTATTGTTATTATTATTACTACTATCGTATGCCTCAATTACAAGAAGTACAACAGACATTTAAACAAAAACACGTATGTGCAATTGTTTACGATATATAAATATCAAACGGGCCAGATTACACACGAATGTAAGATGACCCAACCCAGAGCGTCTCATCGAATGCTTCGTGTAGACTCTTTGACGCCAACGAGGAAACATTTGTCAGGACACTCATTCATAATGTGGCTCATTGTCAGAATTTCACAACAGTCATACAGTGGAAAAGCTCCATTTGTACATGTTTTATTTGTACATACCTCCTTCAGACCAGTATCTGTTAATCTGTATCCACACGTCTTTCACTTGATGGAAGCCTACGTGAAATCTTCCGAATACATTCCCCACCTAGACAGAATAAAGTCCCCAATGTCTGTTTGTAAACTATGTGATCAAAAGTACCTAGACGACTGTCAGTAGATATTAATATAGGGTGTGTCCACCTTTAGTTATAGCGGTTTCAACTCTGCTGGGGCCACTTTGGATGATGTTTCTGTGGGTCTGAAGAGGAATGGAAGACCCATTCTTCTTCACAGACTCCAAACCAGAGAAGGTGCTGTTGCACGCTGTGGTGTGGAGCGAAGGTGATGTTCCAACTGATCCCAAAGTTATTGCATTGGGTTCAGGTAACAAACTTGGGCAGAACACAGCATTTCACGAATGTTACTGTCCACAAAGTGCTACCCCACAGACACTGCTCTAAGACACGGAGCGTTGTCATGCTGTCGCAAACAGCCATCGTGTCCGAGCTGTTTCTCAACTGTACGTAGTGCACAGTGTTGTAAAAAGCGCTCATAACATTCCGCATTTAGAGTTTACTTAGGTGCGACGAGGGAACTACTGCGTAACGACGAAGAGCAATCCTTAGCATCACCTCCTCTGTTTTGATTGGATTGTTTGGGGGGGGAAGAGACCAAACAGCGAGGTCATCGGTCTCATCGGATTAGGGAAGAACGGGGAAGGGAGTCGGCCGTGCCCTTTCAAAGGAACCATCCCGGCATTTGCCTGGAGCGATTTAGGAAGATCATGGAAAACCTAAATCAGGATGGCCGGACGCGGGATTGAACCGTCGTCCTCCCGAATGCTCACCTCCTCTGTACTTTACGGTTAGCATTACACGTGATAGCAGATAATCTCCTCCAGGCATTCGCCAAGCCCAAACCAATCCTGGGGATTGTCACAGGGTGCAGCACGATAGCACGATTCATCCAAATCACTCGTTTCCAGTCAACAATTTTCCAGTGATATCGCTGTTTACATCACCTCAAGCGTTATTTAGCACTGACTGCAGGATGCTACGGCTTATGAAGAGCTCGTCGACTACTGTTCCCCTTGGCCACTGTCTTTGTGATAGATCGACTGCTGCTTTTACTTTGTAACTCACATGCTATTTTTTAAAACCATTCCCCGCAACGTTCTTCGGTGCCTGTTCGTCAGTATATTTGATCCGCCTCGCCTTGGTATAGATGTAGTTATTCCTTTGCCTTTCCATTTCTCAGTCACACAATCACTTCATTAACAGTTGACTGGGGCAGTTTTAGAGCGGTTGAAATGTCTCTGATGGATTCGCTACTCAGGTGACATCCAGTGACTAGTCCACGTTCGAAATCATACAACTGTCCCGTCGGACGCATTCTCCTCTTACTAGTTCTCAACTGACAACAGCATGCGCCGTGTATCCCTTCATAGTTGATGGTTTGCGTCTCTTGACATCTACGGGTCAGACCCGCGTTGCATTGAAGTGGGTGAGTACTTGTGAACCGCCTTCAGACACAAGTGGCGTTTATTTATAGTACTATGCATTTCGAGCCTTGGAGGCTCATCTTCAGGTGGTTTTTTAGTGATTTACATCAGGTTTTTTTAGTTGTTTGCCTGTTGATATTACATTTTTGTGTTGCAACATGGTGTACTGTACATATAATTTTAACAGCGTCAATAATATGAAACTAACTTATATTTTAACATTGTACGATGTCTGCTTCTGTTGGGCAGTTGGTGTGCACAGTACACATCTTTAATTTTGCAGTACAATATGGGATATATACATTGTCACACACTTTTTCGCACATTGTAGTAGCAGAACGTAAAAATGCCGAAGATTCTCGTTCATACAGATGTTCTACTTCTAAATATAATCGATTTTCTTGTTTCACAGAAGATAACATGTTACAGTATTACTAGTACACAGGTATTATTAACATAATTATTTGGCACCATGTTGTAGGTTGTCAGCTGTTTGTACTATTATAGATTTGATTCCTCAGGAAAAAATAAACTTTTAAAGGTATAGAAAAAATTGTGGGTGTTAAACTTTGTTTGTCCATTCAACAAGTTTTCAGAGTATTTTCTTTGTGTAGCATTATTTCTAACTGTTCCAGCAGATTAACTGTTTTACCGTTGAGTTCTGTGTGAATGACAGTTAGGCTGTTGTGGATGTCGTCAATCTGTGTTTATTAATATACATGTGGTTAACTATTGCAGTTTTTTCAAAATGGTTTAGTCGAAAGGCGTCAGTGTGTTCTTTATACGGTGTGTGGAAGATTCTTCCAGTTTTCCCTATGTTACATTGTAGTTTATATATTCCACTGCATTGTGTCACTAAAACTCTTAATTTTTTCTCAGAAAGTAACATTACTGAATTGAACCATGATCCAACCACTAAGTTTCAGAAAAAATTGAAGAAAATGCTTAACCAATGTAACTTCCTCCTATATGGTAAATAAATAAAAAGTTCCACATTAATGAATCCCACTGCCTCCAAACTCAGAGCACAGCCAAAGATCCATAAACAGTACTCTCCAAGTAAACCAATTGTTAACTCCAAGAACACACCTGCATATAAACTTTCACAGTTATTAAATAATATCCTCAGATAATTTTACACTTTTGAAACTACATACACAATAAAAAATGCACATGAGTTAACAACACTCATCAAAGATGTAAAAATCCTTGGAGAAGCTAGATTTGCCTCATTTGACATTATCAACCTGTCCACAAATATACCTGTTAAAGAGACAATTGAAATTATTAGAAAAAAACTCACCACACACAAAAAACTAACCATACCAGATATTACAGAGTTGGTAGATCTACTTGAACTAGTACTGTCCCACAACTACTTTTCATTTAATAATAAAATCTGTCAACAGAAAGAAGGCTTAGCTATGGGTAACTGCATGTCAAGTTTCCTAGCTGACATTTTCATCAGCCACTTAGAGAATAAGTTCTTCAAAGGAGAAAATAAACTTTCTCAAAAAATTGTGTATTAGAAGAGATATGTAGATGACACACTACTCTTATTTGATAGCACTAAAGATGAACTTGAAGAACTCCTCACATCATTCAGCTCACACCACAATCAAATAAAGTTCACAATAGAACATGAAACAAATCGGTCCATAAATTTCTTAGACCTCACAATTGTGAATGAACAACAGAACTTGTACATTTACCAAAAACCTACCTACACTGAAATCACAATACATGAATCTTCGTACCACCTGAATACACATAAGTATGCTGCATTTAGATCAATGTTGAACAGGGCACATACATTACCTTTAAAAACAAAAGCACTAACAGAAGAAATAGATACTATCAAAACAATTGCATTAAATAATGGTTACTCTGTAAAATCAGTTGATAAACTATCTAGAAAAATTCAGACCACCATCACTCACAAAAACACTGAAAATAAAACTACCGACACAAAACAAAACTTCATGAGCATTCCATACTTAGGCACAGTATCACAAAAATAGCTAACTTATTTAAAAAAAATTAAAATATCTTTCTCCACAAACAGCAAACTTGAGCATTACTTACCTCAAACAGTGAACACAAACAAATGAATAACACAACATAGTGGAATATATAAATTACAACGTAACAGTTGCCCTGCATTTTACATAGGAAAAACTGGAAGAACCTTCCACACACGGTATGGAGTACACACCGACACCTTTAGACTAAACTATTTCGAAAAATCTACAATAGCTAACCACATGTATATTAATAAACACAGACTTGACGAGATCCACAACATCGTAACTGTACTTCACACAGAACTCAACTGTAAAAAACTTAATCTACTAGATCAATTAGAAATAATGCTACACAAAGAAAAATATTCTGAAAACTTGTTGAATGAACAAACAGAGTTTAACAGCCACAATTTTTTCTATATCTTTAAAATTTAATTTTTCCTGAGGAATCAAATCTATAATAGTACAAACAGCTGACAACCTACAACATGGTGCCAAATAATTATTTTAATAATACCTGTGTACTAGTAATACTACATCATATTATCTTCTGTGAAACAAGAATATCGATTATATTTAGAAGTAGAACACCTGTATGAACGAGAATCTTTGGCATGTTTACGTTCTGCTACTACAATAAGCGAAAACGTGTGTGACAATGTATATATCCCAGTATGTACTGCAAAATTAAAGATGTGTAATGTGTATACCAACTGCACAACAGAAGCAGACATCATACAATTTTAAACTGTAAGTTAGTTTCATATTATTAACGCTGTTTAACTTATACCTACAATATACCATGTTGTAAACTGATGTAAATCACTAAAAAAGCACCTGAAGATGAGCCTCCTGAGCTCGAAATGCATAGTGCAATAAATAAACGCAACTTGTGACTGAAGGCAGTTTGTTCTTCATTTTGCGAAATTAGTTTCTACTTGTTTTCAAGTAGACCTACGCATCTGTAGTCTCGGTACACACTGAGAGCGCCCCACCACATTTCCCCAACATTTCGCTTGAGGAGACAGGACAAAGTGAGAGAGCCCACATACACTTTGTCAATGTCTCGTTTGTCGGCATGCCACTGTACCACGGCGCGGGTATTACAGACAATGTATCTGCAGTAAATCTGCAAATTTTAGAAATGTCATTATACAACAACATAAATTGCTCTTTAAATAATTACAGCACCTGTTGTGAAACCTCATTAATTATAGAAGATTTCAGGTAAAAGGGATGTTTCAGACACTGCACTTGAAGTATAAGGAATATTCAGAGAATTTATGTCAAAAAAGAACACACTCTCAAAAGTATAACATTATCTTATTCCATGCCTGAGTAGACTGTCAGTTACAATCATCCAAGGAACAGAAAAAGATAAAACAGCTTGTAATTATGAACAACAAAACTGGAAATGCTGTGTTTTCCGTTTTAGCCGAAAAAAAACGTGTAGCATTACTGTTTAACATTAGGCTCAGAGACGTAGATCTATGGACCTCATGAAAGAGCTGGATTTTTTTTATAATTATACTAAAGAAACAAATTACACTTTGAACACAAAATGGAACTGATAAACAAAATGTACATTGAAATTTTTCGGGATATACTGTAACGAAAGTAACGCTTGTCTTGATGACCATTTGTCTAGCACTGAGTTTACGTCATTTACAGATTATTGGTGCATTACCCTCAAAGTTGTCGGTTATTCTATGCCGTTTTATTCTTTATCTTTCTTGGATGGTAGTCTGTCATTAGTACTTCACACATTTAATTCTGTATGGATAAACATTATTTCTACGTATTATACGTATGACGTTGTGTTGTCTTTTGGTCGAATGTTCAAGTGGAAGAAAATCAAATATGCCCTATAAATAATTATAGAATGGGGTTTGTCCGAATTTTCATAACCAAACGAAGGGTCGGAAATAAACAAATAGGATATTAAATTGATCAGTATGAAGTCTGGTTTTACAAAAATTGTTTATTTAAATGAATGTAATCCGAGTAATTAAGAGCAACATTATAAATTATTTGACAGTTACATATTTTAATCATTTATATCTTCTGTGACAATTTATTTATCACTTTGTAGTTGAAAATAAGTATAAGATATTTATTCTTTACTTGTTTCACATCCAAGACGACGATTTCACTTGGAATGTGTGGCAGGTAAATTAGTATATTTGTTTCATTTGTGAATGTTTATGCTTTGTATTCTTGTTGTTCTGTCATGTTCCGCATCCTGGAAGGTCTCCTCACCGTAGATGTGTTGGAACAAAAAGTACATCTAATCTAACCTAATCTTGAGGAAAAAATTTGTTTTGAATTTTAGTGTCCAAAATAACATTTGGAAATGTACAATGGGATATAAAGTTGAATAGTGTGAGGTCTAGTTTAGCAAAAAACAAATTATTTGCGTGGAGGTAATCACGGTAATTAAGAAAACATAGTCTTTTGAGGGGAAATTGCTGTAATTCTCATAGCGAAATGAAGAGCACAAAAGAAACAGGTGAAGTATCAAATTAACCAAGCGAAGTCTGAGTTCGAAAACTCATATTTCATTGCTTAAAAGTAATCAGGGTATGGTTAAAAACTTACTAATTTAAGGAAAATTTAAATATTTTACCTGCAACTGCTGCTATCTAAGCAAATGAAGCGTCAAAAAGTTCATCTCTTCAAGGGGTATCTTTTTTAAACATAAAAAATTCCATTTGTGCGATATTTTTGTCTTGAAGTAGCTTCTTTCGTATTAAAAAATAAATTATGGACATTCCGAGAACAAAGAAAGCGGAAAATTAGGTGTCAAAGAATCATGCTTCCTGAAGAAAACTTGAACATAAAAATATAAAAATTGAAAAAAAGCTGTCAAACGTTTTTTGAAATAATATAAATATAATAAACAAAACAGATTAGAGAAACATTTGACGCACCTTTGTATGATGCCAATTGAGAATGTATAGTTTGTCATTGTGCATAGGGGCAGAATGTACTGACTCTTCATCCATCAGCACTTTTTTTCAGGTGTCATATTACGGCTGATGCAATTGTACATGTCATATCTATACTGGCAACACATGTCAAAGTCACCCCACTCCCCTTCCCTTCCCTCCCCTCCCCTCCCCTCCACATAGGCAGTATTTAACTGATGTCACCATAAGCACTTTTTATTTCACCAAGGCCAATAGTCTCGATTCTGGCATTTTTCAATCAGTACTCCACGTATGGCTGTTTGCAGTTATTATGGCTAGCAAAAGCATTACCTTCCCAGCGGTTTTCTTTGCTGATGTTAAGAATAAGGGCAAAATGCAGTAAGAGTCAGGAAGATACTGAAGCGAAAAAATATGTTTCTCCTGCTAACACTTTCGTAGTGACAAAGACGTTAATACAGAATTTACTAATGCTGGTGAAAGTGGAATATGATTCATTGATGGAATTAAGACCATCTGTAACAAGTTTATTATTATTATTATTATTATTATTATTATTATTATTATTAGTGCCTACTTGAGAAGAAGTGCTGTACATCAAAGCAATTACAATTACAATCCCAAAAAGAGCTTGATCTGGCTTGCTACCTTCCCAGCAATAATTCGTACTGCAAAACAGAAATTGCGACTGGCTGGAGTCAGAGCTATTGCCCGGCTGACCTACGATGGCTGTGCATGCTCTCTCCCGGCTGATTTACGATAGCTGTGCATGCTCTCTCTCTCTCTCTCTCTCTCTCTCTCTCTCTGTGTGTGTGTGTGTGTGTGTGTGTGTGTGTTTGTGTATGTGTGTGGCTGCTGAGTATGACACCGACCACCTCATGTCGCATCACTCCTGAAGCAAAGGGATGGAGTTACGTAAATCTAAAGTTTACACCTCTGGGTTATAATATTATTGTTATTATTGTTCTTGTTATTATTGAAACATACTGCAATAGTTCTTTTTCTCGTAAGGGGTTGGTACAAACCCATTATGTAAACTGAATGCGCTTTACTAACCCACAGAAACTAATAGTCTCTCTCTCTCCCATACCTAGAATTTCCATAGGTTGTAGATCTTCCTTATAACGATTACTGATGGTGCTAAATGCAGATCTCATCAGGTTTATATATTGATATGATTGCTGCAACGTAGCCATATTCCATATTCACCGTAAACATGTGGTTCTTGACTGACCAAAACGTCTAAAATATTGGTTTTACGCTTTTCATACAGTGTTCATAGAAATTTACCGTACCGCTAACCATGTATAGAGAAGGCTGCACTGTTGTGTTTTCCCTCAGTACGTTGCATTATGCTGCATATGAGAGAATTCGAAAGTGTGGAACTGTTTATTACTGTCTGAGCACAGTTTATAACCGGAAATCTTAAGAAGAACTTTTCTGCCTTTGTACAATAATACTGCTGAACCCATTTCAGTAGAATCATGTATTTTGTAACAGTTATGGAGTAGTTTGTGTTATCGATTTCACCATACGTCAACATGTTACAACAAACTTGCAGTACACTACAATACATTATGGTGAGCACATGATGTGATGACTTCTGGCGTAAAGAGTTTCCTTCGGTATTTCTATAAAGTTTCTTAGGTGGAGCAAAATGTTTACTTGGAGATGGCAATTTGCATATAAAACGTCACCTAAGATTATACTTTAGTAGAAGAATGGACCTTTCTTATGCTGCAGGTATTGCTTTACTGTGCTAGAACGTAAAAGGCGGGCAGTAATTTTGCTTTGTAGTGTTTACAGACAATGCGTCAACTTAATTGTTATCAGTTTTCGTTTCTAGATTTCGATGGCCTAAGTTTTCGGTTTTCTTCTTTTACCTATCAATAACACATTAACCATTCTTAGGGGCTTTTATACAACGGTATATATCCTACAAAACGTCACAAACAGATCATAATTTTTCTGTATGCAGAAAGGGTTCCCATTGGATATATGACAAGAAGTTACTATTGCTTTACCATTACAATTTGTTAATCGATCAATTTTAAACTCTTCAAACAGTTTATATGTTGATATAGCCAGAACTTTACTTGCAGCTCGTACGTACCGAAACAGAATACTAAAGCATACGAAATTCAAGTAAGGAGGACAATAGAATCTTATATTTGGGAATAGGATGGATTTTGGGCTTTGAACCTATGCAAGACTCCTTAAGTGTATTAAACATCATCACACAATATTTATATTATTCTCCACTTCTCTCGGTACTAACAGCTTCCATGCGGCATCACCTAATGAGTAACTTACAGAACAGTCACTGTGCAGGGTGTAACGTTTCTGGTGTTTGTCTCCTAGCGTACAGGTAAACCGTTAATTATATTCTATTTACATACGGCTTTAATAAACTACTCGACTCCTATACATACGACACGGAAGTGCATTAAAACTGGGGGGTGGGGGGAGGGGAACATCGTTCTCCACAGCGGCACAGTTTTTCCTTCTCGATTTGGTTCTCTGTCACACAGGTAGCGGAATTTACTATTAATTTTTTCCGTTGCACTATTATTCTCAACCAACTTGCGGATTATGCTTACTATGCTATGACGTCATCAATATCACGTGCAAACTGTGCGTTGGATTCACGTGCAATTATGCTTCGTGAAAGTACGTTACAAATCCACATTAACTTACTTAATACACTTTATGGTTCTTCACCCTCATGCAGCAGTCATAGGAGCCCGCTTGTTTAAGTAGATCCACAAAGTTTCCTAGGTTGAGCGGAATGTTCGCTGGCGGGTGACATCTCACATTTAAACGACACCTTCGGGTAGACAAAACGACAAGACAGTTTAGAGTGACTGTTTAACGTAGGTGACTTAACACAGAGGAAATCTTCTATACTCTAGTTATATGTCAAATTACAAGTTCAGGAGTGAACAAAGTTGTTGATAACACTTTAAGGATTTTTTAAAGTGTCCGGACATGTGACTACGGGAAACTTGCGTATTCCTTCGCTAAAGAAGATGATATTACTAGGCTGAAGACCACAATACTTAGTTACAGAATCTCTCGTGTGTTTGATCTCTGTATAAGACTGTCTAGATATGCACGGAATGGCATGCATCTTTCTTTACTATTGCTCTGTTATGGAATAAAATTACGTTACTTAAACTATTCTTCATCGCTCTCGCGATTGTAATCACATTATTATTGTGTCTGTTTCTGTGTATTAGGACATCGGTATGATTGTCTCTGCAAACCGGCAGTATCATGCCATCACGCTCACACACACACTGTGCTGTTGAATTACCATACCTCTTAACATTTACAGCCATTTTGGTTAAGCTTTGCTTACTGGAAGTCCGAATGTGGTTGCGGACTTGATATTAAGTGCACATTCAGCCGTAGCAGCATCAAGGGATGGTAGAATCTCTGATGTCATTCCCAGTTGTGACTCAATTTTCAGAACACAACTACTTCCGTACCTACATCTACATATCTGCACGTTATGTGGAATAACATCATTTTAATACGAACAGTGGCATTTCTGTGACAATTATAGAAGTGGAGAGTGGTCATACAGTTGTGTTCTTACAGAGAATGTTTTGCTTTTGCTTTTATGCGAGACGTATATTTGATACCTCTTTCTGCATGCAATATGTGTGAAATCTTACACATAATACAGCTCTATTTCTGAAACTTCCTCTCAGATGTACAGTACCAAGACTCGAATTCGGGACCTTTGCCTTTCGCGGGCAAGTGCTCTCCAATTGAGCGGCCTGTCCTCACAGCTTCAATTCTGCCAGTACCTTGTCTCCTACCTTCCTACCTTCTGCGAACCAGAAGAGCTTCTGTGAAGTTTGGAAGGTAGGAGACGAGGTACTGGCAAAATTTAAGCTGTGGGGACGGGCCACGAGTCATTCCAGGGTAGCTCATTCGGTAGAGCACTTTCCCTTGAAAGGCTAGGTCCGTGTCTTTGAGTCTCGGTTCGGCACACAGCTTTAATCTGTCAGGAAGTTTCATATCAGCACACACTCTGCTGCAGAGTGAAAATCTCATTCTTGAGGTCTATTTTTGTTCGAATTTTCGTAGAGGCCTTGCATATTTCGAGAATCGTGCAGGCAGTCAGAGTACTTAAATGAGTTGTACAGACAATTTGTATGTGACAATATTTACCTTCAAGTTTCGTTGTATTTGCAATGTGTGAGCAATATTACATATAATGCAATTTTATTTTGCCTGAATTTTCGTAGAGATCTGGCATATACGAGTATTCTGATAAACATGCATCACACTAATACAGACAATTCATAAGCCGAAATATTCAATTTCGGAGCTTATTAGTGCTAGCAAAGTGTGAAACGTCTCACAATAATTGGTAAGTAATTTTACTAATTTCTGGGGAGTCGACTCTGATGCTGTCTTTGAATACTTCACATGTCCCACTGTTACCGTCTCTCTCGTGAATGTGTGTTTGTGAACAATACACGCCGTTTTGCAGTTTAAGTGATATATCGTAAAGAATCACCTTATTCCCTTCTAAAATCGAACACAATCCTTCCTTCAATAATAAGACAACTCGCTGGTAGACCAATGTGTGGTGGTACTTTAACTAGTTGTTGACGTAGCTGATTACAGGTTTTATTTTCATGAGCCATAGTTTCTCGAAATGCAACAGAAGTTTGTTTGTAATACATGTCATCGATTGTATTTTCTCTTGTGTTTATCTTTGATCCCACACTCCTAAGCTAGTGATGAACGAAAGAAACGTTAGGTAATGACACCATACAGGTTATGAGACTTAAACACACTTTACCTATTTAGATACTATTGCAACACAAACATTAAATTTTCTGACTCGTTTTACCATATTGTGGCATCATAGATGTAATTATTTTTAGGCTTACAACGTTTCTTTTGTACTTAAACTCGAATAAGTATTCAATCATTTTTGCAGTATTTGCTATCGATTATATTTTTACAGTGATGCATTTTCTTCACTCTCCCCTGCTTCCTGAAACACACTTTAAGTTCAAAATAATGACAAGATTGGTACTGAAAATACTTTCGATGTAAGCACACTGTGATAAACCACCTAAACACTGTATTTTTTGCACAGATTGAATACATACTGTAGGTATTTAAATACTGCTGCAACAAAAACATTACATCGACACTGTAAAGTAATTGATTTGAGACTTAAGGTTTTTCTCTTGTACTTAGCCTCAACTATCTTCTAAATAACAAATGTAAACATCACATTTTTCGCGTTGCCGACGTTTTTTGCAGACTTTTAGAATACTGTGTTATTAGATATGGAAAATATTTAATTTTTCTATTTTTTGTGTCTGAAACCAATATATTTTGAACACTTTTATCCAGTGCAGACATCTGTTGGTGACAATGAGAACAATTCGTGGTAAAGAGTTTAAAATTTTCTCGCCCTTAATAGTAGAGTTGTTGGTGACCGTGAGAACAACGTATGGCAAAGAGATCGAACGTTTGTCGTTTTGTAACAGTGGCTCCATCTGTTTGTGACAGTAAGTAATTGGAATGTGAAACAGGACTTGATTTTTTTCGTATTTTCAGAGTTTGAGAAACAGTATTTAAGGTAAAACTCATGTTCAACCAAATTCTTTATTTATATTTCATTAGAAGATATTGGATTTTAATTATATGTAGAGACATATGCTATCTACTCGTTCCAGTATTCAATGTCAAATAATACAAGTAACTCTGAATGAAATTTGCTGCCGAGCCAGCCTGAAAAGAATTTTTGGAAATCAGTAATTTGTTCATAGTTGACAAAGTTGTAGGTGGGTGGATTTTGATGGTCAGCATCATCAGCATCATTATCATCATCATCATCATCATCATCAGCATCAGCATGACAAGTATAGTTGTCCGAGAACCGACAGCTCAAGGTATGCGAGCTTGCTTGCAATGCGTGAGGGCAGAGGTCGCATTGATGATAAGTAAGTGCTGACGCCGATGTGAGCAAAATATAACAATCACAATTGGAGAAGAGAGAAGCCTATGTTTGTATATAGGAGGGTCGGCTGTGATACTCCATGGACATGTCCAGGGCTGTATGGAACACATGTGTGGGAACAAGCGTCGCAGATACATCTTGCATAGCAAAGAACAGGGTCGCCCATAGAGCAGGGAGGCCAGACCCATTGTCTTCGCTGTATATATACTGTGAAGTGAACGATTCGAAAGTGATCCAATTTTATATATTGTACATACAAATAGTACAATTGCAGTCATGAATTACTTATCAAAACTCGATTTACAAAGTTTCCTGTACTATCCCTAGAAGCGTTAACATGAATTGTGAAACACACTGCACATGTAACTCTTTGGTGTCACCCCAAGCTGTAGTATTGCTTGTGTTTTTACAACAATTTTTGTAACAGCCTTTTTACCTGCTGTATTTCTGCATCTACGACTTTTTTTTCAACAAACTGGTCACACGTTAATAACAAATTCAAGCAGCAAGTTACGTGTTACATAATGCCATCTCCAAAATTTATGAAAACTGTGGAACACAGTGAATAAAAATATTTAAAACTAATTTATAACGTAACTTGACATTTTATCGAAGTTATAGTGAAAGCTTAAAACATACACCATTAGTTGTAAGTACCATAGATTCTGTTGACTGACAGAGAGTGCCCACAACTGAAGAGCGTCGTAATGTGTAATAGGGAGACATCTATCCAGACCACCAAACAGGAATTCCAAACTGCAACGCGATCCACTGCCCGTCCTTTGACAGTTGGGCGGGAGGTGAGAAAACTTGGATTTCATGGTCGAGCTGCTGCTCATAAGCCACACATCACGCCGGTAAATGCCAAACGAGGACTCGCTTGGTGTAAGGAGCGGAAACATTGGACGATTGAACAGTGGAAAAACACTGTGTGTAGTGACGAACCACGGTACACAATGTCTCGATCAGATGGCAGGGTGTGGGTGCAGAGAATGCCCGGTGAACGTCATCTGCCAGCGAGTGTAGTGCCAACAGTAAAACTGGGACGCGGTGGTGTTATGGTGTGGTCGTGTTTTTTATGGAGAGGCCTGCACCCCTTGTTGTTTTGCATCGCACTATCACAGGACAGGACTACGCTGGTGTACTAACCACCTTCTTGCTTCCCACTGTTGAAGAGAAATTCGGAGATGGCGACTGCATCTTCAACACGATCGAGCAGCTGTTCATAATGGATGGTATGTAACGGAGTGGTTACACGACAATGACATCCCTGTAATGGACTGGCCTGTACAGAGCCCTCACCTCAATCCTGTACTGAATCCTATAGAACACCTTTGGGGTGTTTTGGAACGCCGTCTTCGTGCCAGGCCATTTCGACCGACATCGATGCCTCTTCCTAGTGCAACACTCCGTGAGGAACGGCTGCCATTCCCCAAGAAACCTTCCAGCACCTGACTGAACGAAGCGTGCGAGAGTGGAAGCTGTCGTCAAGGCTAAGGGTAGACCAGCACCATATTGAAATCCAACATTACCGACGAATGGCGCCACGATATGGTAAGTCATTTTCAGGCAGGTGTCCGGATACTTTTGATCACATAGTGTATGTATGTATGTATGAGTGAGTGAGTAATATGTGTGTGTGTGTGTGTGTGTGTGTGTGTGTGTGTGTGTGTGATTGTGTGTATGTGCTTGTGTTTCCCACATGTCGTCCTAACCATCTGGACCAACTTCAACCAAACTTGGTACACAATCACTTACTGTCTTGAAGGACTCGCTGTATTAGCAAGCTGCCGAGCCAGCCTGAAAAGAATTTTTGGAAATCAGTAATTTGTTCATAGTTGACAAAGTTGTAGGTGGGTGGATTTTGATGGTCAGCATCATCAGCATCATTATCATCATCATCATCATCATCATCAGCATCAGCATGACAAGTATAGTTGTCCGAGAACCGACAGCTCAAGGTATGCGAGCTTGCTTGCAATGCGTGAGGGCAGAGGTCGCATTGATGATAAGTAAGTGCTGACGCCGATGTGAGCAAAATATAACAATCACAATTGGAGAAGAGAGAAGCCTATGTTTGTATATAGGAGGGTCGGCTGTGATACTCCATGGACATGTCCAGGGCTGTATGGAACACATGTGTGGGAACAAGCGTCGCAGATACATCTTGCATAGCAAAGAACAGGGTCGCCCATAGAGCAGGGAGGCCAGACCCATTGTCTTCGCTGTATATATACTGTGAAGTGAACGATTCGAAAGTGATCCAATTTTATATATTGTACATACAAATAGTACAATTGCAGTCATGAATTACTTATCAAAACTCGATTTACAAAGTTTCCTGTACTATCCCTAGAAGCGTTAACATGAATTGTGAAACACACTGCACATGTAACTCTTTGGTGTCACCCCAAGCTGTAGTATTGCTTGTGTTTTTACAACAATTTTTGTAACAGCCTTTTTACCTGCTGTATTTCTGCATCTACGACTTTTTTTTCAACAAACTGGTCACACGTTAATAACAAATTCAAGCAGCAAGTTACGTGTTACATAATGCCATCTCCAAAATTTATGAAAACTGTGGAACACAGTGAATAAAAATATTTAAAACTAATTTATAACGTAACTTGACATTTTATCGAAGTTATAGTGAAAGCTTAAAACATACACCATTAGTTGTAAGTACCATAGATTCTGTTGACTGACAGAGAGTGCCCACAACTGAAGAGCGTCGTAATGTGTAATAGGGAGACATCTATCCAGACCACCAAACAGGAATTCCAAACTGCAACGCGATCCACTGCCCGTCCTTTGACAGTTGGGCGGGAGGTGAGAAAACTTGGATTTCATGGTCGAGCTGCTGCTCATAAGCCACACATCACGCCGGTAAATGCCAAACGAGGACTCGCTTGGTGTAAGGAGCGGAAACATTGGACGATTGAACAGTGGAAAAACACTGTGTGTAGTGACGAACCACGGTACACAATGTCTCGATCAGATGGCAGGGTGTGGGTGCAGAGAATGCCCGGTGAACGTCATCTGCCAGCGAGTGTAGTGCCAACAGTAAAACTGGGACGCGGTGGTGTTATGGTGTGGTCGTGTTTTTTATGGAGAGGCCTGCACCCCTTGTTGTTTTGCATCGCACTATCACAGGACAGGACTACGCTGGTGTACTAACCACCTTCTTGCTTCCCACTGTTGAAGAGAAATTCGGAGATGGCGACTGCATCTTCAACACGATCGAGCAGCTGTTCATAATGGATGGTATGTAACGGAGTGGTTACACGACAATGACATCCCTGTAATGGACTGGCCTGTACAGAGCCCTCACCTCAATCCTGTACTGAATCCTATAGAACACCTTTGGGGTGTTTTGGAACGCCGTCTTCGTGCCAGGCCATTTCGACCGACATCGATGCCTCTTCCTAGTGCAACACTCCGTGAGGAACGGCTGCCATTCCCCAAGAAACCTTCCAGCACCTGACTGAACGAAGCGTGCGAGAGTGGAAGCTGTCGTCAAGGCTAAGGGTAGACCAGCACCATATTGAAATCCAACATTACCGACGAATGGCGCCACGATATGGTAAGTCATTTTCAGGCAGGTGTCCGGATACTTTTGATCACATAGTGTATGTATGTATGTATGAGTGAGTGAGTAATATGTGTGTGTGTGTGTGTGTGTGTGTGTGTGTGTGTGTGTGTGTGTTTGTGTGTATGTGCTTGTGTTTCCCACATGTCGTCCTAACCATCTGGACCAACTTCAACCAAACTTGGTACACAATCACTTACTGTCTTGAAGGACTCGCTGTATTAGCAAGTACTACCTATACAGGGTGTTACAAAAAGGTACGGCCAAACTTCCAGGAAACATTCCTCACACAGAAAGAAAGAAAATATGTTATGTGGACATGTGTCCGAAAACGCTTACTTTCCATGTTAGAGCTCATTTTATTACTTCTCTTCAAATCACATTAATCATGGAATGGAAACACACAGCAACAGAACGTACCATCGTGACTTCAAACACTTTGTTACAGGAAATGATCAAAATGTCCTCCCTTAGCAAGGATACATGCATCCACTCTCCGTCGCCTGGAAACCCTGACGCGCTGATGCAGCCCTGGAGAATGGCGTTTTGTTATCACAGCCGTCCACAATACGAGCACGAAGAGCCTCTGCATTTGGTACCGGGGTTGCGTAGACAAGAGCTTTCAAATGCCTCCATAAATGAGAGTCAAGAGGGTTGAGGTCAGGAGAGCGTGGAGGCCATGGAATTGGTCCGCCTCTACCAATCCATCGGTCATCGAATCTGTTGTTGAGAAGCGTACGAACACTTCGACTGAAATGTGCAGGATCTCCATCGTGCATGAACCACATGTTGCGTCGTACTTGTAAAGGCACATGTTCCAAGCAGCACTGGTAGAGTATCCCGTATGAAATTATATAACGTGCTCCATTGAGCGTAGGTGGAACGAAACTAAAATGAGCTCTAACATGGAAATTAAGCGTTTCCGGACACATGTCCACATAACATTCCACATAACATAGTTTCTTTATTTGTGTGTGAGGAATGTTTCCTGAAAGTTTGGCCGTACCTTTTTGTAACACCCTGTATATCAAAGGGTGATAATGAAAGAGAAGCGTATTCCATAATGCGCGAATTCCCAGAATGTGTTCATCCAGTATTTGAGAAGGAGAGCACTTAGTGACTTGCAGTCAATTCTATAGATAATTTCAAACCTTAACGATTTTTTTCCTCGTGGTCCACCCCTAAAAAAATATTAAAGGAAAAATGTCTGTGGCTTAATACTTTTCCGACGCTCATACAGTAAAAGTATCGCAAGAGGCGTGATGTTAATTTATTACTTCTTTACTACTAACTGCATTACAGACGGTATGTATAGACACCATTGGATGTCAGTGCAAAAGTGTACGAGCGAGGACGCACAGCTGTAAATAAATACCTCGGCAAGCTGAGGTTTGTCCGCTACTAATAAATATACACAGGACTGAAATTGTGATACACAGCGTAACGTTTTTACTAATGCGCTTGCTGAGTGATTGGATGCCGTGTGCCCGACAGAATTCGTCGTTTGGAGACAGTTTCCACTGTAAGAGACGACGCGGCCCATTACGCCGACCGATCGAGACTTTTCAACTGCCAGTCCATTCCGTTGCTCACGGCCGCTCCTGCATTGCGGTTCCATTTATCCGGCGAGCAGATGAGTTTCGGCCGTGGTCGACACCGTCAGGTGGTGACAGCGCGCCGCGCGGTCACGAACGGCGCAAGTTGTCGGCGCGCACGCCGCCCTCAACTCTGGCACAACTCCGTCACAGAAGTTCGCCACTCGTGTTACGCAGCCATATTTTTATTGCTCAAGTTCCTCGCAGTTATATACGAGTTAGCCTGTCGCGAGGAAATGTCCCAAAATTTGGAAGAGCTCCGCACTGTGTAATTTTGTGCCTGTTACCATCTGTTATGGCATGTAAATGCTCACGGAAGGAACTTTATTCCGGCCGACGACGTAGACTAAGAAAAAAAAAGTAGAGTAACGTGTGGTCTTCAACTAAGCGGTCGCATAATTTGAGAATTATAAACCTTGTAAGAATTTGTCATAAATCACAACTCCAAAGTCGGGGAGCAACACGGAGATTACGTGACACTCTCGTATTCTTCAGAGCCTATTACTTGCCAGCAGCTTTTAGTCGTGCAGACAGACAGGGAACTACAGGATTACCTCCAACTAAGACGTGTTTCGTATATTGCGGGGGAAATAAAGTTACGTTTGCCCTCAACTGTGCCATAATCTGACAGTTTCAAAGCATGCAACTTGTGTAGAACCACCACTTCTGGTAGTAATTTCTTCATTATAGCGGTTTCCACGTAGCTTTGCTACGTATCTACACAAAGGCTTCTATTCCCACAAACAATCACAGCAGCTCATTAACGGGGTTTATTTTACATCATGATCATTGCCCGCATTTACAGTGATTCTAGTGTTACAACAACGTGATGTATGGTTTTGCTTTCATAATAACTTATCACTCTATTTCAGCAACTAAAAAATAAACCTGTATCGTAATAAACACGCAGAATGTTGTTGAATGAGTGGCTGGAAACAGCTTTAACTGCGAAAATCATAGTACACAGGCATTTAACTTCGGCTGTGTAGGATACCTGTAGCTGGATCACTGAGACAGACACAATTGTAGGAAAAATCAAATGCTCTGTTATTTACGCATTAAGGTAAGTACAACATTATATGAAAAACATATCACCCGTTATATAAAATGAAGAGAAATGATAAAATACCACCCACATGAGATCAGAAAAAAGCTGTCTTTGGACCTGATAAAAGCACCAATCATTGCCTGCCGAAACAAGCTGCAGATTTCAGTTTTCAGTTTTTTTAATCCACGTTTAAATTTTAATAAAAAGTGGAATAATTAGCGTCTTAGAGAAGACGCCAATCGCTTAAGTTGGAGCTTGATGGATGCGGCAGTGGACTCGCTTCCCGGAGGGGAGTAGGTGTTTTTTTACTCCCTCTCCTTTCTCTCTCGCACTCCGCAGCTCGTGGTCTCGCGGTAGCGTTCTCGCTTCCCGAGCACGGGGTCCTGGGTTCGATTCCCGGCGGGGTCAGGGATTTTTCACCTGCCTCGAGATGACTGGGTATTGTTGTGTCGTCCTCATCAATATACATCCCCATTACCTTCGGAAAAAGGCAATGGCAAACCACCTCCGCTAGGACCTTGCCTAGTATGGCGGTGCGGGTCTCCCGCATCGTCCCCTACGCTCTGTCAAAGAGTATGGGACATCATCATCATCATCCCCCCCCCCCCTCTCTCTCTCTCTCTCTCTCTCTCTCTCTCTCTCTCTCTCTCTCTCTCTCTCTCTCTATGGTTTTCGGGACGTTCGCATTCAGCCGTCTCTATACTCAGTCGTCGTGATAGGAACGTAAGGCCAACACACCACCCAGTCCTCGAAAGCAGAAAATCTCCGATCTGTTCAGGAATTGACCCGAACCACTTCATTTAGAAGCCTGTCACGCTGATCATTCAGTTACTGAGGCGGGCGACGACAGGAGTTCAGTCTAGAATCTTAATTGCTGAAGGCAAATTCCGGGACAGTTCTTCTGAAAAGGACACTCTTGATATTCTTCTCCATCAATGAACATGCGTAAATAGTACTGTGGTGGATGTAGGTACAGACTGTGATTTAAAAGTTGCTAATTTGCGCCCCTATTTCTGCAAATGTTTTTTTTTTTTTTTTTTTGTTCACTTCCAACTTTTCTGAATGATTCAGGCACTTTCTTAATATATCAATGAAAGCATGTTGCGTGATATTCGATGTTATGTATATATAAGAGCATTCTCCGTTCAGAGCCGGGTTTGTTCGATTTGCGAGTGTGCCCGGAAAGACAGTCTTATCAACTTCATAATTTTTTTTGCCTTTATCAAAAAGAGAATTTGCACTGCTGGCAGCAGAAAGTATTACAGTCTTTTGCTTAAGTTTGTATTTCAGGAGTTTGAAAATTCTACTGCTGAATAGAAGCAATAATCTACTTTCAAACATTGCCAAAAAGTGAGATAAAATAATTTTTATCTGATGTGTAAGGCTACTTCCAGTTACTATGGTGCTATTTCTAATGGAGGTTGTAAAAACTGATGTCCATAATGACTGAACATTGATCTTTTCTTTTTGCGTCGTATGATATTAATGAATTTTTTCAAAGTTCTTATAAGTGTATGGTTCAAACAAAACAGCTTGGCGAGCATTTGTTCAAGGAACCAAATATGCGTTTCATTTGCATACACTATCGTAAAAACTGTTATTTACTTTGATCGCCATATGTGGACAACAGCCATTGGAGCGCGTTGCGGTCGCAAAACACGATGAACGGCAGGGTTATTAGACCTGAAGTTCCAGCACTTTCGTCTTACATATAGATAACTTCAGATAATTTTCTGACACAGACTCTCCTCTGAACGTAATCTTCAATCTCTGAAATGAGTGTTAGGTCACGAGCATGTAGTGAAAGGTGTTTACAAAGGATAAATTAATTGAAGTTTAGTAAGAAAATACTATACTGAACCAGAGATGATCAAATGTAGTATCGATTGTGTAATAGCGTCGCTGCTCAACAGCGATCGCTGTTTCAAGGTGTTATGGGTTATGTGTAACCTCAGCTCGAGAGATGTATGGAGGACTCTGAAGTGCACTCGGTACGGGCAGTAATGATTTTTTTACTATGATATTTGCTATCTGTAAAAGGAATCTCAACAGAAATTGGAAATAATTAAGCTAAAGAGAGTTTTTTTTTATTACTAATGCAATGTGCATATTCATAGATGGTTGAGACCATGTATAGCACTCACATCCAATGATTTTGTAAAGCTAATTGTTAATGTATAGTCAGTTTATTGAGTGTGCTAATTGTGAGATTTATTAATTTTTAGAGAGTCAAAATACAATTTCTAAAGTTAGTGCCTTGTTGTTACTTACCCCAAGTCAATACCTGTTCCCAGGCCAATGTCATTTCTGATTAACCATTTTTCTCAAGAATTTGTTAAGTCATATTCGATCTAATTAAAATGTATGCTAACCAATGGCCCTGGACAAGAGCCGTTTGCTAACAACACAATTTAAAGTACTATGTACTAACATAAATGGGAAGGGGCTTACGATTGCGCAGATATAGGTAAGAAATTTTATTATTTCAAGGATAGCACTCATTAAGAAGACGGACGATTATTTTCAAACTGATCAAGTTTTGTTTTATTACCAGGGCCAATTTCAAATCAATAGTGTTGCATCAGGTTCAGTTTCTTTGTTGCGGTAATTCGTGTAGTTTTGGTTTGGTTGAAAGTTATTGATAGTTTACATTCTCGGAGCTAAATTAAATTAACATCTTCACAGTCAGTAGTTCAGTACAGGGCACAGCTCATAAGCGACGAGATAAAATACACATTCACAAGCCACTCCCATTGTAACATCTGTGTTTCAGACTACTGTCGGTTACGTAGCCTAATCATATTTCAACCGTAGGTGTTATTAGAAACCTACATGTTTCACTTGGCGACAACTCTGTGCAGATCGAAATTCATTTTGGAATCTTTTGAAACAATACAGCCAGGGACACGCTCTGCTCTTTGTTACTTACTAAATGTAATTAAGAATTTTGAGCTACGTATTTACTTATGTGTGTCAATTATTCCTAACAGGTCAAAGGCACATTGCCATTTATTTCTTGGCTATTTGTTTGTTCTTTGATTGTGTTTGTGCATCATGCCACGTAAGGCGATTAATAGTACTACGCGTACCTCAGTCATGGACAATACCGAAACTGCTCATTTTCCAAACAACTCTTTTGAAATGAATACCAATTCTGACAATACTGCTTTGACGAAAGTACGTACACGAGTCAATGAAAGTGCATCTTCAATGCCAAATAGTCTAACTACCTTGAATATTGCTTCACCTACCGATGTCGTAATTAATCAGACGGAACATTCCACAAACGCCGAAGCTACTGATACACATACCTCCCATGTACAAAATTTGCACTCTGATCATTTAGCTTCAGAATCCAGTGAAAATGACGATAACCGAACCTCAAAAGACATGTCAAATGCTGACACTGTTGAACAGTTTACGCAAAATACTTTAAACACTGATGGCCAATTATAGAATAATCCCGTTATGATAGTGTTTCAACAAATCATGGATGGCAATAAAAAGTCAAATCAGAAACAAGACAATTGTTTCACTCAAATTAGTGACACGGTGAACAAACAAAGAAAAACAAGAGGAAGTGACTCACAGTATACAATAATTATATTAACAAATGTTTTGAGCAACAAGAAACGCGACTTAATGATCACCTCAATCAGCACATAGAGGCATGTCATCAATTTCAAAAGCGAGTAACATTTGCAGTCCAAGCGCAAAGTGAGACCACTCACCAACAAAACAAAAGGCCGAACACATTCGCGAAATTCTCATTGACGGGAAACATGAAATCAGCAAAAATGTAGTGACTAACGTAAAAAAAAAAACCGTAGAAGACACGAACACACACCTTCAAAGCGATTTTAAAGAGTATAAAACACAAGTAGAAACTCGTTTGAGTCAACATCACGAGAAACACCAATAAGACATACAAACTGTCACTAGTAGACTTTAACAATTAGAAATTGATATTGATTCTACCGTAGTCATATCTGACATACTCAAACTTAACAAGTGTACAAAGGACCTGCAGAAATACATAGACGAAAATGACACCAGGAATATCGCTCAAATTTCATAATTTGCAGAAAAGCTTGCTGAACTTTCGAATAGAGTAGAAATTTTTGAAAATAATACCGATATTACATCTGAAGTCCAGTGCCTTCTCCTTTCATTCAGTCTGAACAATTTCAATCTATGAACCGTGCTATTAATGAGTTGAACTCACATAGCAATGCACCGAATCGTAAGGTTAACAGTTAGTACCGTGAAATTGCCACGTCAAAAGATCAAATACTATACAGTGAAGTACACAGTAACCTCCAATATAACTAGGCAGAGCAATTTGACACTACACCGCTAGAGCACAATCTTACGACGTGTGAAAGAGTTAGACGCGGAACAACGTCCGCAAAACACATTTTTTAATAGAAATGGTTCAACAAAATCAGCTCTTTGCCTAATACTGTTGTGGTTGGCAGGAGAGCGAACCGTGTAGTAAAGAAGACCGAAATGCACGCGTCTCAGCTCACGCAGGCTGGCGTGAGGTCTGGAATATGACAAGGGAATTAGAATTGAGGAAAACGGACGCAGCTGGTGGAATACTTAACTTTAATCCATTAATGGAGAACGTCGCTCTTTATGGTACATGATTCACAATATCAATAGTACGGATACTGGCGCCTTATTAAGTCGTAGCAAATAACGTAGCTAACGGCATTGCTAACTATCGTCTCGGCAAATGAGAGCGTAGAAGTCAGTGAACCATTGCTAGCAAAGTCGGCTGTACAACTGGGGCGAGTGCTAGGAAGTCTCTCTAGACCTGCCGTGTGGCGGCGCTCGGTCTGCAATCACTGATAGTGGCGACACGCGGGTCCGACGTATACTACCGGACCGCGGCCGATTTAAAGGCTACCACCTAGCAAGTGTGGTGTCTGGCGGTGACACCACAAATACTGCTATGCACCTCTAAATTACCGCGTTCATTTAGAGTCTCCTTGTTAACAGGACAATAAAATGAAGGCGTTCCTGCATTTCGGGAGCTTATACAACTTTTGGAAGCATTCTGACTACTACTTTGTCAATACAAATTTCTCCCAAAACAGCAACAGTTATATAACACGTATCGATATCAAAACTCATCGGAAAATTTTAATGACGGAGGTTTAGGAATTGCAAAAACTTTCAGAATAATTTTCACACACGTCAAAATTTTAATAATCAATATCCACAAAACCGAAAACAGTACCAACGGTTTGCTAGCAACGACCAGAATTTTCAACAACAATTTCACCAACAAAACCAGAAAGTTGGAAATTCCGGAAACCAATATTCACAGCAAGGTCAACTCAAATTGAATGGTTCGCCGTAAACGTCCGTGAACACGAAACAGCACAGTAATAATATTACACCACAAGGCAATAATGTCGTTATAGAAACCAGACATCGCATTTCAACCGAAGTGTTCCGTATAAGCGACGACATAAAATACACATTCATATGCGATTCCCATTTTAACTGTTGTGTTTCAGACTACCATCATTTACGTAATTTCAATCATATTTGAAAGGTACATGTTTCACTATTTCCAATGTCCACTATTGGCCATTAAAATTTCTGCACCACGAATATAGCGCGCCACAGACGCGAAATTTAACCGACAGGAAGAACTTGCTGTGATATGCAAATGATTAGCTATTCAGAGCATTCACACAAGGTTGGCGCCGGCGGCAACACCTACAACGTGCTGACATGACGAAAGTTTCCAACCGATTTCTCATACACAAACAGCAGTTGACCGGCGTTGCCTGGTGAAACGTTGTTGTGATGCCTCGTGTAAGGAGGAAACCATCAAGTTTCTGACTTTGATAAAGGTCGGTTGTAGCCAATCGCGATTGCGGTTTATCGTATCGCGACACTGCTGCTCGAATTGGTCGAGATACAATGACTGTTAGCAGAATATGAAATCGATGGGTTCAAGACGGTAATACGGAACGCCGTGCTGGATCCCAACGGCATCGTATCACTAGCAGTCGAGATGACAGGCATCTTATCCGCATGGATATAACGGATCGTGCAGCCACGTCTCGATCCCTGAGTCAAAAGATTGGGACGTTTGCAAGACAACAACCATCTCTACTAACCGTTGGAAAATGTCATTTTTTCGGATGAATCCTGGTTCTGTTTACAGCATCATGATGGTCTTATCCGTGTTTGGCGACATCTCAGTGAAAGCACATTGGAAGCGTGTATTCGTCATCGGCTCATCGCCATACTGGCATATCACGCGGCATGATGGTATGGGGTGCCATTGGTTACACGTTTCGGTTACCTCTTGTTCGCATTGACGGCACTTTGCATAGTGGACACATTTCAGATGTGTTACGATCCGTGGCTCTACCCTTCGTTAGATCCCTAAGAAACCCTATATTTCTGCAGGATAATGCACGACCGCATGTTGAAGGTCTTGTACGGGTCTTTCCGGATGCAAAAAATGTTCGACTGCTGCCCTGGCCAGCACATTCTCCAG
This sequence comes from Schistocerca gregaria, assembly GCF_023897955.1. NCBI lineage: Eukaryota > Metazoa > Arthropoda > Insecta > Orthoptera > Acrididae > Schistocerca > Schistocerca gregaria. The sequence continues at coordinate 330,144,626 of NC_064920.1, forward strand.
ATCTCTCACCAGCTTAAAACGTTACGTCAATGGTGACCGAGCAACTGGCTCTTCACAATACGCCAGTCACTACTCTTGATGAACTGTGGTATCGTGTTGAAGCTGCATGGGCAGCTGTACCTGTACACGCCGACCAAGCTCTGTTTGACTCAATGCCCAAGGGTATCAAGGCCGTTACTACGACCAGAGGTGGTTGTTCTGGGTACTGATTTCTCAGGATCTATGCACCCAAATTGTGCGAAAATGTAATCACATGTCAGTTCTAGTATATTTGTCCAATGAATACCCGTTTATCATCTGCATTTCTTCTTGGTGTAGCACTTTTAATATCCAGTAGTGTACATGTTTCGATAGAATTACATTTAGTCTATTGTCACATTCTGAAAATACCTCTTACTTATTGACCATTTTCTATTTATTGCTCATTTCATTCATGTAAATATTTAAGTGTGTCGGTGATGTGCAGCGTTCTTGTCCAACGCTTTTGTATGTACTTATTATATCTATGATTACGTTTCCCTGATCGATAACAATTTCGATGTTTGCGTCTAGACTTTCAACAACATTTTGAGATGAGATTAATAACCTCATTGAGTAATTACATTCCGTTACATAGCGACTGCGGTTTATCATATCGCGACATTTGCAGCTCGCGATGGTCGAGATCCAATGACTGTTAGCAGAATATGGAACCGGTGGGTTCAGGAGGGTAATACGGAACGCCGTGCTGGATCCCAGTGGCCTCGAGTAACTAGCAGTCGAGACGACAGGCATCTTATCCGCATGGCTATAACGGATCGTGCAGCCACGTCTCGATCCTTGAGTCAGCAGATGGGGACGTTTGCAAGACAACAACCATCTGCACTAACAGTTCTACGACGTTTTCAGCAGCATGAACTATCAGCTTGGAGACCACGGCTGCGGTTACCCTTGACGCTGCATCACAGACAGGAGCGCCTTCAATGGTGTACTCAACGACGAACCTGGGTGCACGAATGGCAAAACGTCAATTTTTTGGACGAATCCAGGTTCTCTTTCCAGCGTCATGACGGTGGCATCCGTGTTTGGCGACATCGCGGTGAACGCACATTGGAAGCGTGTATTCGTCATCGCCATACTGGCGTGTCACCTGGCGTGATGGTATGGGGTGCCATTGGTTGCACGTCTCGGTCACCTGTTGTTCGCACTGACGGCACTTTGAACAGTGGACGTTACATTTCAGATGTGTTACGACCCGTGGCTCTACCCTTCATTCGATCCTTGCGAAACCCTACATTTCAGCAGGATAACGCTCGACCGCATGTTGCAGGTTCTGTTCGGGCCTTTCTGGATACAGAAATCGTTCGAGTGCTGTCCTGGCCAGCACATTCTCCAGATCTCTCACCAATTGAAAACGTATGGTCAATGGTGGCCGAGCAACTGGCTCGTCACAACTCGCCAGTCACTATTTTTGATTAACTGTGGTATCGTGTTGAAGCTAAGCTGCATGGGCAGCTATACCTGTACACGCCATCCAAGCTCTGTTTAGCTCAATGCTTAGGCGTATCAAGGCCACTATTACCACTAGAGGTGGTTGTTCTGGGTATTGATTTCTCAGGATCTATGCACCCAAACTTCGTGAAGATGTAATCACAGGTCATTTCTAGTACAATATATCTGTCCAATGAATACCCGTTTATCATCTGCATTTCTTCTTGGTGTAGCTATTTTATTGGCCAGTAGTGTATGTGTTTCAATATAAAATTAACGTGCCTTTCACTGCAGCTAGCGAGGTGGCACAGTGTTTTGCACACAGGACTCGCATTCGGGATTTCCCTAAATCGCTTTAGGCAGATGTCTGGATGGTTCCTTGTAGGGAAAGGCTGACTTCCTACCTCAGCTTTCCCTAATGCGATGGGACCGATGAGCTCCCCCCCAAATCAACCAACCATTATCCTACTGTGAACAACAAAGAGACATCGACACCGACAACACTAACGGCATTAATCAAACAGGCTCGACATGCAGCGCGCACATCAGTAACAAACGGGAGTGTTAGCAGAGAGCTGGTTGACAGTCGGGCAAGCAGTGTGGGCACTGACGGGCGTTCACGTCGCCAGAGTGGCCGTGCGGTTCTAGTCGCTTCAGTCTGGAACCGAGCGATCGCTACGGTCGCAAGCTCGAATCCTGCCTCGGGCATGGATGTGTGTGATGTCCTTTGGTTAGTTAGGTTTAATTAATTCTAAGTTCTAGGCGTCTGATGACCTCAGTAGTTAAGTCGCATAGTGCTCAGAGCCATATGAGCCATTTGAACGGGCGTCCATGCTTGCAACAGCATAGTTGCACACCCCTGCATTAAAGTGTCATTCATTTCACATTTTAAAAACAATGTTTCCCTTTCTTGTTTTCTATCTTACTGCACATACAAGATTTTTTTTTCGTTCTTTGTTTCCTTACAAGCGATACTTTGTGTGGCATGCCAATCATGCTCCTACTGGCAAATAAAACGCTCCCATGATTCTAGGTACGCTTTTCAAGGACTTAAGTTCAAACACAAATTCCATCGAGCTACGGTTTCAACCGCAAACGACTTAATCCAGTACGGCGTCACGTAAGTTAGGCCTGTAAGATGCATGTTGACACGTCACAAGACTAGAATACCTCCAAGCCCACGAACGCTTTCACGTGTGGCGTGAGGATGGCCGGACCTTACCCTCCCGTGTAGCGCGGCTTGCCGTCTGCCCTGCGCACGCTACCTGCCGCTGTGGCCGTGCCTGCTTGCCTGCTGCAGCCACTGTGGCGGAGCGTTTAAGGGGTGGCCCCGGGGCCCGAGCGAGCAGCGCGCTGGTGGCGGTGTTTACCGGAGCCGCTCATTAGTCGGCGCGCAGATTGGCTTCGTTGCGGGACGGGGCGGCGGCGCTTGGCTGCCGGTAATTGCTGCGACCTCCGACTCCGACAAACTCCGCCGGCCCAGCCAGACGCGTCTGCTGCTCTGCTGCCGCGTCACCTGACACTGCCAGCCGCTTATGCCCCAAGTCTCGTGCGAATCCCTGTGCTAGATGCACCCCGCTTCACATTCCGCAATGGGGATGTAACGGAAGGGGTTTTATCAGAGTCGAAGTCGGAATCAGTTGCTGCGCAATTTTTCTGTCGGTCTAAAAGTCGGAAGCGCATCTAGGGCTTATATAATAGCCATTTCTGAACGAAATGGAGTAAAATAGTAAATTTATTTATTTATACAATTATTTTAGTTATATCTAGAGTTGTACAACGCCAAAAGGAAAGATTCGTAGTTTTAATGGTCCATAGTTTTGTACACTACATGAAAGACGTCGTAAATGGTAGGATTACCTGTAGTACTGGAAGCATTGGTAGCGAAGGAAACGTGAACAGAAGCGCGTGTACTTCAGTGTTATTCCATTGAGTATTTTATAGCCTATTTGGTAACCCTAAAAATTCAAATTGCGTTTTATAAGTAAGTAATAATTGCGTTTTATAAGTAATAATAAATATTCCGGAGGTAAAATAGTCCCCCATTCGGATCTCCGGGCGGGGACTACTCAGGAGGATGTCGTTATCAGGAGGATCACGTAACTAATGAGGAGGTATTGAACAGGATTGGGGAGAAGAGAAGTTTGTGGCACAACTTGACTAGAAGAAGGGATCAGTTGGTAGGACATGTTTTGAGGCATCAAGGGATCACAAATTTAGCATTGGAGGACAGTGTGGAGGGTAAAAATCGTCGAGGGAGACCGAGAGATGAGTACACTAAGCAGATTCAGAAGGATGTAGGTTGCAGTAGGTACTGGGAGATGAAGAAGCTTGCACAGGATAGAGTAGCATGGAGAGCAGCATCAAACCAGTCTCAGGACTGAAGACCACAACAACAACAACAACAACAAGTAATAATAATTAGTTGATCGCGGAACTTCTGCGCTTTTATGAAACCAAAGCAATTACTTGTAATGCAAGTAAAGTTTACATGCACAAACAAGACAGTATCTGTATAGTTACTGTTGTTATTTTGTACTCATTAGAACAGCCGGTCGGTGTGGCTGTGCGGTTCTTGGTGCATCAGTCTGGAACCGCGTGACCGCTACGGTCGCAGGTTCGAATCGAGCCTCGGGTATGGATGTCTGTGATGTCCTTAGGTTAGTTAGGTTCAAGTAGTTCTAAGTTCTAGGGGACTGATGACCTCAGAAGTTAAGTCCCATAGTGCTCAGAGCCATTTGAACCATTTTTTTTTTTTTACTCATTAGAACGTTTTCCATCGTGAGAAAAGGCAAGAGTTTCCTGTTACTATAGATATTTTTGAAAGTTGTATATGACTACCATACGAAATATTAAAGCGATAGTCGATATGTTTTTGTTTTGTGCATCTTTTCTACTTTTTTTGGGGGGGGGGGAGGGGGACAATCTGTTTTTAGCGCTATAGCATAAATCGATCCTTTTTCATTTTTACTTCAACATCGCTCTATTTGACTTTACAAATCAACAAATTTTGAGTGAAAATACAAACAAAGATTGACAGTTTCAATCTTGCTACAAATACTGATCCTCTTTAAGTAACAAACAGGAAGACACACTACGTGGTCAAAAGTACGCTGACACCCCTAAAACATGCGTTTTTGATAGTAGGTGCATTGCGCTGCCACCTACTGCCAGGTACTCCATATCGGCGACCTCAGTAGTCATTAGACATCGTGAGAGAGCAGAATGGGGCGCTCCGCGGAACTCACGCACTTGGTCAGGTAAATGGGTGTCACTTGTGTCATACGTCTGTACGCGAGATTTCCACTCTCCTAAACATCCCTAGGTCCACTGTTTCCGATGTGATTGTGAATTTGAAACGTGAAGGGTGAAGGGACATACACAGTACAAAAGCGTACAGGCCGAGCTAGTCTGTGACTGACAGAAACCGCCGACAGTTGAAGAGGGTCGTAATGTGTAATAGGTAGTCATCTATCCAGACCACCACACAGGAATTCCAAACTGTATCAGGACCCACTACAAGAAGTATGAAGTTAGGCGGTAGGTGAGAAAACTTGGATTTCATGGTCGAGCGGCTGTTCATAAGCCACACATCACGCCAGTAAATGCCAAACAACCCCTCGCTTGATGTGAGCAGCGTAAACATGGGACGATTAAACAGTGGAAAAACGTTGTGTGGAGTGACGAATCACGGTACACAATGTGGCGAGCCAAGGGCAGGGTGTGGGTATGGCGAACGCCCGGTGAACGTCATCTGCCAGCGTGTATAGCGGCAACAGTACATTCGGAGACTGGTGTTATGGTGTGGTTGTGTTTCTCATGGAGGTCGGTTGCACCCCTTCGTGTTTTGCGTGGCACTATCACAGCACAAGCCTACACTGATGTTTAAACACCTTCCTCCATCCCACAGTTGAAGCGCAATTCGGAGATGGCGATTTCATCTTTCAACACGATCGAGCACCTGTTCATAATGCACGGTCTGTGACGGGGTGGTTACATGACAATAACCTCCTTGTAATGCACTGTCCTGCACAGAGTGCTGACCTAAATCCTATAAAACCCCTCTGGGATGAAACTTCCTGGCAGATTAAAACTGTGTGCCGGACCGAGACTCGAAGAACTTAGGACCTTTGCCATTCGTGGGCAAGTGCTCTACCATCTGAGCTATCCAAGCACGACTCACACCTCGTCCTCGCAACTGTACATCCACCAGTACCTCGATCCTACCTTCCAAACTTCACAGAAGCTCTCCTGCAAACCTTGCAGAACTAGCACTCCTGGATGAAAGGATATGCGGATTTATGTCCTAAGCCACAGCCTAGGAAACTTCCCCTTGCGGTTTGCGACAGAGCATTCATACGTACCTGAGATTTTAATAGCCACTTACCAAGGTTCAGTGTGTTAAGGTGACTGTATTTTCTAGAGCTACATTCGGGACGCAATAAAAAAAATTGATATTGCAAAAGCTGTCTGAATAGAATGTAATGCATTTAATTAATGTAATAAAAAACGTAATTAATTTAACACATATAATTAATTTAATTTAATTTTTTACAAAAAGTGAAGTGCGAACAAACACACAGGATTCATCGGTGCTGTAAATATTCGTCAGGTTGTCCGAACTACGAAAACATTAAACTCAAGTCTCAACAGAATTCACTCTAGACGCTAGCATTGATTTCGTAGTTTCTACAACAAACTATGTTCTTTCACTATTCCAAACGTTATTCATTTGGGAAAATACCCTTTTCAGTTACATCAAACCGATACAGGTCAAATGAACGTATAATTCGTGATAAATCATTTCATGGCTATTTAATCCAGGACAAACCGGTGTCACGAATTACTTTCGAAAAAATTCGTTACTGAGATAGGGAAATCATGACTGTCACAAAAAAGGGTAGACGGAGGGACGGATGGTCAGAGGGACGGACGGTCGCCTCAAATGTGGGCGCCTTCTAATACCTAAGCGATATTTCAATTGCATTTCCGGCCTAGGATGTCCTCACTAAAGTCTGATATTGCTGCTCTGATGCGAGCTCACAGTTCGTGCAAGTCCTGCCCGTAGAAAACGTTTAACGCCGTTCTGCAGGACCCAGATTTCAGATCTGGTCTATACCAACCATTCCAAACATTCTGAAACTCCTGCAGGGCAGCAGGTCAATAACTAACAAAGTAAAATAAGAGCGATCATAAGATTTCTGTGTGTGTGAACATTGTGCCACAAACCGCACCTTCCTATCTATTCTCATTCGTAAAATATGCGTGGTCATTGCTGTAAAGATCATTTTGGAACATACTGTATGCGTGTAGAATAGCGTATGAGCGCGCTTGCTGCAGCGTTTTTAATAGACTAAAACGAAGAAATTGTCTATGGTTCGGTTCTCCTTTAATGAATTTTAACTAAGGTTTATTACAATCTATTTCCAATCAATCGAATTTCAACATACAAGAAAAAAGGACCACGTTTACCCCGGCCCAACTTATCCAGTTAACTAACACAATATAATATCTTGGATTAATACTTGTTCACGGACTAACATGGAAGCCTACCTACTAAATGTTTAACGAAAAGCCCACAGTAGACTAAAATTACTAGAAATACTCACTGGCTGGATATAGGAACTGTGCTTTTACACAGTCCTCCTCGCCTCTTAATCCCTGATGGGACCTATCCTCAGCTATGGTAATGTGTTACGGACTTCAGCTTCTCCATCCTTGTATCATTCCATAAACATCCTCGAATACCATGCACTCCACCTAGCCTTTCCTAAACACTTAACCTCACCCACACGCATTTTTTTTTTTTCGTCAGTCTACTGACTGGTTTGATGCGGCCCGCCACGAATTCCTTTCCTGTGCTAACCTCTTCATCTCAGAGTAGCACTTGCAAATTACGTCCTCTATTATTTGCTTGACGTATTCCAATCTCTGTCTTCCTCTACAATTTTTGCCCTCTACACCTCCCTCTAGTACAATGGAAGTCATTCCCTCATGTCTTAGCAGATGTCCTATCATCCTGTCCCTTCTTCTTATCAGTGTTTTCCACATATTCCTTTCCTCTCCGATTCTGCGTAGAACCTCCTCATTCCTTACCTTATCAGTCCATCTAATTTTCAACATTCGTCTATAGCACTACATCTTAAATGCTTCGATTCTCTTCTGTTCCGGTTTTCCCACAGTCCATATTTCACTGTACTCCAGATATACATCCTCAGAAATTTCTTCCTCAAATTAAGGCCGGTATTTGATATTAGTAGACTTCTCTTGGCCAGAAATGCCTTTTTTGCCATAGCGAGTCTGCTTTTGACGTCCTCCTTGCTCCGTCCGTCATTGGTTATTTTGCTGCCTAGGTAGCAGAATTCCTTAACTTCATCGACTTCGTGACCATCAATCTTGATGTTAAGTTTCTCGCTGTTCTCATTTCTACTACATCTCATTACCTTCGTCTTTCTCCGATTTACTCTCAAACCATACTGTGTACTCATTAGACTGTTCATTCCGTTCAGCAGATCATTTAATTCTTCTTCACTTTCACTCAGGATAGCAATGTCATCAGCGAATCGTATCATTGATATCCTTTCACCTTGTATTTTAATTCCACTCCTGAACCTTTCTTTTATTTCCATCATTGCTTCATCGATGTACAGATTGAAGAGTAGAGGCGAAAGGCTACAGCCTTGTCTTACACCCTTCTTAATACGAGCACTTCGTTCTTGATCGGCCACTCTTATTCCCTCTTGGTTGTTGTACATATTGTATATGACCCGTCTCTCCCTATAGCTTACCCCTACTTTTTTCAGAATCTTGAACAGCTTGCACCATTTTATATTGTCGAACGCTTTTTCCAGGTCGACAAATCCTATGAACATGTCTTGATTTTTCTTTAGCCTTGCTTCCATTATTAGCCGTAACGTCAGAATTGCCTCTCTCCTGCCTTTACTTTTCCTAAAGCCAAACTGATCGTCACCTAGCGCATTCTCAATTTTCTTTTCCATTCTTCTGTATATTATTCTTGTAAGCAGCTTCGATGCATGAGCTGTTAAGCTGATTGTGCGATAATTTTCGCACTTGTCAGCTCTTGCCTTCTTCGGAATTGTGTGGATAATGCTTTTCCGAAAGTCTGATGGTATGTCGCCAGACTCATATATTCTACACACCAACGTGAATAGTCGTTTTGTTGCCACTTCCCCTAATGAATTTAGAAATTCTGATGGAATGTTATCTATCCCTTCTGCCTTATTTTACCGTAAGACCTCCAAAGCTCTTTTAAATTCCGATTCTAATACTGGATCCCCTATCTCTTCTAAATCGACTCCTGTTTCTTTTTCTATCACAGACAAATCTTCAGCCTCATAGAGGCTTTCAATGTATTCTTTCCACCTATCTACTCTCTCCTCTGCATTTAACAGTGGAATTCCCGTTGCACTCTTAATGTTACCACCGTTGCTTTTAATGTCACCAAAGGTTGTTTTGACTTTCCTGTATGCTGAGTCTGTCCTTCCGACAATCATATCTTTTTCGATGTCTTCACATTTTCCCTGCAGCCATTTCGTCTTAGCTTCACTGCACTTCCTATTTGATTCATTCCTCAGCGACTTGTATTTCTGCATTCCTGATTTTCCCGGAACATGTTTGTACTTCCTGCTTTCATCAATCAACTGAAGTATTTCCTGTGTTACCCATGGTTTCTTCGCAGCTACCTTCTTTGTATCTATGTTTTCCTTCCCAACTTCTGTGATGGCCCTTTTTAGAGACATCCATTCCTCTTCAACTGTGTTGCCTACTGCACTATTCCTTATCGCTGTATCTATATAGTTAGAGAACTTCAAACGTATCTCGTCATTGCTTAGTACTTCCGCATCCCACTTCTTAGCGCTAAGATTCTTCCTGACTAATGTCTTGAACTCTTCATCACTACTATATTGTAATCTGAGTCTATATCTGCTCCTGGGTACGCCTTACAATCCAGTATCTGATTTCGGAATCTCTGTCTGACCATGATGTAATCTAATTGAAATCTTCCCGTATCTCCCGGCCTTTTCCAAGTATACCTCCTCCTCTTGTGATTCTTGAACAGGGTATTCGCTATTACTAGCTGAAACGTGAAAGAGAACTCAATTAGTCTTTCTCCTCTTTCATTCCTTGTCCCAAGCCCATATTCTCCTGCAACCTTTTCTTCTACTCCTTCCCCTACAACTGCATTCCAGTCGCCCATGACTATTAGATTTTCGTCCCCCTTTACATACTGTATTACCCTTTCAATATCCTCATACACTTTCTCTATCTGTTCATCTTCAGCTTGCGACGTCGGCATGTATACCTGAACTATCGTTGTCGGTGTTGGTCTGCTGTTGATTCTGATTAGAACAACCTGGTCACTGAAGTGTTCACAGTAACACACCCTCTGCCCTACCTTCCTATTCATAACGTATCCTACACCTGCTATACCATTTTCTGCTGCTGTTGATATTACCCGATACTCATCTGACCAAAAAACCTTGTCCTCCTTCCACTTCACTTCACTGACCCCTACTATATCTAGATTGAGCCTTTGCATTTCCCTTTTCAGATTTTCTAGTTTCCCTACCACGTTCAAGCTTCTGACATTCCACGCTCCGACTCGTAGAACATTATCCTTTCGTTGATTATTCAATCTTTTTCTCATGGTAACCTCCCCCTTGGCAGTCCCCTCCCAGAGATCCGAATGGGGGACTATTCCGGAATCTTTTGCCAATGGAGAGATCATCATGACACTTCTTCAACTACAGGCCACATGTCCTATGGATACACGTTACGTGTCTTTAATGCAGTGGTTTCCATTGCCTTCTGCATCCTCATGTCGTTGATCATTGCTGATTCTTCCGCCTTTAGGGGCAATTTCCCACCCCTAGGACAAGAGAGTGCCCTGAACCTCTATCCGCTCCCCCGCCCTTTTTGACAAGGCCGTTGGCAGAATGAGGCTGACTTTTTATGCCGGAAGTCTTCGGCCGCCAATGATGATTATTTATCAAAATTTAGGCAGTGGCGGGGATCGAACCCGGGACCGAAAACGTTTTGATTATGAATCAAAGAAGCTACCCCTATACCAATTCATAAAATTCGATTCATTTCTCTTCCACTTTGAACGCCTTCAAATATCCTACATTGCTCGTAAACTCGACACTAGCAACCTCATAGTTTCACCTTGTCAACTGCTCCTGGCACTCTGCTGAATCCCTACCACCACATTCCCCAACGCTGCACCTCCACACTCTGCGCAACATCTCCCAACAGAATTTTATTCACCTTTCTTTATCCGAATATGAAATCGTCCCTGATATACACCCATCCTACCACATCTAAACAGAATTCACCCCACCCCTCCCCAGGTCAGATCTCCCTTCATATCCTTTCCTCTCCATCTACATTCTAAGGCTTAGTCCAGAATGGCATTTGTCTTCATTCTCCCGAATTCCTTCTAGAAAACATCTTCCCACACAGACATCCTCTTATGTACCACCCCAACTGCTACTTTCCCATGATATCTCTCTTCCTGAGAGTCTAGGCCCGCTCATCACTTCACTCATTTTCTTCATCTTGATCAGTCAACATCCACAACTTTTGCTGTTTTAACTTACGCAACTGTCCCTCTGTCTTTGATCTTATGTGAAACAATCTGTCATTTCATCTGTGTCAGTGTTTTACTTAATCAACAAATCTGCCTGTTGTGTTTTCAGTTATGCAGTTCAATTTGTCTGCTTTTGTTATCTGAAACATTCTCTTTGTCCACTGCCATGCCAAATTTTATAATATGTTTTATACTTTTTACTCTCATATGCCTAAAGATCGGTGAGTTGTATCCACTGACAGCCCACCCTCCTAACCAGTGTGGGGTCACCCATCCCCAGAATAAATTTTTATGGTGACTTTTAAAAATATAGTAACTCAAAGTTTCATATCTTGAGGCATAAAAAGTTTTCATAAGAGGATGAGGGTTCATCTGGGAACCTGAATTTCTTTCAAGGGCATTTAGAATAATATGGTGCTGCAGGTGCGTAAATGCGCAACTGACTATACATGTAACTTGTTATGATTTATGATTTCATATCATCTGTCAATATAAGTGTGACTCTCGCATTTTCAAACTCCCTTGCCATTTCAACTTCGAATATGTGGGTTGTGGCTTCAGAAACCTCACATATAACATACTAGTGGTAGGTATGAGAACTACTATTTGAATTCCCCACAGTTTCAGTATAGAACCGGTGTGCCCTGTGGTGGAGTGTTGTGATATGGGAGATCGCCGATCATGATCTACACTTTGCATCAGGTAGCCAAGTCGCCAGCAAGTGTGCACAGACCTGCAGCGGTCTTTGCACCAAACTATTACCAGTCAACTGTGATGTGACTGCTGTTCACCTGATTGATGCTGGTGGACTCATATGTCATCATAGACCATGTAAGGGGGTTACTTGGTGTATAAACACACAATTATTCCCATCATTTCCTCATACATCCCCACCCCCAATAAATGTCAACATGACACTTTAAGCTAATGATATCTGGGCTCCCACCACTAACTTCAGAGGCGTAGGGGAAATTGTTATGATGTCATTTTAAGCTTAGAACAATCAGGCTGTCATCATTTTATACTGACCTCTTGTATTTTGTACTTACGGCGATACAATATTCAGTAAGCAACATTTATTGTATATAAATAGGAGTGTTTAGGTAGCAGCTTATTTAAGTGTTTCGTGCATGGGGGTGACGTATAACAAACCACCACGCAGTCCAAACCATGCTGAAACAATTCAAGGCCACATGTATTTACACTCCTGGAAATTAAAATAAGAACACCGTGAATTCATTGTTCCAGGAAGGGGAAACTTTATTGACACATTCCTGGGGTCAGATACATCACATGATCACACTGACAGAACCACAGGCACATAGACACAGGCAACAGAGCATGCACAATGTCGGCACTAGTACAGTGTATATCCACCTTTCGCAGCAATGAAGGCTGCTATTCTCCCATGGAGACGATCGTAGAGATGCTGGATGTAGTCCTGTGGAACGGCTTGCCATGCCATTTCCACCTGGCGCCTCAGTTGGACCAGCGTTCGTGCTGGACGTGCAGACCGCGTGAGACGACGCTTCATCCGGTCCCAAACATGCTCAATGGGGGACAGATCCGGAGATCTTACTGGCCAGGGTAGTTGACTTACACCTTCTAGAGCACGTTGGGTGGCACGGGATACATGCGGACATGCATTGTCCTGTTGGAACAGCAAGTTCCCTTGCCGGTCTAGGAATGGTAGAACGATGGGTTCGATGACGGTTTGGATGTACCGTGCACTATTCAGTGTCCCCTCGACGATCACCAGAGGTGTACGGCCAGTGTAGGAGATCGCTCCCCAAACCATGATGCCGGGTGTTGGCCCTGTGTGCCTCGGTCGTATGCAGTCCTGATTGTGGCGCTCACCTGCACGGCGCCAAACACGCATACGACCATCATTGGCACCATGGCAGAAGCGACTCTCATCGCTGAAGACGACACGTCTCCATTCGTCCCTCCATTCACGCCTGTCGCGACACCACTGGAGGCGGGCTGCACGATGTTGGGGCGTGAGCGGAAGACGGCCTAACGGTGTGCGGGACCGTAGCCCAGCTTCATGGAGACGGTTGCGAATGGTCCTCGCCGATACCCCAGGAGCAACAGTGTCCCTAATTTGCTGGGAAGTGGCGGTGCGGTCCCCTACGGCACTGCGTAGGATCCTACGGTCTTGGCGTGCATCCGTGCGTCGCTGCGGTCCGGTCCCAGGTCGACGGGCACGTGCACCTTCCGCCGACCACTGGCGACAACATCGATGTACTGTGGAGACCTCACGCTCCACGTGTTGAGCAATTCGGCGGTACGTCCACCCTGCCTCCCGCATGCCCACTATACGCCCTCGCTCAAAGTCCGTCAATTGCACATACGGTTCACGTCCACGCTGACGCGGCATGCTACCAGTGTTAAAAGACTGCGATGGAGCTCCGTATGCCACGGCAAACTGGCTGGCACTGACGGCGGCGGTTCACAAATGCTGCGCTGCTAGCGCCATTCGACGACCAACACCGCGGTTTCTGGTGTGTCTGCTGTGCCGTGCGTGTGATCATTGCTTGTACAGCCCTCTCGCAGTGTCCGGAGCAAGTATGGAGGGTCTGACACACCGGTGTCAATGTGTTCTTTTTTCAATTTCCAGGAGTGTATATGTATCTGAGTTATGACTTGCCAACTGGTAGCGACTGAGCGACTGGTCTTACGAAGTAAAGCTTTTATACGCAATTTTGTCAGACTGAAACCTTGAATATCTAATTCGGGAGTGCTCACAAACTAGACGCTAAGGAATCACCTCGCATGGGTTGACAGATACTGTATGCATGTGCAGAGAGCTGAAATTTATTTCTACAAAAGGAATTTTCTTCTCGCATTCCATTCGCATGAGGAATATGCATACATTGTTATTCCCGTGTACGAAATTTGGCTAATAAAGAACTGTAAATCAGAAATAGCTGCACTGTGAATGGACCAAGGATTTGAGTTTGAACCTGATTCCTTTCTGGTTGTCTTAGCAGTTTGTTTTGAGTGCTTACATTTATTAATTTTCCTGTAGATATTTAACGTGATTTCAAGTTGGGTGAAATTAACGAGGAGAAGGAAACTGAACGGATGAACGTACCTTCGACAACAGAGTCGTTAGAGACGGAGCACAGGGTAGATTTGGCAGGGACGAAGAATGAAATCGGCCCTTTCCAGAGGAAACATCTCAGTCTTGAAGCTATTTAAGAAAACCCAGAAATTATGAATCTAAGTTGTCATACACACTGTAAGTGTGTTTCCCGCGGCCATTTAGCATGAGAAATATGGAGACATACAAAAGATTTCCTTAGCATTCCATCTGGCTGAGGGTGATCACCAAATAACATCGTATCGACAATCCACTGCCTTCTTTAGGTACATTTATGTCATCAGGTGCTGACAGTTCTTTAGTGTGAACGTCAAGAGGTACCAGTTTCATTGGTGAACACGACGATCAAATTGATTACACATACGTTCAGCATTCAAAGCATCGATGATTGTTGTCTTCCAACCATTTTCGAAAGAAATAACGTATTATCTTCCTGAAATAACCCGTATCTCGTAAAATAAATCATCCTGTAAAGTTAAAAGATAGTATCCAGTGCAGGATAAAGGTCGTACAGTCTGCCAAAAATACCGTCCTCAGGTCATAAAACTGACTGATATTCTTCCGTTATTGGTTTAAAAGTTTTCTTACTCCAACATCTATCGCCGTAAATGCTGCCGAAAAGCACAAAAAGAGACTGTTTCGGACCAGTGGCTGTCCCACTTAGTATCAGCAAATGAAAGTCATTTCCACTTCTCTATCGCTATCGAAGAACAATTTAGATTTGGTGGAAGATTCCTGGGAAAATGCAATGCACTTGCAAAGTAAATCACATGCATGGTGTTAGGTTGATCATTTCTAATTTTTCCAACGTTTGGGATCCTTGTAAAGTTGGCGTAACAACATACATCGAACGATTTCAGAGATTCGTTGCTAAAGTCTTAACAGGTCGGTGCAGCTATCCGAAAGTATAAGGGAAATGATCACAAGACTTAAATAGATATCCTTGGCAGAAGGGTCGAATATCTTTGACGGAATCCTGTTGGCTCAATTTAAAGAATTTGCACTCGGAGAAGACACAGCGATGACTGTGCTGCAAATGTTGTATTTGTATATGATGCACAGGGATCATGCGAATAAAATATTAGGACATGAGTACGGCACGTAGTCGGCCAGTATTTCCTTGCCCAATACGTGAATGGTATAAGAAAGAAAGTCGATAGTAGCGGTACGACGTGCCCTTCAAGCACTGCGCAGTGGCTTGCGAAGTATTTATGTAAACATAGAACGTGCGTGCAGACACGACCCGTTTGCTGACGACGCCCATAGACACCAGTATCTACTGAATTATTGCTAATAGACACGAATCTACAAGGACAGCAGCCGTTCCCCAACATACGCGAGCAGACGGCGAGTGCAGGCTGTCGAGCAGACCGGTAGCGAGTACCGTGCCTCCCTCCCCTCCATCGTCACAGCACAAGGGAGGGAGGGGGAACAGTGTGGAGGCTTGAGAGGGGACTCTGAGTATTTCTCAGGCTAATTGGTTTTGCAGCCGACTGTCAATGAGATTTCACTTCTGTAAACTGAACAAAAAGCTAGGAACGGAATGATGCCACACAATGTCATTATTAAGTAGGTAGGGTGCATCTCGGATGGATGGCCATGATTCTTCCAAAAACCAGTTTCACAACCTAATACACAAGAACAACCTGAAACTTTCCATAAATTGCTTTATCACTTCATAAAGGACAAAATTCGACTTCATTTGTAAAGACATACCAGATTCCATACTAACTACAAATTCTTGAAATATATGTAGAGCTTGGCCATCTGATCCCAGTATCAGGATTATATGACCAAACATGTAAGGGATGCTTGGCCATCGTACGAAAAACTTTAAAATCAAAGTGAAAATTATAAAAAAATGTTTTATTGAATCTTTCGATATAAAAAACTCTAAGTAAATTATGAATTAAACTGAACCTCATTGTAAGAAGCAGTTTACAATTCTTAAATTTCTTCAGCATTTTTATTGTCTCGAAGGAACATACAACTTTTACAATAGAAAGGAATGAGGAATCGTCTAAGTTATACAATTAGTTAAATCTAGAACCAAGCCTAACTTATGAAAAGGAGTGTTTACTTTATAGGCTTATATTTCTTTTTTTAATTCCATTGCCACAACGATTTCACACGTCAACATATGATGCGCAGGATTCATGTAACCAACGTTTATAACTTACACACTGAGTCCAATCCTCTTCTAGAAGAAGTTACTCAATTGACTCTTCCTTGTAGTGAACGTTATTTGACTAGTCTGAACTGTCTGACGTACCCAGAAACTTCCTGATACGAGCTTTTTTCAGTAGCTTCTTTTCAAAGAGGCCTAGTTTCTTTTCCCTTTTGCGTCATGTTTGACTTTTGACGTTAAGTTTTTAACTTTCATTTTTCTAGGCCTACTCTTGTTTGAGGTTCGAGCCTAACTGCCAAAGGAGAAATATTGTTCTCAATGTTTGTAAGGGTGACTTGGTTCGTTTAATTTGAAAGCTCAGGTCAAATAGGTCTATCGTCTGGTCTTGTGGAAGGTCATGTTTGAGGTGAACTTGCTCTTCTTTCAGGTGATTTTTGGTCACTTTTTTTTCCTTTTTCATTATTAAATTTATGTTTTAGTCCAAGGCGTACGGGAAAATCGTTAGCAAAACTTCGTACGAAGTTCTTCATTAAGGGAAAAGAATGGACCTTCATTTTTATGCGGTGAACAAGTCGCAACTCATTAGCTGAACCCAAACAAGAACTAGGAACAATTGGAACTTTGGAATCACAACCTGTCTTTCACTTTTTTCTCAAGAGGTATCCTGGGAATATTGAATTCTATGGAAGATTTTCTCCTGGAATAACCAACGTTCTTTACCTTATTAATAGCATTTTTAAGGTTCTCTTCTTTCTATGAACCACTAGAATAGCCAGTCTTTCGAGTGTACTTATTTGGCATCTGTAAAAAATAACGATGCCTCGAAAATTTAATAACACGTTTATGAGATGACCATCCATCCCAATGATGGTATGGCCGTCTCTCTACTGATCATCCGGGAGAAACGGCCACAGCGCGTCTTCAAGCAGGGTGGACGCTAAATCAAAACCTTCCTGCCAGAATGCAGTTAGAGCTAAACAACTCAAAAACTAAAGTTTCTGTAGCTACTCACAGCCTAAGTTATGTTTAAATCGAAAGGGTATGATATTCTACATAATTTCATGGTATACTGAAAACTAAAAGCACGGAAATTACTTACTTTTATCTGAAAAAAGTAGTCATCCAGAGCAGGAACAGCAACTCACGTTACTAACTAACTACCAATTGACCGGCAGTACCATGCAGCGAATCGTGGAAGAACTACAATCGTTTGCCATCTTTCCTGTATGGCCGCCTATCCCGGATTTACCCTATTTTTATCTCGTATTTCTTAATCAGACATCAGACATATCATGACCTTTTATCAAGTGTCCCAGTGTCGACCTCCTTGCTCTTTTTTTCCATTTTACAAGAGCGTTCGCATGCAATACGGATGTAGCGTGCAGTTTGGGATACAATCTGTAAATGAGTTTCTCAAACACGTGTTATGTTTCTCATTGTTGAAAACAGTTGTACAGACGTATGTGGAATGAAATATTGATATTATGCGTGCAACAGTTTTTTACAATCAAAGAAATCGGTCCTGAGGGAAATGCTAATAGAAATCTAAAATGTTTCTCTTGTCGATGAATTTGTCATTATATTTCCTGTCACACTAGAAATCAGTTACTCCATAAGATTAAAACGAATGTCATCAATGTTCACCGAAAAATGAAGAGGAAAACAAACAAAAATCAATTTGCTGTCACATTATTACATAAAAGCTGGGAAAATTCTATATGATTACGTAGAAAATGGGATAGCGTTAGAAACCTATGACACTATTATCCTTCGATGAAGACAGATTTAGAAAATAAACTGCGTATCCTTCGTCCAGCTGATTCTTCCCAAAGTCACAATTTCATTTTTAGTGCTCCTTCACGACGGACGACACGTGTAATCAGCAAATGGTTGCCGTGAAACGTTAAACCGCTCGTATGGCTGTTTGAATCGGTAAACAACGCAGCTTTCCATTAAGAATGTTTCAGTTCAGGAACACATGCATTGTTTTCTTTATAAACATCTTTACCTCCCGTTAAGAAGGCGCTGTTGAAGTCCATTTCTTCATATACTATTAACTGTACTAACTACACTCATTTTTCAGTCTGACATTCGTTGCACAAACATTCTTATGGTGAGTGATGCAGAGACCACCTCTGATTATACTGGACAATAAAAGTTTTTTTTTTTCATTTTCTCGTTCATTTGCACTGTGAGTCCTGATTTGGTGACAACGTAGTTGGCGCTCCCTTTTATTCTAACAAACTAATAAATTCGATGATAAACTTCTATTTTACATACTTTCTTTAACGCTACTAATAATGTCGTGACGGCCGCGGTGGTCTCGCGGTTCTAGGAGCGCAGTCCGGAACCGTGTGATTGCTACGGTCGCAGGTTCGAATCCTGCCTCGGGCATGGATGTGTGTGATGTCCTTAGGTTAGTTAGGTTTAAGTAGTTCTAAGTTCTAGGGAACTGATGACCACAGCAGTTGAGTCCCATAGTGCTCAGAGCCAATAATGTCGTGTAACAAGGGCCTCCCGTCGGGTAGACCGTTCGCCTAGTGCAAGTCTTTCGATTTGACGCCACTTCAGCTACTTGCGCATAGATAGGAATGAAATGATGATGATTAGGACAACACAACACCCAGTCCCTGAGCGGAGAAAATCTCCGACCCAGTCGGGAATCGAACTCGGGCCCTTACGATTGACAGTCTGTCGCGCTGACCACTTTTTTTATTATTATTTTTTTAAATTGTAAATTATTTCCTCTGCAAACCTCTTCTTTTTATATATATATATGGAAAACGGCGTCTTTCAGTTACGACAAACGAAATTAGAATGTACATCCGTAGCAACAACAGAACAAGAGTTTCTTCTGAACTAAGAAATAGAATTTGAAACTAATAGTGTGATGATAGATAATAAAGAAAGAAAAATGTAACCAAATCCCGCACGCCATTCCATGTGCATGGCCCTTCGGCGTACAGAACCATGTTCCAAATTGCTACAACGTATCGCAGCGTGTGGAGCCCCATGAAGGCGGTAATCCTCTACCTGGTACTCCCCAACTGTGAGGGGGTTCATAGAAGACACTGCGCAAATAGTTCGCAAATAGTTGTCCGTATCGGGGTGTACACTCAAGTGTGCTATGACTGTCCTGGAGAAATTGCCAGTAATCAAGCACCATCTTCTCGTCATCTCTAAAGAGTAGTATATGGACATGCCTTTAAACCATGTGAGAGCGTGAGTCTTCGCAGGTGGGAAATAAGTATCCTCTGGACAAAGGAAGAGCTGTGGCTCAATTGGGCGAGGCGCGATACGTAGGTAGCAGGCGAGGATCTTCTGCACTAGCAGCCATACCTCTAACGCCGATCCACATGCCAAACGGTGTTCGTCAGTATCCACGAGATGGCAATGTGGGCAAAGGGGGGAATCCGTCATCCCAATAGCGTGCAGCCTTTGTCGTGTTACAACCGTCCCGTTCACCACCTGGTACCACGCAGCTCGTACCCGCGAGGGGAGGAACGGCTTCTGGACCGCTCTCCACACTGCAGGCCATAGGGTTGTAGGGCTCTTCCTCTCAATCACATTGCGAGGGATGGACCTTAGCAGCAGTCTGTAAACGTTTCTCGCCTTGGGAGTGCGAGCGTTGGGAAGGTCTGGGTGCACGTAACTATACTCAAGAATAAATGCCAAGAGGTGCGAGACTGAGGGTGTAATGTGCGCAACCGTGACAGGTGGCAGAGGAGACGCCGGCAGCAATTCCTCTAACAGACATCCCGTAAGGGAAGCATCTGTGTGGGTCCACAATTTCATCATTGAGCACAAATATAATGCTGTAGCCCTCGCTCGTACATTTATAAGTCGCAGTCCGCCATCAAGCGGAGGGAGGGTGAGTGTTTCGTAGCGGACTTTGAATAGGTGTCCGGCGGTAAGGTAATATCCAAACGCTGCTTGCAGTCTGTGTGCCATCACTGTCGATATGGGTAGGACCTGGGCCATGTGGATCATCTTAGTCGCCACGTGAAGGTTGAGGTATTCCACACGCTGTGGGAGGTCCATCCGTCGAAGTAAGTTCCGGCGAACTTCTGTGCGTATTGCCTGTAGTAATCGTGCATAGTTCATGGCAACCGTGCGGCGAACATCCTGTGTAAATGTTGTGCCCAAGAACCGGATCTTGTTAACTAGTGGGAGTAAGGCTAAAGCGTCCTCCTGTAGACCTCTCCCAATGGGCATCGCTGCCGACTGGGCCACATTCATGAGGCTACCCGCTGCCAATCCATAGCAATTGATCCACTGTATCACCGAGTGTACCTCGTCACCAGATCGGACAAGTAATAGAAGGTCATCAGCATAGATCCTGCAGTGAAAGGTGTGATCCCTCAATGACACGCCCGAGAGCCTGTTTTTGAACCCTCCGACAAGTGGTTCGAGTGCCATCGCGTAAAGGATCATGGAGAGTGGGCATCCTTGGCGAACTGACCGTCGGATCGGAAAGGGATCCGCAATCCGTCCATTTACCAGTACACGGGATGCAGCTCCACGGAAAAGGCGCTGAAAGATGTCGAGAAGGTCAGGCGGGAAGCCCATACGGGCCATAACGGACAGAAGGAACTTGTGGTGAACTCTGTCGAAGGCGTGGTCGAAATCAATTGAGATCAGAGCAGCTCGAAGGCGACAGGATGTGGCGATAGCTATTAAATCCCTGCATTCACTGGTTGCCGTTTGCATGTTGGGCACGCCGCCCTGTGTCGTTTGCTCCATTGAGAGGAGTCGGGGCAGAACCTTCTTTATGCGGCTGGCGTGTAGTCGGGCGCAGATTTTATAGTCCGCGTTGAGCATCGTAATTGGCCTGTAGTCCTCGACCGTCCGACCTCTGGAAGGGTTGTGTATCGGTATACGGAGACCTTCCACGAATGCAGGTGGCACGTGGGACCCAGTGCTCATCAGTTCTTGGTACATGATGATCCATCGGGGCATCATTAAATCCCGGAAAGTCCGATAAAACTCGAGCGGCAGTCCGTCTGGCCCGGGAGATTTGTTGAGTGCTCCCTTGTTAAGCGCGTCCTCGATGTCGTCCCGTGTAATTCCACCTAACAGCGTCGCCGCTGCTGCATTGTCGAGGGTGTGCAACACGTGCTGCAGTATGTCGTGATCGTCCGCTTCCTCGTCCTCTGTATTCACCTCGTCGTAAAACCGGCGATAGTGATCTGTGAAGGCTTCTGTAACCGCCGCCATAGTCATTACGACCCTACCACCTGGCAATACGAGGTCCGTGATCAGCTGCTGTCGGCGTCGGCGGCTGTCGAGCACGATGTGATGCATAGACGGGTTTTCTCCTTCCGCTCGGTCTCGACGTCGCGTTCGCACTACGACCCCCTCCAAACGTTTCCTCGTAAGAGACAATATTTTACCTTTGATTTGGCGGCTTTCCATTTGTCGGTTTGGAGATGGCGGTTGGCTGTCGAGTTCGCGAAGCATCGTGTAATAAAAGTCCAATGTGTGACGATGCCAAGCTGCGATATCTTTTCCGAATTGTGTTAGCACACGTCGAAACGCTGGTTTTGCACAGTCCACCCACCATGCTAGAGTCGATGGGTATCGGGGAAGACGACGTTCGCAATCCAGCCATGTGTTGACGATAATCTGACAGCATTCTGGGTATTGAAGATGTGCCACATTCAGCTTCCAGGGTCCTCGGCTGCGCCATATCCACTGCTGTTGTAGAGTGAGTGTGCATATGAGAGCGCTATGATCGTAGAAAGGCAAGCGGCCAACGTTCGGCGTCCAATACTCCCGGCGCTAGAGCTCGTGAGACATAAATGCGGTCTAGGCGACTGGCTGAGTGACTAGTAAGGTATGTCGGCCCGCTAAGGTCACCGTGAACTGTCTCCCACGTGTCGGTGAGAAGCGGATCTAGAGCCAGGAGCCAAAGTTCTTGACAAGTCGAGAAATGGTGGACTTGGTCTTTGGGGTGGAGCACACAGTTAAAGTCGCCGCCGAAGATATATTGATAGAAGCGGCTGATAAAAAGGGGAGCGATATCCTCCGAGTAGAACAGCGATCGTTCGCGGCGTTGGTCAGTTCCTGATGGCGCGTAAATGTTAATGATGCGCGTGTCAAGTGCTGTGATCGCCAGCCCCCTTCCTGACGAACTAGTATTGCCGTACCACTGCCATTCCGGTCAGCCGGTGACACATATGTAACATAACCGTAGAAAACGGGGAAGGCCGCTATATATACTTCTTGCAACAAGGCAATATCAATATCCGAAGAACGAAGCATCTCACGCAGCAACTGGATCTTCACTGCCGTTCGTATCGTGTTGAGGTTAAGCGTGGCGATACGATAAGCTTGTTGCCGAACCGCAGGTGTTAAGTTGTCCATTAAGACTGGAATTACCTATGACGCTTCTGACTGTATTTACAACTCCGCATCCCCCCAAACATCACCTGCAGTCGGTTCTAGAGAGCCGGCGCCAATGGCGTGGGCCCCGTTGGTATGACTTGCATGGTGCCGTGGTCGTCGTGGTCATCCGCCCACGTCGGGGAACTCAAAGCAAGATCGGCCTCCCTAGCTTCCTCAGGACACGGCATGGGTGCTTGCACTCCAGAAGGTGGTGGGCAGCATCTGTCCTGCATGTCGGCATCCGATTTTGCCACTGTAGATATATGTGGTTTGTCCTCAGTTCCGTTCGGTGGTGCCACACTGCAGCAAATGGCGGCTGCCTCTGTGGTAGCGTCGTCATTGAAGGTGGAGTCGTCATCCTCTGGAGGCTGTGTCGCATCCCGTTCGGAGGTTGCTCTACGCCTCCGCTTCCGTCGCTTCGGAGAGCGTTGCTTCCTGGCGTGTTCTTCTGTGTCAGAGATTCACGACGTTCGGGCACAAAGGCAGCCGTAGGCACAACAAGCGAGTCGACGGCCATGCTATCGTCATGTATGTTGTTATCTGTCGACGGGAGAGGCGGCATCGGAGTTGAACCCGTAGCTTGTGGAACGGGTGTGTCATCATCACCCTGTACTGGAGCATGGAGCAGCGACCCAACAGTGGATGTCGGCTGTCGTGGTGAAGTGGTAGCTGTCGTGAGGGCTGCTGCATAGGTCACGGGAAGCAGCGTCTGCTGCGATGGCAGGTCCGCGTCAGCCGGCGGCAGTTGAGTGATTCGGCGTTGGATACATTCTGATCCGAGGTGTCCCTCCTTCCCACAACCAGAGCAGGTCTTCGGTTGCCCATCGTAGATGACGATGGCACGGCAGCCACCGATATTTAGATGAAGGTACTTGTCTTTTAAGTTCTATTCGGACCTGGCGGACTCCGTTCAGCACAGGATATGTCTGGAATTGTGTCCATTTTTCCGCAACATGATCATGGACCGTGCCGTGGGGGCGCAGCGCTTTCACGACGTCCTCCGCCGGTAGTTCGAAAGGAAGTTCGAAAATTCTGATAGTGTGAAATCCCATGCCAGAATAATCGACCAGCACAGTCCCCACATTGCCATCAGCATGGCAGAAACGGAGGCCTTATTTCGTTTCCCGAAGGATCCGTTCACATGTTGCATCGTTGATGATCTTGACATATAGCGATACTACTCACAATGGACAAGTGAACGCCGAGAATGTCGGTCGCCGGGATTTTAACTTCTTCTCGTAGAAATCGTTCGACTTCGAGTGCTTATGGCCGTGCAAATTCGTTGCGGAACGTAAATTTCAGCGTAGATTTTCTGTATTGGTGCGCCATAGTGATCTATATGCTGAGTACCGCACGCGCGAAACGGCCGAGTACGATGTAAACAAACACGAGCGCTCGCTCCGCGGCAGGAACACAAACAGCGCGTCCTCACCGCAGCACAGCCAAAGGCCAACTACCACTCAGCTACCGGGGGCGGACAACGCTACTAAGAATACTGTTCATTGCTACTAACAATTTCAAATGGTTCAAATGGCTCTAAACACTATGGGACTAAACAGTGGGGTCATCAGTCCCCTAGAACTTAGAACTACTTAAACCTAACTAACCTAAGACATCACACACGTCCATGCTCGAGGCAGGATTCCACCATAGCAGCAGCGCGGTTTCAGACTGAAGCGCCTAGAATAGCTCGACGACAGCGGCCTGCTACTAAGAAGTCAAGGGGCTCTTTTCAACCTTAATTTCACTGTTTACGACTCTGATAAAAACGGCTAGCAGCGCCGTAACAAACTCTTTAGGAAGATTTATGACGTCGTCATGTTCTGTAAAGGTTTCTTGCGAAACTGAAGATTATCCCCACTGCAATTTGAAATGTAAGGCAATTGACGGTGTTATACGACGTCTTCTAGCCGTTGCTGCTAGGCGGCTCTGCTGGCTCCTCTCGGATGCCTAAGTTGATGCTTCTCCTGTGTTGTCGCGACTACGGTGTGCGCGGTCATTTCCCCTCACTCCCAGCCACGACGCAAGTGCTGGCACCTGACAAGTAAATCACTAGACTTGACATTACGCAATGTGATTTTAGTCGACACACAGTAGCAAACTTCGCCGTCGTACAAACGAGGCCTGCCTTCGCAGGAAGGGCCATCATTCGCCCTTTCTGAAGAGAGGTTACCTGGGCGTAGTAGCTGATACGGAAACTAAGTCTGAGCTCAGAGTAGTAGTTCTACATCTACATTTGTACCCAATGCGCTGAATGGAACGAACATACTACATCTACATCTACATTTATACTCCGCACGCCACCCAACGCTGTGTGAAGGAGGTCACTTTACGTGACACTGTCATTACCTCCATTTCCTGTTCCATTCGCGTATGGCTCGCAGAAAGAACGACTGTCGGAAAGCCTCCGTGCGCGCTCGAATCACTCTAATTTTACATTCGTGATCTCCTCGGGAGGTATAAGTAGAGGGAAGCAATGTATTCGGTAAGTCATCCAGAAGCGCACCCTCTCGAACCTGGCGAGCAAGCTACACCGCGATGCAGAGTACCTCTCTTGCAGAGTCTGCCACTTGAGTTTGCTAAACATCTCCGTAACGCTATCACGCTTACCAAATGACCCTGTGACGAAATGCGCAGCTCTTCTTTGGATATTCTCTATCTCCTCTGTCAACCCGACCTAGTACGGATCCCACACTG
The DNA here is from genome assembly GCF_023897955.1 of Schistocerca gregaria. NCBI lineage: Eukaryota > Metazoa > Arthropoda > Insecta > Orthoptera > Acrididae > Schistocerca > Schistocerca gregaria. The sequence continues at coordinate 330,170,024 of NC_064920.1, forward strand.
ATGAGCAATACTCAAGTATAGGTCGAACGAGTGTTTTGTAAGCCACCTCCTTTGTTGAAGGACTACATTTTCTAAGTACTCTTCCAATGTGTCTCAACCTGGCACCCGCCTTACTAACAATTAATTTTATATGATCATTCCACTTCAAATCGTTTCGTGCGCATACTCCCAGATATTTTACAGAAGTAACTGCTACCAGTGTTTGTTCCGCTATCGTATAATCATACAATAAAGGATGCTTCTTTCTATGTATTCGCAATACATTACATTTGTCTGTGATAAGGGTCAGTTGCCATTCCCTACACCAAGTGCCTATCCGCTGCAGATCTTCCTGCATTTCGCTGCAGTTTTCTAATGCTGCGACTTCTCTGTATACCACAGCATCATCCGCGAATATCCGCATGGAACTTCCGACACTATCTACAGAAGCTAAGTTCTACGTCACCCCTAATGAAGTTGGAGCACATATCTTCAGATTAGCGTGTTAGAGGGAACCCAGGCAGCATCTGCGGCGGCTCGCCGTGGTGTCTGGGAAACTCCTGGGCGATCTGTGAGAGGTATCGGAGCCGGCGCGGAGATGCGGATGGCTCGTGACGCGGACGGTAATGAGGGGGTGAGGGTGGGGGGAGCTGAGAGGGGAGGACAGGCGACCCCTGACGCTAGTTGGCGGCGACGCGGCGCGCCGGACGTCGCTGATTGGCAGCGACGGCCCATCCAGAGGCCGGGCCTCCCCAGGGCCGCGTCAACCGGCGACTGTCCTTACTTATGTATGGACCAGCGCCTAAAACGAGGAACAGCTCTTTTTTCCAGCTCCAGTAGAAAATCCGTGGATCACACTCTACACGTGTTTCAACATCACCTCCGTATTTACACCTGACGAGCCAATTCCACTTGACGTCAGTCGCGTGCAACTCGCGATGCTCAGCGTGTGATGTGCAACGGTGATGGTCAGTTGTGAGAGACATCATAGCAAAAAAAGGCTAGTAGACTTGGACCCATTGCATAACTTAAGATACCTTCAACTCTGATAGTGTGAAACAAATTTACTCAAGCTCTTTGGTTTCCATATTCTGAGAAGTGCTGCAACTAAAGGCCAGTAAACGTGGTTTTTAAGGTGTAGCTCAGCGTTTGATGTTCTAACAACCCTACCACAACAAAGGTCAAAAATTAAGTATGTTTGTAGTGTTGCTCACGGTGCTAAATATTGCATTTTCGGACAACAACAAAGTTATATTATGTGGCAGGTGTCATTAGAGCACAGTTAATAAAGTCATTTCATGAAATAATGGATAAACTAAGCACTCATCTTTTCGTGTTTCCGCGGCTGGTCTCGTTGTGAACTCATGGCTCAATCGTCGAAAATCTACGTAGTGATGATTCCAAGCTCGGATGCAAAGAGGCCTAGGTGTTAACATGCGATATTCAAAAGTTTTATAGATGCGCTTCACAAATCATTCTTGAAGATTAAACTTTTGCAAGTTAAGACAATGCTCATGAAAAAAAAATCAGCATCCGAATTTAAGTTACACTTCTTTTTTATTCCTTTTGTTGTAACATCACTTCACAATATAAAACATACTTGACAATATCTTCCTCACTGTTAAAGTTCACATTTCATAAGCAGACTACAATTTGCCTCCTTTCAACATGACGACCAAGACTTGACTCTCTAATAACCGCTTACGCGCCCAAAAATCAGAGTTACAAGTACGTCAAAGATCATAGTGACAAAAGAAAGAATATACATAAGAATAATATCATCGCAATACAAACATATAGAAGTATCAAAGTACCTCTACATTAATGAAATCTAATCTGAATGTTGTCACAGAAACATTTTAACTGTTTTACAGAAACACAGTAGAGTATTGCTGGTATCGAGAGGCTGAGATGAGGTGTCGCAATGGTTACGTAATTCAAGTACCATTACAATGAGCAACGGTGATGATCAGTGGTCAGGGTCATCATAGTAAGCAAAAAAGGCTAGTAAACATGGACTAATTGCATACCTTAAGATACCTCCAACTTCGATAATGTGGAACAAATTTAGTGCAAGCTGTTTGGTTTCCATATTCTGAGACTTGTTGCTACTAATCTAAAGGCCAGTAAATGTGGTTTTTAAGGTGTATTCCCTAACATCTACCATCAGTTGATCACCTTCGCTACTGTGAAACAAATCTCCTATACTGAACGAGTGCTCATAGCTCTTAAGGTTTGCATTTTTAGAGACCATGTTTACTGGACAATTTTTTCCTGTCTTTGTCCATACTACTTCCTTCCAAAATATGGAATGCGAAGAGCTTGCAGTAGCGGAGACGGTTTTTCACAGTATCTTGACATCCTGTGTAAAGTATACAACGCACTTACAAGCTACCAGTACCCGTTTTGAGGACGAAAAGGAATGTATGCTTCCGGGTTCGTTGCTGTTTTACAGGTATGGAGATCTTAATTTTCGTAACGATTGATCCTTCCTATAAAATACAATAAGAATGTATACAATGAATTCACTCAGCTTTGATCCTTTCTACAAAACTCAGAAAAAATATTCACGGAATAATGAAGTAACATGAATCATAGGCGCTGGTCCATCGTTCATCAATTATAAGCAAGCCCCAAAAAATGAATAGATATAAATTACGAAAACATAAGTATTTTTACAGTATCTTCAAACCCTGTGTAAGGTATGCAACGTAATTACAAGCATTGAACGTAGAGATATTCAGAAACAAGAAAAAGAACAAGTAAGTACACACACTTCACAAAGCTTCAATATGACAAGTGTCATACATAAACACAAGTTTTCGGCACCGTATAACTCTCACATTTAAATTATTCACGTTCTCTGAACATCCCACCAATGAGAAATAACCTGTTGTTTCCTGACAGGTCAGAACCGGATGGCGCACGCTACACCTCGTGGTCACTTCATAAAGTTTAACACAAATGTCCTTATATTTCACTAACGACGTAGCACATACTCACACATGTAAGAATACCTTGCTCAAAAGAAAAGCATACTGCAAAATGGCATAAGTTGGAAACCGTGAGCTGATGTTAATAACACGAAAATATGTGCAAATGCCCACACCGAAGCAAAGTTTAGTCAGGAAAAAATATCTCCGTACGTATTAACTGAAAAATAATTTCATATTAATGTACTTTGAAATCAAATGATTGGACGAAAATTTCAATATTAAACGTTTATACTAGACCCCGCAATGTGTACGTGAACATCAATTTTGTTCACCTTAATTCACATTTATTACAAAATGCGAATGCGGTAAGTGCTTTAGAACGGAAGCACACTGAAAAAAAAACTCTACACACACACACACACACACACACACATTTTGCTGAGATGGAGATTTCTGACAGACGTTTTATAGTTAACTGTAAGTGTTGCACGATGGCTTCTAACGTTGTCTGCAACTACATGGTGAAGGAAACGGAGTGGTATGACCACAATATACAAGCTAAAACGTTATGTTCCTCCTGATGTGACTATAATAAGTTGGCGATAGCAATGCTTCCACTGGATGCATGCTGCCTGAAATACACCACTGTCGTCGTCCGTTTACGCTCCCAAATGCCGAATACATCAGCGACATGTGGAACTCTGCTCACTGTCGAATTTCTGGTGCATACATTACTACACTAACGACCAGAGTATAACACGGAGGTGACATGTCTATTTCCACGCATGTGCCACGCCAACGTGCCAAGTAAAGCAACAACTACCACGAGTCTGACCAGTCGCTCTCTTCCGCAGTGCTTGTGAACTATCGTCTACATTTACCGCGGTCTCTCTAGCGCATAGCACCTTTGCATACTTTGTACATATATCACATTATAAAGATTTACATGACAGGGAAACATCGTACATCATAGAATAAACTTGTTAATTATAATAATACGCCGGACTTTTGAGTCGTCAATCCACTGCCTGGTTTGAAGCTGCCCGCCACGAATTCCCCTCTTCCGCCAACATCTTCACCTCAGAGTAGCAGGTGCAACCTACATCCTCAGTTATTTGATGAATGTATTCCTGTCTCTGTCTTCATCTACAGTTTTCGTCGTCTACACCTTCCTATAGTACCATGGTTCTCTGATGTCTTAGCAGATATCCCATCATCCTGTCCCTTCTCTTTCTCAATGTTTCCCACATATTACTTTCCTCTCCGATTCAGAGCAGAACCTCTTAATTCCTCACATTATCAGTAATCCTAATTTTCAACATTTGTCTGTAGCACCACTTCTCGAACGCTTCGACTCTCTTCTGTTCTGTTTTTCCCACAGTCCATGTTTCACTAACATACGATGCTGTACTCCAACGTACATTCTCAGAAATTTCTTCCTCAAATTTTGGCCGATATTTGATACTAGTAGACTTTTCTTGGCCACGAATGGGCTTTCTGCCAGTGCTAGTCTGCTTTTGATGTCCTCCTTGCTTCATTCATCACTTGTTAGTTTGCTACGTAGTTAGCAGAATTCCTTTACTTCATCTACTTCCTGTCCACCAACCGTGATGTTAAATTTCTCACTGTTGTCATTTCTGCTACTTCTCATTACTTTCGTCTTTCTTCAATTTACTCTCAGTACATATTCTACACTCATTGTAACGTTCGTTCCATTCCACACATTCTGTATTTCTTATTCACTTTCATTGAGGATAACAGTCTCATCAGCGAATCTTATCATTGATATCCTTTCACCTTGAAATTTGATCCCATTCTTGAACATTTCTTTCTCAAATTAGGCCTATGTTTGATATTAGTAGATTTCTCATAATCAGGAATGCACATTTTGCTAGTGATAGTCTGCTTTTGATGCCTTCGTTACTTGGTCCGTCATTCGTTATTACGCTGTCTAGATAGTACAATATCTTAACTTCATCTAATTCGTGACCATCAAACTCGATGTCAAGTTTCTCGCTGTTCTCATTTCTGCTACTCCTCATTACCTTCGTCTTTCATCGATTTACTCTCAAACCATATTCTGAACTCTTTAGATAATTAAATTCAGCAGGTCATGCACTTCGTTTTCACTTTCACTCAGGATGGTAATGCCATCAGCGAATCGTATCAATGAATCCTTCCACCTTGAATATTAATTCCATTTCCGAACCTTTCTTCTGTTTCCATCATTTCTTCTTCGATGTACAAATTCAACAGCACGGAAGAAAGACTATAGCTATGTCTTACACCCTTTTAAATACGAGCACTTCGTTCCTGGTCATCAACTCTTGTTATTTCCTGTTGGCTCCTGTACGCATTGTATATCACCCGTCTCTTCCTATAGTTTATCGCTATTTCCCTCAGAATTTCGAACACCTTGCACATTTTACACCTCCGAATAAGTTTTCGTGGTCGACAAATACTGTGAACGTGCCTTGACATTTCTTTAGTCTTGCTTCCATTATTAATCGTTTACCAGTCTGGTATCTTTACCTTTCTTAAAGCCAAACTGATCGTAACCTAACACATCCTCAATTTTCTTCTCCATTTTTCAGTATACTATTCTTGTCAGCAACATCGACGCACGACCCGTTAAGCTGATGGTGCGATAATTCTCGCACTTGTAATAATTCTTACACTTGTCACCTCTTGTAGTCTTCGGAATTGTGTGGATGGTATTTTTCCGAAAGTCAGATGATATATTAAGAGACTCATATATATTACGCAGAATAGTCGTTTTGCTACCACTTCCCCCAATAACTTTCGAAATTGTGATAGAATGTTATCCATCCCTTCTACCTTATTTGATTTTAAGTCCTCCAAATCTCTCTTGAAATGTGATTCTACTACTGGATCCCCTACCTCTTCTAAATTGACTCCTCTTTATTCTTCTATCACTTCAGACGATTCTTCGCCATTACACAGGCCTTCTCTGTTCTCTTTCCACCCATCCGCTCTCTTCTCTGCATTTAACAATGGAATTCCCGTTGCACTCTTAATGTTAACAACCTTGCTTTTATTTTACCGAAGATTATTTTGACTTTCCTATATGCTGAGTCAGTCCTTCCGACAATCATTTTCCACCCAGCCACTTCGTCTTAGCGGCCCTGCTCTTCCTCTCTGATTCATTCCTCAGCAACTTGTATTATTCCTGAATATCCTGAACATTTTTGTACTTCCTTCTTTCATCGATCAACTAAAGTATTTCTTCTGTTACTGATAGTTGTTGGCAGTGACTTTCTTTGTACCTATGTTTTTCTTTCCAAATCAGAATAGCAGTTAGATAAATTTTATGTTTCTTTCATTGTAGTAAGTTTGTACAATACTTAACTGATGTTTATCTTGTTTTAAATTAGAGCTCTCAGTGAATTGATGCGACCTTCAAATTTGTGCTGTCCTCTGCATATAGTAAAACTCACGTTAAACATTAGCTATTATTTGCTATACTAATATTCCTACCTTTGTCATCTCCTCCAGGTTTGCCCTTTATTGTTCCCTCTAGATGCACATTCTGAATGTCTTATTACATGTTACTGATGTCTTATCAAATGTTCTACCTTTCTGTCAATTCATACTGTCGTTGTTAGATATTCCTTTCCTCGCATATTCTGTGGAGACCCTCACTTCTTACCAGTCCACTCAAATCTATGGCAGTAAATATGAAACCTTTAGATTCTCTTCCTCTTCGGTTTTTCTACCTCGCAGATGTGTATCCACACGTACTCTTTGATCGACGATATTGTTATACATTTCCTGACGACTCAAAATAATGTGATCTCTGCCCAATGCAAGACTGAACGCCGCCTGGTGACGTTGTGGGCACAAGACGCGACAAGAGAAGTATATCAACGGAGCAGATATGCGGCAGATGTGACGACAGGGTGCAATGCTGGTGCATGCACAAGTGATTCGGAGCAAACCAGGGCACATTGTTGAATATGGGACTCCACAGGAGACGACCACTATATCTATCCCTGTGGCCAAAGGACACCATCAGTTACGATTGCAGTGTCCCCGAGGTCATTGATACTGAACCAGCCCGTGTAGCCGAGCGGTTCTAGGCGTTTCAGTCTGGAACCACGCCACTGCAGGTTTGAATCCTGCCTTGGGCATGGATGTGAGTGATGTCCTTAGGTTAGTTAGGTTTAAGTAGTTCTACGTTGTAGGGGCCTGATGACGTCAGATGTTAAGTCCCATGATCTTCAGAGCCATTGGACAAATTTCATTGATATTGAGCCGTACATCAGTGGAAACTATCGCCTGATAGAATGAATGACTTTTTTTGTTACATCGCTCGACAGTGACGTCCCAATACGCTATCATTCAGGAGAACGGCTACTTGAAACATGCACTGCGCAGCGAACCTAGGCCAGCGAGGAGAGTGCTAAGTTACGGAGAACACCCACTTCGGGTTCCATGAGACTTGTAAGCGAAGGCACCACTGCAGAAGCGAACAACGTGAACATAATCGCTGACTACCTTCCCGGATGGCAAAGCCGTCTTCCAGGGCGATAGCTGTCGGTGTCACAAGGCCACAATTTGAAAGCTTTCCCACTGTCTTATACTTTAACGTGTGAGTTCGTATGAAAGTATGAATCCAGTTTTCACTGCCCTGAAACATATAACGTACAAATATGTAAATGGAGCACAAGCAAACAAGCTAGCAAACATCTCATCCATGATCTAAAAATGATTCAAATGGCTTTGAGCACTATGGAACTTCTGAGGTCATCAGTCCCCTAGAACTTAGAACTACTTAAAGCTAACTAACCTAAGGACATCACACACATCCATGCCCGAAGCGGGATTCGAGCCTGCGACCGTAGCGGTCGCGCGGTTCCAGACTGTAGCGCCTAGAGCCGCTCTTCCACTGCGGCCTGCCTCCATGATCTACATCGAACTCACATCATTACGCACATTCATTTATCAGAAGATAAAGTGTCTGTACTAAGCAGATCGACACTTACTCATAGGAGCCAGAGAAAGAAGCATGTGTCTAGTAGGAAGACCCTCTTTCTGCTGACGAAGTGGCCTTGCTAAGTAAATCCGCTGCCAAGTTTTCCTGCTGGCTGACGAACGTCGCATCTCAGTGAATTGCTGAGAGCCACCTCACAGTTTTCATGCGGCATTGTATCACGAGATACATTAGATGCATGTGGATCCTCTATGTACCTGTCTAACAGGAGTGACTTTCAAACTGTCCTACAGTGGTTTGTGAGCACGATGAGTGAACTCTCGTTGATGTATTGGCAACCAAGTCCGCCTGATCTGAACCTGATGGAACACTTAATCTGAGATGCTATTGGACGCCAACTTCACGCCCACAAACCACCGGCCCGTAGTTTAGCTCTCGGCTAGTGGAAGAACAACGATATTTAAGGGGAGGCCGAAAGCATGGACTAAAGAGTCACTGCTTGTGGAAATACGAATAGACATAAATGTTCTCTAAGGCTGAAGGCTCTTAAGAAGAATACAAACACTGATTGAAAATATCACTAACTAGTAAACACACTCATCTGCAGCGTGAAAGTTTCATTCTGGAAACGTTCCTCAGGCTGTGGCTAAGTCCTGTATCTGCAGTATCATTTCATTCATGAGTGTTGGTTCTGCAAGATCTGCAGGAGAGCTTCTGTGATGTTGGGAAGCTAGGAGACGAGGTACTGGCGGAATTGAAGTTCTGAGGACGGGTCGTTTGTCGTGTTTGGGTATTTCAGTTGGCGGACTACTTGCCACTAAGAGGCCAAGATCCCAGGTTCGGGTCTCCGTCCCGCGAACAATTCTAATCATTCAGGGAGTTCTATATCAGAGCACAGAGTGAAAGTTTCATTCTGAACCTGATCCCTATTTGCCTTGTGTCAATTGAGTAAGTGGTTGGATACAACGAAGGTGTGAACTGAACGAGTTTAGTTCACAGTCTATAATCCATATTTTCTCCAAACCATCATCGCAAGGAGTAATACCGGGTGCTTATAATTCGATGTGGGGTTTAGCACATACAATCATAATACTCGCAGCATACTTCTCCCTTCGTCACCTTTTGCTCAGATACCCAAAGACGTGTGGTACGAATACTTCAATCGTTTCCTTCACTTCGTATATGTTTAATGGAAATCTGAGACAAACTATATTAAAACGATTGACTGTCTGTTTTACTTCGTTATTAAATCTCCACGAAGTGTTTTGAACGTTTTCACCTTTATTTATAGGCGAGTACAGTGGCTTGCATATCTATTTTTGTTTTCTGCAGCCAGTCGTCTAATTTGAGTTTTATCTTGAATTTGCCTCTAGTAAGCTGTCTACTGCAGAATATTAGTTGCATGAACACTAGCTACATTCAAAAACTAAATTCATTTTTAACTTGTCTTGAATCGTTTACAAATGTGTCTGTTGTCAAATGTTACACTTATACGCTTCATGTCATATGCATAAAAATAAACAGGAATCCGCGTTCTCTATATAAAAAGCACTTCATTTAACAATCACTGAAAAATTCATGTAAATACTGAACTTTTATTCATAACTTTGCGTGCACTGGGTGTTAAATTTGACTGAATGCCACAATTATTGGAGAATGGAACACGTGCAAAACCGCAATCATAAGTAAATAGATTTAATAACAGGCCAAGCGAAATGTGTTCTTATTTGTAAAACACTTTAAGTTTGCTAAAGTAAACGAGAAAAAAGTTTTTATAAATGTTGCCGAAATAGCAAAGTGGCCAACAAGATTAAGTTAATATACTACGATTTATTTATACAATTATGGAATAAGGTTCGGCATTGTTCAATCACAATTTCTTCTTGTTTTAAACCCAAACATGTCTCGGTGAAATTTCATCAGCGATAGTGGGTTCATTTATCCTCTGTAAAATAACACGTAAAGATATTTTTCATGATAATACATAACGATTTTAAGATTTATACGTGTAATTCTGGAATAAAATACAAAAGAACAAAAATATATGTATCTTAGTATTACTACTGACGTTTATGTGTGTGACATTTGGGGTACAAATGATACTTTGGTGCACTTTGTGATCTGCAATTAATTATTATTTTTCAATGTATTGTTACGTATACTTATTAAAACGTAAGGCGTAAGATATAACTACTGCTAGTTTTCGCTTTGATAATATTAGATTATAGTGTTACTGAGATCCTATAGGCTGGCCAGAGTGGCCGAGTGGTTCCAGGTGCTACAGTCTGGAATCGCGCGACCGCTACGGTCGCAGGTTCGAATCCTGCCTCGGGCATGGATGTGTGTAATGTCCTTAGGTTAGTTAGGTTAAAGTAGTTCTATGTTCTAGGGGACTGATGACCTCAGAAGTTAAGTCCCATAGTGCTCAGAGCCATTTTCTGAGATACTATAGTGTTCTGCCTGAAGGAAGGTTCATTCATTATTGCACAGCACTCTGCAGTGGAACACTGTTCTCAGCTCTAAGAACTATCACCATATCAGGGTACATTAAGCACACTCACACACACACACACACACACACACACACACACACACACACACACACACACAGTCACGCACTCATAAGCAGACATTCTGCACACAGATTCTCCTCCCCCCCTTCCTCCCCCGAAGAACAGAGTCGTTACAAAATTCGAAATTCCTACCCAGAACAGTCAGAACAAGATGGTAGAGCAAGTAAATATCTGATAAACAATGACGCAGTGCGAGTTAGGAACAACGTTTACTCACTCTGTAGAGGTCTGAAAAAGCGGAATCAACAAACAGTAAGTACAATCAATTTACATGCATGCAGAGCGCCCTCTCCCAGAATTCATCAGCTTATAAAGCTAATACTAAATCAACATGTCCCTACAACATCTGGTCCATCTATTGAAAGCAGAAAATAATACAGGCCCTAATAACAGTAGCACTGTAATCTAACGTTAGCAAAGCGGAAGAATCAGTTGTACTGCAAGTGTCACAGTCACAAAAAAATATATATAATAGTGTGAATTTTTTAAGTTAATAATTCTCCATTAATAATTTTATAATGCCACAGTCTCAAAATTATCACGTATTGTCATAAAAAATGTCTTACATTTTATTTGACAGAGTATACATGAACCCATTGATACTGATGAATCCTCTTAAGCAAGAATAACTTGTATTTCTCAAGGCAGAACCACATTTATATAACTAAAAATTAGGAAACAAACACAGACAAACAGGTAATTTTAACTACAAGATGAGTATGATTTATTTACCTTATTATAATGTATGTATAAGAATTATTTTGTGTTGTTGTTACTGGGGCTGTATTTTTTGCTGACAACAGTGATGAAAACGGCTCTTTTTCCGGCCGGGATCCTGGACAGAAGGCAAGATAGTTTCTGCGCTTTCGCCGAGAGAAGAGCCCCCCTGTTCCGTATCGACTGCAGAGGAGGGCAACCTCTGCGAAATTACTGCGGCTGCCAGCTGGCGGCTGGCGGGCTTTCCTCGCGATTCAATTCGCGGATGCATACTTTTCATATCCCCGGCCCGCCTGCTCACTCGTGGAGCCCCAGATACACGGCAGCCGCGATTCCTCAGGGCCCGCGATAGGACCGCAGAGGCAACAGTAGCACACCAAACATCCAACATTCGGAGGCAGCAATCGCTACGAGTTTTAAAAAAGACGTAAACTTACCGACATAAACGATGTAGCTGATTGTATGCCATCTCTCTCTGTCTTACCCCATGTACCGTCCAAACCGTCTAAACCCACTGTGGCAGACTGACCAAAGACTTCTTGCCACAAGGTTGCATGTTTACGTGAGCGTATTTTGAAAACTTCTTAGGAAGGAATGATAGTGTGAAAAAGAATTGCTGAAAGTGCACTATCGTCTATTGATATACGAAATACGAAACTTGGTTGCAGATTATTATTGGGGAGTTACATGTCTTCAAAATTGACATAATTACGCAGGGTAGTGCAGCTACCCCTACCTATAGGCCTTATGCAATACACAACTCCTTCAAAAACGGTGTGCGAGATTTTCACATTCTATCGCTCACTAGGCGCAAACAATTAGTCCTACAGAATAAATGAACAGGACCTTCTTGTAGTAAATTTAATGTAGTTAAATTTTGTACTGTGATATATTTTAGCTGGGAGCCACGGTTTTCCATGTACTCAAGATAATCACGTTCGAAGAGCACATTACATTTTTATGTTTTTCTTCAATAATTCGAAAATTACGACCCTTAGCGACTACCTCTCCCAGTAAATAACATAACCACGTAAATTTCTTTAAAAAATGTCCTCGGAACTGTTTCTGCACGACTAAAAGTTTACGCATAGTGAGAGAGGGAATGTGAAAAACTTGTGTGTGGCATTTGAGGGAGTTGTAGGTTCCGTGAAACCCAGAGCTGGAAGCACCTGAATGACTCTGTAGACCCTGCTCGAATATATTCTAATTTACAAAACTCTTAATACCAAAAGAGGTGCTCCATTTAACATATTTATCAGCGAGGTGTTTACGATGTTGCAGTTCATCTTCAGAGACTACTTGCAAGTAAATATATGCCGTTGTGTTACGGTGTACCACTGTTAACATGAACTAGTAATAGTCATAGGAGCTGCCAGTGCATTACACATTGTCTAGTAATTGCATGTATTTCGCTATCTATATGAAACAATTTGATGATAATTTAATTGTATTCTCAGTGAATAAATTTTCCTAAGGTAATCAGCGGCCGTACATGAAGTCATTAGTTAGACTCTGTGATTTACGAAATTATCAGTATACCAGTACACTTCTAGGAGTTGCAACTGTAAATACCCGGAACTATACCAAATAATGCAGCAATGCTTACTGTGGGTATTGCATTTTTAAGATATTTAGATGTATACAGGGTGCTACATTTGAGATATCCCCTTAGAAAAATTAAGAGTGACTGTGCAGGAAAGTGGCCGTGCGGTTCTAGGCGCTACACTCTGGAGCCGAGCGACCGCTACGGTCGCAGATTCGAATCCTGCCTCGGGCATGGATGTGTGTGATGCCCTTAGGTTAGTTAGGTTTAATTAGTTCTAAAGTTCTAGGTGACTGATGACCTCAGAAAGTTAGGTCGCATAGTGCTCAGAGCCTCTTTTTTTTGTGATCTGGTAAACCTCTTACGTTAGTTGATTTTCAAACAGCTGAACAGAACTGAACGTACTCAGACGTTTCTTTCTTTACTTATTCTGATCAACAGTAAACTGACACACAATTATTTTTTTAGCACAACGCAATCTGACTTTCAATAATCCCTACAAAAGAATAGCCCTGACTAACAATAACCTATACCTTTCATTAATCACTTTCCTCCAAAAAATCTTCGTTACTGAAACTACTGCAATACAGCGCCAATACTGCCAGCTAAGTAAAAGATTCTAACTACTGAAGGCACTATCTACTGAGAGGCATAGTTAGCAAATTATGTATTTACCTTAATAGTGTTCAAATATCAGTTCATGACATCCAGTCTTACAAATTTGCTTTTTTTGACGGACACACGTCCAGATCGTCCGCTCTCAAAACTCTGCCATCTCTCTCCCCACATCCACCAGTGCTGGCGGCTCACCTCCAACTGCGCAACGCTACGCGCTGTTCACATCCAACATCTCAACACTACAATTGAAAATATTCCAACAATGCAAACCAGTCATAGACTGCACACAGCACAGTCAGTGATTTTCACGATTTTCATACAGAGCGCTACGTGGCGTTACCAACATAAAAACTTAAACAGCCTACACATTTAGCACTCACAGCCCCGTCTCACGCCCCCCCCCCCCCCACCTCCCCCCATCTGGCAGTAGCATTGGGTATATAAGGGCTGTGTATCGAGTCACACTTAGCTTGGATACGGATATGTGATCCTAGCAAGCTTCAACTTTGTGCCAGAATTCATCGTAGTGGTCGGGAGGGGTTCCGCGCCAGTCTCGCAGCAACCTATAATCAGATGTTTCTATTGGTTGATAGAATGTGGCGGATTGGGCAAAAGTGAAACTCCCTTTATATCGAGGTAGGTAAGCACAGCACGAGAAACAACCGGTTTACCAAAATCTTGCACAAAACCTGTCACGAAAAGTTGGAAGAGAAGGTACAGTCACTGACCTTAGCACTTAACGCCTGTAAGGCCTGCTGTCCAAATTACCAGTACGCACATTATAGCGTTGGCAGTGTATAATGGTGAATTATGTTCGAAATTCTGGCAAAGATAGGGGTAAGCTATAGAGAATGACGGGTACAATATGTACAAGAACCAAGAGCGAGCTGTAAGACTGGGAAACCAAGAACGAAGTGCTCGGATAAAAAATGATGTAAGTCAGACAAGGATATAGCTTTTCGCCCCTACTATTCAGTTTATAGATCGAAAACACAATGACGGAAATAAAAGAAAGATCCAAGAGTAGGATCAAACTTCAAGGTGAAAGGCTATCAAAAGATAAGCTGAGGAGATTGCTATACTGAGCGAAAGTGAAGAGGAATTACAGCATATGTTGAATGACATGAAAAGTCTAATGAGTGGATTGAGAGCAAATCGGAGAAACATAAAAGTAATAAGAAGTAGCAAGAATGAGAACAGCTAGAAACTTAACATTAAAATTGGGAATCATTAAGCAGACGAAGTTAAGAACTTCACCTACCTAGGCCGCAAAATAACCCATGATGGACGGAGTAAGGAGGACATAAAAAGCAGAATATCACTTGCAAAAAGGGATTTCCTGTCCAAGAGAAGTCCACTACTATCAAACTTAAACCTGAATAAGGAAGAAGTTTCTCATAAAGTACATTTGGAGCACCGCATTGTATGGACCAGGAGAGAATCGAAACATTTTTGGATATGGTACTACAGGTGAATGTTGAAAATTAGGTAAACTGATGCGGTAAGGAGCGAAGAGGAAAGCAGCATATATGGAAAACACTGACAAGAAGACGGGACAGTATAATTGGACTCCTTTTACGGGATCAGGGAATAAAATATTTGCTATTACAGAAAGCTGTACAGGGTAAAAACAGTAGAGGAAGACAGAAATTGAATAACATCCAGCAAATATTGAGGCTAAAATTGCTGCTGTGAGATGAACACGTTTGCAAAGTAAAGGAATTTATAGCGCACCTCATCAAACCATTCTGAAGAAAAGGAAACGGAGCTTGTGCTATGTACCAAATGGTATCCCAGATCGTCATCCAAGTGCTGGGACGGCTTGACGATTACAGTCCGACAATGGTCCTTCTCCTCGGAGCATACATACGTCCATCCACACGTCCATCGTGATGCTGCGCGCTGAACGGGGAACCATCAGAAAAGACGCCGTGACACTCCAGCGGCCAGTGTTGACGTTAGCGCATTGCTGTCGGCGCGCCTCACTCCTCTCCCACGTTAACGGAAGCCACAGCAATAGTCGTCTTCCTGATAATGCCTGGTGCTTCAGACCTCCTCGCATTACCTACTGCCATGCTTGTTTTGCTACAAAAAAAAGCCCATTTTCTGTCGCAGAGTATATGACGTTGTCTGTCCTCTCGTGCGCTATTCGCTTGGGGCTGCTGAGACCTGAGCGGTTTTGAGTATGACTCTCCTGATTTCATCCGTTCCATATTCTTGCGATCTCGACCAATGTGAGCAGCAGCACCGCTGGGCGATAAACTTTACTCTTAATAGGCCACGCTTCTGCTGCTGTCGAAATCTGACACGTGTCTTTTTGCACAAGGCATAAAATCATCTTGTCTCAGACAACCAATCTTTAGATAAGATTTCTGAATGGTAAATCCGCTCTACAATCTTTCTTTATACACAGAGTGTTGATAGCGTCAATCCTACTCACTTCGTGCTCGAATATTAGTCATTTGGTTACACTTCCTTGGAGAACAATTCATGTCGGTTTTACTTTTATTACATGCTACGTTTTTGATGTTGCTACTTTAATGACAAATAGATTAGAGATTCGACAGCCCTTCTCTTGCCTTTTCCACAAATAACGATTTCATATAAACGGAACGACGTCCCTTTAGTATGTTTTCCAGTGTCATCTACTGACCATACATTACGTTCTCGTCTCGACTTTTTCTTATTTCTTGCAATCAGGTGAGTTCTTTGCGGTATTTATCACTTCACTATTGAGAATTGTACAAAACAAGCAGAGAAAAGGACTATAACTTTTCTCTAAACCGTGTGAAAAATTTGCTGTAACGGAAGTTATCCTGCTCATTCAGCACTTTTATCAAGCTCCTTTAGCAATCCTCTAAATTCGCCAACTCTTCTAAAATGTCGAGCTGCAAAGTTTTAGGCACATGACGCAGTATTTCCATTATTGCCTCAATGGGACCCACCAAACATTTTCGTCCCTTAAATGCTGGTCTTATATGTTCACTAAATCAGGTGAGAAAACGAACAGAATTTTGTTGGAGAAAAAATTGACTGGCTTGAAAGTAACTGAAAGTATAAGGTCACTTGTCAAGGGATAGGAAGCAGGATTTTAATGCCCTGCAAAGACCAATGACTCTTTAAATAACTTCAGTGTTTCAACACGTGCAGCATAAGTGTGAAATTTTGGTACAATTTACCAATTATGAGCTCCGTATCAATGGGTTAGCCATCTGCGCCACTTGGGATTGCATTGCGCAACAATATTAGCAGGAAATTACACCTATTAAAGTATTTTCACTTTTCTCTTTCAGCTTAAGATTGTTTCTACCATTTCTTTCCTTCATAATTAATAATTATGTTTCCAGCCGAAATTGTTGCAAAGTTTTTCTTGAGATCGATATTCCCAGCACCTCCGTGAGAAACATAGTCAAATTCTCTGTACTTTCAATACCTTACTTCACCAACTCTTGCTCTTTCACTACAATTCATTTATAGTGGATGATAAAACTTACCACTAAAGGTACCAGCTTGAAGTCAGCGTCGCTGAAAGAATCTACCAGTGCAGAATTAAACATTGCTTCTGTCATGTTTCTTTGTTATGCGTTCTATAGAGTACCGTTCATGATAACTGATTACATATCCTTCCGCGATCACGATAACTTCTAGTGGAACAATGATATAATTTTGTCAGTGGTGCAATAAGCGGACTTGAACCTCTGGTTGTGCATCATTGTGTAGTAAGCAAATGTGGTTTCTTACGCTGAAAGTTGCTTATTCACCTCTAAAATTGCCACCTATCGGTGTTCTTAAGTTTTAATCTTGAATAATTAATCTGAAGCGCAGCTTTATGTTCGTTGCACTTCGTATGAATTATTACGTCTTTGCGTCCTTCGTGTCCGATGCTAACTTCTGCCCCGTGAACTGTACGCTTGGCGTTCTCACATTGTGCTTTGACTAACGGAAATCCTAGCAGCGTGACTGTTTAGTTAGTACTTCCTTTTTCGATGACTCACATAAGTAATATTGACTTAAAATTTTCAAAATCGCTGTTCCAAGCACTGGTAACATTAAACTACCGTACAACAGTAAAACAGACCGAAGCTTTCAGAA
The DNA here is from genome assembly GCF_023897955.1 of Schistocerca gregaria. Classification (NCBI taxonomy): domain Eukaryota; kingdom Metazoa; phylum Arthropoda; class Insecta; order Orthoptera; family Acrididae; genus Schistocerca; species Schistocerca gregaria. Next base: position 330,187,436 of record NC_064920.1, read on the forward strand.
GTGGAACTGCATAAAATATGGCGGTACCATTGATTTTCAGAAACAGTCGGTAGAATACACATAACTTGAAAACCAGTACAGTTTAATTTTTTCATGTGAATAACCTGTAATGTCAAAGATCACTGTATCAAGACAGGTGATCATTTCACAAAAAAAGAAATAAAGTCGAAAATCTAGGAAATTTAGTTGTCCCCGGTAAAGGTTTTGGGACACCTGAACATGTTAAAAATAGGGACTGCCCCTGAAAAATTGTGACGAATGGACCTAGCCATTCTGTCCGTTTACACACGTAAGCTTCACTCTTGCCCAAAATGCTATAGATAATTTAGTCTAAGGAAATTGCATGTTTTGGAGTGAGGACAATTATAAACGCAGAAAAACCGTAAAGGATGTAACCACGCGACTTCTACCGATGAGGTGCTTGTAATTAGCTGCCGGCCAAAATTAATAATGAGTGATGACAGAGATCCTCTCTGTCGACCTAATTTATCAACCTGCAAACAACAAAATACTTCTACCAACTGCACATTCATATTGATATACTTCAGGAATCACATGTTGTTAATAGAAACCATAGTGCGTTCAGGATGGTTCAGTATGAATCGAATTATATGTACTTTATTTGACTGCCCCTCGTACATACATTAGGTCGCCTATAAACTATTCTGCGTGCCAGTGTCCGTGCTAAAAGTAGGTTTCACCACGAATGGTCTATATTTACCGCTGCTCCATCTGATTGATTCTCCCATTCACTACTTCTGATTAACAATCATGCAACAAACAACATACTCTTTATATATCTCACAACTGCTTAAATACTCGTATTTCCCACCTTTACTTTAAAAATGTGTCCAATTTCCAAGAATCTGTTAACCCAGCCGACCTGAACTTCTACATTCAAACCTCTGCTGTCAGTGTGCTTAGTACTGCACGGTTTATTGGGACGACACGTGAACCCCCCAGGCCACCAGAAAAGACGTGAGACGTGTAACAACAAAAAATACCAGATGCCAAGGCTAAGCGGCCAGCGAAGGCACTGTGCTCTTACACATTAGGTCGGTTCGATATCAGTTTTTTCACACTTTTGACACATCTTTTTGCATCCCGTTCTCCCCATTTTATGATTTCACCCGTACCAGTTTTTGTTACTAATTATGATACACCCCGTACATAGATTTGCTCTTGGGAGCCTCTAGCGCTCATGTCAGCTTTTGTCCCAAGCGGCCACATATGTCACTTAACCCCTAAAGCGGCCAGGTATACACTAGAGTGCATTTTTTAAAATTTTTTTTTCACTTTTGACCAGTACTGGCTTCTGCAAGAAACTGGGACACCACCTGGGCATTACAAAAAGTGGAACCTAGTTCTCGACGTACGTAATGGGAACAGGCAAGCCAGTCCATACGCCGAATATGCTCTAGAGAGCATGGATAGATGGATAGATCCAACAGCACTTTCATCTGCGCTGTCGCGCAAGCTCCTTCACAGTGTAAACCGGTGAATGTAGCGCGTTCAAAGATTTGGAACCCAGTACGCCCATACAACAATATACCTAGCCGCACCGCCACCATCATTCGACGATATTCCATGGTTCATTAAGTCTTCTTATCTCTCGCCACATGACGGAGAACATCTAAGAAAACAGAGCCAATACAGAGGCTTACCGAAATTTATTCTTCCCTTTCGCCGTTCGCGAATGGAACATGGAAGGGGGGCTCAGACAGATGTGGTATCAGAAGTTTGCTCCGCCACAGATCGTCATGTGACTAGCGACGTACATTCGGGTATTCACTAGTCAGCCTGAGTTTATTCTCATCCGAAAAGAGAATGCTACCCCACTTCTCTTTGGTCGCGTCCCTACGTTCTCAGCACCATCGCAAACAGTGCCATCGATGTGCGGTGTGTCAACGGAACACAGCGTACTGTTCATCGGGTAAAGAGACAACCTACATGCAGTCACACTGCCACTATGTAACGAAAGATCGCGTGCTTTGAAGAATTAAACTTTCAAAATGCTGTAGGAATAACACCACTGGTTAGAATGACGTCAAATTGCGACGGAATATTATCTAAGAAGAGGGAAAACGTATGACAGAAGAAAAAAAAACATAGTGGGAAAACTGATCAATAGATGGCGCTGTATGTGTCAGAATACGTAAATGAAAACACCTGCCACGCGCACGACCCATTGAAGTTGGTATAAACTGACCGGGTAAACAGCTTTTCCTCCTTTCACGTCTGCGACGCTCGCCATGATTGTCTCAATGCGCGATCTTGATCTGTTTGTGAAGCTGTATTACAAGAACGATGACTGTGGACATGTCGTTCGGCAGAAGACAAAGACTCTGAAGGGTTTGAAGAAAGGCGTTGGTCCGATGACTGCCGTGGGTCTGGAGAAAAGGATTCGGAAATTCGAAAAGGCGGGTTCTTTTGGTGTGCAACCTGGTAGAGGGAGGAAACGAATTGATTCGACGTCAATGGAATCAGTGGCCACAGCAGTGCAGGAGCAGACGATGGTGGTGTACAAACGTGTAGTTCACCGAGAACTGCCCGAACATTGGACAAACCCGTGAGCATGGTGTATAAAATCCTACGAATGACCCTTTTTGCTATCCATTCAAAATTACCCATGTGTACAAGTTGCTTCCTGTCGAAATACCAACAAGAGAGACCTTAGCTTTAGAAATATTTGCTCTCATGGAAGTGGACTATGATTGGCCGTGGAAGATTTTGTGGACAGACGAAGCCCACTTCCATCTGATAGGATATGTCAATACACAGAACTTTCGACTATGGGCAACAAAAAAATCCACACTCAAATCAAACAGTACCACTTCATCCTGATAAGGTCAATGCGTGGTTCGGGTTACGGCATCATTTATCATAGCGCCATATTGTTTTCGAAGAGACAGGTGCCATTGATGATTCGAAGGATTATGTTACCTGTTACCTGTACCGTCACTGGTAAGCGCTGTGAGCATCTTTTGCGAAACTACGTCATTTCAGGTCTCCAATAGCGTGGATGTGTGGACGGGATCACCTTTATGGAAGATGGCGCACCTCCGCATATGGTAAATCCAGTTAAGCAGCTGCTGAAGAGCCATTTCGGAAATGCTAGAATTATGAGCCGCCATTTCTCTACATCATGGCCACCCGAACACCTGATCTTAATCCGTGTGACTTCTGGCTGTGGGGCTACATGAAAGATGTTGTGCTCACTGTTCCGATTGCAAACTTAGATGCATTGAAGGCACGCATTGCGCATCACATTCTTAACGCGACCCCGGAAACACTTCGATCAGTTGTAGAACATACTATTTCTCGATTTCAAATAGTTGCAGGAAACGGTGGACAGCACATTGAAAATGTTTTGCGCCAGTCACACAGAAATTAACAATCCGATTTGATTTTGATACATGGTTTCTATTCGGTTTTCGGTCTCGGCACAATTAAAAACCGATTTTTCCCCTCCGATGTGATAAGATCTTACCGTGGTGGATGGGCTTACGTAACTAACAGTATCACATCTGTACATCCATGCACACTGTGTAGCACAGTTTATTTAACGTGAAACGTACACCTTAGGCATTGTTGTAAGATTCATTAGTCATTTGTAGTCGAACACTATTAAATTATGAATGGCTCTGAGCACTATGGGACTTAACATCGATGGTCATCAGTCCCCTAGAACTTAGAACTACTTAAACCAAACTAACCTAAGGACATCACACAACACCCAGCCATCACGAGGCAGAGAAAATCCCTGACCCCGCCGGGAATCGAACCTGGGAACCCGGGGGTGGGAAGCGAGAACGCTACCGCACGACCACGAGATGCGGGGTTAAATTATGATGCTTATAGCGCCATCTGTTAGTAAATTTCGTAACTGTTTATTTTTCTTCTGCCTTATTTTTTCCCTCTACTCCGATAATATTCCGTTACAATTCGACGTCATTCTGACCAATGGTGTTATTTCTACTGCAGTTTGAAAATATATTTATAATCACGCTGGACATACATAAATAAGTAACGTAAACCGGCAGAATATGCATTATTGGGCAACTGAAAATCCACGATGGCTGCGACAAGTGGAACATGAGCGACCTTGGCGGGTTAAGGTATGGTGCGGCATTGTGGGAGGAACGATGGGCCCCATTTTATCGATGGCAATCTAAATGGTCCAGTGTATGCTAATTTCCTACGTAATGATCTACCGATGTTACTACAAAATGTTTCACTGCATGACACAATGGCGATGTTCTTCCAACATGATGAATGTCCGGGACATAGCGATTGAAGCGGTATTGAATAGCATATTTCATGACAGGTGGATTGGTCGTCGAAGCACCATACCATGGCCCGCACGTTCACCGGATCTGACGTCCCCGGATTTCTTTCTGTGGGGAAAGCTGAAGGATATTTGCTATCGTGATCCACCGACAACGCCTGACAACATGCGTCAGCGCAAAGCATGTGCGAACATTACGGAAGGCGAACTACTCGCTGTTGAGAGGAATGTCGTTACACGTACTGCCAAATGCATTGAGGTTGACGGACATCATTTTGAGCATTTATTGCATTAATGTGGTTTTTTACAGGTAACCACGCTGTAACAGCCTGCGTTCTCAGAAATGAAAAGTTCACAAAGGTACATGTATCACATTGTAACAACTGAAATAAAATTTTCAAACGTACCTACGTTCTGTATTTTAATTTAAAAAAACTACATTTTACCAACTGTTCATCTAAAATTGTGAGCCATATGTTTGTGACTATTACAGCGCCATTTATCACAAAGCGAAAAAAGTGGTCCAACTAAAACTTTCATATTTCTTTACGTTCTACACGAAAATGTAATAAAAAATTGTGATTTCTATTTTGAAAAACGCAGTTGATATCCGTGTGACCTATGGCAGCGCCATCTAGCGGGCCAGCCATAGCGCCATCTGGTTTCCCCCTTCAAGCTAGACGAGTTTCGTTCTTTGTAGTTTTTTCGTTTGACGCTTATTTCGTGTGATATTTGGCCCGGTCACTATCAATGGACCACCCTGTATAGTGATGTTTTCCACCGTGTATATGGAAAATGGTTTCCATGTGCCTCAAGGCCTGAGTGTACGCACCGTAGAATGTGCTGTTTCATATGTTCACGTCAGCCAGTGTGTATCCGAACAGTTTCAAAGGCTCCGTGAATACGCTGCTCCACTGTCTCAACATCTGTAAAGGGCTCTGTACATCAGACACTTTTGGAACGGCCCTATAATCAGAAATCTCATTGGCTGAGGTCGATGAACGAGCAGACCGTGCAACTGGGCCTCCCTTGCCCGATCCATCCTCCAGGGAAGACACGACTAGGATGAGTTGGGACGCTAACGGTAAAGTGGGCTGGAGCGCCGTCATGTAGCAGTCACATAACCCTTAACCCTTCGAATCTTCATTGGAACCTCATTCAACAAGGGAGGAAAAGTGACCCGAAACCAACGCCGACATGCAAGGAAGAGTGGTCCCAAAATAGGGTCGCTAATTATCCCGGCCCACACTTTCCAGCTGCACCGATGCTGTAACCATAACTGGAGATTCTGCATAATACACCACATACGACTGTTATGAAAGTTGAAGATACCAGTCAGTGCATGGGTGGCCTTATCTGTGAATAGGATGGATGACACAATCCGGGAATCGCGGTTGCCTGGTGAAGAAGCTGCTCCAGATACGAAATGTCTGTCGCTAGTAAGCATTGCAACGCTGCAGCTGTTAAGGCTAATAATAACTGTCATGGCAAATGTTCCACACGGTCATCTGTCTTACCCTGGGCTGGCGGACCAACGGCCTGGTACTGACACGGCGGTCGCGTTTCGCAATATTAATCACATTTTCCACTAAGTCTGATTTCCGAATATTTTGGGTGCGTCATTCATAATTTCCTGCTTCATGAAATGATACTGTCTCCCACAAACGGCGAGATACTGTTGCAGACATCGAATGTTGTGGCTGTTGTCGGCGGGGACATGTCTGCTGATACAACTTTTCTGCCCAACGCCCGTTGCCATTTACCTTTCCTTAAGTAAACGCCATGTTGACAACGTCCCGATTCAAATATGGAACCATTTTGTACAACGCTATAGATCATATCAACTACAAGGTGAGTCAGCAAGTGACATGAATCGGACCCAACATTACCAATTGAAATGTCTGGAGAGTTTGCTAGGGAATGATGTAAGAGGAAAAGTACCACCGTCCAGGAGGAAACCATGCATACTATAACTGCGTCTGCATCGTAAAGCACGTATTAGGCAGCAGTCTCTGTATGAAATAGTGATTCGGAAAAATCACCCTATATATTTACATATATAGAGTGGTCGATTGATCGTGATCGGGCCAAATATCTTGCGAAATAAGCGTCAAACAAAAACACTACAAAGAAAGAAACTTGTCTAGCTTGAAGAGGGAAACCAGATGGCGCTATGGCTGGCCCGCTAGATGACGCTGCCATAGGTCAAACGGATATCAACTGCATTATTTAAAATAGGAACCCCCATTTTTATTACATATTCGTGTAGCACGCAAACAAATATGGATGTTTTAGTTGGATCACTTTTGTCGCTTTGTGATAGATGACGCTGTAATAGTCACAAACATGTGGCTCACAATTTTAGACGAACTGTTGGTAACAGGTAGGTTTTTTAAATTAAAATACAGAACGTAGGTACGTTTGAACATATTATTTCGGTTGTTCCAATGTGATACATGTAGCTTTGGGAACTTATTATTTCCGAAAACGCATGCTGTTACAGTGTGATTACCTGTAAATACCACGTTAATGCAATAAATGCTCAAAATGATGTCCGTCAAACTCAGTGCATTTGGCAATACGTGTAACGACGTTCCTCTCAACAGCGAGTAGTTCGCCTTCCGTAATGTTCGCACATGCATTGACACTGCGCTGACGCATGTTGTCAGGCGTTGTCGGTGGATCACAACAGCAAATATCCCTCAACTTTTCCCGTAGAAAGAAATTCGGGGACGTCAGATCCGGTGAACGTGCGGGCCATGGTATAGTGCTTCGACAACCAATCCACCTGTCATGAAATATGCTATTCAATACCGCTTCAACCACACGCAAGCTATGTGCCGGACATCCATTATGTTGGAAGTACATCGAGATTCTGTCATGCAGTGAAACATCTCGTAGTAAGATCAGTAGAACATTAAGTAGGAAATCAGCATCCATTGCACCATTTAGATTGCCATCGACAAAACAGGGGCCACTTATCCTTCCTCCCATAATGCCGCACCATACATTAACCCACCAAGGTCACTGATGTTCCACTTGTCGCAGCCATCGTGGATTTTCCGTGGCCCAATAGTGCAAATTATGCTGGTTTACGTTACCGCTGTTGCTGAATAACGCTTCGTCGCTAAATAGAACGCGTGCAAAAACTCTGCCATCGTTCCGTAATTTCTCTTGTGCCCACTGGCAGAACTGTACACGACGTTCAAAGTCGTCGCCATGCAATTCCTGGCCCATAGAAATATGGTACGGGTGCAGTCGATGTTGAAGTATCATTATCAACACTGACGTTTTTGAGATTCCCGATTGTCGCGCAATTTGTCTGCTACTGATACGCGGATTAGCCGCAACACCAGCTAAAACACCTACCCTGGTATCATCATTTGTTGCAGGTCGTGGTTGACGTTTCACATGTGGCTGAACACTTCCTGTTTCCTTAAATAACCTAACTATCCGGCGAACGGTCCGGGCACTTGGATGATTTCGTCCAGGGTACCGAGCAGCATACATATCACACGCCCGTTGGACATTTTGGTCACAATAGCCATACATCAACACGAAATCGACCTTTTCCGTAATTGGTAAACGGCCCATTTTAACACGCGTAATGTATCACGAAGCAAATACCGTCCGCACTGGCGGAATGTTAAGTGATACCACCCACTTATTCGTTTGTGACTGTTACAGCACCACTTATCACAAAGCGAAAAAGTGGTCCAACTAAAACATTCATATTTATTTACGTACTACACGTGTATGTAATAAAAATGGGGGTTCCTATTAAAAAAAACCGCAGTTGATATCCGTTTGACCTATCTAGCGGGCCAACCATAGTGCCATCTGGTTTCCCCCTTCAAGCTAGACGAGTTTCGTTCTTTGTGGGTTTTTCCTTTGATGCTTATTTCGTAAGATATTTGGCCCATTCACTGTCAATGGACCACCCTGTATATATAGGGTGATTTATATATATAGGGTGATTTATATATGTACTGTCGTTCTACGATGGTGCAAAGCTTCTGATGTCTGCGTGCCAAGCGCGAGGCGTTTTACGACCATAAGATATCAGATATAAAGCGCCAGCCAGGTCTGGGCGTTATTCCCGTGTACCCGGCATGCGCCGACGTTCCGTGCTGCCTAGCATAAAAGCAAATCGCGCGCGCCTGTCTGCAATATCGCGTTGATTGCGCTCGCAGTGCTGTGGGCCGCCGGCTGGATAATACATTCCGATACCGTTGCTGGTCGGAACACCGACCTCCGTCCTTGCCCTCCGCTAGCTTTGTGTAGTTTCCTTTCCGAATGAGAAATCCGGGGTGCTATTGACTAAAAGCGCCTTCAAAGAAAAGAGGGAAGCAAACAAACCGAAGGAGAAACGAAAAAGTCCTTGGTTGGCGAGGGTGGCGCGTGCCCTGAGCGATAGGCCGGCAGAGGGAGGCTGCAACCCCCCCCCCCCCCCCACCTTCATCCCCCCTTTCATCCCATGTCTCTGGCAACGGCACTCGGCCTGCAATCGATGACTCTGTTGCATGCTAGGACTCTGTTCACTCAGATACTTCGTTGCCGACACACAAGTTTGGGGAGCTAAGCCGTTGGTCTTTGGCCACCATTTATGTCGAATCTCAGTGCACAAGCGATATCAGGGAGAGCTGTCCCCACAGTGGCAGTTTGTCGATATCAGAATACTGCTTTCTGTTAACCTTTCCCCAAGCCTCCACCGTCTCCAATCTCTGGTATCTTACACTACGCTGCTAGATAGTTTCTGGGTATAATTAATCACTTTCGAGGGTCGTTAAATGTGTTATCTCCCACATTGCAAGCGCACAACTTTTACCGCGTTTCTCAAATTTCTAGCATAATATATCCTAATAGGGTACGACTACTATGAGTTCTTCTTTATTAATATTTTCTATATTTATCCGTGTTGCACTATTTTCTCTAGTTAATACTGGTGGGAAAGGTGAGCAGCTGCCACTTGCTTTTAAGACAGCATGCAAATCCAACATCCTAAACATAAAGAAAACATTCAATAAAATGGAGTTGCGATACGGAGTGCCTAGTTTGACCAGTGCGGTAATGAACAAGGTGACCATGTGTCAGAATAGGTAACCAAAATAGGGATTATAACGTGATGTCTTCGACCACATTTTCAACCTCAGCTGAAGCAGGCAGTATTCATTAAGCGTATTTCATACATCAGGGACAAAGTTATTACGAGAAAGAGAAAGCATAACTTAGGAAAAATTCTAAATACACATTCTTCATTGTTACAATTGTAGAGCAAAGGAAACAAGAATTATGAATCATTTGCTGGACCGAAATTCTTAAATAATGTACGGCTGGTGCAAAATATAATACACGTGTAATATTGTTGAGAACACTGAAGGTAGAAAGCTGAAGTCTTTAAAAAAGAAAAGAAACGATACGTATTCCTAACAGAAAATTTTCTGGGGGCGATTTTTCTAGGATATTTATGGCATGAAACGTACAGCAGAGTGAGCTATTGAAATTTCTTTTAATTTTATCCTATTTTAATTACCTAAACATGATGTGGCAAATGGTCTATGGCTAGCGTCTTCCGCTAGTAACCGAAATATCCCCAGACCCGAGTTCGAAACCCACCACCGTTTAAATTTTGATTAATAATCTTCATTGGCGGCCGATGACTTCCGGTGTAATAAATCATCCTAACTCTCGCAACGGCCTTGCCAAAGAGGGCAGAGTAACGGACTGAGGTTCGGGCGACTCTTGTCTTTGGGGTGAGGAGCTGCCACTAAAGGCGGAAGAATAAGCAGTGATCAAAGGCATGAGGATGCAGAAGGCAATGGAAATCACGCAATTAAGGACACATAACGTGTATCCACAGGACAGACATGTGGCTGTAATAGGAAAAGTGTCATGGTGATCTCTCCATTGGCAAAAGACTCCGGAATGGCCCCACTCTCGAATCTACGGGAGGGAATTGCTAACTGGAAGATGGCCACGAGAAAAAGCATGAGTAACAAGTGAAAGGATAACGTGCTACCAGTCGATTCTTGGAAATCAGAAGCTTTAACGCGGTAGAAAAGGTAGAAAATCTGGAAAGGGAAATGCAAAGGCTCAGTCTAGATGTAGCAGGGGTCAGTGAAGTGACATGGATAGAAGACAAGGAATGAACATAGGTCACTATCAACAGCAGCAGAAAATAGTACAAGGGGAGTAGGATTCGTTATGAATAGGAAGTTAGGGCAGAGAGAGTGTTACTGAGAACAGTACACTGGTAGAGTTATTCTTATCAGAAATGACAGCAAACCATCACCAATAACGTTAGATCAGGTATACATGCCGACATCGCTAGCTGAAGATGAAGAGCAAGAGAGAGTATATGAGAATATTGAAAGGGTAATTCAGGAAGTAAAGGGAGATGAAAATCTAATAGCCACAGGTGACTAGGTTGTAGTTTTAGGGGAAGGAGTAGAACAAAAGGTTGCAGGAGAACATGGACTTGGGACAAGGAATGGGAGAGGAGAAAGACTAGTTGAGTTCTGCAATAAGTTTCAGTTAGTAATAGCAAATACTCTGCTCAAGAAACACAAGAAGAGGAGGTATACATGGAAAAGGCCGAGTGATGAAGACTAGTGAAGTAGTAGTGATGAAGACTAGGCTGAAGTTTAAGAGATTAGTCAGGAAGAATTATTACGCAAAGAAGTAGGATACGGAAGTGCTAAGGAATCGAGAGTTACGTTTGAAGATCTGTAAGGCTGTACATACAGCAATAGAGAATAGCCCAGAAGGCAGTACAGTTGAAGAGGAATGGACATCTCTGAAAAGGTAATCACTAAAGTTGGAAAGAAAAACATAGGTAGAAAGAAGGTAACTGGGAAGAATAAATACTTCAGTTCATCGATGAAAGAAAGAAGTACAGATATTTTCAGGGAAGATCAGGATTACAGAAATACAAGTCGTTGAGGAATGGAATAAAAAGGAAGTGCAGGGAAGCTAATATGAAATGTCTGCATGAAAAATGTGAAGAAATCGCAAAAGAAATCGCTATAGGAAGGACTCCTTTAGCATGCAGGAAAGTCAAAACAGCCTTCGGTGAAATGAAAAGTAAGGGTGGAAACGTTAAGAGTGCAACGGGAATCCCACTGTTAAATACAGAGGAGAGAGCGGATGGATGTAAATAGTACAAATAGGGCGCTGTGAGAATTAAGATTTGTCTGATGTGATAGAAGAAGAAAGAGAAGTCAGTATAGAAGAGATGGGGAATCCAGTATTAGAATAAGAATACAAATAAGATTTGAAGGACTTAAGATGAAATAAGTCAGAAGGGATACATAATATTCCATCAGAATTTCTAAACTCACTGAGGAAGTGATAACAAAACTAATATTAACGTTGATGTGCAGAATGTGTGAGTCTGGCGATATACCATACGAGTTTCCGAAAAAAAATCATCCACACAAATCCGAAGACAGAAAGAGCAAGTGCGAGAATTCTCACACAATCAGCTTAACATCTGATGCATCCAAATTGCCTACAACAATAATCTAGGGAAGCATGGAAAAGAAAATTAAGGATGTGTCAGATGTTTTTCAGTTTGGGCTTAGGAAAGGTATAGGCAGCAGAGAGGAAACTTTGACGTTGCGGTTGGCTCAAATGGCTCTGAGCACTATAAGACCACTTCTGAGGTCATCAGTCTCCTAGAACTTAGAACTACTTAAACCTAACTAACCTATGGACATCACAAACGTCCATGCCCGAAGCAGGATTTGAACCTCGACCGTAGCGGTCGCGTGGCTCCAGGCTGTAGCGCCTAGAACCACTCGGCCACCCCGGCCGGCGGTTTTGGTTGATAATGGAAGCAAGACTAAAGAAATATCAGGACACATTCATAGAATTTGTCAACCTGGAAAAAGCGTTCGACTATGTTAAAAGCTGCAAGTTGTTCGAAATTCTGAGAGAAATAGGGGTAAGCTATAGTGAGTGATGGGTGATATACTATATGTACAAGAGCCAAAAGGGGATAATAAGAGTGGACGACCAAAAACGATGTGCTCGGATTCAAAGGGGTGTAAGAAAGGAATGTAGTGCTTCAAATGGCTTTGAGCACTATATGACTTAACTGCTGAGTTCATCAGTCCTCTAGAACTTAGAACTAATTAAACCTAACAAACCTAAGGACATCACACAGATCCATGAACGAGGCAGGATTCAAACCTGCGACCGTAGCGGTCGCGCGGGTCTAGACTGTAGCACCTAGAACCGCTCGGCCACAGCAGCCGGCAAAGGAATGTAATCTTTTGCTTCTATCGCAGAAAAATGATGGAAATAAAAGAAAGGTTGATGAGTGGGATTAAAATTCGAGGTGAAAGGATGTCAGTTATAGGATTCGCAGATGACATTGCTATCTTGAGTGAACGTGAAGAAGAACTACGTGATGTGCTGAATGGAATGAACAATCTAAATAAAATGTTGATTGAGAGTAAATCGAAGAAAGACGAAAGTAATCAGAATTATCAGAAATGAGAGCAGAGATAAACTTAGCATAAGGATTGATCGTCACAAAGTAGATGAAGTTAAGGAATTCAGCTACCTAGGCAACGCAATAACCAGTGACGGACGTAGCAAGGAAGGCACCAAAAGCAGACCATCAAAAAGGGCATTTCTGGCTAAGGGTAGTCTACTAACACCAAACACAGGCCTTAATTTGAGAAGGATATTTCTGAGAATGTACGTTGGAAGCACGGCATTTTGTGGTAGTGAACCATGGACTGTGTGAAAACCGGAACAGAACAGAAGCATTTCAGACGTGATGCTACAGAAGAATGTTGAAAATTACTTGGACTGATTACTTGAGGAATGAGGTGGTTCTGTGCAGTGTCGGAAAGAAGAGTAATATGTGGAAAACAATGACAAGGAGAAGGAACAGGATGATAGGAGATCTATTAAAACATCAGGGAATCATGTCTCTGACACTAGAGGAGCTGTAAAAGGCAAAATTTTTAGAGGAGGAGAGAGAGAGTGGAATGTTGTGTTGTGGTCTTCAGTCCTGAGACTGGTTTGATGCAGCTGTCCATGCTACTCCATCCTGTAAAAGCTTCTTAATCTCCCAGTACGTACTGCAGCCTACATCCTTCTGAATCTGCTTAGTGTATTCATCTCTTGATCTCCCTCTACGATTTTTACCCTCCACGCTGCCCTCCAATACTAAATTGATGATCCCTCGATGACTCAGAACATGTCCTACCAACCGATCCCTTCTTCGTGTCCAATTGTGCCACATACTCCTCTTCTACCCGATTCTATTCTATACCTCCTCATTAGTTAGGTGATCTACCCATCTAATCTTCAGCATTCTTCTGCAGCACCACATTTCGAAAGCTTCTATTCTCTTCTTGTCTAAACTATTTATCGTCCACGTTTCACTTCCATACATGGCCACACTCCATACAAATACTTTCAGAAACGTCTTCCTGACATTTAAATCTATACTCGATGTTAACAAATTTTTCTTCTTCAGAAACGCTATCCTTGCCATTGCCAGACTACATTTTATATGCTCTCTACTTCGACTATAATCAGTTGCTTTGCTCCCCAAATAGCAAAACTTCTTTACTACTTTAAGTGTCTCATTTCCTAATCCAATTCCCTTAGCATCACCAGACTTAATTCGCCTACATTCCATCATCCTCGTTATGCCTTTGTTGATGTTCATCTTGTGCCCTCCTTTCAAGACACTATCCATTCCGTTCAACTGCTCTTCCAAGTCCATTGTGGTCTTTCTTCTCCATGGATTTTAATACCTACTCCGAACTTTTCTGTTGTTTCCTTTATCGCTTGCTCGGTATGCAGATTGAATAACATCGGGGAGAGGCTACAACCCACTGCTTCCCTTTCATACACCTCGACTCTTATAACTGCGATCTGCTTTCAGTACAAATTATAAATAGCCTTTCACTCCCTTTGTTTTACTCCTGACACCTTCAGAATTGGAAAGAGAGTATTCCAGTCAACATTGTCAAAAGCTTTCTCTAAGTCTACAAATGCTAGAATCGTAGGTTTTCCTTTTCTTAATCTTTCTTCTAAGATAAGTCGTAGGGTCAGTGTTACCTCACGTGTTCCAACATTTGTACGGAATCCAAACTGATCTTCCCCGAGGTCAGCTTCTACTAGTTTTTCCATTCGTCTGTAAATAATTCGCGTTAGTATTTTGCAGCTGTGACTTATTAAACTGATAGTTCGGTAATTTTCACATGTGTCAATACCTGCTTTCAGTTGAGGCCGTGGGTTTCAAGTGCTACTCTGGGATGAACAGGTTGGCACAGGAGAGGAATTCGTGGCACTCCACACCAAACCAGAGTGAAGATTGCCGACTCAAAGAAAAAAAAGGAATAGTATAAAAAGTCAAACAGCAATTTTAGGAAATGTTTACAATTATACTTAGTATATTGACACTAATATAAATTAAAACATACGCAAAAGAGAACCATTGTCTTTAATAAACATCAACAGGACCGTTAAACACAAAGCAGATTACTCGTTTGTTATTTCTCGCCCCAGCGGCATAATGAGGAATTGGCAGTTTTGCTTACCACATCACTTCTATTAATGAGAGAAATTACTTTTTCATTTAATCTGAAAGCTATTGTGTTCTTCTCGACGGATTTTAGAGTCACAACATCTAGGTCATTTTCCAGTACTTTTTCTGTAAAACGGATGTATATGTGGCTGTACGAATTCATTTTTTCTCCTCTAAGTTCAACCACGATATAATCTCATACACCCACAAGTCCTGTATCAGTCATTAAAATGCGGTCTGGTGTGTATTCTCCAAAGAGTAGACACTATGCACACTGTCGTTACTTGCAAAGAGACGTCGGATCCGGAATGGGTCTCACAAGTTTCCTCTCTTTCCTTCATGTACTGCTCAGAGCTTTTTCACAGGCATACGTTTCTAGCTCCTAGTTTTGGCCTACTGCTTTTTGCGCGGAGGCTTTTCGTTTTCAGGAATGATTTTTCTACTGGAAGTGTAGTCTCTCGTGTTTGTGAGGCTGCATATGAAGCGCTCCAATCCGCGATGCAGCACTGTGTTGCTGGTGGATGTTCAGTGGGTCACAGTGTATCATTTTCAGAGATGAATCTGTAACACACAATATCTTGCAGTGGAGGCTATCGTATTTAAATATTTTATTGACACCGTACCCTATAGGGCAAGTGGAGAGCACCACACAGTTACGAATATGAAGAGAAAATCGAAGAGGTTATGGCTGGACAAGTATTACTATGTTTAGCAGAATGGAAATCAATCGAGTAGTGACACCTGTTCCACAGCTAGAGTGGGGACTAAGAAAAGATTCATTTGCCCTAATATAATCGAAGGAAGATAGCAAAACCAAACTTTAGTTGCATAGTTCAAATAGGGTGTACTATACAACCCAGAATATAGATTTATCAAGAATAAACCAATATGCTTATTAGATCATGACATTATACAGGGTGAGTCACTAACTATTGCCACCTAGAATAACTCCGAAAGTATGATAGTAGCGGAAACGTTTGTGGGACGAATGTTGCATCGGAAACGGGGGACACAATATGACGTTCGTTTTTGTTACTAGTTCAGAGATATGAAGGTCAAATATTTTTTTTTAATGGGATGCTATAGTTTGGTAATTATTTTCTGATAGCGGCTATCGAGACGAATCCAATGATGTGTAACAACATTAAGGTCTTTAAAGGCCAACGAAGGTCAGAAAGGTGGCATGAACAGGTTTTCAAAGTGGTGACAATTTGTAACAATGCAGTGCTGCATTCTTATCATGAATTGAGTGGTTTTTCCGCTGTGGCTGAGCGGTTCTAGGCCCTTCAGTCCGGAACTGCGCTGGAGCTGCGGTCGCAGGTTCGAATCCTGCCTAGGACATGGATTTGTGTGATGTCCTTGGGTTAGTTAGGTTTAAGTAGTTCTAAGTCTAGGGGACTGATGAGCTCAGATGTTAAGTCCCATAGTGCTTAGACCCATTTGAACCATTTTGAGTGATACCGTATTTCTACTGACTTCGGCACTCTCTCGTATATCGTGCAAATAGTAAATATTCGCTGAATACGACATATGAATCTAACGTGCCACTGACATGTAAACACCATTTGACGGTTTCGCAATATAACACTAATAGGAACCGTAAGACTAGTATCGTCGAATCAAGCGAATTTGAATGATGTAATCCTTCAAAAAACAAGTCGATATGGTTCTCATTTACGGAGAATGCCAAACAAATTCAGTGAGAGCTAACGTATAGCTGAAACATATTCCCAAGTTACTCACCCTACACGTTGTACATTTAACTATGTGTATGATAAATTGAGAATAACTCGATCTTTAACGCATCGGAAACGTATTCAGTAAAGGCACTTCGCGTCAAATCGCGAGGGACTCTGGCATGAGCCAGAGTAGTGTCTTTCGTGTTCTAAATAGTCATAAATATCATCCTTACCATATCAGTCTCCATCAAGAATTAACTGGTACAGGTTGTATGCGTCACACTGAATTCTGCCGATGGGCTCAACTTGAGACTCAGATGGATGACACTTTTATTAATTTGATTTTATTTACTAACTAGGCTACATTCACGAGCCATGGAAACGATAATTTGCATAAAGTGCATTATTAGGCGACTGAAAATCCATGTTTGCTGCGGCAAGCTGCACACCAAAACCCGTGGTCGTTGAATGTACGATGTGGGATTCTGGAGGACAGAATTGTAGGACCTTATTTCATCTTAGGACATCTTAGTGGTAGGAAGTACACCACATTCCTGCAAGAAACATTAGGTCTGTTACTGGAAGAAATACATTTTGGAACTAGGAACAGAGTGCGATATCAACACAATGGGTGTCTGGCACATTTTTCTCTGATGGCTAGAAATGAGTTGCAGAGATAATTCCCAAATCGTTGGATTGGACGCGGAGGAGATGTGTCGTGCCTGGCTCGTTCGCCAAACTTGACGCGTCTGGAGTTTTTCTTGTGGGGTTTCGTAAAAGACATTATTTATAAAGACATTCCAACTGCACCTGAAGATATGCGAGAGAGAATTGTCAGATCATGTGCTTCGATAAGTGCCGATGTGATAAGGAATACCAGTCAATCAATGATACAAAGATTGCAGCACTGTATTAATACCAATGATCATCACTTCAAACACCTTCTGTAAATGAACGATCATGCCACTTTTCTGACCTTCGTTGACCTTCAAGGACCTTCCTGTCACACGTCATTGGATTCGTCTTGATAGCCGCTATTAGAAAATAGGTACTGAACTATAGCATCCCATTTATAAAAAAAAAAGAAAAAAAAATTGACCATATCTCTGACGCGACCCCACCTAGCAACAAAAACCCAACTTCATACGATTATTATGGCCCCCGTCGTCCCATGCAACATTTGTCCCACAAACGATTCAGCTACTATCATACTTTCCGAGTTATTCTAGGTGGCAATAATTAGTGACTCACCCTGTATTTTATCAAGAAGCTGATGAGAATCATCAGAATTCCAATCTCCTGAACCTATTCCAGAACAGTGGAATGCACTTCCGGAATTCCACTACTAACACTCTCGATAGTTCAATTTAAAAATAATCAGCAGAATCATGTGCACTACTCGAACTTGAGGTCCTCTCCGTATTTTCTAGAAAAAAAGCATAATCCGACGAAATATTGGAATTGCCGCCGAAACTGAAAACGTAATGATTTTTTTCTGATACGCACTAGAGATTCGAAACAACTAATTTGCGTGGATATCGCTGAAAATATTTAACATGAACAAAGCAAAAGACAGGCATCAGTTACTGATGTCACAGCAACTTTTAACACCACGTCACGGGCCAAAGCCGACGGCTAGCATGACAGAAGCAACAGAACTTGGTCTGAATCGGACACTTCTCATTCCGTCATTTCAGTGTTGTATTCCTGTGTCTTATATTCCTGTCACTGGAGATTTGAGACGAGGTGTCTCCAGCTGGTTGACACTGTAAAGATATAGACGTGGCAGGAATCCATTCAATGTACGGAGAGATTTAACTCGACGACAGCAGTTCTACAGGCTGTACTATAAATTTATAAATTAAGATGGTCGAACACCTTGCAACGTCTGTGGGAAATGTGTTGGGGGTCGTAAGGGAGCAAACGATTGTCTGGGTAAGCTCATCTGCTTGAAGTTCCCCACGCTTTTTGTTTTAAACATTCAGTTTCAGTTTTGAGGGACAGAATGTCAGCTGGAAATAGCTGTAGTTCATGTAATTAAGAGACGGTCCTTCAAAAGACCTGTCACACGTTATAGATGGGTAGGTGTGTAGCAGCTCACTTTAAAAATTGATAAATGCGAGAGAATATTTTAACAAACAGAAAGTTCCACGTATTATCCGACTTCGAGACTTATCATAAAATGAGGAGAACGTCACAGCGTTTAAGTATTTAGAGAAATACTAAGAAGCTACATGACCTGGAACAGACACATAAAGTCAGTGCTAGGGAACGGAAACGGAAGACAGATTTGCTAGAAAAGTGCGAAAGTGCAGTGCATCTGTAAAGGAACTCGAACGTAAGATGCAGATGTCACAAATTCTGGCGTATTGTTACATCGTTTGGTGTCATCAAATACCCATGGCGACACACATCAAACAAATTCATAAAAGTGCCACTATGATCGGGAAAGGTCAGTACAGACATCACAAAAATGTAACACTCGACATTAAAATCTTCTTGATCACACTGGAGAAATCAGTTACGAATAAATGATGTTATCATTGATGACTTTTTATGCGACTAACTATATTTAATAGTTTCGCGAATATAAGATCCACTTTCTATTCCACATTAAGATGTGTATTTGAAGAGTAAATTAAAGAGGTACTGCTACATTTCTATTTGAGAAGCGTCAAGTTATTGCCGACTTCACACTTCTCATTTTAATGAACAGATCAAATTAATCATCGATCAGAGCCATGTTAGGCCGACCATCTCACTTTTTTTTCAGTAACAGTGACTGTAAGGGTCAAGCTATCTTTTTACCTTTTTGTCTCTATTCTAATTGGATTTCTGTGTATGAAATGGTAGATTTGTCGTCTGTATGAGTGGAGGTTTTGGAAAGCCAGCACTCATTAGACCAGAGGACACGATCTGACATTCCCGTCTACGTACCCTCCAGGGACCTGTGGTCACTTGTGAAGAACTCGCCGATCTGTGGAAGGATGTGTTGACCCAGCTGGTCATAGCAGGTATGCCGCCAGTCCGTATGGTTTTGGCTTAGTCGTTGGCGCCTGTAGCAAACTTCTTCCTCCTGCTTTAGGAAACTGTGCAGAGTGCAAGAGTCCAGCAGACTGTTAAAAACGGTCACCCATCGAGACACGTCCCAGAAAATAAATGGTCGTTTTACAGTTAGACCCTTTCTTCAAAATACTTTCTGCTGCAGGCATTGTACATACTTTGTCCAGTGAGTTTTCAGAAGGCAGGTGGAAGAGAGACTGATCTAAACAGATCGCTATCTACATGTCTCTCCTGAAAGCAACCGAACTCTTCAGACGGTGCTCTTTACTGCTCGGTGCAAGCGCGTTTCAGTAAACACATGCCAAGACCCAATGTAATGAGGAACTTTTTTCCATCCATAGGAAAAAAGAAATACAATTGGTATTCTCAAAAACCGTTATAGTGTTAGAGTAAGAGGGCAAAGTTATTTTCTGACGTTTTTTATTCTAAAAGACCGTGCGTTGATAGTATAAAGAAGCGAGACCTTGGCGCATGCTCTCTAGTCAAAAAGAATGCAGGAGATAATCCGGCAGATTGGAGAACGATTTTTACATGTTTTTCTTTTCTTTTTTTGTTGAGAAAAACACTGATGTAACAGTTTCGTCATTTGGTATATCTGCTGGAACTTTTTGTCACTAGTGGGCGACTTTTAGGCACGAACCTGGAGGAGACCAGACACAAGGGGTACGATTCAAAAAAATGGTTCAAATGCTCTGAGCACTATGGGACTTAACTTCTGAGGTTGTCAGTCTCCTAGAACTTAGAACTACTTAAACCTAACTAACCTAAGGACATCACACAGATCCATGCCCAAGGCAGGATTCGAACGCGCGACCGTATCGGTCGCGCGGTTCCAAACTGTAGCGCCTAGAACCGCTCGGCCACCCAGGCCGTCGATACAATCTGTCGATAACCTTACTAAAAATCAAGAAAAAAACTAATCAAAATCCTGCTGTTATAATAAGCCCAGAAAATGTCCTCATTGTTAACCATTATCCTTAACATCAGTTTGCTGCAGTATCCTTAAACATATTCTCTCTTCTAACATAACAAAATTTTGTTGAGACCAAGAAGTTTCTGTCCACGAATGAGGACGGTTTTAGAAAGCATGACTCGTGCGAAACTAAGCTTGCCCTTTTCTTACATGACATACTGCGATCTATGGGTCAAGAGCAATAGGTATATTCTATACTTCTAGATTCCGGCGAAGAACTTAACACGGTGACTCCCTGCAGATTTAACGGACGTATGAGCGTACGGAATAGGTTCCCAGATATGCGAGTGTCTCAAAGACTTCTTAAGTAATAGAACCCAGTATGTTGTCCTCGACAGTGAGTGTTCATCAGACAAAAGAGTATCGCCAGGAGTAGCCGAGTGAAATATGATAGAACGCCATTATTTTCTGTATACGCCTTCAGCGTGTATTCCAAGAACTTATAAGTGATGGAGTTTTGTCAAAGACTAGTGTGGACACCGTGCCTGTTATATAAAATAAAATGTTGATGGTGTACAGCAACCAGTCACAAATTGGTTTTAGTTACTTTATTCAAAAAGTACCGTTACGGTTTTGAATCCATACAGTTCATCATCAGACGGCTTTCATGCCTTCGTCAAAACATTTGAATTACCGGTTTACTGGTGAGTTGCCCAAGGATAAACAATAATATCTGCTACAAACGTTTCAAACGTGTAATAAGAATGGTTGCGTTACAGGAATGTGTTAGAACGCAACTTAAAAGCCGCATTTTTTTACAATTTTCTTCCAACGAATCACATTCGCAATGTTGTTCGTATTTTTACCATCACATACATCATTTTTCATTACTAAACTTCTTCGTTTGGCTACAAAACAAATTTCCAATGCACACCATCTGTTTTATCTCACAACATACGAAACAAATACAAGTCTTCAAAGTACACGAGTGTCATTAGTTGTGCTCCCATAGTTTATAGCCCAACGACCTCTCTTATCTGAAACAAAAATGCACGAACAGTGATTTTCACCATCGACACCGACGTTAGAATGCCGACAATTTTTTTACGATTAATTCTTAATTGCAATGCAACTTAACGTGAAACGTCCTTCTGCAGCAATTATTTCCAGTGAATGATATTCGCAAAGTTGTTCTTATTTACTTCGTACATACTATATCACTTGGCCCGTAGCAGCGGTTAGGAGCCGTGAATGATTTTCATCACAGACACCAACGTCAGTGTGGGAAAAAAATGCTTTAAGAACTAATTGGAATGCAATTTAACCTGAAGCGTCCGTCTGCAGCATGTTTTTCCAATGAATCGTATTCGCAATGCTGATCGAATTTGCTTTCGTACATACTATAAAATCCCTTACTCGCGATTACCACAGTTAGAAAATGCAGAGTAAAAATGAAGCGAATGTGCAGCCCAGTGGTGATGAACAATACCCACTGTAAACCGGAGATGCTAGCGAAGGAGAATCCAAAGATCCTGTGACTGATCTCTTAAGTCGACTAATTGGAATGCAGTTTAACATGAAGCGTCCGTCTGCAGTATCAAGCGAATGTGCAGCCCAGTGATGATGAACAAAAGCCCGCTGTAAACGGTTGATTCTAGCTAAGGAGAATCCAAAGTTCATGTAACTGATCTCTTCAGTCAACTACTTGAAATGCAATTTAATCTGAAACGTCCGTTTGCAACATTTGTATTCAATGCATGGTCCTCGGAATGTTGATCGAAGTTAATATATATCGCGAGACGTTCTGTTTCGCCTGCGAGAGCGAAGCATTTATTCCTTGACGTAACGTTGCGCTGTGGCGAGCGAAGAAATGTAAGAAAATTGGTATAAGACCGGACTTCGTTGCGAGACATGATAAGGATAGGACGTGTATGAAGTGTGTGCAATGAAACAGTCATTGTCAGCCGCCATATTGTATGATTTGTGTTTTTTGAGATTCACAAGCCATATGTAACGTTAATGTGGAGTTTAGTAACAGCCATAATATATTCTGGTGCTTTACAAAGGTGATCGAACTGCAATGAACGATAAGCTTGTATAGGACTTCGAACATTTGGTCGTCGATGTTTTCTGGCTTCAACAACATGGTCAAAATCACAGAGAAAGCTTTCTCTGCTAAAACTAACTCATTTCAATCGCAGACAACCATCGAATGACCAAATGCAGAATGGCAGTATCTTAATTCGAGAATTTCCCATAGAAGTTTTGTTTCTCGTACATTTCACGGATTTTAGAGGTGACCGTCGGAGTTGGCAGCTGCTTCTACACAACGTGAGTAACTTGCCTACGTGTACGAAACTACACACGCTGTGGGAGTAGTCGACGCCGCTCGGGAAATCGATATTCTTCTTCACAGACATACAAACTGAGACACTACACACACTACTTCAGTAACAACGGGTTTGACATTACCAGCTTAATTTCTTATTTTTAGACATAGTATTATAAAAATGGCTAAAACGTGACAGGACCTACACGGAATGAAACATAGACACTGTCAAGTATTTCAAAACCAAAAATAAATTGATACACGGTCATTCAGTTATATCTATTGTATTTTGTTGTGAAAAATGTGTGTTTTATGTTACGTGTGTGTACTAATGTCGTGCTTTGTATAATTTCATGTGAAACTGATGGAATCGTTGTATGTGAGCTACATCCGACGTCAGACAACCGCGACAATGCGCGTCCTTCACATATGAACTTCATGCGGTTCTACTCTGCAATAAAGTCTAGCACGGGGATGACATGCTAACTATTCTTTGTAGATAACGACTGGGTTGGTTCAAATGGTTCAAATGGCTCTGAGCACTATGGAACTTAACATCTGTGGTCATCAGTCCCCTAGAACTTAGAATTACTTAAACTTAACTAACCTAAGGACATCATACACATCCATGCCCGAGGCAGGATTCGAACCTGTGACCGTAGCAAGCGCGTGGTTCCGGACTGACCGCCTAGAACCGCTAGACCACCGCGGCCGGCTAAAGACTGGGTTAGGAATATTTGTAGATTTAGTTATTATATGTTCTACTATATGCAGAGTAATTTGTGTTTCTTTGTTGACGTGTTTACAGTTTTGGAGAGATGTTCTAGGGTATAGAATCTGATGTGTATTTTCTCGGGGTAAAGCTGAATTGTGTCCAGCGTAAAGTAATTAAAAGAATAGTGAACAATTCAATTATTATGGTTGAAACCAGACCACAGTTAAAAGTGCAGAGGGAAAATCAAGCGAATGTGCAGCCCAGTGGTGATGAACAAAACCCACGGTAAATGGTAGATGCTAGCCGAGGAGAAACCAAAGATCCTGTGGCTGAGCTCTTAAATAAAATGAAACTTTTGATACATACCGTAGCTAGTTTAGCTTCAAACAGTCTCACATGTATGCTATTCAAATGACCGTGTCTACTATGAAAGCGAATATATCAACAACAGTTGAAAATTTAGGGTAGCAAAAAGAGTGAAAAAGTGACACTATAATGTCTTAAAAAATAACAACTAAGATATAAAACATTTCCTTAAACATAGACTAGTCATTTCTTCAGTCGCAGATGATTAGCTTGTAACGGTAATACAATTTATGCACCCACTGGAACAAATTAGGAAACCAGATTCTTAATTTGGACCATTTGCAGATGTTTATAAAAGTAAGTGTCGTGCTTTTTTCTCAGAATTCTCATTCTTTGAATCACATACCAAGAACAGCATCCTGAAATTGAGGATAAATTGTCTTGCTCAGCCGACAGTTTCATCTGAGTAGCAGACATGTTGGTGTGTTCCAAAGCTAAATTTAGTTTCGGGACAGTCCAACATGTCTGCAAATGGAAATGCTATCTGACATTAAAATCAAAGTAAAAGATTGGGTGGCCACCAACCCGAGCCACACGACAAACAAGATGTTCGACTGAGTTGGCAAACTAATTAATTTAGCCATAAAAAAACTCATAAAAGAACATTCATTGCAATGTCACTCATAAAAAATGGGATGTAATTGTTAATATGATCCAGGGATTGTTCACATGAATCAAATATTAAAATAAAATAAGAAGGGTGTGAACACTGTGAATTAGAGCACCTTGCAGCAACATTCCTGAAAACAAGATATATTCTAAAAAATTCGTTTTAAATAAAAAGGAAACCCTAATTATTAGATCTGTGAGCATGGAAACGTTATGGATGGGCTAGCAAGAAAACTACAAGGTAAACAGCGTAGGTAAAGGAGATGTAACATCGGTGCACTGGATAACTCTTGAATCAAAATTATTTATTTATTAAGACATTGACGTAAGACATCTATATAATTGATGTTTCCTGGTAACTACATATTATTGCTTGTGAAACGCTATACGATTCACAACAGAATCTGTTAATTTAGAATTGCGGTCGTAATTAGAGGGGGACGGGAAAGGTTTAGTACTCGCATTTGGACCCAAATTCACTCCAAAAACAGGAAGGACGCCGCCAAAACCAACATGCAACAAAGCTAGGAGGTTTGTTCCACTGTGTTGAGAAATGATTAAATTAAAAAGTAAATCTGAATATAACGGGTGCACTTGAAGTTGAACCTGGGTTTGGAGAGACCGCCTCAACAAGGGACACAATACACACTTATGCTGTTAACATGAAATCACAAATCACAGATACAATTGAATAATCTGGAGAGGATAAATTTAATATTTCAAAGTGAAAGCAATAATTAAACTCTAGGACAGAGACAAGGGGCCACGGAAAAGTTAGGCTCACAGTTAACGCGCGTGGCCACGCTGTTCGCGGAAATACAATTTCTACCTACCGTGGCCAAATTTTAGCAACATTAAACAACTCAGCCGCAAACAATTAACATTTTACAGAGGACACATTTCAATAGACAAAGGGCCAACAAATTCTAATATTAACCCACATGGATGGTTTTCAACGGAAATGTAGTAATGAAACAATTCACAAGGAGGCAAAAATTAACAATAATAGGAAAGGATTAGAATGTATACACACGCAGTAGCAAGCACACAAATATTCACACTGAACCGAGGGCGCACTTCTTACGTGAGAACGCTTCAACATATGCAACACCTTTCTGCTACATTCTTCGTAAGGGTCGCAGTCTGCATTAGGAATCGAACGGAAAGCCTGCAAAAGCCATGCAATCCTTGCTGCGATCCAGCGAAACGAAGACAAAACGCGAGACCAAATCTGCACAAGGTGCAAGGTCAGTGAGACTGAATTTCAAGAAGCTCCCCTCTCGCTATGAGACAGAGCGCCACGCTGTTAAATCAACTCACCTTCCTTCGAAGAGACTTCGCCTGTAGACCGTCGGGCAGCTGGAAGCAGACTGCCAATCTCACACTAAAACTTCTCCCATACAACCCTGTGGCCAGGAAAACCCAGAGATGAGGCTTCCGCCACTGACCTAACACCGGTAACTTTCACACAAAGAGAACAAAGCTCTTTGCCTACCTTTAAGACTACCGCTGATTCTGTGCACCAGACTAAACCACGGTACAGCAAAATGAAACACACCCACATTCATTCACTCACGCATGCCAGAGAGTTTTGGAATAGAACAACGGACAAACATTTTATGGACTCATAGCCGTGAATTGGGTTACGTATAAAAACAAGGAAGACATAATGGCGCTATAGACGCATGTGCAAGTGTGAAAAGAAAGAACATAAGAGCCATATAATGCTTGCAAATTGTAGAAGGAAGTAGGCTACGGCGAAATTGAATCATTTCTTAGTCTTCTCTGATACGAAATATAGCAACGGAAGCAAACGAACTGTTCTGTACAATGCAAAGTGCACTGGAAAGCAAATAAAATGATAATGAAATAGGACTATAGGACCATTTCAACTGAATGACCTTGCCGTCAGAGTCACCAACTCGTTAAAAACACTGCTGCACTCAAAAACTAGCGGGAAAAATGTACTACAGTAGGACGAGTTTATATGCCAACTAGCTCTGCAGATGACGAAGAAATTGATGAAATGTATGATGAGATAAAAGAAATTATTCAGGTAGTGAAGGGAGACGAAAATTTAATAGTCATGGGTGACTGGAATTCGAGAGTAGGAAAAGGGACAGAAGGAAACATAGTAGGTGAATATGGATTGGGGGTAAGAAATGAAGAGGAAGCCGCCTGGTAGGATTTTGCACAGAGCATAACTTAATCATAGCTAACACTTAGTTCAAGAATCATGAAAGACGATTGTATACATGGAAGAACCCTGGAGACACTAAAAAGTATCAGATAGATTATATAATGGTAAGACAGAGATTTAGGAACCAGGTTTTAAATTGAAATACATTTCCAGGGGCAGATGTGGACTCAGATCACACTCTATTGGTTATGAACTGTAGATTAAAACCGAAGTCTCTTCAAAAAGGTGGAAATTTAAGGAGATGGGGCCTGCATAAACTGAAAGAACCAGAGGTTGTACAGAGTTTCAGGGAGAGCATAAGGGAACAATTGACAGGAATGGGAGAAAAAAATACAGTAGAAGAAGAATGGGTAGCTTTGAGAAATGAAATAGTGAAGGCAACAGAGGATCAAATAGGTAAAAAGACGAGGACTAGTAGAAACTCTTGGGTAACAGAAGAGATATTGAATTTAATTGATGAAAATATAATATATAAACATCCAGTAAATGAAGGAGCCAAAAAGGATACAAACGTCTCAAAAATGATATCGGCAGGAAGAGCAAAACGGCTAAGCAGGGATGGCTAGAGGACAAATGTATGGATGTAGAGGCTTATCTCACCAGGGGTAAGATAGATATTGCCTACAGGAAAATTAAAGAGACCTTTGGAGAAAGGAGAAACACTTGTATGGATATCAAGAGCTTGAAAGGTGGCTACACTGAATCACAGCGCCAGAGATTGCGCCAAAGAGTATTATTCACCCGCCTCCACTGGCAGTTGCAGCTGAAAAGTTGCTGAGAGCAGTAGTAGTTCTGAGGTAGCCGTAGTTGGAGTACTAACTGTGACCATGTCGTGTGCAGTTGTTCTGTTGGGCAAGACACCAGATGTTGTTGGATTGGGGATGTTGTAATGATCACAGTGTATTTTTCGTCAATATATGTGAGGTAATTAAAGTATTTTTGTATTTTAAATTTCGTAAATAACAATGCCTCTTGCTCACAGGTTCAGTCAACAAAGCATCTGGCTTGTGTTCATGTATTAGAGTGTAATTCTGGTTTCTATATGCAATTATAGTATTTCTAGTTTTTTAAATTACTTCAGTGTACATCGTGTTTAAAATATCTTGTCTTATTGAGGTAGAACCGTGCCAGATGTGTATTTTGAATCACACTTCCACACACAGAACAGTTACATTTGTACTTTGTTGTTTCGTAGCTTTTATTGTTGCTGTGGACTTAATTAATTAATTGTGTTAACGGAAATTTCGTTTCATTCTTTGTTGTTATTCTATGCAGTCAGATTGCGTACTAATATTATTCAGGGCCAACCGGTTACGAGACTGCGTAACCGGACGGGCAGCTACTAAAAACTAAAAAATATTTGAATTTTATTTAATTAAGCCCCCATGCACGTGGCGACCGCTGCTTCGTATCGTCTGATGACTTGATAGAACAGTTGAACGGAATGCACAATGTCTTGAAAAGAGGATATAAGGTGAACAAAAACAAAAGCCAAACGAAGATAATGGAATGTAGTTGAATTAAGTCGGGTGATGATGAGGGAATTAGATCAGGGAATGAGACACTTAAA
Source organism: Schistocerca gregaria (assembly GCF_023897955.1). Lineage (NCBI taxonomy): Eukaryota > Metazoa > Arthropoda > Insecta > Orthoptera > Acrididae > Schistocerca > Schistocerca gregaria. Next base: position 330,215,723 of record NC_064920.1, read on the forward strand.
GTAGTAAAGGAGTTTTGCTATTTGGGGAGCAAAATAACTGACGATGGTCGAAGTAGAGAGGATATAAAATGTATACTGGCAATGGCAAGGAAAGCGTTTCTAAAGAAGAAAAATTTGTTAACATCGAGTATAGATTTAAATGTCAGGAAGTCGTTTCTGAAAGTATTTGTATGGAGTGTAGCCATGTATGGAAGTGAAACGTGGACGATAAATAGTTTAGACAAGAAGAGAATAGAAGCTTTCGATATGTGGTGCTACAGAAGAATGCTGAAGATTAAATGGGTAGATCACATAACTAATGAGGAGATATTGAATAGAAATGGGGAGAAGAGGAGCTTGTGGTACAAATTGACTAGAAGAAGGGATCGGTTGGTAGGACACGTTCTGAGACATCGAGGGATCACCAATTTAGTATTGGAGGGCAGCGTGGAGGGTAAAAGAGGTAGAGGGAGACCAAGAGATGAATACACTAAGCAGATTCAGAAGGATGTAGGCTGCAGTAGGTACTGGGAGATGAAGAAGATTGCACAAGATAGAGTAGCATGGAGAGCTGCATCAAACCGTCTCAAGACTGAAGACCACAAGAACAACAACATAGGAGAAATAGTTGAATTAATGGACCTTGTAGAACTGGTAAGATATACCATCAACCTGAAGGCGTAGCCATGGGAAATTTCCAAGCCGACATTATGGCTGAGGTTTTCCTTAGTAATTTAAGAAAAAAGAATCAGTGAAAACCCTGAAACAACCAATAAAATTCTGTTGTATTATCACTATGTTGACGATGCTATTTTTGTTAGTTGAATAAGATCAAAGCGACTTTAATGACATAGCGGAGACAATGAGTGTTATTCTGCCAAAAATTAAGTTTACAGCTGAGCATGAAAATAAAGGAGCCATCAACTTTCTCAACATTACGGTTACAAGAGATGCCTGTGCGGACATTATCATTGACTCTTAAGTCTTGGCACCCTGACAGTATCAAGATGGCATATTTTCGATGAATGATTGATACTTTGTCCAAACTACCACAAGAGAACAAAGAAATCGGTGTTAAGAAGCAAGTTGCAGTGAGTAACAGTTATCCAATCTCAACAGTAACCCAGTGACAACAGAGAATAAAGAGACAACAACAACGTAAATTCTATAACAGCACAATAACAGGTGAAGAGGAAGACAAGAAAGCTGTGTACGTTTGCATTATTTACGAAGGACGGGTTTCGGAAGTTATGGGTAGGCAGCTTTGCGATACCATTTTGTGCATAGGGTTTGAAACTAATGACATTATTCCCTTGAGACTGAGGCACCTTGTAAATAGAAAAGCTTCGAAATTCACGGCAGCTGGTGAATATAAACTAAAATGTGGAAAGAGTCAAAAGTTTCTTTTTTCAAAAATAATTCTGCACTGGCTGTAAGAATGATTTTTATTAAATCTGCGACCGGTCACATTTTTAATAAAAATCATTCGTATAGCCAGTGCGGAATTTTCTTTGAAAAAATGTCGAAGTTTGGCTGTGGTTGCCCACCCTACAAAACAACAGGTCAAAAGCTTACATAGTTCAAACAGGTAGGACGTTTGAAATTCGCTTCGAAGAGCATATTCCAAGTCAATGAAAGAAAACAGCGTTGGGTAGCATCTTCCAACATCGAAGCATTGGAAGTGCTGCACAATGTGTGTAAGTGACAACTCCTAACAATGCCGGAAGAAATTGAGATTTTTACACACAGTCTGCAAGAGCCTCGCGGTACGTTAAATCAGCATAATGATTTCATTAGCAGTGCATTTTTTAGAAACTCACCGTAGCGTATGTATGATCAGCAGCCCTACTCACCGAGAAGAGAGGAGGCACGCATCGGCTCACACACGGTCCTAACAGCAGGCCGGCATGCAAATTAGCTTCCGTATATGGTGCAAAACTGCGCGCCGTACAACGCCAGATAACCGAAGGAAAGGCAGTTAACCATAACTGTCAGTCTCTGTCCCTTTAAATTTAGCTGCTACTCATGGTTTCACTTTTATAATTCATTGTTTTATGTTTTTTACTCTTTCTTCTGTGAACGTTCTCTATCTTGCCAAATGTTTCTACTGCTTTATACTTTCGATAAAATTTATATTTGATGACCCTTCATGTAGTTCTAGGTCTTCGAGATAACCCCACTTCCGTAATTTTACAGTCTTTATGTCTCTCATTAGTTATATATCCATTGTTCTAGGCCTATGCTTTCAATAACTTAACGGAAAAAATTTAAACAATTTTATTTTTATGCTTTTTGAGTAGGAACTTACGTCTAGATTTTCAAAGTTTCACACTTTGAATACCTCGGGATACTAATTCAGCTTTCGCTGTTTTATTTCCTGTTTTATAATCTACTATTTTATCGCCTTTTACAATTTTACATATCCACTTTGGTATCTTAACAGATATTTTTTACTTTATTGACTTTTTGCAATTTTGGTGCAACTTCCCTCCCCACCCCCACCCCCATTCCTTCCGCCCCCTCCTTTCCCTTCTTTGCCGACTCACAATTCCCCTTCGCTTCACTTTATAATGAAACGGAACTAGTACAGGAGAATTATGGCGAGAGTGTTTTTACTGTGCAGAAGTAAGTCTGTGAGTAACAAGCAGAAGAGAATGGACCAAGCGGTTTTTATCTATTTATTCATTGATTTTTTATTTATTTCGTGTGTGGCACTTTTCCTTACATTCTTTCGCATATGCGACCTTGGACTGTGTGAGTGAGGTATTACGTGAAGTAGCAGAAAGTTTTGGTCAGAAGTCGTATCATTGCATGAGTAGAGTGGTTCTGTGGTAGCACAATATCAACCCCCTAAACACGAACACGTTTGGCAAAGATTGTGCGCAAGTCAGGTCAGAGAGGTGGCGAAGGCACGAGTTTTGGCTCTGTCAGGTTGACGAACCATCCCCTTCACCACCTTTTGAACGAAAAACGGTTACGCTAGGTGCCCGCAGGTCCACTTGTTCCTGGGTAGCGGTGCTGCACAGGATATGGAGACGCAGCTCTCGATTTTGGTCATGTTAACAAAGGTACCAGAATGTCTCAAAGATGTTGAAACCAGGTGTGAGATTACCACTAAACTTCTATAAGGGACTTTATTTTCATAATTTAGTGCAGTTTGTGCCTTGGTCAGACCACACACTATGGGCCTTAAGCTCACGGTCGTATTATTGCACTGTGTTCAATGGAACTTCACTCAATTAATGTATTTTAATGTGGTCTTTCTTTTACAGTACTATTTTGGGGGATTTTCATTTATTTTTCATATGTTTTCTTTGTAAACTTGCTTTCCCGCCACGTGGTCGGTCGGAGCAATCGCCACATTGGTTAACTGCAGTTTCGGCCTGGAAATGTATAGTAGTCGAGTGAATAACCATATGGTAGTGGGTGAGTGTAAGATAGAGAAGGAATAATCTTGTGTGTCCGTATTTTTTGCATTTCTGTTGGCTACCGCAGCTTGGCCACGTGTGTGGAATAGTATTGATGTGATAGACGATGTTTCATGTTCCTCCTATAGCTATCTGATTCTCCTATAATGAAGTGCGCCACGTTAAATATACGGTTTAAACTCTTGTATCTAGGAAAGGTTAAGATTTTAATCTTCATTGATGGAATAAAAACTTGGCCGCGAGGAGTGGCCGCGCGGTTTGAGGTGTCGTGTCACGGACTGCGTGGTCCCTCCCTCCCTCGGGCATGGGTGTTTGTATTGTTCCTAGTTTAAGTTAGTTTAAATGGTGTGCGTGTCTAGGGACCGATAACCTCAGCAATTTAGTCCCTTACGAATTCATACACATTTGAACATTTTTTTGAATAAAGACTTGCAAAGATTTCCCGCCATATGAGAGGAGATGTTGTTCCCCACCAGCTCCGTAACGTGGTGTTGTTTCTAAAAGCGAGAGTAAACCAAAATCAGCAATCACAGTTAAGTGCACCACTTGCTACCCTTCTTCAGCGGACGTTTTAATGAAATATTTAGGTAAATACTCTTCCGCCCAGAGCGAGTTCGTTTGTAGTGTCTTTGCTGACTTGTTCTGCCTGACCTATAATAATTGACTGTAATAAGCATGGGATAGAGTATAATTGTGTGCCTGCATAAAATTACATTGAAGCCCGCTCTGCGCTCCCCTCTCCCTTTCCATAATTACGTGGCGAAAGTGAATCAGGTTAACTAGAGAGACAAGTTGTGATGATGTATATTCCAGCAGACACACGGCTAGCTATTGACATGCCATCGGTACTGCATAAATATCAATTAATCTATACCCTCGATTGATTATTTCCCCCTTCATCATAAAGAATAGGTAAAAGTCAGTACCACAGTCGAATGCTTGGTCATGAAAGCAAATAAAGGCTCTATGCTCCCCATTAAGCCTGCATAAGTGCCTTCTGTAGTGGTTCCAAAAAACATTGCGTTACCCGTTGCGTTCAAATTTTTTACCGCTTGGTTAAACCCATCCGCTATAAATTATTTATACCCCAGCAGTAACTATCAGGGGTCTGTAATTTCGTGACGACACGAATTTTTTAGGCCGTTACTACAGAGGGAAGCTTGCAGGAGCTGTAGGACATGACAAGCGACGGTAATCTTCGTACCAGGTCGAGTTATAACCGTAACTGCACCAACACCACTATGAAGTTTAGGTTGCGATAGTTTCACTATTTTATGGCGTTTACAGTTTACATACCCACTGTTTTACATTATTAGTGTTGCAAGGAGAATTTTTCATAATTCTTAAGCTAATGACGTCACCACCACTCCGTCCCTGCTTCCTTTCACCTCCTCTAATCAGCCTTACTCTATATGACCCCCCCCCCCCCCTCCCCAACACACACACTCCTTGTACTTTATGTGGTTCTGAGTAGACAAGACGGTTTGCTGACATATCTACTTGGATAAATTCTACAGTTATGTACAACTCTTGAATTGTGTAATTATTCTAAAATATTATATGGTACATAATTGTGTAACTAAGACGGAACAATAAATGAGTATTATCGTAGCTCCCCCACAAGCATTCACAATATATGAATGAAATTCCGTTGGGGATAAAGCGTTCGGAGCAATGTATTTTATGACACTTCCGCATTCCACTTGATTTATATTGCTGAAACAGAGAACCAGGACAACTTTAAAAATCCAAAAAAACTGTTTTGAAACTCACTTAGTTTATTGTGCAACACATCGTAATGAAACAAAAACAAAAGTTTGAATATAGCTGCTATGGTTCAGTGACCGTGTCAGAATTATATTGGAACGAATAATCCCTCGGTCGCAAATATTAAGTCAAAATTGACCTGGTTTCGACGCTACTATGAGCGTCGTCTTCAGAATTAGACTAACTGTTCTAAAACATATTAGGTATACAGTACATTAATATAATTACAGTTTGTACTGACTGGAAAAGATGCAGTACTTCACAGTATGAGCAGCCCTTAGCGCCTCGCCATCTCATAACTGTTCATGACGTCGCCTTTCCGGCTTCGATCTTTTTTAATATGTGACTCGTAAGTAGTGTATCTTTTCCAGTCAGTACAAACTTCAATTTTATTAATGTACTGTATACCTAATATGTTTTAGAACATTTAGTCTAATTCTGAAGACGACGCTCATAGTAGCATCGAAACCAGGTCAATTTTGACTTAATATTTGTGACCGAGGGCTTATTCGTTCCAACATAAAAGGAAAATTTCGTTGCTATCGACGTCATGTCTGCGACACCCTGAGGAATTTCTCCCAGCCTCAGCACTCCGGCATCTTTATTACGGGAGGCGCCTAGCCCTCCCCGGTGCCAGGCGCACGGTGCCGTATACTGCCGTATCGTGTTCACGGGGCCGTAGGCGGCCCAACTCCCAATGTGCGCGTCTTCCAGCAGGCCTCCGCCTCCGCGGCACGCCGGGCTGCTGGCGCCGCACCTCGGCGCCCGCCCCATCGCGCGAGTAAAATGCAAATCGCCTCGCAATTTCTCATACCCCCTCCCCTCTCCCTTTCTTCTTCGCTTTTTTTTTTCCGACGGCGACCCCGGCCTCTCGCTTCGGCCTGCTGCAAACGGCGGAATATAAACATACGCTGTATGGCGCCCATATAACCCCGTATTTCGAGAACTGAACCGTTCCGTTTTAGTGCGAGGTCTTCGGCCATAACCCGGAATGGCGCCTCAATTCGGCACCTTGAGTCACCGCCGCCACCGCTCCAGGTGAGCCGTCCGCAGGCGCTACTCCAGGAACGTGGATCAGACGCCGAACTCGCCCACCACAAATACCGACGACGTTTCTCGGGCTATCCTCGTTATGTCCCTCTACTGAGTCCGACTACGAGAGGCCACAGGAGTTCATAAATTTGTTGCATCGATAACGTCGCAAAATGTTGTAACGGGGGCAATCAAGCAATAGCTCCATTACAATAAAAATGACTGTCGTTATATTCTCGGCACACAAAACCTTTAAAATTTAGGAACTACATGATGTCCTGTTTCTTCGACAGCAAATCACCGATATGAATTCTAACAACCACGCTCCAAACTTAACGAAGCACCTTGACAAAACTAGTTTTGGCCGGCCGCGGTGGTCTTGTGGTTCTAGGCGCGCAGTCCGGAACCGTGCGACTGCTACGGTCGCAGGTTCGAATCCTGCCTCGGGCATGGATGTGTGTGATGTCCTTAGGTTAGTTAGGTTTAAGTAGTTCTAAGTTCTAGGGGACTAATGACCACAGCAATTGAGTCCCATAGTGTTCAGAGCCATTTGAACCATTTGAACTAGTTTTGAAGTAAGTATAATTTACAGCTATTATCATTTTAAAAGAAGGAATTAGTTTCCTCCACATGCATACATTATCTAAAGGGTTTTGAAATTCCTTGTTAGAGAAGCCTGATTTTGAGAGATTTTCAGCATACGTCATTGTATTCATTGTATTATAAGAATTCTGTCTGATTTTAGTCACAGTGTTTCTGGCCCTTGCCTGTCATCCAAAGCGTCTTAACTGCTATAACGGGTATATACCGTTACAGAAAAGCATTGATTGGCCACATGTTTGTTTACGCACTATATTGCGGTGAAATAGTACTGACGTGGAGCCAGTGGAGCATGCTAAGCCCCGACTGCCTACTAGGGTACAGATTGCATTTCAAAATCTATAGCTTAAGCTCTGTTTATTTTTAAACAATATGTCATATGAGAGGTTTGAAATGGTAAAAAACCTCTCTTTAGTAGACTCACCACGACGCAGTTACTAAAACTACAACCGTGCGGGTTTAGCCGAGCGGTCTGAGGCACTGCAGTCATGGACTGTGCGGCTTGTCCCGGCGGAGGCTCGAGTCTTCCCTCGGGCATGGGTGTGTGTGTTTGTCCTTAGGATAATTTAGGTTAAGTAGTGTGTAAGCTTAGGGACTGATGACCTTAGCAGTTAAGTCCCATAAGATTTCACACATTTGGACATTTTTTAAAACTATAACTTTTGTAAAATAGGAAAATATATTAGCAGCCGAATCACTTCGAGCGTTGTCGATTTGACACAAACATAGAAAGAGTCTCTTATGTTTTCTACTATTATAAATGAATGGGCACACTGCAAGAGCAGCCAATAACACGCAGCGAATAAGATTCTTAACTCTGTGCTTAGTTTTATCTGTGGTTGACTTGTCAGTCAGTCAGTTGTGCAGCACCGAAACATTCTCATTTGAACCATAGTAGCGAGTTTTTCAGAGAAGGAGATCTGTTTAGCTGAATCTGAGAGAAACTCTCAGGAGTGAAATGAAATGATCGTATGACATTTATTGGCCGGGATATCCCCCTCGGGGTTCGGCCACCGTATTCCAAGTCTTTCAGTTGACGCCACTTCGGTGGCTTGCTTGTCAATGACGAGTAAGTATTTTGTTATGAGGAGGAAAATTGATAGATAATACTTTCTTGTTCTTTATATTGATGGAGATGATTTTAAAGGTTCTTTTGTAGTTTCCTTGTAATGAGAGATTTTTGTAATTGTTTGAGTCCTCCTATGTTGCACAGACTTTTTCTCAATAATCTGAGTCTGATTTTTCAAAAACGATTTTCTTTAAAGGAAAACCAGCATGTATGATTCATAGTAAAGTTTTGAATTTTTATCGTGTGTGCATTGCACCTTAGGTCACACGAAGCAACAGATTGTGTTCTACAAAAAGGATTTAGAATAGATTATTTACCTTTAGCTCCTGCATCTGCGGATTTATATTTTCCTTCGAGAACGTCAGGCACAAAAAAAGAAAAAAAGAAACTGCGTGCTGAGCACGAGGTGAGTCACTTTTATTTTCCGGCAGATCTCATTTTGCATTCTTGTGCAAACAGTATGTAGTCAGGATTGTCAGCTGTCGTACTAGCAAGTACGTTAATTTTCAGTGAACACTGCTGGTAACTTCAAAGAGTTATTTTTTTCCGAGCAGAGCAGTAATTTATTTTTGTTGATATTCTTAGTCCAAGAATGCACTTTAAGTTACTCATCGTTCATAATGTGGTTCGGTGCTATGTTTTAATTATATAGTTTCCACTGTGCACACAATTAGTTTCTTTTAGTATTTAATTACATTCTGTTCCTTTATTTGGCATTTCATGAAGCTTAAAGTTTTATTTCTCAACAGTGTTCACATGCGCAACACAGGACCAACCAAGACTCACTTTTCCTCAGCAATTGAATGTATTTTTTAAAATACATTTCACACGAGGAGAAAGTTTTCGAAATCAGTGTATTGAATTCTCTCACAAACAAAGCTTACAACATTGCCCAGAAATTGATCCGCAGTTGGCCGTGGGATGCGAGCCTTGCTGGCAGCAGTGTGGCTGCTCACTGGAACGTATATGCAAGCAATGATTGCGCATGAAAAATATTCTTGTAATGTATATCGATTATATTGCTTGTTGATCGTAGATCCTTGATCGATTGGAGCACACGACTTTGAGACTACGGTTCTTTTATTTTAACCAACGCCAGCGTCGCTAGTCAAATAACTGGCAGCACATGTGAAATTTTGACTGTATCATTTTATAGCTTCCCTAAGCCGCAATATCTGTGTCATCTGTAGTAGTATCTCTTTCAGATAACAGCTTCTAATCAACGTCCACTGCCTTGCCAATTACTACGCTGTAAAATATCTGGATGGGCTATCGATGGGATCTCCCGATATGGGGAACCTTGACCAAAGTTTTTGCAATTCATTGACAAAACTAGTTGATAATGTTTGTCCAGTCGTTAAGCCAAAAGAGAAATAGGTGAAATCAATAAAGCACATAACAAATATAAAGTTCACACTCGAAAAATTAATAGATAACTTAATAAATTTTCTTTACATAACTATGATAAAAGCAGAGCGAACATTGTTTCGACATATAAAGAACACCATCAGCAGGCACAATAACATATCGCACATCCAACCACCCATGCACCCAAAAGGTAGCTACACTAACATGCATGGTATAAAGAATAAATAGGATGTTACTCAAGAAAAGAAATTATGAAAATGAAATACAGTCAATCACATATACATTTACGAACAATGGGTGTGACGTACCTAATGCACCGATTCAAATAAAAATGAAAATACAGTTAGAAAACAAACATAGCGTATCTAGAATCCACGAAAGCTTAGAAACCCAAAACCAACAAATACCCACAACACACAGACACAGTGACAACACTACTCAGAAACAAAGGATAAGATATACTATGACCTATACACATAAAGTAACACAAAGAGCGGCAATCGCACTAAAGAAATAGGGCCCCCTTACATCATATTGGTTGACACAGTAGAAGAATTCGTGGCGGCCCTCATAAAACCAATCAGAAGACTGACGCTTCAATATCAAACTGTGCGAACTGTTCAAACAAACTCAAGTCAGCCATCAAGAGGGACAAATTCCTGGGAGCACCAACATACTAACACGAATTCTGAAGTTTCGATGCAGTACACAATAGGAATGCCATCTAGGAACTTTAAAACACTTTACAAAGATCATGGAAATTTGATATTAGAAACACGAAAAACAAGCATGCCATATTCGCAGAGCGTTGAAAGCGCCACAACTATCGTCCCACCAACAATGAACAAGACATGAAAGTCATCTGTATAAATAACCACAGGAATTACCTTATTCCAGTGGAACAAGAACGAACATACACACACACACACACACACACACACACACACACACACACACACACACACACACACACACACAATGTGAGAGTGTGTGTGAGAGTGAGAAGAGACAAGTTATCACAAACGTCAGATGGTTGGTAATATTTTTCAATAGTTGGCAATAATTTTCCATAGCTGGTTACAAAATTCGAATTAAAATATCAAGAGAACATGTGTTCCAATGCTGTGCTAATGATATGTTGAAATGCTGGAAGCATAGCAGCAGCTTTGAAACGAGCAAGGTGCGCACTCAGCTAGAGCAACTGTAGAAAAAATGTACGTTTCAATTTAGAGTTGTGAGCCCATCATGATAAAACACTGTTCAATTGCAAGGGGATCGTCTTAAATTAATTAAAGTCGCCAATCTGTACAGAAAGGACAGCAGTGACATAGAACGCACAGTCTGATAGTATACCACACCTGAAAGCTGTAGGAGAATGGACAAGATAACGATCCGGTAATGGAAGACGAATCAGCGTTTAACAAAAATTTTACTTTCTCTAAAGCTTAACAAGACGAGACAAAAGTTATTTGCCTTTAACAGATTTTAATTTTTAATTTCAAACGTTATAGGTAGTAATGACAACTCATCTGCCTTCAGCAGAATAACATTTACTCCAAAATCAAGCAAATGTTAAGCAGAAGCTAGCAGTGAAATCAAATCAATTGAATTTAGGGCATGGGGAGTTCACCAAAAATCAGTACGGTTACGTAACCGAGTGTTGTGAGGAGAGAAGACCGTTGCAAGATTGTGGCTCGTACGTTGGAGCGTTAGCAGTCTGGAAAGCAACAAAAACACAGGAAAGGATAAAACTAAACAGCGCAATCATAATTCATGAACACATAAGAAAATATGGCTTGAACGGCTCCAATTACGAATGAATTGTGATTACTATAAACTTTCGGTTACGATCGGATCGACTAATGCTCTCCTAGACGACTCAAGCTGCCATTATTGATGAAACAGTAGCGTCTCCACACAGTCAAAACACCAGATGCTACTTGGGATACGACCATAAAAGTCGATAGATATCCCCAGTGGTCGAAACTGGTCCTGGTAATGTCAGCGTGACATTAAGGGGAAGTGTCAGGGCTGTGAACCTAATATTTTTAGGCCGCCGAAGATGGCGGCCGCCATCTTCAAGTTTATGACGCAATGAGAACTCCCTTATTTTTTACTTCAATGCTTATTACGTTAGAGTTAGTCAGAAACTGCTAGAACTGTTTCTTAACTGGAAGTACAGTTTCTAACCTGGAAGGACAGTGTCTATTAGAAATAAACAGTACTGCATATAAATATGTATATAACCTGAGTTGACAAAAGTCAGCGGTGACAAAAGTCATGCAACAGCGAAATGCACATATACAGATGGCAGTAGAAACGCGTACACGTGCAAAAGGTCAGTGCATTGGCCCAGCTGTCATTTGTACTCAGCTGTTTCATGAGGAAAGGTTTCCGACGCGGTTATAGCCGCACCACGGTAATCAACAGATTATGTACGCAGAGTCGAAGTTGAAGATAGACGCTTGGGACATTGCATTTCATCCACAGTGTAAAGAGTGTGCCGAAATCACCAAATATCAAGCATTATCTCTCACGAAAGACAACGCAGTGGCCGACAGGCTCCACTCAACGAACAGAGCAGCGGTGTTAGCGTAGAGTTTCCTGTACTAACAGACGTGCAACACTGCGTGAAATAGCCACAGAAATCAATGTGGAATGTACGCCCAACTTGCCCGTCATGACAGCGGAACGAAATTTGGTGTTAATGGGCTATGGCAGCAGACGACCGACGCGAGTGCCTTCGTTAAGAGCACGACATCGCCTGCAGCACCTCTTCTGGGCTCACGACCAAGTCGGTTGGACTCTGGACGACTGTAAATCTGTGACCTGCCCAGATGATTCCCGATTTCAGATGGTAAGAGCTGATGGTAGGGTTCGACTGCGACGCAGACCCAAGGAACATTGTACGGTTGCTTTTTCAACAAGGCACTTTGCATGCTCATGGTGGCTCCATAAAGGTTTAGACTGCGTTTACATGGAATTTACTGGGACACTGACTGGAAATGGCTATGTTCGGCTACTTGGGGACCATTTTCAACCATTCACGAAATTCCCTATCAACGATGTAATTTTCGTGGATAACAAAGCGCCGTGTCGTAGGGAAACAACTGTTAGCGATTGCTTTGAAGAACACAGTCGACAATTGGAGCGAATGATTTGGCCACCTAGATGCCTCGACATGAATACCCATCGAACATTTATGGGAAGTAATGGAGGTCAATTCGTGCGCAAAATTCTGCACTGGCAACAATTTCGCAATTATGGATGTCTGTAGAGGCAGCAGCATGTCTCAATATTTCTGCAGCGGACTTCCAATGATTTGCTGAATCCATACCAGGTCGAGCTGCTGCTCTGCGCCGGAAAAAAGAAGGTTAGACACAATATTAGGAGATATCCTATGAGTTTTAGCGCTTCACTGTATGTCAGGCCACTAATGAAGCTTTTCAAAAAAACAAAGGCGAAGCGAACGTGGCACTCAGTTTTAATGTGCCAGGAAGTTTCATCATTTTATTCATTTGAAAACAAAAGAATCTGACGTGGCAGTTGTGAACATAGTATAAGTTAAGGCGTTAAGAAAATCTATTGAATATTTCCGCTGTCCCACTGAAGAGGAACGCCACAGGAATTCTTGAAACTAATGTATTGAACTATAACGTCATTCATATCATATTATATTATTTCATTCACAAAACCAAGAGTGTTCATCTGATTACTTTCCCTTTCCCAGATAGTTTGTTTCGCTGGACACAAGCAATATAACTTAAATATACCATTAAAAAAATTTTATGGTGAAACTAGATACTTGGGGCAACACAAACGCGGCTTTGTTACCAAGTTTATTTAATCCAAACTATGCGACTTTTAATTACTTGTTAACTTATGTTATTACGATATGTTTTTCTGTTTTACACCCTCATCTGCAACTGGTCACCACGTAGTCATAATTAGAAGTAACAGCCTGTGAAATGACACATCATAATGGTGACCCATGGAACACAATACTATAGTACTTTCCATCGCTATTGGATTCCTTAATAATTCGTTGCAACGTTTGATTGAGTATATTTTCGTTCTTTTCATTCACAACTGTACGCACACACATATCGAAAGCTTTACAATAGCATACCGTTTCAAACAATGGAACAGAGGTGTGCATTCTAGTTCTTCTACAGATAACAAAATACTACTTTTTTCTACTGCCGTTCTGCAGTTATTTAGCTCGCTAGTCACATTTTTAATAAATACTAATTCAACTATTTATTGAAAAATTCGTTCATTATTTGTCATTGACGCAATTATCAACTTTTTTCGTTTTAAATGAGTTTTTTTCACTAAGTTCAGTACGTTTTGGCATATAAACTGCCATCTTCTCGTTTTCTTACCAAGAGAATACTCCGTCAATTCTTTGGTACAATACTCTAGTACGTGTGTTTTTAGCAGACGTTTATAGTGAATCATTTTCAGGGCATGTGGTCGATCAGTGCAGTAGCTGTCTAAAATAGGCACAGTGTTAGGACCAAAATGAGCAATTTTTAATTGTATTGTGATCTGGATATTCGGTCATTTGAGTTCCATTACAAAAAAATATACATAAACAATCCAAAAGAAGGCTGCTGTGAAAGTCAATAGTGTTGCACTTCGTAGACAGACAAAAATTTTTAACTTACTTTAAAGCCTTACTTATTAAATAAAAGGCAAAGACTAGCCTCTAATATAATATTTTTTTCGTTGTCGTGGATCTTTGGACGTGTAAGATTTTTTAAATTGATACCAGCTTAATATTTTTAAAATTATAACATATTTACAGGGGCAAATGTGGACTCTGACCATAATTTATTGGTTATGATCTGTAGATTAAAACTGAAGAAACTGCAAAAAGTTAGGAATTTAAGGAGATGGAACCTGGATAAACTGAAAGGACCAGAAATTGTAGAGAGTTTCAAAGAGAGCATCAGGAAATGATTGACAAATACAGAAGAAAAAATACATTAGAAGAAAAATGGGTAGCTTTGAGAGATGAAATAGTGAAGGACGCAGAGCATCAAATAGGTAAAAAGACGAGGGCTAGTAGAAACCCTTAGGTAACAGAAGAAATATTGAATTTAATTGATGAAAGGAAAAAAATATAAAGATGCAGTAAATGAAGCAGTCAAAAAGGAATACAGACGTCTCAAAAATGATATCGACAGGAAGCGCAAAATGGCTAAGCAGGACTGGCTAGAGGACAAACGTAAGGATGTAGAGGCTTATCTCACTAGTGGTAAGATAGATTCTGCCTACAAGAAAATTAAAGAGACCTTTGGAAAAAAGAGAACCACTTGCATGAATATCAAGAGCTCAGATGGAAACCCAGTTCTAAGCAAAGAAGGGAAAGCAGAAAGGTGGAAGTAGTATATAGAGGCTCTATACAAGGGCGATGTACTTGAGGGCGATATTATGGAAACGAAAGAGGATGTAGATGAGATGAGATAGGAGATATGATACTGCGTGAAGAAATTGACAGATCACTGAAAGACCTAAGTCTAAGAAATGCTCCAGGAATAGACAAAATTCCATTAGAACTACTGATAGGCTTGGGAGAGCCAGCCATGACAGAACTCTACCATGTGGGGGCAATATGTATGAGACACGAGAAATACCCTCAGACTTCGAGAAGAAGATAATAATCTCAATCCCAAGGAAAGCAGATGTTGACAGGTGTGAAAATTACCGAACTATCAGTTTACTAAGTCGTGGCTGCAAAATACTAACAAGAATTCCTTACAGAAGAACTTGGGGAAGATCAGTTTGGATTCAGTAGAAATGTTGGAACACTGGAGGCAATACTGACCCTACGACTTGTTTTAGAAGATAGACTAAGGAAGGGCAAACCTACGTTTCTAGCATTTGTAAACTTGGAGAAGCTTTTACATGTTGACTGTAATACCCTCTTTAAAATGGTGAAGGTGTCAGGGGTAAAATACAGGGAGCGAAAGGCTATTTACAAAAAGATGGCAGTTATGATAGTCGAGGGGCATGAAAGGGAAGCAGTGGTTGAGAAGAGAATGAGAAAGGGTTGTAACCTATCCCCGATGTTATTAAATTTGTATGTAGAGCAAACAATAAAGGGAACAAAAGATAAATTTGGAGTATGAATTAAAATCGATGGAGAAAAAAATATAATATTGCGGTTTGCTAATGATATTGTAATTCTCTCAGAGTCAACAAAGGACCTGGAACAGGAGTTGAACGGAATGGACAGTGTCTTTTGACAGGTGGGTATAAGATGAGCATCAATAAAACAAAACGAGAATAATGGAATGTAATCGACTGAAGTCAAGTGATGCTGAGGGGATGGTTCAGAAGGCTCTGAACACTATGGGACTTAACTTCTGAGGTCATCAGTCCCTTAGAATGTAGAACTACTTAAATCTAACTAACCTAAGGACATCACACACATCCATGCCCGGGGCAGGATTCGAACCTGCTACCTTAGCGGTCGCGCGGTTCCAGACTGTAGTGCCTAGAACCGCTCGGCCACCTAGCCGGCGATGCTGAGGAAATTAGATTAGGAACTGAGACACTTAAAGTAGTAGATGAGTTTTGCTAATCGGGGCGCAGAATAACTGATTATGGTCGAAGGAGAGAGGATATAAAATGTAGACTGGCTATGGGAAGGAAAGCGTTTCTGAAGAAGAGAAATTTGTTAACATCGAGTATAGATATGTGTCAGGAAGTCTTTTCTGAAAGTAGGTGTATGGAGTGTAGCCATGTATGGAAGTGAAACGTGAACGATAAATAGTTTAGACAAGAAGAGGATTGAGGCTTTTGAAATGTGATGCTACAGAAGAATGCTGAAGATTAAATGGGTAGATGACGTAACTAATGAGGAGGTACTTCAAATGTTCAAATGGCTCTGAGCACTATGGGACTTAACAGCTACGGTCATCAGTCCCGTAGAACTTAGAACTACTTGAACCTAACTAATCTAAGGATATCACACAACACCCAGGCATCACGAGGCAGAGAAAATCCCTGACCCCAGAGGAAGTACTGAATAGAATTGGGGAGAAGAGGAAACTGTGGCACAATCTGACTAAAAGAAGAGATCTGTTAATAGGACACGTTCTGAGGCACCAAGAGATCACCAATTTAGCACTGGAGGAAATCGTGGAGGGTAAAAATCGTAGAGGTAGACCAAGAGACAGATACGCTAAGCAGATTCAGGAGGATCTAGGTTGCCGTAGTTACTCGGAGATGAAGAAGCTTGCAGAGGATAGAGTAGCATGGAGAGCTGCATCAAACCATTCTCTGGATTGAAGACCACAACAACAACAAGTAGCTGAATATCCGGTGTTGCCTGGATATGTATTTATTCAAATCTTCTATTAGTCCATCTCCTCCTTCTCCTTCTCTCTCTCTCCATCTCTTCCAATTTCTTTTCTCTGTCCATCTAGTCCTCCCTCCCTCTCTCTGTCCTTTTCTTCCTGTCCCCTCTCATGGTCCATTTCCACCTCCTGCTCCCTCTCTCCGACCACATGTCCTCCCCCCCCCCCCATCTGTCTATATGCTCCTCTTTCCATCTCTTTCTCCTGCTTTCCCGTGTCTATTCCCTTCTACCACTCTGTCAGTCTGCTCCACTGCCTTTCGTCCATATCTTCCTCCCCCCCCCCCCTTTTCTATGCATTTCTCATCCTCTTTCCTTTCTCTGTCCATCTGCTCCTGCCTCCACTTTCCATTTGCTCTTTTCCCCTCTGTTCATCTGTTTCTTCCCTCTCTAAGTTAAGCAGCACCTCCCCACTCTATCTCTTTCTCACCTCCTCTAAGTCCGTCTGTTCTTTCCCGCTTCTCCTTCCACTTTTCCACCCCTACCCCTATAGAAGATTGCCGGTTCTTACCAGCACAGTACTTATTTCCAGATAGTAAATACTTTGTGTACCAAGTTTGGTGGAAATCAGTCCATGGATTTACGAGGAGCTTTTTACGTTTGTCTTTGCTTGCGTATGCATTGTCACATATATTTCAGTTGTATTTAGTATATTTCACACATATTTTTACATACAGTTCACTTGTATCTCTAGCGAATTTCGCGCTGCAGCTTCCTTTCACGCAGTTCAGTGTTTATGACGTCATATCTCCTGAACCATGTGTTGTTGAGTGGCATAGCTTTGGATATAATTTTGTAGGTACATTCAGAGGTATATGTGGGTACTGCATGGGAAATGAGTTACGAATAGATTTAGCAGCAAAGAAGTAATTTATTTAAATTGTCATGTATGATGCGACACTTTTTCGCGTATTTCTGTGTTTCTGACGACGTATCTCCTGAACTTTCTGCTGTACAATATTATAGCTTTGCAAGTGTAATCGGTGGTATATGGGAATACTGCCAACAAATGATGTTTTAATTGATTCCTTCTTAGCTACTCACTGTATGTGCCACTAATACAGTTGGTAGCAGAGAAGAAATAAATTAAAACAGGATGCCTGATGCGACAGTTTTACTGCATGAACAGAGAAAATATATTAAGTGGTAAACTTTTTTCCTTTCATCACTTTGTGTGAAGAAAAAAGTTTTCTGAAGATTTGAAATTATATGTAAAGCCTGTTGTAAGCCAATCAGTGATCTCATTCTTAAATACTGGTTGAACAAACTCCGACTTCGTACTTCATGGGCAACACTATTTCTTCACTACCTCCTCTTTTTTAGAGGTATGTTTTTCTTATGCCCACAGCTATTCTTTGCGGACATTAAGCGACATGTATTCTAAGCTTGGTTGAATTCGATCCATTCACATTCACATTTTAAAAATATGTAAGAACTACAGAAGTTTCATTCGGTGTTCTTATGAGAACGGTTTCGAAAAGAAAGTGCGGTCATTCTCTCAGTTGTGAAAATAAAGTTTTGAAAATATTACTGTACTTCTTTAGCTGTGAAAACTGAGAAAAGGAAGCTGTAAATGCGAATGTGAATGGGTGATGCGGTTCATTTAACAATAAAACTATATATAATAACTAGGTTGTACGATTTCAGGTGGCTTAGGAAACTTTTCATCATAGATAGTTGATGTCAAATGCCTCCTGACTCGGCACACATTTGTAGTCTCTGTTCTGAATAAACTCGCCAGTTGCGTCACTTCTCTGTAAAGACCTCGGAGGGAACACGATTTCGATTTCAGCGAGCGTTCTGCTGATTAGACGGAATTTGGAAGGTTGGCAAAGTAAAGAAAAGATTTCCTGCAGGCAGGCAGAAACGTTCGGGTGAGAGCGTTCCCAGACGGGCTCGTTCCGCGTCCTTGCGCTCATTAAAGTTTTAATAAAGACGCCCTCGTAGCACTCGAATATTCAGCAGCCGCTCCAACTCCGGCGCGCGGGCAGACTGCGATGCGCGACATCTGGCGGCGGGGCCGGGAGACTGCTTCGCCGCGCGGTCGTGATGGCCCCAGCCCCCACTGCGCACAGCGTGCTGACTAAAGCGGACACTCTGCACTCACAGCACGTACCGACTGCTGCAAATGTACACTGATTTGGCACCTCTTATATTTTGAACTGCGATAGGACATAAGTTCGATTTTCCATGTTGTCAGTGTAGTGTCATATAACCGCAAATCCATAAACAGCATTTTGCCAACTTCATAAGACAGGATGATAGAACATCTGTTAAGACATGAGGAAATAAATTCCATGGTACTAGAGGGAGCATTAGACGGCAAAAACCTTAGTGAAAGCAGAAATTGGAATGCATCCAAAGAATAATTGTGGCTGTATGTTGCAACTGCTACCTAAGATGGAAAGGTAGGCACAGGAGAGAAGGTCGTGGCAGGCCACATCAACCCAGTCAGAAGACTGATGACCAAAAAAAAAAAAAACGGTCACCTTTCCCCATTCCTTTATTTGTACACTGTTATTCCTTTTATCCCATCGTTTCTTTCTCATTATATGCACCGAACTGCCTTCCCTGCTCTTCTGCTAGTACTTCTGGAAAGCATTATTTCTCAGTCTATCGAGTCTTCCTCTCCGTAGGTGCACTGTATAGTTTTTGAAACGAATCTTCAGTCGCTTTATCATGCTCGTCTTGTTTGCCATAACAGAATATTCTGACATCTGTTGCATTGTTCCGTCAGCGTAAGTGCCTGCTTAATTTTCTTCATATGTAGCTTATCTATGTTATATGGATATATGAACGATCGTCCTCCGAAACATACGTCCAGTGACGTATCGCTGCAGCCAATGACTGGGTGACAGGAAAGCTGTCACAGTTGCCAAACTAAACGATACCTTAGTGGCTGACATAAAAAAATGACATGCAAGTGTCTTTTGGTACTCACCATTAGTTTAATGTTGTTGTAGTCTTCAGTCCTGAAACTGGTTTGATGCAGCTCTCCATGCTAATCTATCCTGTACAAGCTCCTTCATCTCCCAGTACCTACTGCAACCTACATCCTTCTGAATCTGTTTAGTGTATTCATCGCTTGGTCTCCCTCTACGGCTTTTAACCTCCACGCTGCCCTCCAATGCTAAATTTGTGATCCCTTGATGCCTTACGACATGTCCTACCAACCGATCCCTTCTTCTAGTCAAGTTGTGCCACAAACTTCTCTTCTCCCCAATCGTATATAATACCTCCTCATTAGTTACGTGATCTACCAATCTAATCTTCAACATTCTTCTGTAGCACCACATTTCGAAAGCTTCTATACTCTTCTTGTCCAAACTATTTATTGTCCATGTTTCACTACCACACAACGCTACACTCCACACAAACACTTTCAGAAACGACTTCCTGACACTTAAATCTATACTCGATGTTAACAAATTTCTCTTCTTCAGAAACGCTTTCCTTGCCATTGCCAGTCTACATTTTACATCCTCTCCACTTCGACCATCATCACTTATTTTCCTCCCCAAATAGCAAAACTCCTTTACTACTTTAGGTGTCTCATTTCCCAATCTAATTCCCTCAGCATCACCCGATTTAATTCAACTTTATTCCATTATCCTCGTTTTGCTTTTGTTGATGTTCATCTTATGTCCTCCTTTCAAGACACTATCCATTCCGTTCAACTGCTCTTCAAATTCCTTTGCTGTCTCTGACAGAATTACAATGTCATCGGCGAACCTCAAAGTTTTTATTTCTTCTCACTCGATTTTAATACCTACTCTAAATTTTTCTTTAGTTTCCTTTAATGCTTGCACAATATACAAATTGAATAACATCGGGGAGAGGCTACAAACCTGTCTCACTCCCTTCCCAATCACTGGTTCCCTTTCATGCCCCTCGACTCTTGTAACTGCCATCGGGTTTATGTACTAATTGTGAATAGCCTTTCTCTCCCTGTATTTTACCACTGCCGCCTTTAGAATTTGAAAGAGAGTAATCCAGTCAACATTCTCAAAAGCTTTCTCTAAGTCTACAAATGCTATAAATGTTGGTTTGCCTTTCCTTAATCTTTCTTCTAAGATAAGTCGTAAGGTCAGTATTCCTCACGTGTTCCAACATTTCTACGGAATCCAAAGTGATCATCCCAGAGGTCGGCTTCTACCAGATTTTCCATTCGTCCGTAAATAATTCGCGTTAGTATTTTGCAGCTGTGACTTATTAAACTGATAGTTCGGTAATTTTCACACCTGTCAACAGCTGCTTTCTTTGGGATTGGGATTATTATATTCTTCTTGAAGTCTCAGGGTATTTCGCCTGTCTCATACATCTTGCTCAGCAGATGGTAGAGTTTTGTCAGGACTGGCTCTCCCAAGGCCGTCAGTAGTTCTAATGGAATGTTGTCTACTCCCGGGGCCTTGTTTCGACTCAGGTCTTTCAGTGCTCTGTCAAACTCTTCACGCAGTATCGTATCTCCCATTTCATCTTCATCTACATCCTCTTCCATTTCCATAATATTGTCCTCAAGTACTTCGCCCTTCTATAGACCCTGTATGTACTCCTTCCACCTTTCTGCTTTCCCCTCTTTGCTTAGAACTGGGTTTCCATCTGAGCTCTTTATATTCAAACAAGTAGCTCTCTTTTCTCCAAAAGTCTTAAATTTCCTGTAGGCTGTATCTATCTTACCCCTAGTGAGGTAAGCCTCTACATCCTTACATTTGTCCTCTAGCCATGCCTGTTTAGCCATTTTGCACTTCCTGTCGATCTCATTTTTGAGACGTTTCTATTCCTTTTTGCCTGCTTCATTTACTGCATTTTTATGTTTTCTCCTTTCATCAATTAAATTCAATATTTCTTCTGTTACCCAAGGATTTCTACTAGCCCTCGTCTTTTTACCTACTTGATTATCTGCAGCCTTCACTACTTCATCCCTCAAAGCTACCCATTCGTCTTCTACTGTATTTTTTTCCCCCATTCCTGTCAATTGTTCCCTTATGATCTCCCTGAAACTCTGTGCAACCTCTGGTTCTTTCAGTTTATCCAGGTCCCATCTCCTTAAATTCCCACCTTTTTTGCAATTTCTTCAGTTTTTTTCTATAGTTCATAACCAATAGATTATGATCAGAGTCCACATCTGCCCCTGGAAATGTCCTACAATTTAAAACCTGGTTCCTAAATCTCTGTCTTACCATTATATAATCTGTCTGATACCTTTTAGTATCTCCAGGATTCTTCAATGTATACAACCTTCTTTTATGATTCTTGAACCAAGTGTTGGCTATAATTAAGTTATGCTCTGTGCAAAATTCTACCAGACGGCTTCCTCTTTCATTTCTTAGCCCCAATCCATATTCACCAACTATGTTTCTTTCTCTCCCTTTTCCTAATGTCGAATTCCAGTCACGCTTGACTATTAAAATTTTGTCTCCCTTCACTATGTGAATAATTTCTTTTATCTCATCACACATTTCTTCAATTTCTTCGTTATCTGCAGAGCTAGTTGGCATATAAACTTGTACTACTGTAGCAGGCATGGGCTTCGTGTCTATCTTGGCCACTATAATACCTTCACTATCCTGTTTGTAGCAGCTTATCCACACTTCTATTTTTTATTCATTATTAAACCTACTCCTGCATTACCCATATTTGATCTTGTATTTATAACACTGTATTCACCTGACCAGAAGTCTTGCTCCTCCTACCATCGAACTTCACTAATTCCCACTATATCTAACTTTATCCTATCCGTTTACCTTTTTAAATTTTCTAACCTACCTCCCCGATTAAGGGATCTGACATTCCGTGCTCCGATACGTAGAACGGCAGTTTTCTTTCTCCTGATAATGATGTCCTCCTGAGTAGTCCCCGCCCGGAGATCCGAATGGAGGACTATTTTACCTCCGGAATATTTTACCCAAGAGAACGTCATCATCATTTAACCATACAGTAAAGCTGGATGCCCTCGGCAAAAATTACGGCTGTAGTTTCCCCTTGCATTCAGCCGTTCGCAGTACCACAACAGCAAGGCTGTTTTGGTTAATGTTGCAAGGCCAGATCAGTCAATCATCTAGACTGTTGCCCCTGCGCAACTACTGAAAATTCTGCTGCCACTCTTCAGGAACCACATGTTTGTCTGGCCTCTCAACAGATACCCCTCCGTTGTGGTTGCACCTGCGGTACGGCTATCTGTATCGTTGAGGCACGCAAGCCTCCCTACCAACGGCAAGGTACATGGTTCATGGGGGAACTATACGCTATTTAAAAAGGAACTAATTGTCAAGTGTATAATTTATTTTGTTCGATTACAAGCCACGATGACGTTCAAGAGATAACGACACAATGGGGAGAGATTATTGGAGTAATGGTAGCACAAGTGCATTTTGCTAGCGCAGGTTTTATATAATAGTCGCAAACATACATTAATGGAACAATTTATTGTTATGCTAACTGATTACTGACCAATGGCCATAAGGCCATAATCCATCCTTAACCTATTCTTCTGTTAAGTGATTTCCCGTGCCGCTTCCTCCAACTATTCTTAACCTATTGTTCTGTTCCATGCAACCCGCTCTTTAAACTATTGTTGTCCCTAACTACATTTCTGAGCCACTTTTTTTGTCGCCTCGTTCCTCTGGCTTCCCCTTATACTACTGTGTCATTTTTCCTCTTCTCCCATGGGAAATACCCTGGCCTTCCTCCCTACCCTGCCCTTCCCTCCTAGAAAAACGTTGGTGAGAAAGTCGCTCAGTCTGTACTGAGCTGTTGGTGTGGAAGGACATGTTCTGTATTTCTGCAAACTATGGGAGTTACTATGTTGGAAAATTTTTTCGAAGTTGGCAGGAAAAAGTTCTGTTTGTGCTCGCTTTGACATGCAGGGATCAACTGAGCTGGAACACAATGCCACCACAATAGGACGTCCATGCCCGCCACCCTTTACTCACTCGTCCCCTCATCCTCTGCCGGCCGCGGTGGTCTAGCGGTTCTAGGCGCACAGTCCGGAACCGCGCGACTGCTACGGTCGCAGGTTCGAATCCTGCCTCAGGCCTGGATGTGTGTGATGTCCTTAGGTTAGTTAGGTTTAAGTAGTTCTAAGTTCTAGGGGACTGATGACCACAGATGTTAAGTCCCATAGTGCTCAGAGCCATTTGAACCATTTGAATCTCATCCTCTCACTCCAAGCTGCCTCCAGAAAAAATTGATGGGAAAAATCGCTCAGCTGGTGGAGCGGAAGATCCAACGACAGGAAATTCAGTTACATTCATGAGAGCATAATAATTATAATACATTGTTTATTTATAAATTTTGATTTGCAAACTAATTTGTATGGGTTTGATTTCTCTTTTCTTTGGTGTGACAACCGCTTTATTCTCTGTTCATTTAAATTTGGATGATGCAGACACATCGAAAAAAAAGTGATTTAATACACAAATAGATCGCCTTTTCCCGACCGCGCAAGGAATACCATCAAGAAATTGGCGAAAAAGATTCAACACACATAATTACAGCGTTCACTCTCTTCCACAAAAAACGCTGACACTGCAGCTGTGGCGTAAGACCAGAAGCGCCACACAACCCGTGGGATTGTGCATCACATACATCGAAACCATGGTTGGGGATCGTGCTACTCAAAACCCCTGTTAAAGCCTCAATGCCGGAGCCATGTTCTCGGCTCGCGCCACGGCAGTATCCGCTGTTTGTGCTAATCCCCTGAACTAAAGTGTCAGGTGCTGGTGTTCCTTTCATTCCAGAATCACATCCTCTCTCTCTCTCTCTCTCTCTCTCTCTCTCTCTCTCTCTCTCACACACACACACACACACACACACACACACACACATACTCACGTACACACACATGCTCTCCTTCTGTCTGTCTCAAGTGGCCACTCCCTGTTTTTGTTTGAACCAACATGTGCAAACACACACAGTTCGAGATGTTTCCCCCACTCTCCCAGCCCCTCATGCAGACCTGGTGCTGGTAGTCAGTATATTTCTTTGTTCTCTTGCTTTTGGTGTTGTCTAAACCTGTTGTGAGCCACCAGAAATGACACTAACTCCCCCCCTCCCCTCTTCGTCGTGAATGAATTAACAGATACCGGGGAAATAACCAGTCCCTCCGAAAATGCTGAGATGTGGATGACTTGGAAATAAGTTTGTGCTAGCTTACGCCTTCACCAGCATTACGCATTAGAACACATTGTATAGCAGGCACTGGACTAAGAGCAGCTATGACAAGAGAAGACTAAGACACACCCCCAGGCTACACGCCGATAACGCCCGCTAGGGCAGCTTGCATATAAGCCGCAGCCGTCGACTGAGCTCCCAATCTCTCAATCTCCGTACCTCAGTACGACGCATTGGGACTCAGTTCACGCTGCACCTCAGTGCATCGTACTGTGGTCTAGTCTCCTGCAGTGATAGTAGTCGCCTTGCACCGTAGATAGCTGTGAGGGAAATTTAGTCGTTGTATATAGTTGTGCTATCGACACGGAAAAGATCCTAGAATTAGTACTTGTTATTTGGTTATTTTTAATCGCAGAACTTCGCATTGGACATCATTGAAGTTAAGTACTCAATTGGTTCCTGTAATAAAGTGTATTTTAACCACGAATGCGTTTTGCGTTTTAGTGACAGGAAACCGGCCACGCATCTATCATACTATCTGGTCCTCATCCAACCAGGATGCACAAACCATTACAAGAGAGCACAGCCACAAGTGGCGACTAGGCTGATTCAACAAGTTCTGTTTGCTTGTCATGTGTTCTAGATTGTTGCAGGTGAGCTGTCGTTACAGTGGTTCTGTTTGCTCATTTATACCTGTTCTTGAGTGTATTACAGAAGGGGACTTGCAGAACTAATCTATTTCTCTTTCAAGAGGCTTTGCACATTGCTCTCCTATTTGTCTTTTCCTATTTTGCAGCAATTTGTTAGCGTTAGAATGGATATCCCACCCCTCCACCCCCGGCCACTGCCGCAGACTGCTCCTGCTCCGGAACTAATCAGATTTCCCAGTTTTAGAACGAGCAAATCGCCACGTTGCTGTTTAATGTACAGCAGCTGCTTGCCTCAGAAGCTGTGTTGCCCTCGGTAATAAAAAAAAAAAAACTGAGTTAACCGATCAACGACGAACTAAAAACCGGGGGTCTTACGACGTCCGCCCCTAGCACATGCAACGAACGCTAGCGAACAAAATGAGATTAAAAAAAGAGAAAAAAACGTGGCTAGCGTCCCGGGTTCGATTATCGGCCAGGTTGGTGATTTTCTGTGCCTGGGGATTGGGTGTTTGTGTTGTTATCATCATTTCATCATCATCATTTGTGACAGTGGAAAAAATGGGCTGTGAAAAAATTGGGACTTCGTTCGGGCGCTGATGACAGCGCAGTTGAGTGCCCCACAAACCAAACATCATCATCTTCACTTTGATGAAAATGAAGAGGAATGGCTCGAATATCTCTCCCAGTTCCAGACCATGGACCAGTATTCGGAACTGGACAATCGTGTGTACTCGCTCGCACAGGTTTGCGAAAGAATGCTGAATCAGCTGTAACACATCATTCTGCAGCACTGTGTTACGACTGCTCCTTTAAGGACATTGGGGAATCGTTCACTCTAAACAGTTAGCGCGCCAACACTGTACTTGGCAGGGCATGGACGACCATATTGGACAGATGACGCCACTGTGTCGCGCATGTCCGAGAAACCAATCCGCCCCGCCACAGACAGCTTGGCCTAAGACTTGAACCCCATGGCAATGAATGCGTATAGACTTTGGACGACCATTTTGGAACATTCGTTTACTCATAGTGGTAGACTCTTCCAGCAAGTTTTTGTTTGCTGTGAGTATGAACTCTACCACGTCACGTCGCACTATTCAAGTGTTGTCCTGAATTATTTGCATTGAAGGATTGCCTGAAGTGATTGTTACAGGTAACGGACTTCAGTTCATGTCACAGTTTTGTGAACGAAATGGCATTCGTCATCTAACAGGTGCTCCGTTTCACTCCCAGTACAACGGAGAAGCAGAACCCTTCGTACGCATCTTTAAATAACTTATGGGCAAGCTTCGCACCTCTCACACACAGGATCAGGCGCTGCAGCTCTTTCTCGCCTCCTATCGCTCTCAACCACGCGACGGACCATCACCGGTGTAACTTCTGCATGGCCGCCGCCATCGGAAACTGCTTCACTAGCCCCATCCACCGCAGCATCCAGCGCTGCCGATGGCCCGTAAGTATCGCTTTGCACCGCGTGAACTTGTTCTTTGTAGGGTTCTGGCCGACTTCAGCACTGGGAGCGAGGTGAGATCTGGAAATGCACTGGCACATGTAAGTATCTAATTGTAGGTCCCCGTGTTTTGGAGCGTCGTCACCAGAATCAAATTTGCATTTGTCGTTTGGGCCGTGATTCTGCTGCTTCTCTTCCGCCAGATTCACAGCCTCACGGGGCCACGCGGCCTTCCCAGCCACCCGCTGGTGCTGCCACGGTACCCCAAGACGAGCCAATGGATGTCGCGCCCTCGTCTCCGCCGTCGCCGCTCACCGATCTGATGGACCTGGACATGCCATCGCCGCCGTCGTCGTCATCGCCCCAGGAGACGCCGTCAGAACTGGACATGTAACCTGGGCAGTGTTTTCGGGTGGACGTTCCTCCGCTCTTTCAAGCTACATGGTGGGGTACGGCCGGGAGTAATCCGTCCTCTACTACTACGGCTCCTGGCTCATCGCTACGTCCGGCTTCCTGCCTCCACCCGTTTGTAGTTCGCGTCACCAGTACATGAGTACGGTGCGGTGTTTCGGGAGGGGGGGGGGGGGGGGTTAATGTGCTCGCTTACGACCTCGCCAGAGCACACCGTTCGGCATTAAGAAACATCCCATAGCAGGCGCTGAGCTAAGCGTGCTTGTGACAACAGTGGCCGGCCGGAGTGGCCAGGCATTTCTAGGCGCTACAGTCTGGAGCCGAGCGACCGCTACGGTCGAAGTTTCGAATCCTGCCTCGGGCATGGGCGTGTGTGATGTCGTTAGGTTAGTGAGGTTTAAGTAGTTCTAAGTTCTAGGGGACTGATGACCTCAGAAGTTAAAGTCCCATAGTGCTAAGAGCCATCTGTGACAAGAGGGGACCAAGACACATTCCAGGCTAGGCGCCGCTAAACCGCTCTTACGCTCCATCGCCGTTTACCGAGCTCTCAGTTTCTAATCTCAGTACCTCAGTGCCTCGCATCGGGACTCACTTTGTATTGCCTCGCATCGGGACTCACTTTGTATTGGAGTTCAATATGTAGCACTGAGGTCTAGTCTTCCATAGTGATAGTCGTCGCCTCGCACCTTAGCTAGCTGTGTGGGTTCGTTAGTCATTGTATATAGCTGTGATATGAACACAGACAAGATTAAAGAATTAGTGCATATTATCTGATTCCTGTTAGCCTCAGAACTTCAGACTGGACATTAATGAAGTTAAGTACTCAATTGGTTCCTATAATGAAGTGTATTTTAACTACGTGTTGTGTTGTAGTCGACACCCACCTATCATACCACCGTCTCTTCATCTAACCAGGATACACAAAAAATTACAAGAGGGAACAGTCACAAGGAGGTTCCCCACTCTATCAAACTGATTGACAAATTAATTAAATCGATGTCATTTATATGTAACACTATTTCCTTGCATCCTATTGGTGAATACTAGGACAAGTACATGTGGCAGGACATTGCATAAATCAATCTAGCAACCATGAGGTTTCCAAACCCAATCCATCTCCATATTATTTCCCCATCTTCTATTAATGTATACTGACCCAGTTAAACCGTTTTTCTCCCTATCTCCTGTTAATGTATACTGACCCAGTTAAGCCGTTTGGCTGGAAGTCCATTACATTTGTGGTAGCTGAGAATGTAAAATTTCAGCCCAGTTGCGCCATCTTCTTAAACAATTTGCAGGAGGGGTTGGACAGATAAGTGCTTGCAATACCACTACTGGAAACAATAAACTGATCAATCGGGAGTTTGATGTCTTGATTGGAAGTGCTGCTTTATAAAATAGAATTTCAAATTCCCACGGGAGTTTATGCTGTCAAACTTGTGGAATTCCCGACCACTACAGGTCTATTAAGTGCCTTTCTTCTATTTTTTAAAGAGCTATATGTTTCCTAAGATGGTACTATGGTTCTCTCGAGAAGAAGAATGAGGACGAAGGGTTTGCTGTGTAATAGGATAGTAACAACACCAAATAGCATTGCAAGACAGAGTCCACTAGGCTGCATTGAGAAGCACTAAACACATACACTTAAACCATAATCCACTCCATAGCAGCTACCACAGTTTGGTGTCGGAGACCAGGACACTTGCACAGTGGCCATGCACACTCATCTCATGGCTACTTTGAAGTTGGAGAAACTCTTGCAATGACTGTCAATCATCAATCGATCAATTCACATGGTGGAGATAATCGTCCAGCGCAAAAACCCTTCCCATACTGAATCGCCCCAAATCTCCATGTAAAAATCAGAGAATACTAGCAACATATGTGGTTGTGAAGGCTGCATATCGCATACTGAGTATTAGCTCGCTGTTCTTCTGTCCAGAGGACGACATGGTCAGGTCCACTGCATCCTCGTAGCCCATGTGCCCAGTTCAGGAGGCTCAGTGGCAGCTTGTACCTTAAGCCAAAAATGTCCATTTGATCCTGTCACCGGCTATCTCTGCCACGCACCCTGACGCAAGGCAGAGTCGTCCTAGAAAAGCAGGCGCATGCTTATCAATGTAATTGTAATGAAATATTACCGTCATAGCGCCTATCTAGTGACATTCAACAATGAGCAAAATATCGGAAATATATTCTCCTGAAGACTGTGGCTTTGGAAATATCAATTTGCCATGTAAATGGACATAATTTTTCAGGTAAAATCTTTCATCCCTCTTACGGCTATCGATGTGTTGAAATCACAGTCTCCCACATCAAGTCTATACCTCCCTTGCAAACAGACATAGTCCTACCCACATCATTTTCTTGCACGTACCGGAACATTGACCACAGTAACTTTACACGTCAATACATACACATTTCAGACAAACAGTGCAATTGTCGTTCATAGATGTATAGCATCTGAAAAATTATGGTATTTCCACACTTACACAAGCTAGGCGTCTCGATTCTACTCAGCACCAGGAAGTTATTTGACATGTAAGTCTTCCAGCCAATCACATTCGACAATACACTGCAGGCGTTTTCAGTCATAACTTTCCAGAAGCTGATGGATATCGGCAGGATTCTCTCAAACAGGTGTTGTAAGGTACAAGCATCCTGCTCTATGTAATAATCAACAGTGCACCCACGGAGGATAGGGTTGGAAAAACATCACCAACACAGGTTGATACTCTGTAATAAACATCACAGCTGATAGTGCAACAAAGAGCTTGTGAGGATCTGCTTCGGGGATCGAATGAGAAGACGTTCTGTGTATCCCTATTGTTACAGCCATACTGACCACCCTCTTCCTACACCATAGCAGATTCAGTTGAACCCTTGCATTGGTATAATGTGTCGGTGATTACGAAATGGATCTATCTACTCTTATAGCCGGATATACTTGTCAGTCATTTGAAATCACAATTTTCTCGTCAAATCAGTTCTCCATTATGGCAAGACAAATGCAATTTTTTACAGGAATAGTTGTCTGATCACTTCTCACACACGTCTTGTGATACACTGCTGCATTACGCACTGTAACATTACGATCTAACAGTATAACATTCTCGACAAGTAGCGCAATTATCAGGTATATGTGTATAGCAGCCTCCGACAACAGCTGGGTTTCGTTTTGCACGGCCTACCGTAGCTTCCCAGTAGGAAAAGCCTCCCGCCAGATTTTAGTTATCACTTATTTGTCGGGGAATACAGGGAGTAATTACAATTAAATATCCGTCATGTCTTTTATTTACATTGCATATGTTCTTGCACGATAGTTGGCTTATGCCAGAGTAGGAAGAACTTACACACTTGATGTAGAAATATTACTTTAGATGGGTCCGGCTAACTTCAAGGAAACGGTCACCTCAGTCCCCTAGACGTCTGATCCCCACAAGATGCCTCGATCTCGTTACTTCTACGAAATTATTTTGCATATAGGTCTTCCAGCCAATCAGAATTGAGAATACACATTGGTGTCCTGGTCTGGGAATGTCGTAAATAAATGGAAAGGTCTCCAGATTACACTATGAGTCCGGTGTCATCATATATTGACATGACAGGTACCTGCCATTGGTATATTCCCATCCACACCTTGTCATTGAGGTATTGCTGGAATGATTCCCGTTTCAATCGATGGAGCGTATGTGGTAGTCCATGAAAACTACGATACTGCTGTCGATGACGGATAAGCAACCTACCGTGGTCGGAGCTCTATAACAACAATTTGTGTCGTATTGTTCCTCAGTTTTAAGTATTTCCCATCAATTTACCAGGTTTCTGCGCAATTTCGACGCATTATACCTAACTACCAACTTCAAAAGCACTGCCCTCGTACGACTTCTCACGTCAACAGAATATCTCATCCAGTCGATCTTGAGATGTTTTTAGCCAACCTTTTCGTGGAGGATTTTAAAGAGAGAGCGAGTGAATCAGCTGCCCTGAAGTCAACAGTTTTTTGGTGGTGTGTGGGTGACACTTTCATAGTGTGGCCTCATGGAGAAGATAAATTAATCGAGTTTCTACATCACCTCAACTCCATTCATAGCAACATCCTGTTCACCATGGATATAGAGAAAGATGGTTGTTTGCCTTCCTTGGATGTCCTGGTTCGAAGGAAGAATGATGGTTCACTAGGGCATTCGGTTTGCCGGAAACCCACTCATACTGATTTGTACCTGCAAGCATCGACTTGCCATCACCCACCGCAAATCATGAGTTTGCTTAAAACACTTGTTCATAGAGCTCATACTGTCTCAGATCTAGATAGCTTACCTCAAGAACTCGCCCATCTAAAGACAGTATTCAGCAAAAATTGGTATTCCATCCGGCAGATTAACAGGGCACTAACAGTTACAACTAAGAAGCAGGAAGTGAATAAAGAGGAGAACATGCCGGAACAATCTTTAGCTTTTCTTCCTTTCGTTGGCAACACTTCATTTAAAATAGCAAGAATCCTCCTAAAATTTCAGGTAAACGTGGTTTTCCGCCCACCGTCGAAGATTGCAGACCTTGTGGGATCAGTTAAGGACAATCTGTTACTACTAAAGGCCGGAATTTACAAGATACCGTGCCAATGTGGTATGGCTTACATAGGTCAAACCACACGCACCGTGAAAGAACGGTGCACTGAACATCAACGTTACACTCGCCTTTTGCAGCCAAGCAAGTCCGCTATTGCATATCATTGTATTTCTACTGGACATTCAATGGAGTATGAGAAAACAATGATTTTTGTCCACAGCAACGTCTTTCTGGGACTCCATTGTTAAAGAATCCCTAGAAATACGACTGGCGGAAAATCTGTTAACCGTGACAGCGGCTACCAGCTGGACAGTGCATGGAATCCCATCATCTCCACGATTTGCTCAAATCGTAAACGACAGAGTGCGTCGACGGCCGTGGCAAACAGCAACACAGAAGGCGACTGAGTTCCGCTATTCTACCAGCGAGGGCGCTGCCGGCGGGCAGTGTGGTTCAACTATCAAGTTTTCAACACATGCACAAAATAGTTACAGTACGCTATATATTGCGGAACGGAGGACGTTTCCGCCCTCATCCGCCCTATCCTCTGTAACGCCCATCCTGCCTGGATCTCCGCCCCCCCCCCCCTTCCTTTTACAAATCCCTTCAGATCCTTGAACGCCATGCTCTCCGCCTCGCCTGTTGCATCCGTCTCCCCTCCCCCACGCGGATCCTGTACGACCTAATTCGTTCCCAAACCTCCTCCTTTTGCTTGAACGGACACAGATCCAGTACACCTCCCGAAAACTCGATCCTCCTCACCCGCTTGCTCCCTCGTCCTCTCCCACCCCCACCCGCTACCGCACCTGTATTCCCATGTCCCATCCGGTCTCCATCTCTCCACCCTCATTACCCTCTCCCAAGGTGGCTTCCGCCAGCTCCCTCTCCCTGATGATGCCCTCCTCCTCTCCATCTACCCCTCCTACCAACTTTGATCCTCCTTCCCTCTTCCTGTGTTTGCTCCTTTGGGCACCCTCCCTCCCTCACTTCTCTCCCTCTTCCCTCCCTCCTCCATTTATCCCCACTCCTCCCCCAGGATTCCCCGCCCCTGTGCCTCTACTCCTCCCCCCATCTCCTCAGCCATTGGCATCTTTGTTCCCCCTCTCCCCCAGCTCACCCTTCTTGCCCTCTTGGCAGGTCCCTGGACTCGCACACGCTACATGGACATTCACTACGTGGACATTCATTGCTATCAGTGTCTCGTGTGTGCCGTCGTGTTTAGTGTTCAGTGTTCACCGTCGCACTCCATTGTTCACCTGTGCCATCGCCATCTTCAGTGTTTGTGCATCGAGCCAACAGTTTGTAGTGTGGATTATAGTCGAGTGTGAATGGCTCCGTGTTTGTCTTTATGTGTCTACTGTTTTATCACCCACCGTTATGTCACTTATGTGTACTCTTTCTGTTGTTTATTTATCTATTCTATGGCTGAAGAGCGGCGTGACATGCTGCTGACAGCCTGCCTGTTTGTACGGGTTTGAAAATAACCATAAAGAAAAAAAGACGTTTTCGCCAGTCTGTGAGGGCTCACCTGAAGATGACTGGCAGGTGCCCAGTTGAAATATCGTGTGAAGTATTGAACGACGACCGGCTGCAAGCCCGATATTTGTTAGAACAGTCAATTCCCACGGAAAATTTTAAAATTCAAACCCTATTAGGTGTCTAAACCTAGGTCAATGTACCAACCAGTTGGCTGTATAATCCTCTCTTCAAAATAGTATACAGATGCTAAGTAACAGCCATTTTAAATATGAATTATTATTATTATTATTATTATTGTGAACTCTTCAATGTAATTGAATTTCCTGTCATAGGATTCTTCCACTCCACCAGATTAGCGATTTTTCCCGCCATTTTTTTCTGGAAGGGGTGGCGTGGGGCAGTGTGAGAGGATGGGGTTGGGGTGAGGGACATCCTTTCGTTGTGGGTTAGTGTCCTAGCTCAGTTGATTCCTGCACGCCAATGTGAGCACAAACGAAACTTTTTTCTCTCCAATTCGGAGAAAATTTTCCTACAGCTTAACACTCATTTCGTTCGACACAAAGAGCTCAGCACAGACTGAGCGACTTTTCCATCAATTTTTTTCTGGAAGCGGAGCTGAGGGAAAAATGTTGGGAGATTTCCCAGAGGGAAATGGGGAGGTGGGGAAAAGTGACAAGAGGGAGAGTAGATGGGGATGGGGTGACGAAAAAGTGGCTCAGAAATTAACAATAGATTAAGGGCAACAATAGGTTAATGGGGGTTACAGAGAACTGAACAATGGGTTATGGGATGGGGAAGGGTGAGTGAGTGACATGGGAAACCGCTTAACAGAACAATAGGTTAATGAGGGATTTTTTCCAGGGTACCTTAACTCACTGGCCTTAACCATAGGTTGCCTCTGAATGAATGCTTGCTCCTGATGTATGCAACACAAACTAACGAAGTACATTCATTCTGCCACTGCTGGCGGGTCATGTGCATCATGATCTCCACCCTTAAATATAAACATATTTGTAAAACTTATGGAGGAGAGACACTTTCGCATGATTTGCCAAAACTCAACATAGCTCAACGAAATTTTCACCATTCATAGAGAGAACTGTTACAGCATAGTACAGAAAGTAAGTTAAGGAAATGAGCAATAAGACAAATAGAAATGACGCTTTCATTTAAATGCAACAATGACACCATGTTTCATTGTGGCCCCTGGGAAAGGTTCTTAAAGATGGGACATGGTTCTCAATAGCTGAGAGATGCTATGGGATTTAAGTCAAGAGAACGGACAGGCTCTTCCGTTCGCCCAGTATCGTCTTGTTCGAAGAGCGCTTTTCGTTGCGGTATGCATGAAAATCGACTCATGTCCTAATTTACCCATGGAAAGACGCACTTTGTGAATAAGTATGCTGTTACAATAACGTTGGCACGTGAGGGTAACGTGTTCAACGATTTGGAGATCAGTATGCCCATGTAAGATATGTATCCCCACTCCATAACAGCTGGATTACCAAAGTTATGATGTTCGACAACGTTCCTGGCAACAACTGGTATTCCCACCTCTTGCCATATGACAGTATGTCCAGAATCACTTCTTTGACTTAATTTGATTTCAGCCGAGAAGTGTGTACAACCTCACTCCTCGTAGGTCCAGTCCCTAAACTCTTGGCTCCATCGCAAATGGTGTTGAAGATGTGCAAGAGTCAAGACACAACGTACTGGTCGTCGAGCAGAGCGTGCTTTGCAGTCCTGTTAAATGTAGCTGTTGTTCTTCCCTTCTGCATAATGTAGCGATCATTAGCTGATGTAGAGTGACCATGGTCGATCATCTCCCCTCCTTTGGGCAGCACTGCCTGTGGTTCGGAATGCTCTCCACGCACGTGCAACAATACTGTGAGCAATACCCAACTTCTGGACCAACCTCATCCTTCTTCCAGTTTATCTCCGTGGGAAATTATCCAGAAGTTGTCTCTGGCCCATGTTGTAACGACGAACATCACCACAGTGCACCGTAAATGCTCAACGATTGAAGCGATATACCTTTCTCCGTTCCTTCAACTGTCTCGTGTTGTGTGGTCACCCTGACCTCACGCCATTTGACGTCCAACATTCTGTGCACGACGGGAAGAACTCTGCCAACATGCTCCCACATTTACATTCTTTTTCACCCAGCACTTAATACGTTCTAAGAAAAAAACGACGCACCACGATGGAATTACTCGAATAAGACGGAAAATGGTAGATGTTACATACATGTACAGAAATGTAAATGCTCCGAACATTCTCAATTGGGAAGAGATTCGGTGATCTTCCTGGCCAAGGTAGGGCTTGGCAGGCTCGAAGACATCCCTCCCATTTCTTGATAAAAAGTAAGGCCAGTATGGCTTGCCATGAAGGGCAGCCAAATGGGCGTAGAACATCATCGACATACCACTGCGCTGATGGGTGCCGCAGATGACAACGAAAGGAGTCCTGCTATGAAAAGAAATGTCAACCCCGACAGTCACTCCTGGTTGTCGGACCGTAAGGCGTGGTATAGTCAGATTGCCATTCCTCCCCTGCCTGGGGTGTCTCCAGTCACGTCTTGCGCCTGGAATCTTATTGTCTGGTGTAGAGCTGTCTGCATTGATGAGTCCCGATTCGAATTGTGCCCTGATTATCAGCGAAGACTCGTCTGGAGACGCACCGGCACCGGACAGCAATGGGGTGCCAACCAGACTGTCGCCCGCCATACAGACCGGCAACCACAAGTGTGCCATTCCTTCGGTTGTCATCTGCGGCACCTTTACATTACGGAGGTACGTAGACGATATTATATGCGCCGTTTTGTTGTCCCCTACGGCAAGCCAAACTGGCGTTACATTTGAGAAAAAGTCCGCCGTTTCTGTCACTTGTCTTCATGCTTGCCCAACCTTACCTTGTCCAGCAAGGTAGTCGAATTTCTACTCAACTGAGAATGTTCGAAACACAATGGGCAGCGCACTGCAACTATCTGAGGATTCTAACGATCTAATACGCCCACTGGAGATTTTGGCACAATATCCTATCCCTCAGGAGGGCATCTAACAGCTCCATCAATTTATGTCAAGCCGAATATCTGCCTGCATAAGGGCCAGAGGTGGACCAACGCATTATTTGTTTCCTCAGTTTGCGAAGCTCTGTCTCTTAAATAAATCATCCGTTTTTTTTTTAAATTGCAGTGGTTTGTTTCTCTGTTCATGTACATCACATTTTCCGATTTCTGTCCCACTGGGATAATTCCTTCGTGGTGCTTCGTTTCTTATGTCTTACAGTGTATGTTATGTTAACTTTACCTGTTGTGTCATTAACTTTGTAGAGCAGTGCATTTATGCTTTTAGATACATGAATTTCCAAATATTGCAGTTAATTTTCGAAGAATAAAGTAGCATGAAAACTGTGTGCCTCGAAATTGGCAAGGAATTTGTAAAATTAGTAGCAATGATGAATAGAGGACACTTATCAGCTGCTCGAATTAAGTCTTGACCATTTGAATTGGTTTGCTGACTTCGTGAACATAGAGGAAAACGACTAAAAAAACAGCAGCCAATTGATTAAGACGTTCCAATAGCCATAGTCTACTGATCTGAGTTCATTATCGTAGTGCTGAGTTAAACAGTGAGTGTACACTGCGGATATATATATTGTGTAAATTATGACGGCACCAAAGTTGTGAGAGTCTGTTGCCACTGCATTTCTTGAATCACTTTCATAACACTTCTCAAAATTCCTGACGAATGCAATTCAGATACTGTATTTTTGTTATCTGTAGTGTCCTGGTAGTTAAACCAAGGCGATGCACTAAGTATCAATTTAAATACGCTATTACATTAAAGCGTTTCATAGATTTTATTGTAATTCTGGATTTTATCATCCTCAAACTTCAGAAAGGAGAAACAAAGTAAATGAATATGAGATGGGAGATATGACACTGTAATTATTATTTAACACGGTGCGGGCAGATTAAAGAAGAAACAGTGCGCCTGGTGTAGGCGACATTCCCTCGGAATAATTCAGATCCTTCGGAGAAGCAGACATGAATTTTTTTTTCACATGTCGTGCAAAATATGTCAGCTAGCATAAGTACCCTCAGACTTCAGTAGCAATGTAATAATTGCACTTACAAAGAAGGCAGACGCTGACAGGTGTGAATGCTATCGAAGTTTTAGTTTAGTATGTCACGGGTGCAAAATACTCACACGAGTTATTTAGAGAAGAATGGAAAAATTGGTAGAGGCTATAGTATGACATAGAGAGAATATGATATTTCATTGTATTCCCTGTATGAAGACACGTGTGCGAAAGTGGTGAAAGTGTCAACACTGTGGAAATGTTTTTTGATTTTTCTAACAACTGGTAGTGGCTAAATGTTTACTTCGCTTAAGTTTTGAAACCTAATGCATTATTGTTTATCATTTTCATGCGATCTGGACAAACTAACAAAGCTATATATTGCTGTACATGTTAAAAACTACGACGGTAACTTTGACACTCAAAGATATAGTGGCTGCGAGTGACAGCAGTGATGCTAAAAAAAAGACTGTTTTTTGTACATTGTATCTCTGGCTTTGTTAGCCGACTTGGAAGTAAGTTACAAATTTTTCTGTTTGGTGTTGCATTCCTGGAGGGAGTAGAGAAAGGTATATATTTTTGTATGAAAGGGATAGTCCGCCATTGCAATCAGACTTGTGACTAATGTTTGGTGTCTACATAGAAAAACGGATGTATTGAAAACCATTGTAATTCGAAACAGCTCATCTTGATGTACAATCGGTGAATACAATCATCGCCAGAGACAACGAAACAGGAACCGATACTTCACATTGGACATTATATATGATTAAGTTTTACCAGCAAGATGTACATCCTGTGGCGAAAATAATTTCAAGGGCCTGCATCCAATATATAACAACATCGATCCAAACCATCGACGAGCGACATTGCCGTGTTTTCTCAAAAGTAACATTCAATAGCCCGGAGGTGGATTTATTCTCGCTACAGTGATTATGGATCTACTTCCATTTTGATTGCCCTCCCGTTTTTATTTAGGATTGTGTAGAACCATCAATACTAAATCTTCGATCGCCGCAGCAGTAGAATCCCGGGATCGACATCGCCGAGCTCCAGAAGAAGGATTCTTCCTCCATCGAGTCTCTGTTTCTGGAGATACAATAATAATGTTAATAATAATAATAATAATAATAATTAGTTTCAGAGAACCTTCAAGATTTTTGATAGGAAAAGTCCTGCAATTAACTTCACAAACATTCACAATATACTCGTTTTTTTTTAACTTTTTTTATCTGCACAGTCGCCCAGTACAGTACACATTCATTCAAGAGAGAATTAGTACGTTACTTCAAGTAACTAGGAGAAGGGCTATTATAAGGATAACATCGAGAAACACCTATTTAAGTTCCTGAGAAATGTAGTAAAATGCAAGGCAATACAGACATCTCAGAAGAAGGTTAAAAACAGGCAAATCTAATTTTACAGCGTTAATGGAATTAAAAATGTTTTGACAACGTTGACTACTGAATGGAATATCATATTTTAAATTTAACGGTATCAGTGTTACATTGTTCTTGTTGTTGTTGTTGTTGCGGTCTTCAGTCCTGAGACTGGTTTGGTGCAGCTCTCCATGCTACTCTATCCTGCAAGCTTCTTCATCTCCCAGTACCTACTGCAGCCTACATCCTTCTGAATCTGCTTAGTGTATTCATCTCTTGGTCTCCCTCTACGATTTTTACCCTCCACGCATTACTGGGAGCGAAAGGTTATTATAAGGGACAGTCAAATGAAAACGAGACAGCCGCGCGAGATTAGCCGATCGGTCTAGGGCGCTGATAACAGAACCTTTAAAAATGTGATGCTACAGACGAATACTCAGGATTACACGGGGTTATCGAGTATCTAATGAAGATATCCTGAATCGAATAGGTGAAAGGAGAATTATTGCCCAATTTGATTAAATGAAGATTTTTTTCTAGGACACATTCTATGTGGTCAAGAAATCTTTAGTTTTGTAAAGGAGGTATATGAATATTAAAATACAGTAAGTATATGTGTCATGTTAAAAATAGGGGTGACGGCAGTTTGTATGTGCATGGCAAAGACACACATCAAAAATTGTGACTCCGACATGAACCGAACCCTGCATCGACATCTAGTTTTCCTAGATTCCTAGTTACTTACTGACTACAAATTTCCACTCGCTGAGCTATAAATTAATGCCATACATTGCACATACCTCTTCTCGTGGCTGCAGTTCTAGAACTACCTCCTGGATTTTTAGGCGTCTCGTTCGTTCAAAGGGTAGTAATCATTAACTGGAAGGGAAAAATATGGCCGAAAGTGGTGCTGAATGAGATTAGAAAATTTCCGCTGTTCGCATTGTACTTACGACACTTCTCGTGTAACAAATGTGGGCACAAAGGACGTCGTACATTTCTTTGCGTAGCTATCCGTATCATTATGAACACGGAACGCACTGCTTCACAAATACGTGATGGAGTAATGCAAGTTTGCATATGGATACGTGTAAGTGAAATTGTTTCGCTCTGTTTCATGCATTTCCAATCAACGGCATTTACTCTTGGCATTCATTTCCATATATGGCCCACCACCCTCGCTGATAGCGAACGGCATTGTTTGCGATTGTGGTTACTTTGGGCGGCGTAATGCTGTCACTTGCGAATTCTGTACCATTTGGTTTTCTTCAAAGATGCACTGTTGGTGTCTATTCTAGTAACACAGTTTTGTATTAGATACCATGAATGGAGAAACTGGTCACTTTCATGACAGGATATTACGTTCTCTCCATACACAGATACTGGATCAACTTTTTGATTCAGCCCTAGGTGGGCTCTGGCCTTAGCTACTCTAGGAGGAGGCTGTCGGTAATCATCATTGAATCCTTCCTAATCTCATTTAGGTTTTATCTGAGGACAGAGAATGAGTTCTGAAGTTGCTCTTGATACTGGAGCCAAGAAAGAGCCTTCGACATTGTAAAAGCAAAATGTTAGAAATTATAAGGTAAATATACTACAGTTTGTGAAAAGTGAAACACTCAGAAACAATGGCCGCAACACGCCACAGCTTGCAGAAGAGATGTGATTTAAATGGCAGAATGATGTCGTTCTCGTAGGGGCAACAGCATCCTCTTTTGTTTGTCCAGACAGATTTTAACACCATATCTCTAAAACTCTACTGATTTATTTTGCTTTTGTTTAATTAAATGTTATATCGTTGAGCTTCTGTAAATGTTGTTTGATTGAATCGATAACACAAAATTGTATACTCCTTTCCTTGTAAAAATCTTTGATGTCATGGTTTGATCCTATGCAGTGTAG
Organism: Schistocerca gregaria; assembly: GCF_023897955.1. Classification (NCBI taxonomy): domain Eukaryota; kingdom Metazoa; phylum Arthropoda; class Insecta; order Orthoptera; family Acrididae; genus Schistocerca; species Schistocerca gregaria. The sequence goes on from NC_064920.1 coordinate 330,256,370, forward strand.
TGTATCTGTCATTTAAATTCTTTGTCTCAATTGTAGGGAGACAAAACTTACTCTGTATATTTGGAATTTGTTTAAATAATTTTCTGTAGAACTACCAATATATGCAAATGTTCTGTTTTGTTTAAAATGTATGTTTGCTGTTATGTAAATTGCTGACCTTCAATTAGAATTCTTAGTTACCTTGTGTGTAAGAGATAGTGTGGTTCCCCTCGAGAACGGAACTTAGTAGCGTGCGCAAATTTTGGTTGGCCTAGGTAGAAAAGGTGGAACAAGTGTCAGTCGGGGACGAGCTAACAACCTGTGCACTGCCCATGTAAAAGTTGTTTATTGCGCTGGTTCCGAGAGAGGCTTTTCCTGCCGCTTTCCAATGCCTCGGATGGGTGGATAAATAGCTGGAACTATTCTGGAATTTGTATCTATCATCACCACCAAGAAATGACAGAGTCCAGCAACACTATCTGTAATTCCACCTACCAACATGCAGTCGCCACCACATTGCGCAATCACTGTAATGGAGCACTATAGTAATGTACAGTGAAGGATCAGCTCATTGGATGTTTTAGTATGCACAAATTTAAGGTAACTTAAAACTGAATTCATGTACCTACCTGGATTTTTTCCCTATCACAACACCTCTCAGGTTCCTCTTCATTTGAACTATGATTACCGAGTGTCCTAGTATGTGGAAAAAAATGAAAGCCTCAAAGCCAAATAGTTTGTTTGTTTAATCTTTGGTAAGAAGGGAGTATTCAGATTTACTGTGGATTTAGTGAAGTTGTGGGAGGTAGTAAATGTAGTTTTGTGAAGTTTCAGAGTTACCTATTTAATCATTTACTTGAAAATAGAAGGCTGTGGTAATAAGGACAATTTGCTGTTTCTTTTAGAGATTAAAAGTTCTTAAAACTGAGGCTTATAAAGTTTTGCTTTGTTAATGATCATAGTGCAACCTGTAGTAAATTTTAAAAAGGTGAGTTAGTTTTTTGCAAATTTGTCAATATTTTGTCTCACTGTAGTAAAACTCGTGAATTGCATTTATGGAAAGTTATATACTCGTTTGCTAAGTATTGTCTCTCTTGTGTATTGGAAGTGCATGTTAATAGTGTAACAGGATCCACAGTTTATCTATTGTGTTAATTCTAGGTAACAAGTAACGGGAAGACCACCGTCTATGAAAACATTAATTTATTTAGTCAAAAGACAGTGAGAAGTAACCTGTTAATGAATTCCATTTAACCTTAATTCTTAATAGAAAAGTATTTAGTTGAGAGACAAATACCCTGTGATCAGTTCATAATTTTACAGTGAATTACATTTGTAATTTTATGTCAACTAGGAAAATGTTTGAACAATAATATTGAACCTATGTCCAATTAATGATTCTGCAGTGAATATTAATAGTAACGTTATAAAGCCCATTCAGTTTGAATAAGCCCTGAAAGTAATAGTGTGTTTCGTTATCTGTTATATTTTTGCAAATAGTTTGTGCTGTTCTAACTGTTAGTTTCAACGTTAACGTTCACATATGCAGGTGTCAGAGTTCATTGCACTCGCGTGTGTTAAAGTATAGGTTGTGTTTCCTCCTTAAAGTTACTCACACCTACTTTCTTAAACAAGAACGTTAATCTTTCTCTTGCCTTATTAGGCTGACGACCGTTTTCCTTATTCTTTAAGCAGTGTAGCTAGGTAAAACATTGTTACTGTTTGAATAATTACGTAATTCTGACTTTCACTTCCGATAAGCCACCTCCGTTAGGTACAACGCGGTCAGTATAACAAAATTCCTCTCAGAGGGTAACACTGTTCTACTTCTTCATACTATAATTACTAGAATAAGAATAATTTCTTTATAAGAAGTGCCTTAGGCTATGAGGTTATGGTACAGTGGTAGCACACAGGCAGTGTTATAAGGTCAGTGTTACACAGCACTCGGTCGGTAAGGTGCCGTCACACGAAGTGGAAACGTGCCACTATGCCTCGCCGACATCACGGGATGGAATACTGGCATCTAATGGAGCAGACTGGTCACCGGGAGGCGGGTCAGTCGTTCCGTGACATTTCGGCTCGTATAGGGCACACAGCTTCAACGGTGAGGCGTATGCGGAACCAGTGAGAGAAGAGTGCCGTACGCAGCTCTTACAGGGTACTGGACGACACAGTGTGACCACAGGGCGAGATGACAGCCAGCCGCCTTGTCTGCTTGCGCTAGACTCAAGCCTAGTGGACAAAACAGCTTCGCCCACAGAGCTGCAGCTACGGTGGAGCACTGCAGCAGGCGGGCACATGCCTGCGTCAACAGATCGACGCCGTCTTCTCCAGGCTGGCCTACCAGCACGCACGCAACTGTGTCAACTCGCATTGAGCAGAAACAGTCAACGCCGCAGGCTGCATTGAGCACTGGCCTGCTGAGTGGCAAAATGTACTGTTTCTCGGCTTGTCCCGTTTCAGCATGTCTTACAGTAATAGCCGCGTATACTTCGGACGCCGCCGTGGTAAGTAATACAGGGTGTTTCAAAAATGACCGGTATATTTGAAACGGCAATAAAAACTAAACGAGCAGCGATAGAAATACACCGTTTGTTGCAATATGCTTGGGACAACAGTACATTTTCAGGCGGACAAACTTTCGAAATTACAGTAGTTACAATTTTCAACAACAGATGGCGCTGTAAGTGATGTGAAAGATATAGAAGACAACGCAGTCTATGGGTGCGCCATTCTGTACGTCGTCTTTCTGCTGTAAGCGTGTGCTGTTCAGAACGTGCAAGTGTGCTGTGGACAACATGGCTTATTCCTTAGAACAGAGAATTTTTCTGGTGTTGGAATTCCACCGCCTAGAGCACAGCGTTGTTGCAACAAGACGAAGTTTTCAACGAGGGTTAATGTAACCAAAGGACCGAAAAGCGATACAATAAAGGATCTGTTTGAAAAATTTCAACGGACTCAGAACGTGACGCATGAACGTGCTGGAAAGGTAGGGCGACCGCGTATGGCAACCACAGAGGGCAACGCGCAGCTAGTGCAGCAGGTGATCCGACAGCGGCCTCGGGTTTCCGTTCGCCGTGTTGCAGCTGCGGTCCAAATGACGCCAACGTCCACGTATCATCTCATGTGTGAGAGTTTACACCTCTATATACACAAAATTCAAACGCGGCAACCCCTCAGCGCCGCTACCATTGCTGCACGAGAGACATTCACTAACGATATAGTGCACAGGATTGATGTCGGCGATATGCATGTGGGCAGCATTTGGTTTACTGACGAAGCTTATTTTTATCTGGACGGCTTCGTCAATAAACAGAACTGGCGCATATGGGGAACCGAAAAGCCCCGTGTTGCAGTCCCATCGTCCCTGCATCCTCAAAAAGTACAGGTCTGGGCCGCCATTTCTTCCAAAGGAATCATTGGCCCATTTTTCAGATCCGAAACGATTACTGCATAACGCTATCTGGACATTCTTCGTGAATTTGTGGCGGTACAAACTGCCTTAGACGACACTGCGAACACCTCGTGGTTTATGCAACATGGTGCCCGACCACATCGCACGGCCGACGTCTTTAATTTCCTGAATGAATATTTCGATGATCGTGTGATTGCTTTGGGCTATCCGAAACATACAGGAGGCGGCGTGGATTGGCCTCCCTATTCGCCAGACATGAATCCCTGTGACTTCTTTCTGTGGGGACACTTGAAAGACCAGGTGTACCGCCAGAATCCAGAAACAATTGAACAGCTGAAGCAGTACATCTCATCTGCATGTGAAGCCATTCCGCCAGACACGTTGTCAAAGGTTTCGGGTAATTTCATTCAGAGACTATGCCATATTATTGCTACGCATTGTGGATATGTGGAAAATATCGTACTATAGAGTTTCTCAGACCACAGGATCCTATGCAGTGCCGTAGGGGACCGCACCGCCACTTCCCAGCAAATTAGGGACACTGTTGCTCCTGGGGTATCGGCGAGGACCATTCGCAACCGTCTCCATGAAGCTGGGCTACGGTCCCGCACACCGTTAGGCCGTCTTCCGCTCACACCCCAACATCGTGCAGCCCGCCTCCAGTGGTGTCGCGACAGGCGTGAATGGAGGGACGAATGGAGACGTGTCGTCTTCAGCGATGAGAGTCGCTTCTACCTTGGTGCCAATGATGGTCGTATGCGTGTTTGGCGCCGTGCAGGTGAGCGCCACAATCAGGACTGCATACGACCGAGGCACACAGGGCCAACACCCGGCATCATGGTGTGGGGAGCGATCTCCTACACTGGCCGTACACCTCTGGTGATCGTCGAGGGGACACTGAATAGTGCCCGGTACATCCAAACCGTCATCGAACCCATCGTTCTAGCATTCCTAGACCGGCAAGGGAACTTGCTGTTCCAACAGGACAATGCACGTCCGCATGTATCCCGTGCCACCCAACGTGCTCTAGAAGGTGTAAGTCAACTAACCTGGCCAGCAAGATCTCCGGATCTGTCCCCCATTGAGCATGTTTGGGACTGGATGAAGCGTCTTCTCACGCGGTCTGCACGCCCAGCACGAACGCTGGTCCAACTGAGGCGCCAGGTGGAAATAGCATGGCAAGCCGTTCCACAGGACTACATCCAGCATCTCTACGATCGTCTCCATGGGAGAATAGCAGCCTGCATTGCTGCGAAAGGTGGATATACACTGTACTAGTGCCGACATTGTGCATGCTCTGTTGCCTGTGTCTATGTGCCTGTGGTTCTGTCAGTGTGATCATGTGATGTATCTGACCCCAGGAATGTGTCAATAAAGTTTCCCCTTCCTGGGACAATGAATTCACGGTGTTCTTATTTCAATTTCCAGGAGTGTAATTCAAGAAATACATATTATTTTTTATTCTTTATAAATGGGTACTCTATTGATAAACCTCAATAATGCAAATAATTCTGATTTGTTCAAAAGATTATTGAGCTACATGTAAGTGAATTGTAATAGACTGCAAGTTGTGAACCTAAATATGGAAAAGTATTTGTAAGATACTCGATAATAAATTTAAAAATATTGTACCAAAGTAACACAAAAAATTAATTACCAATCGGGATTTTCCGTTTATAGAAGAATGTCATATTTAACTAAGATATAATGGAAAGAGAAAATGTAAAAATAACGATGATGAATTTCACGCTCTGGAGTTTATTATGCGAGATACTTATTTTTATATTAATTTTGTTGGTGGGTTGCGTTTGCTCAGTGAATTATCTCCTTGAGCGCTGAACGGGCCAAGTTACTACCTACGTCGTTCTCCGTTCTTGTACGTATTGTGTATTGCCTTTCTTTCTCTGTCGCTAATACTTACACTATTGTTTGGTTCAGATGGTTCAAATGGCTGTGAGCACTATGGGACTTAACTTATGAGTTCATCAGCCCCCTAGAACTTAGAACTACTTAAACCTAACTAAACTAAGGACGTCACACACATCCATACCCGAGGCAGGATTAGAAGCTGCGACCTTAGCGGTCGCGCGGTTCCGGACTGTAGCGCCTAGAACCACTCGGCCACCCCGGCCGGCACACTATTATTTGGAGAAAGTGAAACAGCAGTACAGAGAAATGTGATAACAATGAAATTTATTCCGCCCATCGCAGTCGTGACAAAATGGATTAAATTTACTGACCCATACATGCACTGTGGTTGTGGAGCGGCGCCATCACGTGCTACATTCAGAGCCGGTTGACGTCATAGCATGGAATCAACGAGAGCTGCTGGGGAATAGTTCGATACGCATTTTACAGGCGCGTCCACAAAGCATAAGCTGTGGCTGCAGGAGGATTGCAAGGAAGAAGTTACTGGCCCACTACACCCAGACATGTTCGATGGGCGACATGTCAGACGAACGCCCACGACAGGGAAGTAGTGGTACGAGTCGTCTCACTGAGATGTGGCATGTGGAGGCCAATAGATAGGGCAGTGCCTCAGTTTGTAAAACTGCCCTGGTGTAGCTGCAGCTGTTCAGGTGCCCCTAAGATGTAGGAGGGGAGATCGCATGTTATAGGCAATGACGCCCTAAACCATGACACTTGGCTTGTGTACGCTTTGCCACTGAACAATATAGTCCGGCGTTTTCACTTACCATGGCGTCCGCCCCCCGTAGCTGAGTGTTCAGCGCGACATAATGTCAATGCTAAGTGCCCGAGTTCGATTCCCGACTAGGTCGGAGATTATCCCCGCTCAGGGACAGAGTGTTGTGTTGTCCTAATCATCATCATTTCGTCTCCATCGACTGGCAAGTCACCGAAGACTTGCACGCGGCGAACTGTTTACCCTACGAGAGACCCTTGTCTTCCGACACTTACGTACAGGGTGTTTCAAAAATGACTGGTATATTTGAAACGGCAATACAAACTAAACGAACAGCGATAGAAATACACCGTTTGTTGCAAAAATGGACGAGAAAAATATGTTGCTTTACTTATAGAACGCCTGTCGCAGAAAACATTCACGACGTCTTTTTTGCTGTAACTTGTATGTGTTTCCCACCAATTTTTTTTTCCTTGCTGTTTCTGCTGGGTACATGGTGTTAATCATGTATCTCACTCGTATAGATTTTATTTTCTGATTTTATAACAATTGCCATAGTGTAGATAGAGGCAGTTCGGAAACTTGGACTTCCTCGTCAGCAGGAAGCTTGGTGCACTTTTCGGAAGAGACACGTTTCTTCTGCACGTGCATGAGACAGTAGTGAGCGCGCGAGTCGCCTTACGGTCGGTGTGGCTGCCAGTGCGCGGGACGAGTTAATCCGCCGCCTGCTGCCAGCTTACCGCCAGCCTGCCAGCCTGCTCTGCCGTGATCCACCGGCGACGCCGCCGACGCCGCCTACGACGGCGACGCCCGCTCCGGCACCCCGCGATAAGCCGTGAGTGACGCAGACGCACAGAGCGCGGCCTGAGCCGAGCTGATACGTATCGGGGTGGCGCCACACCTCCCTGCGTGGCTTTACCCAGGAGAGGAGATTCGCCCCGACTCCGCCCCCTTGCCAGCAGCCTGCATCCAGCCACAGAACCCCATCTCTTAACACGATCGTAAAGAGTGCAGGTTTTTGCGGTGGTCGACTTTAGTGACAGCTTAACATCATGTACGTTGGTGAACCGGGTCTTACTACATTACTAAAACATTATTTTCAGAGGTCCAGAAATAAAACAACTAAGGAACCACAATTTGCACTGTTAGTTTGGCAGTCCTCTGTTACAACAGCAATTTGTAGTGTTTTCAGTGAGCCCTGAAGAAAGCTACTACAGCGACGATGATTTGAACAGTAAGATTTCTTTTTTCAGCATGCTGAAAACGATGGTAGAGGGTACCCACAACTGCACAATTATAGTATGTAATAAACAGTAAATAAATTACAGCACCAGTTGAACTATCACTTTAACCCTTCCGCTGCTACAGACGTGCTCCCTGCATTCTGTGCTGTGCACGGCTTTGTTGTTGCTGTACTACTCCCTAAATGCTGATACCTGTGTTGAGATAGGGCGTTCCGACCAGAACGATATACTTATATTTTTAGAAAACTATTTGCTGAAAAAATTTGATTTTTCCATATGTTACAGTCTGATATCTTAGCTAGAGAAAGGACTGAACCTCTTTCCGTCACCCCTCATAGTTACAGCGTTGCATCAAATTCAATAAGACACTGTACGAAATTTCAAAGAGTTTGTAGGAATAAAAACGCATTGCGTAAACTTTGCATAGAGTTGGTTTTAGTTTACGCATTACACTGCATAAAATGTAGATAAGGTATCGGACTTTCATTTAGAAGTAAGTGCAGAACAATAACTCACTTTATTTTCAAGTTGTCGATTTTTGTATCTTATGGACGACTGCGCAGCTCGACCATTTCTGTGCTTTTGCGTCGGAAATTATGTGGTCATAACAATTGTCATATTTCATAAAAAGTTCCAGGCGCCGAAATGAAATTTTGTGCAAATAATATCACACATAGTAAATATTCAAAGCATTTTCATTGATCGAGATATAGAAGTAACTCGTCTGCAGCGGAGAGATCACCAGCTCAAGACGCCTAGAGATGTTAGCAGTACTGTAGGAAAACCCAAGTGGCAAGCGTTTACACATCCATAGCACCCGAGGAACATCGTAGTAGGATGTGTATACACGTCCACAGCAGCAAAGATGTTACCACCACTATCGATTCAGGCACCAAGGTCATTTCAAAGATTTTGTTGAGTTGGTTATGAACTGAGTATCCACAACACTTGCAGCTATTATTTATTAATTCCATTGGAAGTCAGTTTCCTCACAAATATATCTTCAATTTTGTTTTGATGTTTATATCAAGTATGCACAATCGACTAAAAAAACTCATTTTTAGGTACCTGTTAGGCGTTCTTCATGAATCGAATGCAGTAAGTACTGTAACTGTCGTTCGATCATGGGAGGTACGTTTGCCATAAAGTTCGAAAATTAGTGTCAAACTGTATTGCCTATGTCGAAACGAAGAAAAGTTGTTATCAGTCTAGCGTTGTGCAGGAAAACATCTGTAGACTATGCATCGCTGTACTCCCACAACGTTAACATCATAACCACTTGAAAATAGCCTTGATGGCTGAATCCGATCGTGCTGTTGAAAGACTGCATATGGTGTTATAACTTGTTTCCGGTTGAGAAGACTGTTAGTTAAGAAGAAATGTTACGACCAACTTAAAAAGTTTTTATCTACCGCTCCATCACATCTTGTTACCGCACAGATTACTTAAATAACACTTCATGTGAAGTGATGTCAATATTTTTATGCTGAACATAGCATTTCTACTTGGGGTGGAATGTATCCCACTTAATATTTTTATTTATTTATTTTTTTGACTGGTAATATAAGCACCATGATCAGCAACTAGAGGCGTTTTTTCTTAATTAAATATCTTACACAAAACATTTCTCATATGTGGGTATAATAAAAAACGCGTAAATGCAGAAATTTTCCTACTACGCAGGTAATTTCTTGATAGCACCAGGAAGGGTACGCGACCTCTCACTGTTGCTAATAAGAGGTATCTTCTCTCTGTCACATTTCATGAAAACATTTGTAATGATTAACTTGGTTTCACATAGTCCATCTTCTTTATTTTCTTCTGTTTGCTTACTGCAATACAATGTGTGGGAGAAGGATTGCCTAGGGAACCAACTTTATTTATTTTATTTCCTTTTATCTCATATTAGCATCCGATGTTACCCGTTACGCATAACCTAATCGAGTTAGCTTTCTGATGTGTGAATTTGCCGTTAATTGGAGTGCATGTGGGCTCGTAGAATCAGAATGGCTTCCGTGGTCCTCGTTGAAGAAGCGTAGTAACATCCACTGAATATTTACCTTTCAAACCTGGCTTGTGGAGTTACCAGACTGGAGACAGTTTCACTCGATTTAAAAAAAAAAAAAGAAATTTCGTCTTGTGATTATACGGAGCATGGTGCGAACTATGGAATTTTCTACTGAACGCTCGTTCGAATTTTTGTTCGGTAAACTGGTGAGAGGCTGAATAACAGGTGCCGGCACTCTTACCTTCCACCCGAGTGGTTGAAGTATTTTCTACTGGAGGTTCATTTTTCGTAACAATTCGCTAATGGCCGCCCCGGCCCAGGAATGCTGCACCAGAGCGCGGACTCTGAGATGTTTTAAAAAGATTTTGAAAACAGTGAGTAATAGTCTGACGGTGTGGTAACAAGGGCAGCGCACCTAGGATAAAACATGCGGGTATTTGTTTCATGTCGTAACGTAGGTAATCCGTTCAGTTATTAAATTCAGTTATCAAGGGAGTTCTCTAGCAAAATTTCGCGAGTCTAATTTTTATCGGTTTTCAATTTAGGTTTTGCAAGGGCGACTTACTTTTCATTAGCCGCACCAGTTAGGATTTCTCCATTGTGCTCTACGGATTTTCTTGAGTCTAGTTAATGGCCAAATATCACGGCAACAGTTCTCATGTAGTAAGAATGATTGATGAGTTGACCTTCTAGTGTCTTACATCCAATCCTGTAGCGAGCGCTTGGGTTTCTAATGCGTTCACAAGAGTAACGTGCAAATCCTTTGCTAACAGAATAATGTCCATAGAATTTGATGGAAAATCAAGCCCACTATGGAACCACAAGAGTAAGGTGATATTTACTTGGTGAATGATTCCTGTCGTTAATGAAAGTATTTCTCACGGAGCAGGTTGCGCTAATCTTTTCGCCTGAGTACTTCGTAGCCTTTTTCCACCACATGCGATTAATGAGATTCGCTGTCCTGCTTGATAATTATTTTTTATTATAAATTTAATTCGTTCCCTGATAAGTCGTACTGAAGTTTTTTCATTTAGATTCCTTTGTGCCTTTAAATTAATCGTAAGGTCAAATCTTACTTCATGCCCTTACCATTGCGGTAGATATTGTACTTAGTGGAATTTTTCAATAGAGAGGCACTGCCTGGTCTTGATAACAAGGGCAATAACTCCAGCAAGATCGTTAGCTATGTCGAAAGGTGTATCCCATATGAGGAATAGGTTTCACGTTCAGAATTAAGGTTAAATCTAATTAAAAGAACAATGGGCACATTTCACTAACACTGACTCAACCCATAAGAGAATGCCAGTCCCATAGAGAAACAGAAAATTGCAAGGAGAGAGTAAGAGAAGTATAAGTAGGAGAAGAAGAAGACACGTACGATGAAGAAACAAATATTCCAAACGCAACAAGAAAAGCATCTGTTAAGCTATTAGCATTCGTGAGGTCACCATCGTTTAACCTTGCATTAACTAGGTTCAACATTGTGTACCGTGGAGGCCACTAGCGCAGTTCCACGACTGAGCTACTGTTTGTTCTTCACCATAAAGACTCGTTTGAAACGAAAGTCTCCGTTTGTTAATATTTAATATGGATTCCCCAAAATGAGATCTAAAACTGTGGTTCAAAAATGGTTCAAATGGCTCTGAGCACTATGGGACTCAACCAACATCTATGGTCATCAGTCCCCTAGAACTTAGAGCTACTTAAACCTAACTAACCTAAGGACAGCACACAACACACAGTCATCACGAGGCAGAGAAAATACCTGACCCCGCCGGGAATCGAACCCGGGAACCCGGGCGTGGGTATAAAACTTTGTATAGTGCGTTTAAAATTAGTTGCGGCTTTTGACGTGTGGCTCACCGGTGGGGACATGACGCCGTTTCCCGCGTAACAACAGTGGTGAGCTGGCTTTCCCTACCACGCCGCCAGCAGTTCGCTTGGTAACGTGCCACTGCTGCCACTACGTGCAAAAGCAAGTACCACGCAGTGTCGCTCTTTAGAGGCATCTACGTTCATTATCTCTCGTAGTAAAGGGGTTTCTTCTGACGTTGAAGTATTCTACAGTCGTATGCCGGCCGCAGTGGCCGAGCGGTTATAGGCGCTACAGTCTGGAACTGCGCAACAGCTACGGTCGCAGGTTCGAATCCTGCCTCGGGCATGGGTGTGTGTGATGTCCTTAGGTTAGTTAGGTTTAAGTATTTCTAAGTTCTAGGGGACTGATGACCTCAGATGTTAAGTCCCATAGTGCTCAGAGCCATTTGAACCATTTTTTTGTTCTACAGTCGTCAAGTAATGTGAACGAGTGTTTCGAGTTGGCGCTGCATTAATAATAACAGTGCAGCATGTCTCAACACGAAAATCGCAATAAAACAGGTTGTCCAAGAATGTTCTTCTGCAAAATATTCCTCCGAATTCAACAAACCAATGGACAATGTACAAAACCACTAGGTTGTGACATATAAAGCTCCAACAAGCCAGCGTAGAAAAACGGCTATTTTTCTCTGGGAACAGAGGAATGTTCGATTTGGATAAAGTTGAAGCTAGCTTGTGCATGGCGAGGTTATTGGAACTTGTACTATTGTACAAGCCAAAAACTCATCGCTACCAGATCGACGAATGGGCTAACTCTAAAGGACATAGTTTAATATCATCTACATATATACACCGGTAGCCACCAAGCGGTGTGTGGCGGACGGCACAATTCGCGCCAAAGTCATATTCCCCCCGACCCTGTCCCACTCGCGGATCGCGCGATGGAAAAACGACTGCCTGAACGCCTCATTACTACGAGCTCTTATTTATGTTATCTTTGAATGACGATCATTACGCGACTTGTACGTTGGTGGTAATGTATGCTCTAAATCCTCGGTGAAGAATGGATTTAGGAATTTAGTGTGCAGCCCCTTCGGTTTAGCGCGTCGTCTGTCTGCATGTGTGTCCCACTTCAAACATTCTATGAGATTTGTAACGCTCTCGCGATGGCTAAATGTACCAGTCACGAATATTTCCGCTCTTCTTTGGACCTTCTCAATCTCTTTAATCTGACCCAACTGGTAAGAGTTCCATACAGACGAACAGTACTCAAAGATTGGACGAACTAACGTATTGTAAGCTCTTTCCTTTGTTGAAGGACTGCATCGCTTCCGGATTTTAGCAACAAACCGCAATCTAGAGTTCGCTTTACCCGTTGCTTGTGTAATCTGATCATTCCATTTGAGACAATTTCGAATAGTCACACCCAGATACTTGAATGATGTTACCGCTTCCGTAGACTGATCATTTATTTTGTACTCATACATTAATGGGGATTTTCGGAGTAGGTTACACTTATTAATATTGAGAGATAACTGCCAGTCATTACACCACGCATTTGTTTTCTGCAAATCCTCATTGATTTGTTCACAACTTTCGTATGATACTACTTTCCTGTAGACTATGGCATCATCGGCAAACAGTCCAAGGCCGCTGTCAATACCATCAACCAGATTGTTTATGTAAATCCTAAAAAGCAGAGGACCTATTACGCTGCCCTGCGGCACACCTGAAGTTACTCTTGTTTCTGTTGAAGTTACCCCTTTGAGGGCGATATACTGCTCCCTGTCTGTTAGAAAACTTTCTATCCAACCGCATATGTCATTGGTTAGACAGTAAGCGCGCACTGTTTGTAGGAAGCGACAATGCGGAACTGAGTCGAACGCCTTTCGAAAGTCGAGAAATATGGCATCAACCTGGGAGCCGGTATCTGGAGCCTGTAGTATATCATGCACAAAGAGGGCCTGCTTTGTCTCTCATGACCGATGTTTCCTAAAACCGTGGTGGTTTCTGCAGATGAGCTTCTCTGAGTCTAGAAAGGTCATTATGTCTGAACACAAAATATGTTCCATCATTCTACAACAAATAGATGTCAGTGAAATTGGCCGGTAATTATGTGCATCCGATTTTCTACCCCTTTTATAGGTTGCTATGACCTGGGCCTTCTTCCAGTCCCAAACTTTCCGCCGTTCCAATGATCTCTGATAGATGACGGATAAGAATGGTGTTATATTTGTAGCATAGTCAACATAAAATGATATGGAGGTACCGTCTGGGCCAGATGCCTTTCTGGCGTCTAAGGATCTTAACTGTTTTACAATCCCAGATACACTAAAAACTATATCAGCCGTCGTTTCGTTTGTTCGGTAAATAAAGGGGGAATGGTGCTGTAGCCCTCTATCGTAAACGAGTTTTTGAAAGCTAGGTTTATAATTTCGGCCTTCTGTTTGTCATCATCAGTTACATTACCCTCACTGTTAGCAAGAGAAGGTATTGAATTATTTGTAGCGTTCATAGATTTTACAGACGGCCAAAATTTTTTTGTGGTTATTTTTAGAATCTGCAAATAAAATATTGCTTCCAAATTCGTTAAAAGAGTCTCTCATTGTCCTTCTGACACCTGCTTTCATTTCGCATGACTACGTTTAAAACGACTGTGGAAAATTCTCTGCTTTCTCAGAAACTTCCTAATATGTTTGTTGTACCTAGGTGGATCTTTTCTCTCGCCTATACTTTTGGTAGACACATAATTCTCTAGCACATGGTGGACAATACCTTTAAATTCCGACAAAAGATGCTCAATATCTTTGTGTTCCGCGGTGAATACTTGGAGCTGACTATGAACATATTCATTAACGACACGTTTATTTGCTTTCCGAAACAAGAAAACTCTACGCTACGCTGTTTCATTTTTTTTTCCAACTTCCACTGACATAGAAGCTAATACCTTCTTCTAGATTAACTTCCTCAAAAAGATCATGTCCCTTTTTTCGCCAAGATATCTAATATGTTCCCATATCGAGTTGGTTTTCTAACCAATTGCTCAAGGTTGTATTTTGCGAACGCTCCTAAAATAACTTCACACGAATGTTTGCTTCTGCCCCCTGTGATAAACGCGTAATTTTCCCAGCCAATGGATGCTAAAGTCTCAACCTATAACTAACGGATAATTTGGATATTTATTTCTTATGTACTCATCACTTTCCCTGAAACGTTCTGCGACGTTTGTTGCGGATGCTGGTGGTCTATAAAAACATCCTAATACAACGGTCAATCCGTG